>NC_092741.1:86740914-87475541 GCF_047496795.1 Chiloscyllium punctatum | reverse complement strand
GGAGGGGGAGGGGGGGGGAGGGGGGGGGAGGGGAGGGGGAGGGGGGAGGGTGGGGAGGGGGAGGGTGGGGAGGGGGAGGGGAGGGGGGGGAGGGGGAGGGGAGGGGGAGGGGGGGAGGGGGAGGGGGAGGGGAGGGGGAGGGGGGGGAGGGGGAGGGGGGGGGGAGGGGGAGGGGGGGGGGAGGGGAGGGGGGGAGGGGGAGGGGGGGGGAGGGGGGGGGAGGGGGAGGGGGGGCGGTGGGGGAGGGGGAGGGAGGGGGGGGGGAGGGGGGGGGGAGGGGGAGGGGGGCGGTGGGGGAGGGGGAGGGAGGGAGGGGAGGGAGGAGGGGGGAAGGTGGGGGGATTGGGGGGGGGAGGGAGGAGGGGGAAGGTGGGGGGAAGGGGGAAGGTGGGGGGAGGGTGGGGTGGGGGGAGGGGGTGGGGGTGGGGGGTGAGGGTGGGGGTGAGGGTGGGGGAAGGGGGGTGGGGTGGGGCAAGGGGGGGGAAGGGTGGGGTGGGGCAAGGGGGGGAAGGGTGGGGTGGGGCAAGGGGGGGAAGGGTGGGGTGGGGTGGGATGGGGGAAGGGGGGGGAAAGGTGGGGTAGGGTGGGGGGAAGGGGGGTGGGGTGGGGCAAGGGGGGGAAGGGTGGGGTGGGGCAAGGGGGGGAAGGGGTGGGGTGGGGCAAGGGGGGGAAGGGTGGGGGTGGGGTGGGATGGGGGAAGGGGGGGAAAGGTGGGGTGGGGTGGGGGAAGGGGGGGAAAGGTGGGGTGGGGGTGGGGGGTGGGGTGGGGGGAAGGGGGGGGGAAGGGGGGAAGGGTGGGGTGGGGTGGGGTGGGGTGGGGTGGGGTGGGGTGGGGGAAGGGGGGGGGGAAGGGGGGAAGGGTGGGGGTGGGGGAAGGGGGGGGGAAGGGGGGAAGGGTGGGGTGGGGGGAAGGGGGGGGGAAGGGGGGAAGGGTGGGGTGGGGGAAGGGGGGTTGGGGAGGAGAGGAAAGTTCTTTAATCTATCCTTGTAATCTTGTAAATTTTTTCTTCTCTCCCCCTCTCTCTCTCCCCCTCTCTCTCCCCCTCTCTCTCCCCCTCTCTCTCCCCCCTCTCTCTCCCCCTCTCTCTCCCCCTCTCTCCCCCTCTCTCTCCCCCTCTCTCTCCCTCTCTCTCCCCCCTCTCTCTCCCCCTCTCTCTCCCCCTCTCTCCCCCTCTCTCCCCCTCTCTCTCCCCCTCTCTCTCCCTCTCCAATGCATTCACAGCATTCCAAAACATGGCTCCCACATTGGGCACAATACCCTAGTTGAGGTCCAACAAGTGTTTTATACAAGTTTAACATTATCGCTTTGCTCTTGTACTCTATACTTCCATTTCATAAAGCCGAGGTCACTGTATGCTTTATTAACTGCTCTTCATTTGTCCTGTCACCTACAATGATTTGTACACATACAAGACCCTTTGCTCCTGCATACCAAATAGCACCATCCATTTTATTTTGTCTTTCAATATCTTTCTACCAATGTACATCTCTTCTCTGCATTGAACTTCATCTGCTAACGATCTGCCCTGTCCACCAACTTGTCAATGTCAAGAGTGTGATGGAACATGCTCACTTGCCTGGATGATTGCAGCTCTAAGAACTCAAAGCTGACACCAACCAAGACAATATTTGTATCCTCAACCGTCACAGGTGAGGTGCTGGAAGATTGGAGGTTGGCTAAAGTAGTGCCACTGTTTAAGAAAGCCAGGGAACAATGGACCAGTGAGCCTGATGTCAGTGGTGGACAAGTTGTTGGAGTGAATCCTGAGGGACAGGTTGTGCATGTATTTGGAAAGGCAAGGACTGATTAGTCAACATGACTTTGTGCGTGGGAAATCATGTCTCACAAACTTGATTGAGTTTTTTGAAGTAGTAACAAAGAGGATTGATGTGGGCAGAGTGGTACATGTGATCTATATGGAATTCAGTAAGGCGTTCGACGAGGTTCACCATGGGAGACAGGTTAGCAAGGTTAAGTCTCATGAAATACAGGGAGAACTAGCCATTTGGATAAGAACTGGCTCAGAGGTAGAAGACAGAGGGTGGTGGTGCAGGGTTGTTTTCAGACTAGAGGCCTGTGACCAGTGGAATGCCACAAGGGTCAGAGCTGGGTCCTCTACTTTTCGTCATTTACATAAATGATTTGGATATGAGCATAAGAGGTACAGTTAGTACGTTTGCAGATGACACCAAAATTGGAGGTGTAATGGACAGCGAAGAGGGTTACCTCAGATTACAACATGATCTTGATCAGATGGCCATTGGGCTGAGAAGTGGCAGGTGGAACTTAATCTAGATAAATGTGAGGTGCTGCACTTTGGGAAAGTAACTCTTAGCAGGACTTATACACTTAATAGTAAGGTCCTAGGGAGTGTTGCTGAACAAAGAGTGTAGGTAAGTGGAGCCGCAGGTAGATAGGATAGTGATGAAGGCATTTGGTATGCTTTCCTTTACTGGTCAGAGTATTGAGTACAGGAGATGGGAGGTCATGTTGTGATTGTACAGGACATTGGTGAGGCCACTGTTGGAATATTGTGTGCAATTCTGGTCTCCTTCTTATTGGAAAGATGTTGTGAAACTTGAAAGGGTTCAGAAAAGATTTACAAGGATATTGCCAGGGTTGGAGGATTTGAGCTATAGGGAGAGGCTGAACAGGCTGGGGCTGTTTTCCCTGGAGCATCGGAGGCTGAGGGGTGACCTTATAAGAGGTTTACAAAATTATGAGGGACATGGATAGGGTAAATAGACAAAGTCTTTTCCCTGGGGTGGGGTGTCCAGAACTAGAGGGCATAGGTTTAGGGTGAGAGGGAAAAGATATAAAAGAGACCTAAGGGGCAACCTTTTCATGCAGAGGGTGGTATGTGTATGGAATGAGCTGCCAGAGGAAGTGGTGGAGGCTGGTACAATTGCAACATTTAAAAGGCATTTGGATGGGTATATGAATGGGAAGGGTTTGGAGGGATATGGGCCAGGTGATGGCAAGTGGGACTAGATTGGTTTGGGACATCTAGTCGGCATGGACAGGTTGAACCGAAGGGTCGGTTTCCGTGCTGTACATCTCTGTGACTCGCTATTTATTGCAAGTAATTAGATTCTAGCTAAAAGGTACTCAGTTCTAAACTGTTAGCATACAATACTAATTCAAACTCCTATTCCCTTATAAACTCCCACTTACACACACAAACAGATTATGTACAGTGGGGCAAAATCTAGAAAGACAGTTCAGCGGACTTGATTCCCAGGTACTGTTGTTAAGATTATCCTCATGGCTCTTTTATTGGCTATCACATTGCTTCAGTTGTTTTTCTGCAGATTCTCCTACTTGCAATGATCGTTGAAGGAAAGATAAGCTGGCTTGTTTCAGGTTCACAGTAAGTTTTGACTGCAAAGAGAACTCCTGAAATGGTTAAGAACTGAACATGTCTCACTCTCTCTTGCTGTCTATATCTTGATCTCAGCTCCAAGATGTTCAGTTACCTGAGAACCGATCACAGAGCTGTTGGCAAGCAAAAAGGTCTTTGAAAGGTCTGTCTTTGAAAACTGGTCAATAGTCCATAAATCAACCAACCAAATCCTTGATGCTGGCAAAAGCTGCAATATTACATTCCCTCAACTCCAAAATATCTGCAACTCTAATCAGTGCTGGTTCAAACAGTCGCTTATGCAATGTTTGCAATGAATTTCAGACTACTTGTTTTTCAAAACGGCAGCTATCCTTTCAAACCCTGGCTTTTAAAATAGCTTTCTATTGTTTTAGTCTCCACCTTTTAGGAACACAAAATTTAAAAAAGCATGATCCTTACATGATTGGTGTCCTCCTATGACATCTGCTTTGACCAGGCTATTGTGAACTTTCATGCAGTTGGATGTCAAATTTTGTTTGCTGATGCTCCTACTTATTTCATAGGATCGTGATTCTATTTTAAAGGTGTAGATCATTAGAGGAAATACACAAGTTGGAGCCGTTATACTTTGCCCTTCTTTAACAGTCCTTTCAATCATTTCTGAATAGGCTAAGGCAACCGAGCTGGAGCCTACCAACAACCTCAAGCAATATGCCCAAAATACACAGGAAACCCACAACCACTACCAAATGAAAGAGATGTCACCAGAAGACCATCTGATTTACATCATCTCACAATGAATCCAGTGTGGTTACCCATGACACAGCTCAGAGGAAGAACAATCAGCCGACGTTCGCTCCTTCGCAGAACTAGCTAATTAGTCCCTTGCTCTTTGTCCAATAGCCCATCATTTTCTCCCCTCAACTATTTATACCCAATTACCCTTCGGAAGTTATAATTGAGTCTGCTCCCACCATCATCTTTCACAATATATTTCAAATGTGAACAATTTACTGCACAAAAGAATTTGTTTCACATTACCTTTGGTTCTTTTGCCAATTACCTTAAAAACCTTGGGTTTTCAACCCTGACATTATCACAAATAGTTTCCCATCTTTATCTACTTAGGTTTAATTATTTTGAATCCTGCTATGAGATTTTCCTTTAACCTTCCCTATTCCCAGGACAACTACCTCAGTTTCTCCAGTCTCTCCTCATAGCTGAACTACTGTTCAGCTTCCAGTGAACTATAACAGCAAATCTTCTCAGCATGCTTGCCTTGGATTTGACACTGTTACTATTGTGTGATGCTCTTAATTGGATTCAAGATTCTACTCAAGCCGAACAAATAATTTATAAAATTTTAGCATAACTCACTTGCTTTATATATTTTCTGGACCTAGTGCTTTGCAATGAACCAGACTCTATAAAAGATCTTAAAGTAAGGGAACCCTTAGGAAGTAGCGACCATAATATGGTAGAGTTCAGTCTGGAGTTTGAAAGGGAGAAGGCGAAATCTGATGTAATGGTGTTACAGTTGAATAAAGGTAATTATGAGGGCATGAGAGAGGAACTGACTAAAATAGACTGGAAGCAGAGGCTAACCGGGAAGACACTAGAGCAAAAATGGCAGGAGTTTGTAGGTATAATTGAGGACACTGTACAGAGGTTCATTCCCAAGAAAAGAAAGATTAACCGGGGAGGGATTAGACAACCTTGGCTGACAAAGGAAGTCAGGAAATGTATTAAAGAAAAAGAGAGATCCTATAAAGTGGCTAAGAACAGTGGGAAATCAGAAGATTGGGAAGGATACAAAAGCAAACAGAGGATAACAAAGAGTGTAATAAGAAATGAGAGGATCAAATATGAAGGTAGGCTAGCCAGTAATATTAGAAATAATAGTAAAAGTTTCTTTCAGTACATAAGAAACAAACGACAGGCAAAAGTAGACATTGGGCCACTTCAAACTGATGCAGGGAGCCTAGTGATGGGAGATAAGGAAATAGCAGGAGAACTTAACAAGTACTTTGCGTCAGTTTTCACAGTGGAAGACAGGAGTAATATCCCAAAAATTAAAGGGTGTCACGGGGCTGAGTTGAGTATGGTTGCCATTACGAAAGAGATAGTGCTAGAAAAGTTAAAAAGTCTTAAAATTGATAAATCTCCTGGCCCCGATGGGATACACCCTAGAGTTCTGAGAGAGGTTGCTGAGGAAATAGCAGAGGCATTGGTTGAGATCTTTCAAGAGTCACTGGAGTCAGGAAAGGTCCCGGACGATTGGAAGATGGCTGTAGTAACCCCCTTGTTCAAGAAAGGATCAAGGCAAAAGATGGAAAATTATAGGCCAATCAGCTTAACCTCGGTTGTTGGTAAAATTCTAGAATCCATCATTAAGGATAAGGTTTCTAAATTCTTGGAAGAGCAGAGTCTGATTAGAACAAGTCAACATGGATTTAGTAAAGGGAGGTCATGCCTGACAAACCTGTTGGAATTTTTTGAAGAGGTAACAAGTAGGTTAGACCAGGGGAACCCAGTGGATGTGGTCTATCTGGACTTTCAAAAGGCCTTTGATAAGGTGCCACACGGGAGACTGCTGAGCAAGGTGAGGGCCCATGGTGTTCGAGGTGAGCTGCTGGGATGGATTGAGGATTGGCTATCTAACAGAAGGCAGAGAGTTGGGATAAAAGGTTCTTTTTCAGAATGGCAGCCGGTGACGAGCGGTGTCCCGCAGGGTTCGGTGCTGGGGCCACAGCTGTTCGCATTATATATTAATGATTTGGATGAGGGAACCGGGGGCATTCTAGCGAAGTTTGCCGATGATACAAAGTTGGGTAGACAGGCAGGTAGTACTGAGGAAGTGGGGAGGCTACAGAAGGATCTAGACAGGTTGGGAGAGTGGTCCAGGAAATGGCTGATGGAATTTAACGTGAGCAAGTGCAAGGTCTTGCACTTTGGCAAAAAGAATATAGGAATGGACTACTTTCTAAATGGTGAGAAACTTAATAAAGCCAAAGCACAAAGGGATCTGGGAGTGCTAGTCGAGGATTCTCTAAAGGTAAACATGCAGGTTGAGTCTGTGATTAAGAAAGCGAATGCAATGTTGTCTCTTATCTCAAGAGGGTTGGAATATAAAAGCAGAGATGTACTACTAAGACTTTATAAAGCTCTGGTTAGGCCCCATTTGGAGTACTGTGTCCAGTTTTGGTCCCCACACCTCAGGAAGGACATACTGGCACTGGAACGTGTCCAGCGGAGATTCACACGGATGATCCCTGGAATGACAGGTCTAGCATATGAGGAACGGCTGAGGATACTGGGATTGTATTCGTTGGAGTTTAGAAGACTAAGGGGAGATCTAATAGAGACGTACAAAATAATACATGGCTTTGAAAAGGTGGATGCTAGAAAATTGTTTCCGTTAGGCGAGGAGACTAGGACCCGTGGACACAGCCTTAGAATTAGAGGGGGTCATTTCAGAACGGAAATGCGGAGACATTTCTTCAGCCAGAGAGTGGTGGGCCTGTGGAATTCATTGCCACGGAGTGCAGTGGAAGCCGGGACGCTAAATGTCTTCAAGGCCGAGATTGATAGGTTCTTGTTGTCTAGAGGAATTAAGGGCTACGGGGAGAACGCTGGCAAGTGGAGCTGAAATGCGCATCAGCCATGATTGAATGGCGGAGTGGACTCGATGGGCCGAATGGCCTTACTTCCACTCCTATGTCTTATGGTCTTATGGTCTTATTATGCTCCTATTTATAAAACTAATGGTTCTTATACATTTAAAACAGCCTTCTCAATGATCCCAGCCATTTTCAAAGACTTGTATAAATAAACCCAAATTGCTGCATCATTTTTATAATGGTACCATTTAGTTTGTATCACATCTCACCATTATTATCAAAATCCATCACTTCAAACTTCTCTGCATTAAATTTCATTAGCCACAAATTTGGCAATTTCACTAGCCACAGATTTGGCAATTTCACTAGCCACAGATTTGGCAATTTCACCAGTCTATATGCTCTTCATTGTCTACTCCATTCCCAAATTTTGTTTTGTAAATTATTCCCTTCATACTGAAGTCCAAGTCACACTGAGATGGTATCAATATACCAGAATAGCAATTCATCTGTTATTCCTTAAATTCTAACCAAATAGGTTTTGTGACATGTAACTTCATCTATAGGTATGTTCCTGGAAATCGCAACAAAGTGAAATAACAGTGGAAAATTAAAAGTTAAAATCTGAATTTGACTTTTCCAGGCAAGAAACATCCAAAGGATCTTATGTATGTTGTTAAAACTATACTGTACATGTGCAATAACCATGCCTTCCTGAATGAAATAACTTGTAAAGATTTAATTTGGAAATATATTGTGTAAAGTCAAATGATATAATTCTCAAAGTCTGTCTTTCTTCATATGCTTCAGATACTTAGGGTTTGGGAATGACTTGCGTCCACTACAGTTTGATTGTTCAGAGGTGGCTACCAAGTCCACTACACAACCTTCAGATCTGCCACAGGTGGGCCAGGTAGATCAGAGAGATGAGTTTTTTTGGAGGTTTTTTGCAGAGTGTCTGCTATCAAGGCAAGTTCCTAACAAAATCAATGTGTTCAATACCTTCCCGAATGAACTTTCTCCCATTTTGGTTGGTCACCATGGTTTGGACGATATCTCCAACCACACTGAGATGAACATCAAGTATGACTGGAAGACCATCAGCTTTTCTGCCCAAAACCTGCTGGTCTTACAGTTGGAGTTGACCCTGACTGAATGTTGCAGACTGGCACATTCCAAGTTCCAGGATGACGTGCTGAAGAATGCCCTAGAGCTTGGGGCTTGGCCACCAAGGCACAGTAGGGAAAGGCCACCATTTAAGGCCCTCTGCCAAAGAATACTGGGGATTCATTCAGTAATTGGGCGCTCTTGATGCCTCAGCTAAATGCTAAAAGGTTCTCAGTAAATATAGAGAATGGTGAACATCAAAGACTTAATTTTTTCTCTGTAAGTAAAGAGAGTATAGATCTGAATGGCTTCATTAACTATACATGTACCAAAGATATTTTTCTATGAATAAAGATTATTTTTGCAATTAAAAAAAGTCCCTCTGCTTCACCAATGGCAAGTTGGAGAAGGACCAGATTTGGGGCTCCAAGGTTAAACAGAAGATTGTAGAGTCAGACACCTAGAGACCAAGTAATATACGTTGCATTTCTCAGCTAAATAAGCCCAAAACAAGGAAATAAATTTTACCCACTTTAAATAGCGAATATCTCCCTCTCTCTGACTTTAAAAAGAGCTCCTTTTTGTGCTTAATGTGAAAAAACACCTCAATTGCTCTCAGTTCAGAATGATACCAATCAGACCAACACTACAGTTGTGAAACAATATGTGATGAAGAAAATGTGAAATAGTATACAAAACAATATTAAATTTAAAGTGAAGATGCAAATTAGAATACCAATCTTAAAAGCGTTGAAACTTTAAAGCACAGTGACTCAGCATAGGCCAACTTAAAACAGGGACCTATTGTACGTACAAGGACAAGGGGGAATGCCATCTATTATGGACAAACTTAGACAAAAAAAATTTCTCCATCACCACCTCCACAATGGAGAAACTGCATAATTTCTCTCCTTCAGCATAAATTCAAGAACAAATCCCAAACCCCAATAACAAACTTAAGAGCTTTTCTTTGCGTCAAGCCAGGAATTTTATAATACCACTCAATAAGGAAGATATAGTTCCATGCAACTTCTATTGGCTTTTGCTGATCCCTGGTATGCAAGCCCTCATGTAGTGTTCTTCATCACTTCCACTATTGGTCCAGTTATCCCAGTGCTTTTTAACAGGTTTTATCAAAATACTGATTGTGTGCAAGATCACAGGATAGTACCTAATTATAATGCAACTCTTCAACATATAAAGGATGAATCTTATTCCTTATGCACTTTTTATACATGGTCTTATATACATTTGGTTTAATAAATACCTTTTTCTAGACACTGTACTAATGTATGCAATAATATAGCTTCGCTGCTCCTTGGATGCTGCCTGAACTGCTGTGCTCTTTCAGCACCACTAATCCAGAATCTGGTTTCCAGCATCTGCAGTCATTGTTTTTACCTTAGTAATATAGCTTATACAATTCTGATCTAAACATTGAGTAGTGGACAAGAACCCAGAGCTTAGTAACTCTAAAATATCAAAAATAGAAAATCAGAAAAGGCCAATGCTCACAACACAGCAATCACCATTGCTACAGCAGCAACAATTCACATTGATAATAAAAGGGAACACTTGTGGGGTTTGGGGACAGAGCATTATTATGAAACAGATACACTTGTTAATTTTTTATTATAACGTAACTACCTAAGGGTTATTTGCACCACTCACCAATGCAGACACTCACCTCCAGTACAAATGTCACAAATTAAAAACTAAATAAAGAACAAGAATTACTTCCCCTGCAAACAACAAAATAGCCGATCACATAGATGTTATTGCATCTCATTAATACCAATCTTCTTCCTTATTCTCCATGAAACAGTTATTTTTCAGACAGTTAAGGAGTCAACAAGCTCAACCCATCTATAGTAAAGTCACCTCAAAGCAAGGAAATACTCATGGACAAGCATTCCCATTCTGTAGATTCTTTAAAAAAAAATGTTTGTTCTGCTTTAAATCCTTTTTGAATAAATATTAAAACACAGTATAATGTACAGCAAATTCAAAAATAGATAAATAACTGAAAAAGATTACCTGGCAAAATAACCTGGTCTTCTCTTTTTCAAATCTTTAGTCTCCATGGTAGAATACTTCAAAGCTGATTACTTTTCCCTTCCACACTGTTCAATAAAATGCTTTTGTTTCCAATTTCATGGCATCTGCACAGGAATGGTGCCTGTAATAATATAATCTTGTGACTCAGACTGCTTCACAAACAGAATAGCTGGTACTTGTTGTTTACCTTGAGATGAACATCTTAAGATTTTCAGTCACATGCTTTCATATTATGCAAAACCCTCTAATGTTCATTTATTTTAATAGATTATACAATGTAAAGTATTTTTCACATCGTACTAATTAAAAGATAAGCGATATAAACTAAACATTAACTTCAACAAAGTCAATTTACTTCAATTGCCATTGGCACACCAAAACTAGGTAGTTATTTTCATTAAACACCTTATGGGAGCATAACTCCTCGACACCAAGGCTGATATGAAAGGAGATTTCAGGATGCAAGAATTCTTGCAGATATAATAGTCTTAATTGCAAGGGAGTCCAAAACACATTTTGAATTATGACGGCAGGGTAGACATTCTATAGAAATCCAACTTCAAACTTAAAAATCATCAAATTGATGATTAATTACAGTGGTATAAAGCAGTTGCAACTTAAGTGCAGGAATCACATTTCAAGGAAAACAGACAGTATAAGTGTTACTGAAAAAAAATCAATGATACTGTTTGGAGTGGATAGTGAAGTAACCAATTCTAACTAATCTCAAACAGTTGTGAGAATGCAGAAGCTGAAACAGATAAAAAATTAAGAAAAACTGATTTTGTGCTGTCATTGTCTAGTGCCTGCTGAAAATTGAGAATGAACCAAATATGTGCCACTTAGTTAGCTCTGACCTCACTGGCAAGGTCGATATTTACTGACCATCTCCAATTGCTACCATTCCCCAGCTGCAAGCAAACCCCGCAACATGTACATGCATATATGCAGTGCTGAGCATGAAATAAGAAATAAAAAACAAAAGAACTGCAGATGCTAGAATCAGAAACAAAAACAGAAATTGCAGGAAAAACTCAGGTCTGGCAAAATCTGCTGAGTTTTTCCAACAACTTCTGTTTTTGTTGTAGTGTTGAACAGTAGCTTTGCCAGGTCAGCATTTCAGATTTAGGTGTACCTGTTTCTGCTTCTTACACTCTTCAGTGAAGTTCTTGGGCTTTCTTTTCTGAACATTTCTGTAATGTATATCTATATATAAACTTCTTTTGACTGCAGCGTCTACTTTCTTGATGTGTTGAAGTAGTTGAACATTTAGCTAGTTCAGAGGAGTCCAACCTGCCATCCTTTGAGTTATCACTGGAAGAGGACAAGAGGGCTGAGAACGATTCTTATTGGGCCATTGGGGAACTTGAAGAATAAAGGTAAACTGTCTAAATTGCTCTCAAATTCTTGGTTGTCTGATTAGCTTTTGTTTTTTTGTTTATTCCCCAAATTACTTACATAAAATACAGAGATTATGTAAAGGGCTGGAAGTACAGTTGGTTTTAAATTTAAACAAGGAGCTCCTGCAAACCAAAAGTAGCCAATGAAAATTAAAAAGTATCCTTCAAAGTAGTAACTTATTCTGACTGTTTCAATCCGATATATTTGATCAGTTTTCAAAATAAACACATCACACTCAAGACCAGACTAAGACAACATATTACTAGGTCGACTAACTGCAAAATATGCAAAATTACAAAAATTACAAACATCAATGCTTAGGGTACTCTTCTGCCAACAAGGGTTAAATTTACCATTTTTACAGGTTCTTATGGGACAGAACTTGAGAACCTGTCTTTAATTGGAGACACAAATCATTGAAGAGATAGTCTGATAATTGCAGCCTCACCAAACAACTATCATCTCACGCTATCACTGCTGGACTTCCTCAAGCCATAGAGTCATAGAAATGTATAGCACGAAACAGACCCTTCAGTCCAACTCGTCCATGCTGACTAGATCTCCTAAATTAATCTAGTCCCATTTTCCAGCACTTTGTCCATATGCCTCAAAATCTTTCCTATTCATATACCAATCCAGATGCCTTTTAAAATGTTGTAATTGTATCAGCCTCCATCACTTCCTCTGGCAGCTCATTCCATACATGCACCACCCTCAGCATGAAAACGTTGTCCCTTAGTTCCCTTTTAAATCTTTCCCCTCACATCCTAAACCTATGCCATCTAGTTCTGGATTCTCCAAACCCAGAGAAAAGACCTTGTCTATGATTTGAGGAAGATCTTAGGCCTGATCATCTTCAGTAGCTCCATCAATAGACTTGCCTCCACTACATAGTCAGGGTGGTGATGTTAATAAATTACTTTTCTATTCTTCCTGTCAAACTGAACAAGTTCACATTTTTCCACATTATGCTCCCTCCTACAGGATGAATGTTGTGAAACTTGAAAGGGTTCAGAAAACATTTATAACAATGTTGCCACAGTTGAAGAGTTTGAACTATAGGGAGGGGCTGACTAGGCTGGGGCTATGTTTCCTGGAGTGTTGAAGGCTGAGAGGCAACCTTTTGAGGTTTATAAAATCATGAGGGGCATGAATAGGGTAAATAGGCTGTGGGAGTCCAAAACTAGAGGGCACAGGTTTAAGATAAGAGGGCAAAGATTTAAAAGGAACCTAAGGGGCAACATTTTCATGCAGAGGTTAGTGCGTGTATGGAATGAGCTGCCAGAGGTAGTGGTGGAGGCTAGCACAATGCAATATTTAAAAGGCATCTGGACAGGTATATGAATTGTAAATGTTTACAGGGATGTAAGCCAAATGCTGGCAAATGGGACTAGATTAATTTAGGATATCTGGCTGGCATAGATGAGTTGGACCAAAGAGTCTGTTTCCATGCTGTTACCTCTACGACACTATGATCCATAATATTACTCTCACATCAAACCCATCTACACCCTGCTGTAGACTCTATGTCATTGTGACAACTGACTCCCCTGATTCTGCACCATTAGCAACTCACATTTGGTCCCTTCATCCAAGTCATTAATACAGATGGTAAATAATGGCAGGCTCAGTCCCTGCAGCACTCTTCTTATTAGTCCACCAGTCCCAAAATAACCCATTATCCTTATTTTCTGCTTCTGATCACCTAACCAATCCTCTACCAATGCTAAATATATTACCTCCTACACCATCTTACTTTGTGCAATGGCCTTATGAGTGGCATCTTATAAGTGCATTAGTCAGAGAGGGTGGGTTGCTCTTCAGCGGGTCTGTGTGGACTTATTGGGCCGAAGGGCCTGCTTCCACACTGTAGGGAATCTAATCTAAAAAGAAATATCTTTTGAAAATTCAAGTAACTACATCTGCAAGTACCCCTTCATTCACCTTGTTAAATTCTTTGAGGAATTAAATAAATTGGACAAATACAATTTCCCTTTCACGAAACAATTCAGATTCTGCCTGACTGAGAAAGTCAGAAAATAATATCCTGCTATTAGCTTCTTGTAATGGAGTTTGGCATGTTCTCCATGACAAAAGTTGAACTAAATTACTTAGTTTCTGCTTGGTTTACCTCATTACTTGAATAAAGATGCTGTTTGTTGAACATAAAGAAAGGAACAGTTAGCTTTACAGACTTTTCAACTGAGATCCCGGAGAAGGAAATGAAGGAAAACAGCAACTGCTGTGAACAGGCTGGTAATAAAGATTGTTCTTTGTTTGCCACCAGGGAGGATGCTTCTCAGAGCTTGTTCTCTGGTTGAAAAGATAGAGTCAATGGGAATTCAAGGACACCAGAAGACTTACATTGTTCTAGCCAGGAGAAGACACAGTGGTCCTTATTGATGGATATTTTAGTCAATGAACTCTCAAAGCCTGAGTGGAAATAACCTTGCTATGCATATGAGACATTAAGACTTATCAAAAATAATGTTAAAACAGGATTTTTGGAAGCCAAGAGTAACTTTGAGCTGGTTCCTGCTTTAAAAAAACATGCAATTCTGCAGACAGGTGGTTGTTAATGTATAAATGTGAGATGGGTTTTCAGTCACATTATGCTTAAATACATTTTCTGTTGTTCAGTGTATTAGTTAACTACCAAATAATGTGTGGCCGAGGTTGATTTTAGTTTGTTGTAATTATAGTTTCAAAACAAAACTTTTTTTTTAGTCTCAAATTGGATTGTAACAATGAGCAATAAATGCTTTTGAAACAACAACCTGTCAATGAAAGGGAACTGGTGAATCCACTGTATTTGGATTTCCAGAAGGAATTTCATAAGATGCATTCTCTAAGGAGTCTATGTTTACTTTGGCTCTCTCATCCTCTTATAAGCCATAAGAACAGAATGAGGCCATTCAAGCCATTGAGTCTGCTATGCCATTTCATCATGGCTGATTTGTTTCTCGATCCATTTCTCCTGCCTTCTTCCCATAACCCTCAATCCATTTACCAATCAGGAACACACCTATCTCTATCTTAAATACAATCAATGACTTGGCCTCCATAGCCCTCTGGCAATGAGTTCCACAGATTAACCATTCTCCTTATCTCAGTTCTAAAGGATTGTCCCTACATTGAGGATGTGGCCTTGGGTCCTAGTCTCTCCTACTAGTGGAAACATCTTCTCCACGTCCACTCTGTCCAGGCCTACCCTAATCTGTAAGTTTCAATCAGATTCCCCTCAACCATCTCAACTCAGCATCTCCTCATATGACAAGCCCTTCATCCCCAGGTTCAATACTGTAAACCTCCGATGGAACCCTCCAACGCCAATGTACCTATCCTCACAGAAGGGGCCCCTCTCAATATTCCAAATGTGGTCTTAGCAGAGCATTACACAGCCTCAGCAGTATATTTCTAGTCTTGCATTGAAGCCCTCTTGGAATGAATGCTAACACTGCATTTGCCTTCCTAACTGCCAACTGAATCTGCACGTTAACCTTAAGAGAATCCTGAACTAGGACTCCTAAGTCCCTTTGTGCCCCAAATTTCAGAAGCCATTCCCCATTTAAAATAATTTGTGCCTATTCTTCCTACCAAAGTGCATAACCTTACACTTTCCCACATTGTATGCAAGCTGCCACTTCTTTGCCCACACCCATAGCCTGTCCAAGTCCTTCTGCAGCCCCCTTGCTTTCTCAACATTACGTGCTCCTCCACCTATCTTTGTCTTAACTGCAAACTTAGCAACAGCAATCTCAGCTCCTTCATCAAGTGTGTTAATGTAAAATATGAATAGTTGTGTTCCCAACACAGACCCCTGTGGATCTCCAATAATTACCAGCATCTATTCGGAAAAATATCCCATTAACTCCACTCTTTGGCTTCTCCCAGTCAACCAATCCACTATCTGTGCCAGTACCTTATTGTAACATCATGGGCTCTTACCTTATTTCATTATTTAGAGTTATTTAGCACAGACACAGACCCTTAGGTTCAACTCAACCATGCTGACCAGACACCCCAATCTGACCAAGTCCCATTTGCTAGCATTTGGCCCCTATCCCCAAACCCTTTCTAATCATAAACCCATCATGGTGCCTTTTAAATGTTCTAATTGTATTCACCACCACCACCACTTCCTCTGGCAGTTTGTTCAATATATGCACCACCTTCTGCGTTAAGAGGTTAGCCCTGACTCCTGTTTGAAATCTTTCCCCTCTCATCTTAAACCTATGCCCTCTAGTTTTGGATTTCCCTCCACCCTCGGAAAAAGACCTTGGCTATTTACCCTATCCATGTCCCTCATGATTTTATAAACCTCTGTAAGGTCACCGTCAGCCTCCGACACTCCAGGGAGAAAAGCCTCAGCCTATTCACCTCTCCCTATAGTTCAAGTCCTCCAGTCCTAGCAACATCCTTGTATCTTTTCTGCATGCTCTCAAGTTTAACAACATCCTTCCGGTAGAAGGGTGACTAGAACTGTATGCAGTAATCTAAAAGTGGTCTCACCAATATCCTGTACATCCGCAATATGATCTCCAAAATTGATACTCAATGTTCTGACCAATGGAGGCAAGCGTGCCAAATGCTTTCTTCCCCACCCTGCCAACCTGCAACTCCACTTTAAAGGAAATGCGCTCCTAAGTCTCTTTGTTCGGCAATACTCCCTAGGGCCCAACCATTAACTGTATAAGTCCTGCCCTGGTTTGCCTTACCAAAATACAACACCTCACATTTATCTAAATCAAACTGCATCTGCTACTCCTCAGTCCATTGGCCCATCTGATTAAGGTCCCATTTGACTGAGATAATTTTCTTCACTATTCACTACACTAACTATTTTGGTTTTCTCTTAGCAGCACCTTGTCAAAGGCCTTCTGAAAATCCAAAAAAATCACGTTCACATCTAACTTGCTCATTACTTCCCCCGGCATGGTGGTTCAGTGGTTAGCACTATTACCTCACAGCACCAATGCTATGGGTTTGATTCCACCCTCGGATGGGTTTGAGAGGGATGCTCTTTGGAGGGTTGGTGTGGAATCAATGGGCCAAATGGCCTGCTTCCACATTATAGGGATTCTGTGAAAGTTCTTAACACATTTGTCAGGCATGGCCTTCCCTTGAAAATATGCTGATTCAACCCTATTTTACTATGCACTTCGAAGTACTCTGCAATCTCATCCTTAATACTGGACTCTAAAATCTTACCGACGACTGAGTTCAGGTTAACTGGCCTGCAGTTTCCTGTTTTTTGCCTCTCTCTCCTCTTAAATAGAGGTGTTACATAAGCTAATTTCGAGTCCTCTGGGACTCTCATTAACTCCAGTAATTCCTGAAAGATCACAATCAATGCCTCTACCATCTCCTCAGCTATCTTCTTCAGAACTCTGGGGTATAGTCGTTCCATTCCAGGTGATTTATCCACTTTCAAGCTTTTCAGCTTCCCCAGCATCTTCTCTTTCATGATGCCGCAACATTCACCTCTAATCCCAACTCTCTTCAAGTTCTGGCATGCTGCTAGTATCTTTGACTATGAAACTAATGAAAAACTGATCAGTTCTTTCACCATTTCTTTGATCTCCATTACTACTTCACCAGCTCATTTTCAAGCATTCAAATGTCCACTTTTGTCTCTCTTACATTTTAGATATCTAAAATAAAACCTCTTGCAATCTTCTTTTATTGCACTAGCTAGCTTACTCTCAGTTAGCCTTCTCCACCCTGTATATATTTAAAGAAGCTCTTGCTGTCTCTTGTAAGTTTACTCTCAAGAGTATATCTTCTCTCTTTTTAACACTTTTCCAATCTTCTGGCTCACCTCTAATTTTTGCCACATTGTTTTTTGCTTTCCATTTGATGCTATCTTTAACTTCCCAGCTTAACCATTTTTGGATTACCCCTTTCTTAGAATCCTTCATCCTCACAGGAATATATCTTTGCTGTAAGCCAAAAACTATTTTCTTCAATAATCTTCACCTTCATTTTCCTGCCTCTCCCCTAAACGCCCAGTTCCCTCCCTGATTTTACAGAATCAGTCCACCTGAGCCCTGAATGAATGTTGAGACCTGGTCTAGACAGCCCTCTGTGCTACAGAATTCCCAGATTCATTCCCCTCTGGGAAGGGATGCTCCAATTTCATTCTTAAATGAGCAACCCTTTTTCCTGGGATTGTCCTCCAGTTCCAGACTCTCTCACTGGGAGAAACCATCGTTCCACGTCGACCCTGTCCAATTCCATAAGAATCCTTGGAAAGTGAAGGTGGTGTTTGGTATGCTTTCCTTTATTGGTCAGAATATTGAGTTGGGAGGTCATGTTGCAGCTGTACAGGACATTGGTTAGGCCACTGTTGGATTATTGCGTGCAATTCTGGTCTCCTTCCCATGGGAAAGATGTTGTGAAACTTGAAAGGGTTCAGAAAAGATTTACAAGGATGTTGCCAGGGTTGGAGAATTTGAGCTATAGGGAGAGTCTGAACAGGCTGGGGCTGTTTTCCCTGGAGCGTCAGAGGATGAGAGGTGACCTTATAGAGGTTTACAAAATTATGAGGGGTATGGATAGGGTAAATAGGCTAAGTTTTTTCCCTGGGGTCAGGGAGTCCAGAACTAGACAGCATAGGTTTAAGGTGAGAGGGGAAAGATATAAAAGAGACCTACACGGCAACATTTTCACACAGAGGGTGGTACATGTATGTAATAAGCTGCCAGAGAAAGTGGTGGAGGCTGATACAATTGCAAATTTAAGAGGTATTTGGATGGGCATATGCATAGGAAGAGTTTGGAGGGATATGGCCGGGTGCTGGCAGGTGGGACTTGATTGTGTTGGGATATCTGGTCAGCATGGATGGGTTAGACTGAAGGGTCTGTTTCCATGCTGTACATCTCTATGACTCTATGAACATCTGCAATTGTTCCTCAACTATCTTTGCTGCTAAACTCCTTTCCCAGTCCACCCTACCCAACTTCCAAGTATTATTGAATGAAATAATCTACAATACAGAAGGAGGCCATTTTACCTATTATGTATGCACTGGCTCCCAAAAGAGGTACCCTTTCACCAGCCCTATCTCCATAGTCCTCTAAATTCATCACTTTCAAATTTATATCCAGCTCTCTGTTGACAGCTCGTATAGAGCACATTCTCCCAGATAGCACATTCCAAATCCTTATAACTTTCTAGATAAAGAAGGTTCTCATCTCATTCCTAGATTCCTTGCTGACAATCTTCAAATTGTGACCTCCAGTTTCTGACATTTCAACTAATGGGAGAATATCCTTCTCTAACTGTGCATTACTATTGAGCCTGTATTGTGACTCCATGTTTCTTTTACCAAAATACATTACCTCACATTTCGAATTTTGGTTTTGCAAAGCACATCTGGAAGAGAATGCAATGGTTTATGGCAAGCAGTTCTGGGATTCAGGACCCTCTGCTGTACGAGCTGTTGCCAGGAACACATACACACAGATAAACCAATTGCAGCCTGGAAGGCCATCAACCTGGTGAAAATTACACTTTGGTCTGGCCAAAACCTGCTGACTCTCCAGTGAAACAAGCTCTTGATGACTGTATGTTGCAGATTGGCACATTCCCTAGTCCAAGACTACTTACAGAGGGATGCTTTAAAGCTTGGGCAGCAGTTGCACGAGCATGAGTGGGAAAAAAAATCACTAAGGCCTAGCATCAGAACACTCTTCTGATGAAGAGTCACAGGACCAAAACATTAACACTGTTTTGTCTCCACAGATGCTGCCTGACCTGCTGAGTGTTTCCAGCAATTTCTGTTTTGTTTCTGATTTAAAGCATCCACAGTTCTTTCATTTTCACTCACTAAGGTCCTGCTGCCACAGGATAACAAGAGACTGGAAACTGCGTAAAATCTGTTAGGCTGAGTCTTTGACATGGAATCTGTACAGTAAATATAAGCTACAACACCATAGAGGGCCTCGTGCAGCAAAAGAAACCAATCTCAACTTCACTTCCCGTAAAGTCAACTTGAACTGTTATGCTTTGTAAAGTTTACGAATAAAGTATATTTTTGCAAAAACAATTATTTGACATGAACTGAGTACTGTAAATATACTCTGTAAATGGGAGTGCCATGTAATGCATTGAAATAAATGCATGCGCTGAACTTCATATATTGTTAAATATGAACTGCATCTTTACAAATTCTATGAATGAAGTACAATTTCATGAAAAGAAAGTTAGAAAGATCTGCAGTTGCTCTCTTTTAATATAGCACCCTCATCCCTGGAGGTTTGCTGATCACAGCTCCCAGTGGGACAATTAAAAGAGGACTATTCAAGATACATCGCGGTACATGGTTTTTAAACCAAAGCATTAACATTATAAAGCACCATGTTCTAACAATTGAACTAACTGGTCCCATGTCATGATGCATTACACACAAGTGAAGTATCATTAGTAAATTTCTTATTCAACTTTGCACGATCAAGTGACAAACAATTTTTTAAGTGTAATGTTGATGACAACAATGATTTATCAAGAGTGGGGTAACAGTGTTTGGAAATCAGCCAATCAACAAATAAGCCAGGTTTTTCATCAGATATGGTCAAACACACATGGGAAAATCAGAAAAATAAGACTGTCCAAAACTAACCCTTGCCACCCAATGCAAAAAAAAGTTGCCATAGTCTTTTCAGATCACAGGGCTGCTCTCTCACTACAGAGAGATGCCAGTGATCATTTAACATTAGGGTACCACACCTCAGGTGAGAGAGGGATTACGAAGGAGCGTTCTTCGGGACAACCTCAACCAGTGCAATTGAGTTCACATTTTTTGCATCACAAACCAGCTGCCCAGCCATTTCAGCTAACCAGCACACTAGATCAAATATGTTTATGTTAGCCAACAGTTCCAAGCAATGTCTGCTAGATTATAAATCAAAAGTCCTGAAATAGAATATTCAAAATAAGCATTTCTTTTAAACTTTCCCCCATGGCAAGATAAAGTTCTGTGACCCTTACTCAGTAACTCAATAAGCAGATGAGGATGGACTCTGTTGCTTGCGTGCTGTATCAATGAATCACAGCAAAGGGAAACTGGTACAATTAGCCAGAGGGAAGGGAGGGCTCCCGGGAGACTGGGATGGAAGGGAAGGGAACGAGGGTATTTGACAGGGTGCTCAGACAATGCTACTCAACACCTTTTCCTTCCTGTCTATCCATTCAATAAGATACTTCTGATTATTTAGTTTCCAGCTTTGAACTATTTGTAAACATGTCTTTGTAACAGTTGCATAGAACAGTCTAAGCCCCAACTGTAATATCCTATTGTACAGGGGATCCCCAGCTTCTGTCGCAGCACTACAGATTTCTTACAGAAACTCAGCACCCACAAACCAGTCAAACTGGGAACATTCCTCGTCACAATGGATATTTCAGCACTCTACACCAGCATCCCCCACAATGATTGCATTGCTGCAACAGCCTCAGTACTCAACACCAACAACTGCCAATCTCCAAACACCGTCCTACAACTCATCTGCTTTATCCTCGATCACAACGTCTTCACTTTTGACAACCAGTTCTTCATCCAGACACATGGAACAGCCATAGGGGCCAAATTTGCACCCCAATATGCCAACATTTTTATGCACAGGTTCAAACAAGACTTCTTCTCTATGCAGGATCTCCAACCAACACTATACACCAGGTACATTGATGACATTTTCTTCCTCAGGACCCATGGCGAGGAGTCACTGATAAAACTACACAGTGACATCAACAAGTTTCATCCCACCATCAAACTCACAATGGACTACTCTCGACTATCTGCCTCATTCTTGGACATCTGCATCTGCATCAAGGATGGCCACCTCAGCACCACACTCTACCACAAACCCACAGACAACCTCACAATGCTACACTTCTCCTGCTTCCACCCAAAAAATATTAAAACATCCATCCCCTATGGACAGGCCCTACGCGTACACCGGATCTGCTCAGATGAGGAGGAACGTGACAGGCACCTGGAAGTACTCAGAGATGCCCTCACAAGAACGGGGTACGATGCCCAACTCATCGACTGCCAGTTCCGACATGCCACAGACCTCCTCAGGAGACATTCACGTGCTGCAACTGACAGGGTACACTTCATTGTTCAGTACTTCCCAGGAACTGAAAAACTACACCATGTTCTTCGTGACCTGCAAAACATTTCAATGAGGATGAGCAGCTCATCAAGACCTTCCCCAGTCCTCCACTGCTTGCCTTTAAACAACCGCCAAACCTCAAACAAATCATGGTTCATAGCAAGCTGCACGGCTTTCAGGACAACTCCATACAACCCTGTCACGGTAGAAGCTGCAAGACCTGTCAGAGTGTGGACATAGATACCACCATTACACATGGGGACACCTCCCACCTTGTACGTGGCAGGTACTCATGTGACTCAGCCAACGTTGTCTATCTTATACGTTGCAGGCAAGGATACCCTGAGGCATTGTACATTGGGGAAACTGAGTAAAGGCTACAGCAACAGAATAATGGGCACCGCACAACATTCAACAGACAGGAGTGTTCCCTCCCAGTTGGGGAACACTTCAGCGGTCCAGGACATTCGACCTCGGACCTTCGGATGACCATCCTCCAAGGCAGACTTTGGGACAGGCAACAGCGAAAAGTGGTCGAGCAGAGGCTGATTGCTACATTCAGTACCCAGAGGGAGGGCCTCAACTGGGACCTTGGGTTCATGTCACATTTCAGGTGACCACCATTGCACTATACACACACACAGTTACTCCTATACACATACATACATAAGAACACACACATACACAGAAACGCACATAGACACTCATACAAACCCTTACAGACACACACATCCCCACACTCAGACATGCATCCTCTCAGAGACTTTGACCACTCTACACTCATGCACACACATATACACTCTGTCTCACAGACACTCACAACCCCCCACCCCAGACACGCACACACACTCCCACACGCACCCCCTCACAGACTTAAGACACGCTACACACACTACACACACATATACACTCTCTCTCACACTCACAACCCCCAACCCAGACAGACACACATACACAGACAAAGACCCACATGCACACATATATTTTGTGGGGTGAATTTGTACTTGCAGAGTTACATTGTACTTTACTCAAAAACTGCATGAATTCATGTAAAATTCTGTTATCTCACTTCTTAGATTAGAATCAATCTAAACATCATGGTATAGACAGAGAACACAGGGGGCTAACACCTCCAACATATTATCTAGCTAATACCCATTGTTACAGCTAACTGAGAATGCAACTGTTTTTTTTTAAAAAGTTTTGTGATTTACACATGAAAGAAGTGAAATGATCATGGTATTCAAACAGATGAAAGACTCAACAGACAATCAAGGTATTTTTTAATGTATAATTTCAGTTACATCACACTGTAAATTTTTGCTATAAATTCTGTCCTCTACTATCACCTGATGAAGGAGTAGTGCTCCGAAAGCTAGTGTGCTTCCAATTAAACCTGTTGGACTATAACCTTGTGTTGTGTAATTTTTAACTTTAAAACAACCACTCCCTCAAATGAATAGCCTCCTGTACCAAGGCGCTGCAGTCAGTTTGCTCATCCTCCCTGCAGCCCCCAGTCATCTGCATACTTTGCAAGAATCTTATAAAACCTAACAATTGCTGTGCCCAGGGTTGCTCAATGTTAATCCCATGGGTCCTCATACCTGCCTCATCTGTAATCACACCCTCCTGTCCCTGCTTACAGACTGATTCTGAAATACTTACTCAGAGAGGTACAACCACGCTCTGGAACAAAGTGCTCTGGTAACACTCCCTTTCCCTGATGTGGCGCAATGTCTGCAGCTCAGATTCCAACTCCTCAACGCTAATCCAATGTTCCTCGAGCTGCAAACAAAAACATTCTTTTTTTTATTGCGAGTAGAATGGAATTCAAAAGTAGTATATTCAGTTATGCAGGTATTACTAAGACTACATCTGGAGTATTGTGTACAGTACAATATAGGATACATATAGAGCTCAAGCAGTTCAGAGATGGTTCACTAAACTAATAACTGGGATGGATAGGGTGTCCAATGTAGAAAGATTGAAATAATAGAATCACGCAGTACAGGAGAGACTCTTTGGCCTATCAAGCTTGTACCTCTAAATCTACACTATTCTCAGTTCCCAACACATGGACAGGGTACTGCAATTAAGAAAAGCAGAAGGTGTCTTTATTGAAAACTAATCGTGAGAGGCTTTGACAGGGCAGGTGTAGAATAGGTGCTTCCCCTTATGGCAAACCCTGATCTAGAGGTCATGTTTGAAAATAAGGGTCACTCATTTAAGACAGAAATTAGGCAAACTTTTTTCTCTGGATGTTTCAAAGTCTTGGGACACCCTTTTTCAAAAAGTGATGGAAGCAATCTTTGAATATTTTTAAGGTGAAGGTAAATAGATTCTTAATAAGGGGATGGTGGAGTGAAAGATTATCATGGCTATACGGGAATATAGAGTAATCATATTAACTATGATCTTACTGAATGGCTAAGCACGCTTGAGACCGAGTGCCCTACTGATTTTTATTTATATACTGCAGTTGAAGAAGGTAATGCACCACTACTTTAAAGGACAACAAAAGATGAATAAAAATTGGTCTTACAAACAATGTTTAAGACTGAAGAAATGTAAAAGCTCTACAAGAAACATCTATTACAATTTCCTTTTCTGCAAGGCTGAAAAGGATTCATAACTTCTCGGCTAAGTCAGTTCTTAATTCAGTTTTCAATCGAATGCTTTAAGGTAGCTTTTAAAGTCAGCATTGCAAAAATGAACTTTGAACCAAGACTTGTAATTATACCAATGGCAAATTATCAAAACACCAGCTAACCAGCAGTTCCAATTTCTCAATGACTATCTTTCCCCAGCACAGACAAATCATTTCTCTCTAATATCTCTGAAATCACTAATAAAACTCAGCAATTCAGAAATTTCTCAGAAATTGATCCATTTCCATATAAAGTCAGCTCAGGTTAATAATTCGCTTTCAGAATTCTCAGACTGAACTGCTTAAGTCTACCAATTAACTCTAAAATACAGAGCTAAACCAATCTTATTTCTACCTATAAGTTAAAGTAATATATACAAGGACAGCAAGACAAAAGCTTCTATTTTTTGGTAGAACTAAGATTATAACAACGCTTGAGTCTTTTGACTAAACTCAAAACTAAATCAATCAGCTTTTAATCAAAATGTTCATTAATCACATTTCTGGGACATCAAGCAACATTATTAACTTTTTTTTGCCAAATGGAGAGGACTGTTTCATTTAAGTTTGTTCTATACCTTTTTGAGGGGTTGGTGAGCACGATAGTCAATACTGGATAAATGCAATAAAATGCATAATAATATAAACAAACTTGCAGAATCAGCAAATAATATGCAAAGAGAGACAAATGGCTCGACCAGATCTGGTCTTAACCAATGAGAGAGGATTAATTACAGACCTCATAATGAAAGTGGTCCTGGGTAGCAGCCACCATAATGTGGTTGAAAGTTATATACAGTTTAAGGGCAAGGAGTTTTGGATACTGTTGGGGGAGGTAACCATACAGGGGAATCCGTGGTAGCCAACTTCATCACATCATGGATGTGTCTGCAGCACAAGAGGGGAGGAAAAAGAATGGCAGTGGCAGGAGTTTCAATCATAAGGGGAACAGATAGGCATTTCTGATGCCGCAAAAGAGACTCCACGATGGTACGTTGCCTCCCTGGTGCCAGCAAAGAAGTTACTGAATGGCTGCAGGACCCTCTGAAGTGGGAGGGTAAAAAGATAGAAATCATGGTACATATTGGTACCAAGAATGTAAGCAGAAAAAGGTGATGAAGTTCTGAAAGCAGAACATAGGGAGCTAGGGGAAGTAGACTAAACAGAATCTAAAAGATAGTAATCACTGGATTACTTTCAATGCCACATGTAAGTGAGTATAAAACCAGAATGTATGGCTGGAGAGATGCTGCAGGAGGGATGGCTTTAGATTTCTGAGATTTTGGGGGCAGTGGGACATGTACAAGGCAGACAAGATGGACTTGAGCCAGAATGGGACCAGCATCCTTGGAGGGAGGTTTGCTGGTGCAGTTAGGAAAGGTTTAGACTTACCCTTAGATCCAGACAGAATGTTCAGCAGGGGAAGTTGAATAGCCAAAATTAGATGAGGCAGCAATTGAGTCACGATAGGCCAGTTAAGTGACAAAGTGAGTTTGGCAAGGTTTTGATAGAATTTATTTTAATGCAAGGAGTCTGATGAACAAGGCAGATGAGTTGGGGACACAAGTTAAACCATGAGAGTATGATGTCATTGCTATCAGAGACATAGTTCAAAGGGGTAGGGTTGGTAGCTCAACAGTCTAAGATATGGGGTCTTCAGGCAAGACAGGAGATTAAAAGAGGTGGTGTCACAGTTTTGATCAGGGAATCCAATATAGTTTTAAAGAGGAATGACATCTTAGAAGGCTCGTCAAATAAAGCTATATGTAGAACTCTGTTGGGAGTGTACTATAGGTCCCCCAATAGACCAGAGAAATAAAGCAGCAGATATGTAGGGCAAATTTCAGGAAAAGATAGTGTGAAAGGAGCAGAATTACTATAATAAATCCTGGAAAGCTTTATAACTCCTCTAAGGGAGGGGTGATCCTGGATTTAATTTTATATAACGAAAGTGAGCATGTGATTGAGGGATCAGTGAGGGAGCATTTTGCAGACAGTCATCATAACTCCACATTGAAAGTTATTATGGAAAAGGAGAAAATGGACCTGAAATGAAAGGTCTAAATGGGGGTGGGGGTGGGGGTGGGGTCGTGGGGAAGACTAATTTTGATAAGATCAGGTACAATTTGGCAGACTGGACCGGAAGCAGACACCTTAGAGAAAATCTCTCTCAGAATAGTAGAATGCACTCAAGAATGAAATATGGACAGTACAGGGCCAAAATGGCCCAATAAAGAAAAAGCGTGGGAGCCATTAAATCTCGTGAATCTTAGATAGACCAATGTAGAGATTGACTGAAGAGAAAAAGGGAAGCTTAAGACTGATACTGAGCGCTCAAAACAGCAGAAACTGTGCATGAGTATAGAATGCGCAAAAGTGAACTGAAAAAGGATATTACGGGAGCTGAAAGGACATTGAACGGGATCCCACATGGGAAACTGATAGCAAAGATAACAGGCCATGGAATCCAAGGAAATTTGGCAAATTGGATCCACAATTAGCTGACTGGCAAGATGTACAGGATGATGGTTGATTAGTGGATTTCAGACTGGAAGTCTATGTACAGTGGGATCTAACAGGGATCAGTTTTGGGGTTCTTGCTGTTTGCAGTTTATATAAATGATTTAGACTTGAATGTTGGCAGATTGATCAGAAGTTTGCATTTGATATAAAAACTGGTAGGATGGTAAATAGTGAGGAGAATAGCCTTAGATTACAGAAGTATGTAGGCAGGCTGGTCGGATGTGCTGATCAGTAGCAAATAGAATTCAATCTGGATAAATGTGAGGAACGCACTTGAGCAGGAAAATCAAGGCAAGAGAATACATGAAGAACGGTATGAAACTGGGAAGCACCAGACATAGAGGGACTTTGATGTGCAAGTCATTGAAGGTATCAGGTCAGGTGGATAAAGTGGTTAAACCAGCATATAGTATACTTGCCCTTATTCGCTGATGCATAGACTTTAAGAGCAGAGAGATTATGCTGGAACTATATAAAATGTTGGTTTGACAAAAGATGCAGTTTTGGAAGTGACATTATTGGAGGGATTTAACTATACTGGAGAGAGTGCAGAGTGATTTACCAAGATGTTGTCTAGGCTGAACAGTTTCAATTATATAAAGAAATTGGACTGACTGGGGTTGTTTTAGTCATTGTGGACTCCTAGTTAGGAGGACAGATAGGAGGTTCTGTGGGAACGAGAGAGACTCACGGTTGGTGTGTTGCCTCCCAAAAGCCAGGGTTCGTGATGTCTCAGATTGTGTTTTCAGGATCCTTGAGGGGGTGGGGGTGCAGCCCCAAGATGTGGTCCACATTGGTAGGAAGAGGGTTGGGGGGTTTAAGGGAGAAATTCAGGGAACTAGGGTAGAAGCTTAGTGCTAAAACAGACAGAGTTGTTATCTTTAGTTTGTTGTCTGTTCCACATGCTAGTGAGGCAAGGAATAGGGAGACAGAGAAGTTGAACACGTGGCTTCAGGGATGATGCAGGAGGGCGAGTTTTGGATACCTAGATAATTGCGGCTCATTCTGGGGTAGGTGGACCCGCTGCAAACAGGATGGTCTACATGTGAACCAGAGGGGTATCAATAACCTGCCAGGGACAGGTTCTGGGATTTAGATATTTCACTAAGAACTGAAAAGATGGTAAAATGGGGGTGGAGGTGTGACATTGTTAGTTAAGGATAGTATTACGGTGGCAAAAAGGACGTTTGAGGACTTGTCTACTGAGGTAGTATAGGCTGAGGTTAGAAACAAGAAAGGAGAGGTCACTCTGTTCGGAGTTTTCTATAGGCCTCCGAATACTGCCAGAGATGTAGAGGAAAGCATAGCAAAGATAATTCTGGTTTGGAACAAGAGTAACTAGGTAGCTGTTATGAGGGACTTTAACTTTCCAAATATTGCTGGAAATACTATAGTTAGGGTACTTTAGGATGGGTCAGCTTTTGTCCAAATGTACAGGAGGGTTTCCTGACAGTATGTAGACAAGCCAACAACGGGCAAGGCCACATTGGATTTAGGACTGGATAATGAACCTGGGCAGGTAGTAGATTTAGAGGTAGGTGAGCACTTTGGTGATAGTGACCATAATTCAGTTATGTTTACTTTAGCGATGGAAAGGGATAGGTATATAATGCAGGGCAAGAGTTATTGCTGGGGGGGGGGGGGGGGCAGGCAATTATGATGCGATTAGGCAAGATTTAGGATGCGTGGGAGGGGAAGGAAACTACAGGGGATGAGCACAATTGAAATGTGGAGCTTGTTCAAGGAACAGATACTGCCTGTCCTTGTTAAGTATATACCAGTCAGGCAGGGAGGAAGTGGTCAAGCGAGGGAGTTGTGGTTTACTTGTCAAGAGGAAGGTGGCGGCTTATGTTCGGATGAAACGTGAAAGCTCAGTTAGGTCGCTTGAGTGTTACAATTTAGCCAGGCAAGACCAAATGAGCGAGGTAAGAAGAGCTAGGTGAGGACATGAGAAGTCGTTGACAGATAGGATCAAGCAAAACCGTAAACCTTTCTATAGTTTTATCTGGAATAAAAGAATGACTAAAGCTTAGGGCCAACCAAGGATAGTAGTGGAAAGTTGTGCATGGAGTCCAAGGAGATAGGGGAAGCGATAAGTGAATATTTTTTGCCAGTATTCACACAGAAATGTTGTCGAGAATACTGAGATACAGGCTACTAGACTAGATGGGATTGAGGTTCACAAGGAGGTGGTGTTAGCAACTCTGGAAAGTGTAAAAATAGATAAGTCCCCTGGGCTAGATGGGGTTTATGCTAGGATTCTCTAGGAAGCTAGGGAGGAGACTGCAGAGCCTTTGGCTTTAAACTTTATGTCATCATCACTACAGGAATAGCACCAGAAGATTGGAGGCTAGCAAATGTTGTCCCTTGTTCAAGAAGGGGAGAAGAGACAACCCTGGTAACTATACACCAATAAACCTTACTTCGGTTGTGGGGAAAGTGTTGGAAAAGGTGATAAGAGAAAGAATTTATAAGCATGTAGAAAAGAATTAGTTGATTAGGGATGGTTGCTCGTGCCTCACAACCTTATTGAGTTCTTTGATAAGCTGACCAAACAGGTGGATGAGGTGTATATGGATTTCAGTAAGGCATTTGATAAGGCTCCCCACGGTAGGCTATTGCACAAAATACATTGACCTGGGATTGAGGGTGAATTAGCCGTTTGGATCAGAAATTGGCAAGCTGAAATAAGACAGTGGTGGTGGTTGATGGGAAATGTTCATCCTGAAGTTTAGTTACTAGTGGGGTGCTGCAAGGATCTTTTTAGGTCCACTGTTGTTTGTCATTTATATAAATGACCTAGATGAAGGCATAGAAGGAACGATTACTAAGTTTGCGGATGACACTAAGGTCAATTGAGCTGTGGATAGTGACGAAGGATGTTGTAGAGACACAGAGACATAGATAAGCTGCAGAGATGGGCTGAGAGGTGGCAAATGGAGTTTAATGTGGAAAAGTGGGGAGGTGATACACTTTGGAAGGAGCAACAGGAATAAAGAGTACTAGGCTAATAGTAAGATTCTTAGTAGTGTAGATGAGCAGAGAGATTTTGGTGTCCATGTACATAGATTCCTGAAAGTCACCACCCAGGTTGATAGGGTTTGCTTTTAATGGTAGAGGGATTGAGTTTTGGAGCCATGAGGTCATGTTGCAGCTGTACAAAACTCTGCTGCGGCCGCACTTGGTGTATTGCATACAGTTCTGGTCACCGTCTTATCGGAAGGTTATGGAAGCTTTGGAACGGGTTCACAGGAGATTTACTAGGATATTGCCTGGTATGGAGGGAAGGTCGTTTAGGAAAGGCTGAGGGACCAGAAGCTGTTTTCGTTGGAGAGAATGTGGTTGAGAGGTGACTTAATTGAGACATATAAAATAATCAGAGGTTTAGATAGGGTGGACAGTGAGTGCCATTTGAAAGAACTAGCCATTTGGATACAGAACTGGCTCAAAAGTAGAAGACAGAGGGTGGTGGTGGAGGGTTGTTTCTCAGACTGGAGGCCTGTGACCAGTGGAATGCCACAAGGGTTGGTGCTGGGTCCATTACTTTTCGTCATTTACATAAATGATTTGGATGTGAGCTTAAGAAGTACAGTTAGTAAGTTTGCAGATGACACCAAAATTGGAGGTGTAGTGACAGCAAAGAAGGTTACCTCATATTGCAACAGGATCTTGATCACATGGGCCAATGGGCTGAGAAGTTGCAGTTGGAGTTTAATTTAGATAAATGCAAGGTGCTACATTTTGGGAAAGCAAATCTTAGCAGGATTTATACACTTAATGGTAAGGTCCTAGGGAGTGTTGCTGAACAAAGAGACCTTGGAGCACAGGTTCATAGTTCATTGAAGGGGGAGTCACAGGTAGATAGGACAGTGAAGGTGACATTTGGTATGCTTTCCTTTATTGGTCAGAGTTTGGAGTACAGGAGTTGGGAGGTCATGTTGCGGCTGTACAGGACATTGGTTAGGCCACTGTTGAAATATTACGTGCAATTCTATCAGAAAGATGTTATGAAACTTGATAGGGTTCAGAAAAAAATTACAAGGATGTTACCAGGGTTGGAGGATTTGAGCTATAGGAAAGAGGTTGAATAGGCTAGGGCTGTTTTCCCTGGAACGTTGGAGGCTGAGGGGTGACCTTATAGAGGTTTATAAAATCATGCGCGGCATGGATAGGATAAATAGACAAAGTCTTTTCCTTGGGTGGGGGAGTCTAGAACTACATGGCAATAGGTTAGGGTTAGAAGGGAAAAATATAAAAGAGACCTAATGGGCAACGTTTTCATGCAGAGGGCAGTACATGCATGGAATGAGCTGCCAGAGGAAATAGTGGAGGCTAGTACAACGGCAACATTTAAAAAGGCATCTGGATGGATACATAAATAGGAAGGGTTTGGAGGGATATGGGCCAGGTACTGCCAGGTGGGACTAGATTGGATTGAGATATCTGGTCGGCATGGACAAGTTGGACCGAAGGGTCTGTTTTCATGTTATACATCTCTAATTGGTGAGACTGAATCTAGGGTACTGCATACAGTACAAGTCACTGTACTTCCAAAAGGATGTTAATGCATTGGGACCAATTCAGAGGTGGTTTATTTCATTAACATGGTTTATTTCACTCTATGGCGAGCTTATTAACATGAATGAATGAACCCAATACTGTACCAAGACAGGACAGGCTGGGCATGTATCTTTTAGAGTTTAGAAGAATTAGAGGTAACTTCATTGAAACATACAAAATTCTGAGGGGACTTAATCAGATGAATATCAAAAGGATATTTCTTTTTGTGGGAGAATCTAAAATTAGGGATCAATGTTTAAAAATGAGGGGGTTGCCCATTGAAGACAGATCAGAGGAAATATATTTTTCTGCAGAGAATTAAGAGTCTCTTGAAGTCTCTTTTTCAACAGACAGTGAATGCAGAACCTTTAAATATTTTTAAGGCAGTGGTAGATAGACTCTTGATTACCAAGGGGAGAAACAATTATCAGGGATATGCAGGAATGTAGAGTTGAGGTTAAAATTGGATCAGTCATGATCCTATTTAATAGGAGAGCTAGGTCAAAGGGCCAAGTGGCTTACCCTTGTTCCTTGTTCAGCTTGTGCACTTGATGGGAAAAATAGGATGGCTGACTTGGTGAAAGGATAGATCAGATAGAAAACCAAAGGGAGGTTTGAAGTACAGCCATGAATCAAGCAAATCAGCACCTGGGATTATTTCTAGACACATTAAAATTGTGAAGCAGAAAACTTGCACCTGACCTATAATAAATACTGGCTACACTGAATTGAAGTATGTGTACAGCTCTGGCCACTGCGTTATAAAAAATATACAGAAACATTGGGGAAAGTGCAGAGATTGACAAGTTCGATATCAAGTATATTTGGGTATTAAAATTAGGAAAGGATGAATAAGCTGGGTCTCATTTCTCTTGAGAAAAGTTGATGGATGTTCTCTGAAATAGGAGTCTCTGCCTTTATCAAAACCTTCCATAATTTCAATGTTTCCATTTGTAGAAAAAAAAATATAGCTAGATGCCATCAATACAAGATATTTATTGAGAAATCCAAGAAGAAATTCAGAAGAAACTGGGAGTTGATGATGAAGAAGGTCAAGAAGCTATGCAGGAGAAAAGAACACATAGTTGCCATGGCAGATTTAAGATGGTTTATGTGCAGCACAAAAACCAGCCTGGACTGGCATGTTGAAATAGCCTACTTCTGTGTTGTAGATCTTATGCATGTAATCTTACATAATCCAAATTGATGGGAATTTAAAACAAATCCTCATTACAGGAAGTGGCAATACCCAAGGGAATCTGGATGTCCTTGTTCACAAATCACTAAAAGCCAATACACAAGTGTAACAAGCAATTAAGAAGGCAAATAATATGCTGTTCATTATTGCTACAGAATTTGAGTACAGGAGTAAAGAAATCTTGCCCCAACAGTCCAGAGCCTTGGTGACAGTATATCTGATATAGTGTGTATGGTTTTGGTCTCCTTCCTAAGGAAGGATTATACTTAGAGTCACAGAGATGTACAGCACGTAAATAGACTCTTCAGTCCAACTCATCCATGTCAACCAGATATCCCAAATTAATCTAATCCCATTTGACTCATATCCCTCTAAACCCTTCCTATTCATATACCTTGAAAAATTAATTAAATTTCTTAGACATGCGCCTTCCCTTACAAAGCCATGCTAGCTATCCTTGAATAATCCTTGTCTCTCCAAGTGGAGATTAATTCTGCCTGCAGCACTTTTTCCAACAGTTTTCCTACCATAGTTGTTAGACTCATTGGCTGGTAAGTTCATGATTTAGCCCCATCATCCTTCCTGAATAAAGGTATTACATTATCAGTCCTCCAGTTCTCTGGCATAAGTTCTATGACGAGACAGGATTTGAAAATTAATATCAGAGTCCTTGCATTCTCGTCCCCTGCCTCTCAGCAGCCTGGGATTCATCTCATTAGAGCCTTGCAATTTATCCAATTTCAAGCCTGTTAAAACTACGAATGCCTCCCCCCTCAATATTAATTTGTTCAAGTATATTACAGTTCCTCTCCCTGACTTCTATACCTACATCATTCTCTGCTGTAAACACACATGTAAAGTCATTTAAAATTTTAGCTATGACCTCCAACTCCACACAGAGATTGGCACTTTGGTCCCCAATGGGCACTACTCCTTCCATAGTTACTCTCTTGCCTCTGATATATTTTTTTTAAATTGGGATTTTTCTTAGTGTTACTAGCTAGTAGTTTTTCACGACCCCTCTTCACTTTCCTAAGGTATTTTTTAAGGAATCCCTGCACTTTCTACAGTCCTCAGGGGCATCCTGTTTTGAGCCTTTGGTATCTACCATAAGTTTCCTTTCTTTTTCCTTATTGAATACTGTAAATCCCTTAATATCCACTGCTCTCTGAATATGCTGGCCTCACCTTCACCTTTACAGGAACATGTTGGCCCTACACCTTCACTAATTATTAACCTTTTGAAAGGTTCCCACTGCTCTGATGTGAATTTTCCTGCAAGTTGTTGCTCCCAGCCTACTTTGGCTAGATCCTGTCTTATTTCATTAAAACTGTCTTTCCTCCAACTCAGAACCTTTATTTTCTGTCCACCTTTGAACTCATCCACGGGTACCTTAAATCTTACTGAATTATGGTTACTATCATTGAAATGCTTCCCCACTGTCATATTTTCCACTAGCCTGGGTCTGTTGCCTAAAATTAGGTCTAGCACTCCTTTTCTTATAGGTTTTTCTATGTGGTGACTTAAAGAGTTCTCCTGGACCCCTCTAAGCCTTTCACATTGGTTTATTCCAGTTAATATAAGAAGTTGATATCCCCTATTATTACCCTGTTGTATTTACATCTCAGGAAAACAGTTGGGTAAGTAAATCTCTCTCCCTAACAGTGGGAGTCTCTAGTATGCTCCGAGTAAAGTAACTGCCCCCTTTCAGTTTTTAGATTCTACCTACATGGTCTCATTTGAGGAACCTATGATATCATCCCTCCTTACTGCAGTCATTAGACTCCTTAGTCAATACTTTCACACTATGTCCTCTTTTATATCCTACCCATCTTGCCCAGGGATACTATATACTAAACTGTCAATCCTGTTCCTCCTTCAACTGTCTTCATGATAACAACGAGACAATATCCTCAAACTTTAATTGAAATCCTCAACTCATCTACATTTATTGTAAAACCCATTGCATTAAAATAAATGCCATTCAGCCTACCCATACTCCCTTGTATTTTAATTACACTATATTCACACTGCCTTCTAGACTGACTTAGTTCTTCTCCTTTACTTCATTCCAAGATTAGATTCCCTACAATGTGGAAACAGGTCCTTCAGCCCAACAGGTCCACACCAACCTTCCGAACAGTAACCCACCCAGACCCATTTCCCTCTGGCTAATGCACTGAACATAATGGGCAATTTAGAATGGCCAATTCACCTGACTTGCACATCTTTGGACTGTGGGAGGAAACTGGAGCACCCGAAGGAAACACATGCAGACACGGGAGAATGTGCAAACTCCACACAGATAGTCGCTCAAGGCTGAAATCAAACCTGGGCCCCTGGTGCTGAGAGGCAGCATTGCTAACCACTGAGCCACCGTGCCACCCTTGGCTGTGTATCATCCCCCAATGTACCTCTATTTCCAAGTTGGTGTTAAAACTCCAATCGCACTTGAGATCTTAGAGAAGATTTGTAGCTCAGGTTATCGGTTTGCTCGCTGAGCTGGTGGATTTGTTTTCAGATGTTTCGTCACTATGCTAGGTAACATCATCAGTAAGCCTCCAGTGAAGCATTGGTGTTCTGTCCCACCATGTGTCTTCAATTGTTGTGGTGGGTGATATCATTTCCAGTTCTGTTTCTGAGAAGTTGGTAAATGGGGTCCAAATCTATATGTTTGTTAATGGAGTTCCGGTTAGATTGTCAGGCCTCTAGGAATTCCCGCACGTGTATTCATTTGGCCTGTTCCAGGATGAATGCATTGTCCCAGTTCGAATCACATTAGCAAACCTCTCTGCAAGGATGTTTGTCTCATTCTGGTTCAGGTGCAAATCATCAGATTTGTACAGGTCCACCTTCCCCAGAAATGAACAAAGTGATCCAGGAATCTAAAGCATTCTCTTCTGCTCCAACACTTCAGCCACACACATCTGTTCTCTATGCATCTTCCTAAACTCATTAGTATTTGGCACCAGCAACAATCCAGAGATGACTACCTTTGTGGTTCTGCGTTTTATTAAACTTTTGAGCTGAACTTTCAGACTAGGTTTCAATAATTCACACTAGTGAGCCAAAAAGCAGTGTTTATCTGTCTGAATGGAAGTTTCTCACAATCTACAGCAATAATTTGATCTATGCCTAATTGAACTTTTGACTTTTAACAGATCAATACCAATAAAAAAGGTGACTCATTGGGAGAGATCATTCAGTCATGATCTGAAACTTAAAAATCCTTTCACTTTTAAATAAAATGCTGCACAGGTGGAGACCATGAATTGTATTGCCAGGCAAAATGGAACAGAGTGCTTTCAGATCATGTGGGAGTTGATCAACAATAAATCAACAGTAAGCATCACCTTGAGTTCAATACAAAAACAGCTGAATAATTGCCTTAACCAGTCAAGGAAAACACTGCACTACCATAAGATCTCAGCATTTTCAATCGAATAAATTTGTTGAAGAAAAGTCAAGTTAGTGATGTAACTAGGAGCAAACAAAATTCAGTTGAATGAATGCCTGTGATTTAGCTTGACATCAAAAGCAGAATAAGTTTCATGAACAAAATGAACAGGGTGTCTTCAGAATTTTGCCAAATGTCATCATTCTTCTGGATTTTCTTGCTGCATCCCCATTGTGTATATGGAAATTAATCAGGATAATTAAAAGAGCTGAATAAAACAGATTTTTTTAAAAAGAGCAGATTTTAGTAAATAAACTTATCCTTGCATTCTACATTTTAGTTCAACGTGAAATTTTGATCATCCCTATTTTGCACACGTTGCAATTTTCAAAACAAAATTTATACAGGTTTTGCATCACCTTATATAACGTGGAGTATGTACATGGACAATATTTCATAGACAAATAAACAGAATCTGTTTCGCTGCATTTGCTGTAAACTCATGGTTTGTTATCTTTGCAAGGTGCCAACATGTCACTCTAACATGACAAAATGCTACCATTTGTGGGCTAGTTGCAAATTGACGCGGTTAGTAAAATCACGCAGCCTACTGTCCAATACAGAAAAAAAATCAAAATCTAGATATAAAAACGCTTCCAAAACCAACCCTAAATAATAACATGAATTCGCTTCTGAACTCGTATGTCAGATCCCCTTACGATGATGGTTATAATATCAGAAATGCACATCCCTTCAATTTCATTAAATCCATTCATCTTAAAGAATACCATCAAAATCTGTTGAGCTTCACTGGAATTGACAGAGCTGATCAAACTTTCAGGAAGTGACACAACCTGTTTTCTTTTTTCACCCGCAAAAATACACCGGTAGGTTTACATGTTGCAGCTGAGGCCAGGGACGTTTCCAAGACGGCCAGTTCAGGCAGGGTGACAACACACTCCTGAGGGGTCGGAGTCTGGTGTGAACCCACCCCCATGTCAGAGCGGCTGGGCTACAAGAGCAGGCCTTTCCCGAGGACGGACTCATCCGTCGGGAAGCAAAAGCCGCCCGCCGATTGCTCCTCGGTTTCAACAGCTCATCATCAACACCAGAGCAAACAAGACCCCGCAGTCGGTTACTTTACTCACACCGCGGCTGGGCATAGCACCTGTGTCACTCCTCGTCCTCGCTCACATCACCGTCCCGCCGCCGAGCCCCAGACCGTTAGGACACACCCCCAACCCCGCGCCTGCGCGCCCCCACCCGCTCGCTCCCGGCGTCATAACGGAATCGAACGTTGCAGACCCGTGCCGTTCAACAACAACAACAGCTTGTACCCACATAGCGCCGTCCATCGAATGAAATACCACGAAGCAAACTTTGACCATGAGCTGTATAAAGACGGATTTACCAGAGTCTTTGTCGAACAGGTAGGCTCAGGAATGTATTTCCTGTGGAGTGAATTGTTGAATTGAGGACCTTAGCACCCGAAGACAGTGGTGGAGCGATTAAATTTCAGGATGGTCAAGAAGGTCTGAATTAGAGGGGCACGTTGGGGTGCTCTCAACTCGGCCTTCTTTGGATTTTATTTTTCGTCTGCCCTCCAACTTCTTTGCCTGAAAGTGTTAAGGTAATAAGGCAGACAGGGCAAGGAGTCCTGATCAAGTGGTTAAAGTGATGGATGAAAAAAACCCAATGGACTTCCCCACATATATTTGAGTTTTGCTGAATGTACTTTTTAGGGGCTTTTATGATCAGTGATAGCGTCCCTACATGAAGTCCCATCTGTTCAGAGGTATACGTCATAAATGTCTAGGCAGGTTGAGTGTTTATTATAAAGGCAGTTTTTAATACAATAAAGCATAACCGAGTTATATCTTACTCGGCACTCTCAATTCAGTTTTTCTATCTTGATTTCACCGTCTATATCCCAGGGCTTGGCTGCCATTGTCCTCAACAAGAAGTCATATGACTTATCTAATTAAGTTATGTTTACATTCTAAAGGTTGTTTTTTCTAGTGACGATTAAACAAAGCCACTATTGTATCTGATAATGCAATTAAACTTAAAGCTGACAACTTTTTTAAAATGGGCATTAGCAGCCGTAATTCAAGTATTTTCAATTTTATATTGGTGGATTTTTAATATTAATACTTTCTGGATTGTTCCTGATATTGTACTTGTCAAAGTATGCAGAAGAAATTACATTTTCAAATAATCTTCATTTGTAATAAGTCGCAAACATATGAAAATGACCAGATAGTCCTTTTGAATTTTTCTCCCATTTAACCATTTTAATAGATTTATTTGATTTTATTGTGTCTTTTACTTTGTTACATTCAGCAGTGAAAAGTGTTGCATAGTGTTGCCATTCTCCAGTGCCATCTTAAAACACAAACATAAACCAAAATGTAGAAATATATAGGCAGAAAACTTTTAAAAATGAGTTTATTAACAGTTCTGAATATTCTTTACTTAGAGACAAACAAGATTTTTTTTAAATCTTAAAGTTATTTTAGATGGAAAATAATTCTTCTGACTCACAAAGGCAACCAAAAAGAAATTCCAGAAGACAGCAGTAACCATGACATTCATCAACCAATAGCCCATGTAACTCTTGGAAACAGAAATATAAACTATAGTCTGCAACACTGAACTCCCATTCTGTATGGGTTCCTCTGTTTAATTTACTTTATCAATCTGTTTCATCCTTTGTAGTGCAACTGCTGTACATGCTGTCCACTTTAATACACTTTGTTTCTCTGAATAATTTTGAATAAATCATCCTGAACATAGCATGAAAGTCAAAATAAATAATTACTCGATGAAAGTATGTGCAATTTTACTGTTGCAATTGACTGTTGGTTTATTTTTCCTTAAATAACCGAGTCATAATATATCTTGTTTGCACCAAACATATATTGATTTTAGCACTCTAACTTAATTTTGTAAACAAGGAATGTTATTTCATTATGTAAAAGTATATCATTGCAGAAGTGCTATGAAGGGACTGATGTACTATGACATTGTTTTGTGGCTTTTAAATATGCTTATTAGAATTGTTGAAAGGTGTGAACGAAGAATTTTGCTGTAAACACTCAACCTGCCTAGTCATTTAACTACAAAATTACAATATCATGATACATCTGATTTTGAAAAGAAATACAACAATCATATGCCTACCAAAAAATAAAATAGTATCCTCTATTTTCAAAATTAACTTTAAGTGCTAAAATCAATAAATGTTTGATATAAACAAGAATCACTATGACTTAGTTCTAAACCATAAACCAGCAATCAGTTGGAGTTGTAAATTGTGCACGATTTTTCACAGCAGTTTTTGTTCCACAAAATACACAAAAAGAGAGACCTGTGATTTTAACAGAGTAGCATTTTCAGAATTTGAGAGCACTGGATGCATGATAGCACAGAGATGAGATAGTTCAAGGGTTAAACGGCAATGGGCAGAGAGTTATAAGTAGAAAGATGAGAACAGGCCTCAAAGGAAAGGAAGTGTGAACATCAGGGAGAGAATAACAATGCCTAAAAATGACATCAACAGAGTTTGAATTGAATGGAGAGTAGCAGATGAGTTATTTTTGTCCACAATTGGTGACAAATCTTATTTTTATAAGTTTAGATAATAGTCTAATAGACGCATGACAGAATTCCAGTTTATTTCCATTGAATGTACCAAGCAGGAATTCTAAGGCACTTCTTATATCCTAGATAATTGTGTTTATGTGAAGTATTGTCATGGAGAAATTCCAGTTCTGTTTTTGGAGCTTCAGCAAAGGCTGCAAACACTACATTGTATTTGTGAGTGTGAGAGCTATATGAATATAATTTAAGGAGGTGGTGACTCCTCAGCTTATGGTCTGCACACAGAATAGGCAACCACTCGCAGGTAAGATGAACTAGGTCGGTCGGGCAGGACTCTCCTGAGTACATCATGCTCTCTAACTGTTATTAAATACTTTAAAAGATGGCAGCGGAGTAGGTCTCCTGAACCAGAGCTTGTCTGCTCTGTCCTTTTTGTTTTCTCTTTTCGTGTTTTTTTGCTCCTTCCTTCTTACCTCCTGTTTTGGCAGCAATGTCCAGGGTGAAGCCAGCACAGACCCTCGGTCTTGAGAACCTCAAGTGAAGACAGTACAGACTCCCATCCTCACTGTGGACTCCAGTCTCTGGTGAATTCAAAGCAGACTCTCATCCTTGAAGTGAAGCCAGCACAGACCTCTGTCCTTGATGTGAATCCAGAGTAGAATCCAGACTGGACTGACATCCCCAAGGTGAAGCCTCAACGCTGTCTGGAGGTAAGGTCCCACTGTCGTCTGGAGTGCTGACTCCTCTGCTCAGTCTCCTCTGCTTGGAAAGACTGTAATCTGAACTTTTTAATTTTTTTTATTCTTCTAATTAATTTCTAAAGTTTTGTAGCTAGATACCTAAGATGGTGTGAAAGTCTATAATGCTGGGCTTTTATGTTTTTATTTTTTAAATTATTCCTAAGAATCTGTACGTAGATGCCTTTGTACCTAAGATGGTGCCATAAAAGGCAAATTTGTAATTTTTCACAGTATCCTTTGAATACATGTGACAATAAATCTAATTCTAATTTTTTTTAAATTCCAAATACAGGTCAGGAAATAGTTATTCTGTGGAGTACAACCTGAGATGTGTTTCCAGAATAGTAATGTTGCTTTCATGATGCCAGAGTCAAAGATGTGATTGAGCAACTGCTGGTGAACTGTCAATGATAATAGCCCATTTTGATATCAAAAACACAGGTAGAAGAGCAGGTACAGTCCTCCAGACAGATGTTAGAAAGAAAGTTAATAACCAGTATTTCAAAGGTTAAAATGTGTTGCTGGAAAAGCGCAGCAGGTCAGACGTCACTGACCTGCTCAAGGACCACGCCGCCCCCCATGTTGATCTCCGCCCCCACGTCGATCCTCCCACTTCCTCCAAACCAAAGGAGTAGCCATGGGCATCCGCCCAGACCTGCAAAGGACCTTTGCTGTTCACAATGGACATCCAGTCTGAATCCTCTGAAGGATTCATACACTGAACCATGGGCCCCAGCTATGCCTGCCTCTTCGTTGGATATGTGGAACAGTCCGTTTTCCGGAGCTACACTGGCACCACCCCCCACCTTTTCCTCCGCTACATCGATGATTGTATTGGTGCTACCTAGTGCTCCCACAAGGAGGTTGAACAGTTCATCCATTTTACTAACATCTTCCACCCTGACCTCAAATTTACCTGGACCGTCTCAGACTCCTCCCTCCCTTTCCTAGACCTCTCCATTTCTATCTCGGGTGACCGACTCAACACAGACATTTACTACAAACCGACTGACTCCCACAGCTACCTAGATTGCACCTCCTCCCACCCTGCCCCCTGTAAAAACGCCATCCCATATTCCCAATTCCTCCACTTCCGTCGCATCTGCTCCCAGGAGGACCAATTCCACTACCAAACAACTCAAATGGCCTCCATCTTCAAAGACCGCAATTTCCCCTCAGACGTGGTCAACGACGCTGTCCACTGCATCTCCTCCACTTCCCGCCCCTCCGCCCTTGAACCCCGCCCCTCCGATCACCACCAGGACAGAACCCCACTGGTCCTCACCTTCCACCCCACCAACTTCCGGATACATCATATCATCCTCCGTCATTTCCGCCACCTCCAGACAGACCCCACCACTAGGGATATATTTCCCTCTCCACCCCTATCAGCATTCAGGAGAGACCACTCCCTCCGCGACTCCCTCTGCAGGGCCACACCACCCCACCAACCCAACCTCCACTCCCGGCACCTTCCCCTGCAACCGCAAGAAGTGCAAAACTTGTGCCCACACCCCCCCCCCCCCCCCCCCCCTCACCTCCCTCACCTCCCTCCAAGGCCCCAGTGGATCCTTCTATATCCGTCGCAAATTCACCTGCACCTCCACACACATCATTTACTGTGTCCGCTGCACCTAATGTGGTCTCCTCTACATTGGGGAGACAGGCTGCCTACTTGCGGAACGTTTCTGGGACACCCGCATCAACCAACCCAACCGCCCCGTGGCTCAACACTTTAGCTCCCACTCCGCCAATGACATGCAGGTTCTTGGCATCCTTCATCGCCAGACCCTGGCCACATGACGCCTGGAGGCAGAGTACCTCATCTTCTGCCTAGGAACCCTCCAACCACAAGGGATGAATATAGATTTCTCCAGCTTCCTCATTTCCCCTCCCCCCACCTTATCCTCAGTCTCAACCCTCGGATTCAGCACCGCCCTCTTGACCTGCAATCTTCTCTCCGCCCCCCAACCCCTCTCTGGCCTATCACCCTCACCCTCACCTCCTTCCACCTATCGTATTCCCAGTGCCCCTCCCCCAAATTCCATTCCCCCCTACCTTTTATCTCAGCCCGCTTGGCACACCAGCCTCATTCCTAAAGAAGGGCTTATGCCCGAAACGTCGATTTTCCTGCTCCTCGGATGCTGCCTGGCCTGCTGTGTTTTTCCAGCACCACATTTTTCAACTCTGGTACTCCAGCATCTGCAGTCCCCACTTTCTCCTCACCATTGTGTGGTTTGTTTTCTGTAAATTATAATGATGTGCTGTGCATGTTTAAGATAACCAATGCTAGTGAACAAATCTTTATCCTACAATCACAGTCATAATTTTAAATAAGTTAACCACAATTGTAAATGACAACTTGTGAAACTACCTGCTTGTAGCATTTCTCTTTTCATTTTCTTGATCTGTAAACCCAAAGATTACTTTAACTGAGGTGATCTAAACAATGCTCCATCAAAAGTATAGTTAGTCCTTACATTCTAACAGAGATTATACCTGATTTTTCTGTATCAATATGCAATTTGAAACAATAAACTTTATTGTACTGTAAGTATTATTTTGGACTGACATTTCATTTTAAAGTGAGAAACAGAAGCCGGGACTGTTTCTGGGTTGTTTGTGTGTGGTTCAGTGGTTAGCACTGTTAGTGCCAGGGACCTGAATTCAATCGCAGACTTCAACAACTGTCTGTGGGGAGTTTGCATGTTCTCCCCATGTCTGCATGGGTTTCCTCATGGTGCTCTGGTTTCCTCCCACAATCCAATTAGGGAATTGGTCATGCTAAATTGCCCATATTATTCAGGGATGTGTGGATTAGGTGCATTAGTCAGGGGTAAATGTAGTCCAGTAGGGTAGGAGAATGGGTCTGGGTGGGTTACTCTTTGGAGGGTCAGTGTGGACTTGTTGAGCCAAATAGTCTGTTTCCACGCTGTACGGATTCTAAGATTCTATGATCAACCCACCCACGGTGGGAAATGGCCATTTGTTGGGAATATGACTAAGGCATCTTCTTCAATTGTCTTAAGACATTCTCTGACCAACTCAAGGTGGTGAGCTAGAAGTTCAAATAGGGACCATCCAGCTAAGGGTGCAGCAGGATACATTAATGGTCTTTTACCAAGAGAGTGCTTCGCATAAATGCACCCCCTTCAGCAACTTTTTAAAAAACCCATTTTAAAAACTGGCTACAGAGCTGGGGCCATCCAATTGACTGGCAGCATTCTATGGAATAACTTAGAGTTAATCCAGTCAGTTCTTCTATAATGCAATGTTTACATTCTTGTGCAACCCCACGTTATAGAAAAAAATTGCGCTTTAGCAATAGCAGTTAAAGTATTGTGATGTAATTGTGTTTCAGTCAGTACATGTTTTAAAAGTTTGCACTTTAGAACCAGTGTCCCCAATTCAGCAAATTCATGTTACAGCATATATGCATTAACGAAAAGCATGTCATAGCAGAACGACTGTACATTAATATGTAAATAGTAAGTTACATCAGTAGCATCGTAAAAGATCACATGATAATGCAGAGAGTCTGAAGAGACATGCAACAGCGTCAACCTTGTGCTAATTCTAATTGTGCGTAGTTCTTAGAATATTGAATAAGCAATTAACTTAAAAAATCAACTTGGACCCCAACAACCTCTTCTAGGCAAGGTAGTGTGGCCAATCTCTTCCAACCTACCCTGACAATAACAGAGTTCTTAGATCAAATCAGATTACAATGTCAAATTGCTGAATGGCAGTCAATGTGACTAGGCTCTGCGCCCCCACCTTTTAGTCAGGGGCATGTAGACTGTGGTGCCTAGTAACATTATGGTCTATGCTTCTACTAACACATCCAAGGGTCTTGCAAGCCTTTCAACAATCTTCTGTCTCTGCCACTTCCAGATACTTGCTTATATACATCTATTTGTTTCTGTACCCATTTGAAAAGTGCACCATATAGTTTATTTTGCCTCTTCTCATTTCTCCTATTTTCCCCCACGCCATTCCATGACTTGGGATTCCTAATCTTCTCCCTAACCTGTACACTCTCAACCCACTGTCAAAATTCCTGCAGGTCTCAAGGCAAAAACACCTGAGAAAGGATATGAATCAGAGGAAGTATGAATGGATGGCTGCTTCTGAACTGTGTTCATCCTTCATAGCTGAAGATGGCCACGACATCAACTAAAATTCAATGATATCAGTTTAATCTACAATATATTCAAAGGTGAGCAAACTATAGAAAAACTAGGAATGAAAAGAAACCAGTCTGTCAACAAAATTGAAAATATAAAGAACAGTTGATTGTCTCACACTTCTATGCATTTGAGAACTGAACAGATTGCTCTGGGCATGCAAGTAAGCTGTACCATTTTCACATCATCAGCTTGCAAGGGCTAGTCAAGATCAAATGGCAAGACAAGGTTCCAAAAACTGAGATTCTGTCCTTGATTGAAATTCCTATCATCTAAAAACTTTTGAAGGGAGCTCAAATACAGCAGGATATATTACAAGATTGCCTGATGAGCACTAGCCGGTTATGCACTTTTACAATAAGCTAATTGAAGGGAAATGTTCACAGGACGTTAACAGAAAGCATTTCTGACATACTTTAAGGTGTCAGTCAAGCATATCAATATTGCCCCTAAGCCATGGAAGAAACTTACACAGGGTCACTCTGTATGGCACAGTCTCTGCAGGAAAACACCTTGATTAAACAGAACAGAATTTGCACTGGCCAATACCGATCATGAACTTTTCAAGTTGAGAACCACAAGTACCTCTTCAACATCAACAAGTATGTCGGCCCAACATGCAATAGATTTTGCACAAATAAACTAGACTAATTGGTCACGTTGTACACAGTCGCTGAAACTTAGCCTCCATATTAAGAGAGGAGTTAGTGGGTAGGAAGATGAAGACAAGGGCAACCCTATCCTTATGCAAGGAAGATGCGGAGGAATGCGAGCAAAAGTGCAAAAATGATCATACTTGAACATGTATGGCACACATTGACCAGAAACAGAAATGCTGTGGGAATTTTCGAAATGCTGATATGGCCAGATAAATACTGTGGTTACAAGAGCAAGTCAGAGGTGGGGAATGCTGCAGGGAGAAACTCGCTACCTTTCTCCCCAAGGCTTGGCAACATCTACTAGACACAATTCAGGAATGGGATGGAATAGTTTTGGAGATGGGTGACCGCGGGCCCAAAATTGAACATTCTATATTAACCCACAACCAGAGATATCAGGCCTAACAAAATTGGCCAACTTAATAAGCAGCTAGCAGCTATCTGCTATGGTGAACAGTGGAAATCAAGATCAAAGAGGTTACAAAGGAGGAGCAAGTTACAACCAGCCCAAGGGTTTTGGATTGAAGAGATGTTAATCAGACATTCTGGCATCTTGATTACCTGAGTAAGTGCACTTTACACCTCTTGGCATGGCAATAGTGAAGGATAATAGTATTACCTCATGGGATGATTTGAGCTCATGACCCCACTGGCCAAAGGCTACTGAGGATTCTGGACAGCCCGGTGTGAGGGTTAAAAATGCATATCATCCCCTCAGGAAAGACAATGAAGACTCAGGGGACACTCACAGCAAGATTTGAGGTAGAAGATCATGCAGCAACCCAAGACAACCTAGAAGGAGGTCTGCCTTGATGTGCAAGACTCATCTTTGTAGAAGAGAGTCAGCCTTACGTTGGACAGGAAGGAGATTCCAATGGCCAGGCTCAAACACATGGGTAATTGTGGCTGATATCCTTTGTCAAATGGATGGAACTAGATAAAAAAGTAAATGTTTTAGGAATGTGGGAAATTCTCACATGGTGTTTTTAGTAGGGAATAATTTGTTAATAAAATTGAATTGAGCCACAAACTTGAGGGAATTTTGTGTCCCTTTGTCCACCTTACTGACAAGAACACTTGGGTCAAGTGTTTTTAATACATAAGTGGTCAAAATATCCAAAGCACAGAACATGTTGGTGTCCCTGGGTGGTCTTCGATTAGAAGTGTTTATATAACCTCCAAAGTTGAATCCACCAACCTTGAACTCTTGGACATCCAGCCTGAGCCTGATTTAAGAGGCAGCTGCCTCATGTGACGGCCAGGATTCAAGTGGGTGGAACAGGGTGGAGGTTTCCACCCAGTGATTGGGTCAAAAACAAAGTACCGTATATACTTGTGTAAAAGTCAAACTTTGTAAGGTTAAATTTATGGGGTTGACAGTTACATGGATACTACTTTTGAGGGTCTGGAAAATGCTGTATCATGAGCAGAAGTCCAATTAAAGGAAAGAAAAACATAATGAATTACGGTAATACAACTGCATTCCACAAGTGTTACAGGGAAACAGACACTCACACAAAGTGAGGTTGTCACCTGATTCTAACCTGATGCATCTTAACCTTTTGTACCAATCTGGTGTGAATTGTACATCAAAAGACATAATAGCACAAAGAATTCATTTTCTCATCATAACATTTTATGTACAGGATAATATGTTGACTCCTAAATGTTGATCTGTTATCTGTGAAGAACTAGGGTTGACTTTTACACGAGATATGTGGAAAATTCCAGACGTTTTGGCCAAGAATAGGGGGTCAACTTTTACATGAGATTGACTTTTACTCAAGTATGTACAGTATTTGTAATGTGAGGAGGAACAAACTGTCAGAGTTAGTATGGAGAAAAGAAATCTAGCATAGGCTAGTAGAGAGTAAGGGATCTGCAGAAAACAGAGGCAAGAAGCTGAATATAGGATCAGAGGGCCCATGAGGTGGTGACAAGCCAGAAATTAGGGTTGGGGACCCATAAGGACACAGAGAAAGTAGGATATGGTTGAGGAACCACGAGATAAGTTGTCATGAAAAGGGTCAGGGATGCGGAGTTGCAGAGAAACAAAACAGCAGCCGCAGGGACCCATAAGAGAGAGCAGTAAATTAAGAGGATGCAATAGAGAAATGACACAATGCTCAGAGTGGGAAGAGGTGCCAAGAAAGTGCCGAAATAAGAAGTTGCCCAGGTGAGTCAACCATAGCAGTGAGCACATACTTTGATCCAAGGAACAGAACTGCTTGCAGGTGGTGCAGAAATGTACATTAAAACTCAGTGATAGCCAGCTACATAGAGCTCAGTAAGGAGCTGGTAGAGGTGAAGCAGGAACTGGAGAAAGTAAGAGTCAAAGCAGCAGAGTAGGAGCAGAAGAAACAGGTGAATACACATGGGACAGTTTCAGGCTTAGTGAAATAGAGCATACCAGAAGATGCAGTGTGTGGTCATAGATTGAGATGTAACTCAAAAAGCTGTGGACAAGCTGACCAAGAAATGCAAACACCTTCAGGGTGCTCTCATAGTGCTGCAGCAGGCAGGCAAAGAAAACAGCCTGCATTACAGACCATTCAAAATGCCAGCATGAGACTGAAATATTAAAGTCCTGTTTCTGTGCAAACAAGAATGATGTGCACATTTGGGACAATAGAATCAGATGGGGATGGTGATTATGGGATACATGGGGAGGAAATGGAAGAACCCTGAGGAGGTGGTGGATGCGGGTACAATTACAACAGTTAAAAGACACTTGGATAGATAGGTGAATAGCAAATGTTTGGAAGCATATGGTAAGAGCACAAGGTGGGGCTAGTTTAGTTTGGGATTATGTTCAGCATGGACTGGCCAGACTGAAGGGTCTGCTTCCATGCTGTATGACTCTATGACTCCATAACAAGCCCATAGATGCATCACCATTGGCAAAGATTGGGGACCTCAACTCCCTTTCCAGAGGCAATATATCCTTCAGCATCCCCAGAATCTTACCATGCCGTGATGAACCCAGTGACCACAACTCATCAGGACAGCTGGAACAATAGTATAGTACAGTTACTTATATAGCTCTCATCGAGTCATAGAGATGTACAGCACGGAAACAGACCCTTCAGTCCAACCCGTTCATGCCGACCAGATATCCCAGCCCAATCTAGTCCCACCTGCCAGCATCCGGCACATATCCCTCCAAACCCTCCCTATTCATATAGATGCCTTTTAAATGTTGCAATTGTACTGGCCTCCACCACTTCCTCTGGCAGCTCATTCCATACAAGTACCACCCTCTGCATGAAAAGGTTGCCCCTTAGGTCTCTTTCATATCTATCTTTCCCCTCTCACCCTAAACCTATGCCCTCCAGTTCTGGACTCCCCCCCCCCCCCCCCCCTCCCCCACAGGGAAAAGACTTTGTCTATTTATCCTATCCATGCCCCTCGTGATTTTATAAACCTCTATAAGGTCACCCTTCAGCCTCCAACACTCCAGCGAAAACAGCCCCAGCCGATTCAACCTCTCCCTATAGCTCAAATCATCCAATCCTGGCAACATCCTTGTAAATCCTTTCTGAACCCTATCAAGTTTCACAACATTTTCCGATAGGAAGGAGACCAGAACTGCACACAATATTCCAAAATTGGCCTAAGCAACGTTCTGTACAGCCGCAACATGACCTCCCAACTCTTGTACTCAGTACTCTGATCAATAAGGGAAAGCATGCCAAACGCCTTCTTCACTATTCTGTCTAACTGCGACTCTACTTTCATGGAGCTATGAACCTGTACTCCAAGGTCTCTTTGTTCAGCAACACTCCCTAGGACCTTACCATTAAGTGTATAAGTCCTGCTAAGATTTGCTTTCCCAAAATGCAGCATCTCACATTTATCTAAATTAAACTCCATCTGCCACCAATTGGCCCAGCTGATGAAGATCCTGTTGTAATCCGAGGTAATCTTCTTCACTGTCTAATACACCTCTAACTTTGGTGTCATCTGCAAACTTACTAACTGTATCTTTTATGCTCACATCCAAATATTTATATAAGTGCTGAAAAGTAGTGGACCCAGCACCGATCCTTGTGGTACTCCACTGGTCACAGGCCTCTAGTCTGAAAAACAACCCTCCACCACCACACTCTGCCTTCTAACTTTGAGCCAGTTCTGTATCCAATTGGCTAGTTCTCCCTGCATCCTGTGAGATCTAACCTTGCTAACCAGTGTCCCATGGGGAACCTTGTCGAATGCCTTACTGAAGTCTATATAGATCACATCTACTGCTCTGCCCGCATCAATTCTCTTTGTTACTTCCCCAAAAAACTCAATCAAGTTTGTGAGACATGATTTCCCACACACAAAGCCATGTTGACTATCCCTAATTAGTCCTTGCCTTTCCAAATACATGTACATCCTGTCCCTCAGGATTCCCTCCAACAACTCGCCCACCACCGATGTCCGGCCCACTGGTCTATACTTCCCTGGCTTGTCCTTGCCACCTTTCTTAAACAGTGGCACCACATTAACCAACCTCTAGTCTTCCGGCACCTCAACTGTGATTATCAATGATACAAATATCTCAGCAAGAGGTCCAGCAATCACTTCTCTAGCTTCCCACAGAGTTCTAGGGTACACCTGATCAGGTCTTGGGGATTTATTCACTTTTATGCATTTGAAGACATCCAGCACATCCTGCCCTGTAATATGGACATTTTTCAAGATGTCGCCATCTATTTCCCTAGATTCTATATCTTCCATGTCCTTTTCCAAAGTAAATACTGATGCAAAATACTCGTTTAGTATCTCCCCCATCTCCTGCGGCTCTACACAAAGGCTGCCTTGCTGGTCTTTGAGGGGCCCTATTCTCTCCCTAGTTACCCTTTTGTCCTTATATTTGTAAAGACCCTTTGAATTCTCCTTAACTCTGTTTGCCAAAGCTATCTCATGTCCCCTTTTTGCCCTCCTAATTTCCCTCATAAGTATACTTCTACCAACTTTATACTCTTCTAAGGATTCACTCCATCTATCTTGTCTATATCTGACATATGCTTCCTTCTTTTTCTTAACCAAACCCTCAATTTCTTTTGTCATCCAGCATTCCCTATACCTACCAGCCTTTCCTTTCACCCTCATAGGAAAATACTTTCTCTGGATTCTTGTTATCTCATTTCTGAAGGCTTCCCATTTTCCAGCCGTCCCTTTCCCTGCGAACATATGCCTCCAATCAGCTCTTGAGAGTTCTTGCCTAATACTGTCAAAATTTGCCTTTCTCCAATTTAGAACTTCAACTTTTAGATCTGGTCTATCTTTTTCCATCACTACTTTAAAACTAATAGAATTATGGTCACTGGCCTCAAAGTGCTCCCCCACTGACACCTCAGTCACCTGCCCTGCCTTATTTCCCAAGAGTAGGTCAAGCTTTGCACCTTCTCTGGTAGGTACATCCACACACTGAATCAGAAAATGTTTTTGTACACACTTAACAAATTCCTTTCTATCTAACCCCTTAACACTATGGCAGTCCCAGTCTATGTTTGGAAAGTTAAAATCCCCTACCATAACCACCCTATTATTCTTACAGATAACTGAGATCTCCTTACAAATTTGTTTCTCAATTTCCTGCTGACTATTAGGGGGTCTATAATACAATCCCAATAAGGTAATCATCCCTTTCTTATTTCTCAGTTCCACCCAAATAACTTCCCTAGATGTATTCCCAGGAATATCCTCCCTCAGTACAGCTGTAATGTTATCCCTTATCAAAAATGTCTCTTCCCCCACCTCATTTGCCTCTCTTTCTGTCCTTCCTGTAGCATTTGTATTCTGAAACATTAAGGTCCCAGTCCTGTCCATCCCTGAGCCATGTTTCTGTAATTGCTATGATATCCCAGTCCCATGTTCCTAACCATGCCCTGAGTTCATCTACCTTCCCTGTTAGGCCCCTTGCGTTGAAATAAATGCAGTTTAATTTATCAGTCCTACCTTGTTCTCTGCTTTGTTTGTGCCTGCCCTGACTAATTGGCTCATTTCTGTTCTCAACTGTACCAGGCTCAGATTGATCTCTTTCCTTATTATCCCCATGGGTCCTGCCCCCCCCCCCCAACCTTACAAGTTTAAATCCTCATGAGCAGCCCTAGCAAATCTCCCTGCCAGTATATTAGTCCCCTTCCAATTTAGGTGGAATCTGTCCTTCTTGTACAGGTCACTTTTACCCCAAAAGAGATTCCAATGATCCAAAAATGTGAATCCTTCTCCCATACACCAGCTACTCAGCCATGCATCCATCTGTTCTACCCTCCTATTCCTGCCCTCACTAGCTCATAGCACCAGGAGTAATCCAGATGTTACTACTCTCAAGGACCTCCTTTTTAAATTCCTGCCTAACTCTCTGTAATCTCCCTTCAGAATCTCAACCTTTTCCCTGCTGGCCCCTCTCCTCTTGAGAACATTCTGCATCATCTCTGAGACATCCTTGATCCTGTCACCAGGGAAGCAACACACCATTCTGATTTCTTAGCTTCTGGCCACAGAAATATCTGTCTATACCTTGGACTAGAGAGTCCCCTAACACAATCGATCTCTTGGAACTCGACATACTCCTCATTGCATTAGAGCCAGTCTCAATACTAGAAACTTGACTGTTCATGCTACATTCCCCTGAGAATCCATCACCCTGTACATTTTCCAAAACAGCATACTCGTTTGAAATGGGGAAAGCCACAGAAGACTCCTGCACTACCTGCCTACCTTTCTTACCTTTCCTGGAGTTAACTCATCTATGTGACTGTATCTGCAACTTTTCTCCCTTCCTGTAACTGCCATCCATCACACCCCCTTGCTCTTGTAAGTTCCTCATTGCCTCTAACTGTCTTTCTGACTGATCTATTCGATATGATAGAATTCGCAACCAACAGTATTTATTGCAGATATAATCCTCAGTAACACGTAAATTCTCCCTCAACTCCCACATTCAACAACAAGAGCATATCACTGTACTAAAGGCCATTTTTGCTTCATTCAATCTACAGACCCAGAAAATAGCTCTGTCTTATTCCTCGACAAAACACTGCTCCAGATTAAATTAATGTTTATGGCTTATATTTTTAAGTTTAATCAAGAGACATATCTCAATATAACATATAATCAAGAAAGAACCAACTCTACTCACTACTGCAGACTTACTGTAAGGCCACACTTAAAATATTTACTTACCTGTTTCTGTACTATGACCTCTCCCAAACAGGTTCCTCCAAGATTAGTTGTGAATTTCACTGTTTGTTAATTTTATCAGACACACTCCGATGTCTAGCAATTCATGAATTCAAACAGCAAAGACAGTAACTGTGCAGGTTCACTGCTGTGTCAGTTAGTAGTGTGGGTTTCTTTCTCTCTCTCTCCTACACTGACCTCACCATATGCTTCCTTTGTCTGATCCTCTCCCTTTGCCTTTTTTCTCCAAAGTTCCAAAACTGTGCAACAGCATATAAAACAGTAATTGCTGCTCCTCGAATTCGAGGGAATCACCTCCAACGCCTAAATTACCTCAAAAAAGGAGCAGCCTGTTACAACCAGAAATTTTTGTCGTACTCCATCTTGGATTACCCAGAATCCTCAGTGTTTATGGTGGCACAATTGACAGAGATAGCAAAAAAGATCTATGTATTTGAGCTCACAGATGACTCCAGTATCTTTATTGACAGCACCCACTAACAAAGGGTTCTCCACAGGTTTGATCATGTCAAGAAGGTAAAATTAATGTTAATGTGCCTGAGGCCCAAGATCCATTCTGCCTTACCCATTCCTCAGAATGTGGGTGGAGGGGAGCTGCAGGCCATAGAAACAGCAATCCTTGCCTATTTAGCACACAATAGGGGAGACCTGTGGAGGGGCTAAATAGGTGTAGTCAGTGAAAGGGAGAGCACCCAACTGCATTTGCAAGGCCGATCTGGACACAATTCACAGGAGTCTTCAGTGCACTAGATGGGATTGTGCTGATACGATAAACAGAACAAATTGGACCAGAATGCTTGTCTCACCAGCCACTGAGACAGGAAAGCCTATAAAAATTTTGATCCCACTGACAACACATACACAGAACAATGGGTGATAAGGAGGAGCTTGGGAGAAGGGGATTCAGGAATCCAAGCACCACTAATCAGGCAAAGAAGAAATGCACCCAGTAAAAATCCCAAAATCCAGTTCCATGTGGAGGAACAAAGGGTGCAACCAAAAGATGGGAGTTATTATCACAGCCATACGCCCATCCTGCAGTGAGAGATAGGGATCAGCAGCTGCCGCCTCAAGAGAAATGCTATAATTGTGAGTACATAGGCCACTTCACAAGGGACTGCAAGCATCCAGACTGTGCCACCACAGAAGCCAGGCTCAAATTCCCAGTCCATACTATTGGAAGGACCGAAGAGACAAGCAACAGTTAATTTGGTGGGGAAGATCATGCAGCCAAATGTAATGGAGGATATCCAACCTCTAAATCCTTGTGTTCTCACTTGGATACACGCCCAAAACCATAACGGAGCTGTGCCTCTCCTCAGGAAGTGTGCAGCATCAGACAGGACAGTGTGGGACAGCCCCTGCAGACCGTGAGATGGAAGGCTGCTCCATTGAGTTTTTATGGGATACAGGGGTATCCATACGACACTTAACACATGGCAAGGTTTTGATAACACATGGCGCACCCATTAGAAAATACATCTGATTAGATTCACTGAACATCTACATGAGGGGGCAGAGGCAGAACCTATAGAATCTAAACTGAGAGATATGGTCTGCCATTATCCATCTTAGTTGGTAATCTCTGTACAGGCCCCAAACTCATTTTAGAACCTTATGTGGAAGTGTAATTTATCTTTTGGTCCGGCCAATTGTGACACTGGACAAATGACAAAGTTCAATAAGACCCCAAGAAGATTGCGACAGGCACATACTAACAGAGAATGTGTACCATGAGGGAATTGTGGATGACACCCACTGAAATGACTGAGGACCCAGCAGAACAGGAAAATCTCACAGAGCACAAGAGTACATTCACCTGTCACAAACATGACTGTGGTCTTTCCCCAAACAGGCAGATGGGGAGGTGGTAAAAATTGTTACATCAAGGAGTCCTAAGCCCTGTAATATCTACCAATAACTCGCCAATGTGGCTGATTAAGAAATCAGATGGCTCTAAGCAGCTCACCATTGAATATAGGGAGCTAAATTAAATCACCCCGATGATGGCAACGACAGTTGCAACTAGCTCTGAAAACGTGATAAGACAGGCCCTACAGGGAATATATTTCACCATACTGAACAGAAGTAATGGATTTTGGTCTATGCTGCTTCCCTGACACAATTCACTGCACCCAGCCCTGGTGCTTCACAGGAGAATAGTGGTCATAGAAAAATATTGTCATAAACCTCTGCTACTACTATGGCCCAAATCTGCCAATCCATCCTGGTTGTACAGGGCTACAGCACGATATAGAATGATAGACAGCCAAATCATCATTTTCATCCATTGGACAATTGTCATCATTGAAATTTTAATCATCCGTACCTCAAAGCACCAACCCACTTCTAACTCCTCATTTTGGATTAACAAATGTCAGGCGAAGTGAGGCCTGATATGCATGCAATTGACTGACAAAAGAGGAATTGGGAATATTAAATAAAAGCAAATTTTGAGAGACATTTGGCTGAATGTGAGCCAAGACCGTAGAAACAAAATCTTCATGTGGAGAAAGGAGGGGTGGTATCTAAACTTGATCAAATATGTAACAAGAGACACCACCTTAATCCTCTCTCCAGGATAACAACATCCAGACTGTTGGTCTACATTGTTGGCTGGATTGCCAAGATGTGAATGTTGGAAGCGTTAATTGGGCATATATCCCGACTCTAAATGGTTTGCCCTACCACAGGCAGGCGATTGTAAGGAAGGTGTTTTATGGGTCTATCCCAACAAATCCATGATGTTTGGGTGTAACAATCAGTGGGTTATGTATAGAAAGACAGCTGGGAGCTCAGATTATTGCTACATGAGCACAGACACCACAAGTGACTGGTGGGGCTTTTCCAGAAATGAATGTAAAGCAATGGCATGTTCGGCTAACAACCCAGAGAAAGGGCTAGAAATTGGGCAACAACAAAATTAGAAATGGGCTAAAAGCAATCAGAAGTACACCCCTATATGCTTGTCCAAGGACTACCCTAGCATCACAAAATGGGGTGGTCTAAAACACAGGCAAAAACCTATATGACAACACACACCTCAATTTTGCTCCATTGGTGTTAGATATATCTGAAGCCCAGCTGCTAGATGGTACCCTTCCCAACTTCAGAAATTACATATGTATTTCACCCATTAGCTATTAGAATGGAAAACATGAATTGGCACTGATAGGCCAGACCCAGGCCAGCAGAGTATAATAAAGGAGCTATGTCGATAGATTTGGCAACAGGTTATGGAAGCAGGAGTATCCACAAACAATACCCATGATTTGGCAAATTTTGATAACAAGTTCAGCCTTCCAACCCAGCGAGCTAATCAGACCTTGGATAAAATTAACCTAGACAATCAGCAAGATGCTGAGGGGGTAATAAAAGAAAATCAGGCAGACCGACAGCTCGTAACGGTAGTAGAAGGTCATGCCAGGACCATAAACGGATCATCTAGGAAAAGGTAGTTGATGCCTGTAGACAACAGAATAGGACCCTGTGCAGCAGCTGTGGGCAGTGGATGATCGATTGGTTGAGGGAGAACCTCAAACAGGCTAAGCAAGAATAGGTCCCGTCTTGATAAGCAGATAGACTACTTGTTCCGCAGGAAGAGACACCCCGATATTTCAAATTGTCACTTATGGCAACTGTCCAAGGTCTGGTTTAACAATGTTTGTAAGAGGAATGCAGGAGGATGGGAGATAATTCTGGAGTTCCCAATCATGATGCCAATTCAAAATGGGTTACAAGTCTTCAAGGTGGAAAATATTGCACTACCTGAGAACGATAGATTATCCGAGATAGTTAGAAAACAACGGCACACTGTTGAGGAGGAGATAAATGTCAGCAAACAAAGGAAGTAATTGTTTGCCCCTACCCCGTATGTCCAAATGAACATGGTTTGTGCGGTTTTCAGATATTCTAAATTGTATTGTTGAGATTTGGAACCTGATCACAGACATCGCCAATGTAGTATATTGGGGGAAGGGAGAATACTGCAACCCAATTCTCTAAAACACTACCAGTATATAACGTCTAAAACATTAGGCCATATACAGAGGAACCTCGATTATCTGGCATTCAAATTTTCTGAATTTCGGATTATCCAGCAAAATCACAAGGTCCCAATGCTTGGCTAAGCTATGTTATCCAGCATTCGATTATCCGGCATTCAATTAACCGAACAAAACACTCCCTGCCCGTGACCTTCAGATAATCGAGGTTCCTCTGGATATCATCCAGGGTAGGTCTAATCAAGTTCAGACATCCACAGAGAATGGAGATCATTGTCAATGTCAGTGACAAACTCAGATAAACATTGGCATTGATCTCATACCAGTAGGTACAAATACGATTTGCAAATGCACATAAAGTTTGATGATGATTAGTTTAGACCTGAGAGAACATAATGCTCTCAGTTCAGAGGAGCCTTGGGCCCTGATGTACACTCTCATCCAGGGAACTGGATAAAAATGATGGAAGTTCCAGCTCATGCTGAATTTAAAATTAACTCAAGTAGGAGTGGAAGTTGTTGAACATTTCAACAATGTGGAAAATTGCCCAGGTATGTCCTGTATATAAAAAGCCAAATCCAACTTGGTCAGTAACTGCCAATCAATCATTCTCCTCTAAACCATGAATAAAGTGATGGGTGGTGTCACCAGTAGTGTTATTAAGCAGCACTTGCTCAGTGACACCTAGTTTGGGTTCCTCTGGGGCCATTCGGCTCCTGACCTCATTCCAGCCGTGATTTAAACAGGGACAAATTCCAGAGGTGAGGTGAGAGTGACAGACCTTGCACATCAAGCTGCACTCAAGGCTCCCTAGCAAAACTGGAATCAACAGATATCAAGAAGCAAACTCTCCACTGGTTAGAGTCATATCTGGTACTTAGGAAGATGGTTGTTGTGATTAGAGGTCAGTCATCTCAGCTCCAGGATATATGACCAGGAGTTTCTCAGGGGAATGTTCTAGACCAACCACCTTCAGCTGCTTCATTGTCAATGACCCTCTCCATCAAAAGGTCAGTAGTGAGGATGTTTACCAATGATTGCACAACATTCAGCACCATTTGCAACTCCTTAGATACTGAAGCAGTCCATGTTCAAATGCAACAAGGTCTGGATATTATCCAGACTTGGGCTGACAGGTATCAACTAACGCAAATGTGCCACACAAATCCAGGCACTGACCGTCTCCCATAAGAGACAATCTAATCACCGCCTCTTGACAATCAATGGTGATGCCATCACTGAATCTCTCACTACCAACAACCTTGGGGTTACCATAGCCAGAAATCCTGCTAGACTTGCCAGACTAACTCAGTAGCTATGAGAGGAGGTCTGAAGCTAGGAATACTGTTGCATGTAACTCACCTCCTGACTCCCTGAAGTCTGACTACATTTACAAGGCAGGGTATGATGGAATTTTCCCCACTTGCCTGAATGGGTGCAACTCCAACAATGCTAAAGCAACTTGATGCCATCCAGGACAAAGCAGCCCATTTGACTGAAGCCACATCCACAAGCAACAACTGCATCCACCACCAATGCTCAGTAGCAGCAGTGTGTACTATCTACAAAACGCATTGCAGAAATTCACCAAAGATCCTTAGACAACACCTTTCAAACCCACCACCACTTCCATCTAGAAGGAAAAGGTTAGCAAATACCTGGAAACACCACTACCTGCAAGCTCCCCTCCAAGTCATTCACCATCCTGACTTGAAAGTATATTATCATTCCTTCACGGACAATGGATCAAAATCCGAGAATTCCCTCTTTCATGGCATTGTGGGTCAGTCCACACTCCTGGGTTGTCGTGATTCAAGAAGGAAGCTCATCAGCATCTTCTCAATGGCAACTAGGGATTTGCAGTGAACACTGGCCAGCCAGAAAAGCCCACATCCCACAAATGAATTTAAAAACAGATGATTCCAGGGCAGAGAGGGGAATGTCAGAGGATGCTGTCAATATGTCAAGGTTGAGATTGGAATCAAAGGTGGGGTCAGAGGGAAGTGAAGGGTAAAGAAAATCCAAAGGGATTTTCATACCTCTGAGATGTCAAAGCCTGAAAGTCTTTCCTAGACTCTGGAACCAGCAGTTTCTTTAGTATTTGAAGAAATGGTGTCAGTTACTTTTGTTTCGCTGAAATTGTTGCTTGCAACACTGTAAACCTCTGAGCAATTAGCTCAGGAAATGTGCTATTGAGGTTCCATATCTATTGTTCTATTTAAACAGTCAAATGATTTAACTCATATTCAGTTCTATAAAATCAATAATCTATCCCTCTTTTTTGTCAGATAGCTTAATAAACATGGTACTGCTTAATCAATATGCTTAACATTTTTTATACAAATCTAGTGCACAGACTTAGTTCTTTTTATTGAAGATTTCTGGGTATTTTATTCACTTGTGGGGATGAATTCAGAATCTACACCTTGGCTTACCTATGGTGGAGGTTGTCGACCTAACTTTGGGTAGAGAACTCAAAGGAAATAGAAGCAGGAATAAGCCATTCAGCTCCTTTAGCCTGGTCCACCATTCAACTAGATTGTGACAGATCTTCAACCACAATAGCATTTTTCCACAATATCAGAATATTCTTTAATAATGCTCAAATCTTTAGAAAGTATGAGAATGCATTAGAGAGTGCAAAAAGGATTTATGAAGATGGTTCCAAGGAGGTGAAACTTCAGTTATGACAATTTGTTTGGAAAGTTGAGATTGTCTTCCATGGAGAGAAGGCTGAGATGAGATTTGATTGAAATTTTTACTTGATGAGGGATCTAGATAGATACAGAGAAACTGTACCTGAGCTTAAATGGTCAAAAACCAGAGGGCACCATTTTAGAGTGTTTTGCAAGAGAAGCAAACATGAGGTGTAAAAGAAATTCACACAGTGTCTAGAATGCGCAGCCTGGGTAGGGTGGCTAGGGGCAGATTCAATTGAGCCATCCAATAGTAAAACCGTAGATGGTTAACAGGAAAAGGCTGGAGTTTGGAACTAAATCAAAATGATCAGAGGGCCAATGAAAGCATGATGGGCCAAATGGCTTCATTCTGCACTTTAAAAGTTCTGTGAGTCATGCAGTATTTGGAAATCTATTGACTTCTGTTTTCAGTATGAATGAAACTCCACAGACCTTCGTGGTAGAGAATTCCAATGATTCACCACACTCTGATTGAAGAAGTTCCCCCTCATCGCAGTCCTCAGTGACTTCCTCTTATTCTAAGAATATATCCCCTGCCTCTAGAAGCCCACCCCAGTCAAAAGGAAACATCTTTCCTGCATGTCTTTTGTGACATCCAAACCTGCATCAATAAACTGTGCATCCTTTTTAAAGGTAATTGAATCAAATGGTTCTGGGTGTAATAACCTTTGTTAACTTGTAAAGAGATTTGTGTTCACTGGTTTGGCTACAGCAAATCATTAACTACCTGTCACTCTGGCATAGTTTCCCTGATTGCAAAGATTCCATTGTATCTTTGGAAGACTTTGGATTATTTTTGAAACTGCAAAGCATGTACCGAAATCTAGATACTAGATCCCATTTTCATTAGGTAATGCAACTCAATTCAAAGTTAATACTTTGGCCCAACAAATAAGAAAGTATAGAAAAACTTCTTAATGCAGATTCCTGAGGTCACCAAAGTCGTTATCTTGAAAGGTCTCCTTGGAACCCAGTATTATTTTCTTTCTCCCCAGTTAATTTCTTACGTTTACAGTTTGTCCCTTTCCTGCCTAATATTCTTTATTTCTGTGTTTTCGCCTTTCTAGGACAAAGTTTCTTCCACAACTCTTTCTAAAAAAATATTAAAAATGGGGGCAAGAATATATGACCTCAAGCCTGTCTTGCCATTCTCTAAGATTATGACTGATTACCTGCTTTAACTCCATTTTTCTGCCTACTTCTCTTGATTCCCTGAATAAACAAAAACCTGCCTTGGATAACTTTAAATATGTTCATCAGTGGAGCATCCACAACCTTTTTGGTAGACAATTCCAAAGATTCACAATCCTTCAAGTAAATCAATTTCTCCTCATCTCAGTCCCAACTGTTGGTCCATTGTTGTTATACTGTGCTTCCATGCTCTAGATTATCAGAGAAAACAACCACTGAGTATCTACCCTATCAAGTCCTTTCAGAATCATGGTTGTTTCAATTCAACCACCTCACACTATTTTAAACTCCATTAAAAAAAGTTTATTTAGCCTCTTATCATATAACAAAATCTCATTACAGGAAACCATCTAATAAATCTTTGCTGTATTGTTTGCAATGCAATTTCAACTGCCTTAAATATGGAGATCTAAATTATTCACATTATTCCAGTATGGTCACATCAAAGTAAATCTTTATTCTTGTACTCCAATCTGCGATGACAAAGGCCATTTGCCTTTCTAGTTTGCATGCTCACTTTCTATATTGCTTGCATGAGTTCATCCAGTTCCCCTGAACATCAACATTTACAAATTTCATGCTTGAAAATAAAATTCTGCTTTGTCTATTCTTATTACCAAAGTGACAAAACACTTACCCACATAACAGTCAATTTGACATCATGTTGTCTACTTACTTAACTTGTCCAAATCTCTTGATAGCTTCCATCTGGCCTTATATCATCAGCAAATGTTACTCTACAAAGTATTACATTACTTTTGGTCTCTTTGTTTAAATCATTAATATAGATTGTAAGTAACTGTCGTGTTAAAAAATTCTGTCTGTCATCGCCTCTAAACTTGAAAATGCCTTGTTTGTCTCAACTTTCTGTTTCCCATGTGTAAATCAATCCTCTACTCATGCCCCAACTCTACGAGTCCTTATCATATATATTGACCTTTACTGTGGCATCTTAACCAATACTTTTAGAAATGCAAGTATAGTACTTTCACTGGTTCCCTTATATCAACCTTATTTGTTATATTCTCAAAACATTTGAATAAATTGATCAAATATGATTTCTCTTTCATAAAGCTATTTTGACGTCAAATCATACCATTATTTTCTAAACACATTATTTTCAAAGAGCTGGAGGGCAGAGGAGGTCATGGCATTGTAGCTACTTTTAACTATTGCCTTCACACATCTTGTGTGTCTGAGACAGCCAAATGTCAGTCAGAGTAAGGTCACTTGTGCTACATGTCCAGAATGCATCAGTTTGACAATGCAAAACTGATTTGATTTTGATTTTATTTTATTGTCACATGTATTTTACAGTAAGAATGCAATAAAATGCGCAAAAACTTTCATTTGTCTCCATTAAATGGGCACCATTTTGAATAATTTAAGAATAGGGAAAAAAAAGAAAGATATAGCTTGAAGAAAAGCAAACAGTCCTAAGCCAGCTCATCACCAACAATGATCCCTGTGCTGCAGCCCATCCACCACCACTTTGCCGCTGTCTACACTGGACCCAACAAACATCAAAGTTGCTGATCCTCAGGTGCAATCTTTCCTGCTAGGCCAATACTCCTCCACCAGTACCTCCTGGACCAACCAGTGTTAGAGATGCGCTTCCGCTGCTGAGCCCACTCATTGATGTTGTTGTGATGCCCTTCTGCCAACTCTTTGCCACCACGCCAGTGCCAGACCCAACCACCAATAAAGTCATCAATCATCAGGTGCCATCTTTTGCTTCTGGGCTACCTTGCCAATGTTGACTCTATTGGTGTAGCAGCTGGTAATTCCAGGTCCTTTGCTTGCTCCAGAAAAGTAGGGGCTCACTCTTCTTCACGCTGGGCGCAGTCAAGGTCCACACCCTGTTTGAGGTCCACGGTAGGCTTGCCAGAGTTCTGTGCCCTGAGGCCAGCTTGAAACTGCTTGAGGTCCATACACTAGCCTCTCATCACCACCGATGTCCAAACTCAGAACAAGGTAGGTAAGTTAAATAAAAGATGCTTTATTCAATGAGTTTGAGCAGGAGAATGGTTTGAAAGTTGGGGTTAACTCAACAAAATAGAGCAGTTGATGAATACTTCAGGGAATATAATTTCAACAGCATCTTTCATGGGAGTTACAGGTATTGACATGGCCTCAAATGCATAGTGACAACTCATCTAAAAGATTTGTTTGCTGATTATGGCAAATAATACTTGACTAAGAAAGAGTTTCAGGGAATCAAAGATATATGTTTCCCAATTAAATGGTAAAATACAAAGCTACAGCATGTACACTACAGATAGGGGTTATGGGAGAACTCGTGTTTTGGCAGTATGATTTGACTATAACTTCGCTGAAGAATTGGTGAACAATATTTTGCAGAACGTTTACCTCCATTTGCCATAGTGTGAGTCCAACTGGGATCTTTTCGCGCACCTTGTTCCATGCATGCACTGATGTACATGCCGAAATCTCCATGCCATTCTGCACATGCACTGATGTTCTTGCCATTCTGTGCATGCGCCGATGTTCACGCTGAAGCAACTGCGCTGTTCTGCGCATGTGCGATGTCAGTGTCGGTTTTCGTGGCATCCTGTGCATGCGCTGATGTCAGCTGCTGACAGAGCAGCTTTCTGTGAGAGGTACTGTACAGAGACCAGCTTTCTTACATTTTTGAAATGTACACGGTGACCACCGTATCAACAGAATCATTTTCTGCGGTTTCAGTTGCCCGCAGTATACCATGGCCCAAGCATGTTACAGGGAAAATTCCAGCACCAGGAACCAGGAGGCTGCCAGGAAGGTATGTTTCCCATTTAAATGAATGGGTTTTCTCCTATCCGCAGTTTCAGGCTTCTGCAGTAGGTCTTGGAAGCAACCCCTGTGGGCACAGGAGAACTACTGTACTGTGTTAAATTTACTTTTGTTTTATTAAGAAATATGATTTCAATCTTCATTCAAGCTGTGCTCTACTTGGCGTTAGATGTTTTGGTGATTTTTGAGCGATCATGAGTTACACTTTTTGTTGGTCTGCCCAGCCCCACTTTTTTCATAGGCGCCATTATTTCTAATAAGTGAATTTCTATTAAGTGAGATTTCGCTAGAACACAACACGGAGTTATAAAACTTCCTGTATTTTGAAACATTGATTCAATTAAATAGTTTCCTATATGAACAAAATGTTTTGTGTTTCTCATGTTTTCTGTTTAAACCCTAATTGTATGTTGTTGAATACAAAGTTGATTGGTTTTGAATGTACCTATGCCCAAATTAAGTCCCACCATTTTTAACTACCAGGCCTCACTTACATGCTGCAATCCTCCTGCTACCTGGAATCAGAATAATGTTAGGGGATAACAGCATTAAAGTGTTGAAAGGAATTTCAAAGCCATCTTGTAAGAGGAAATGTGGGGAGAGGTTTGGATAAAGGAGGGCCAAAGTCTCGCTATGATAATTGGAAGACGTTTTCATGATCCATGATCTATTTTGCATTTGTCTGTGTCTGGTAGGCACACTAAAACAGCTTTCCCATTCAGGCTGAATTTAAAATTGCTAACATCAGATTCCAAAAAGCAATTGTGAATTAGATATGCACCTATCCAAGTGATTTCTGGTAGAAAAGCAAACCTAGCATTTTAATCACCCTCTGCATAATGTTGCTAAAGTCTGTAGTAAATCAGTGGCAACAAGCAGTTGGCTTATTTGAATAACTTTTATGTTTATTCAGGAAAGTAAATGAAGTGCTGTATGAGAGTGAAAATATAAATGGACTGCACATTTACTTCATCTCAAGTTTATTACCTTTTATGTTATACTCATATTTCTGTTGTGGTAAACCATACTGGTTTTTGCTTATCAACATGCTAATAACCCTATTTTCTACAGAACTATTATTGCATTCCATAATTTTTCACATGAGTTTCCTCCCACCCATTTTCATTGAACTCTGTAAATGTAGCCTCTCAAGGGTCTGTTACCTTGCCATTCTCGTCTTTCCTCCTTTCTGGAACATGCCGGAACTGAAGTCTCATCAGCAGGTCTTTAAAAAAACTTCCATATGTAAAATATTGACTTGCCTGATAACAGCTCCTCCCAATTAACACTCCCTAGATCCTGCCTATTACTGACATAATTTGCCCTCCCCCGATTTAGCACCTTGCCACAAGGTCCTGACTTTCCCTTATTCATATCTATCTTAAAACTTAAGGAGTTGTGATCACTGTTTCCAAACTCCTCTCCCACCAAAAGGTTAGTCATCTGGCTAGGCTCACCTCACCAGTGCAAGGTCCAGTATGGTCCCTGCTCTAGTTGGACTAACCGCATATTGTTTCCAGAAACCCTCTTGGATGTACTTAATAAATTGTGCTCCATCTAAGCCTTTTGCTCGAAGGGAGGCCCAGTCAATACTGGGGAAATTAAAGTCACCCACTATGACAACTCTGTTTTTATTGCATCTTTCCATAATTTGCCTACATATTTGTTCCCCAATGTCTCAGTGGCTATTGGGGGTCCTATAGTACAATCCTATCAGAGTGATTGCACTCATCCATTGTGTCATCTCTAAATGCAGATGCAACATTTTCCTTGATTAATCCCCACCTCTTTTACCTTCCTACCTATTTCATCTAAAACAACGAAACCCTGCAACATTGAACAGCCAATCCTGCCCCTCTCAGAATAGGGTCCCACAAAGATCAGCAAGGCAGCCTTTGTGTGGAGCTGCAGAAAATGGGGGAGATACTAGATGAGTATTTTGCATCAGTATTTACTGTGGAAAAGGATATGAAAGATATAGACTATAAAGAAATAGATGGTGACATCTTGCAAAATGTCCATATTACAGAGGAGGAAGTGCTGGATGCCTTGAAATGCGTAAAGGTGGATAAATCCCCAGGACCTGATCAGGCGTACCCTAGAACTCTGTGGGAAGCTAGAGAGGTGATTGCTGGGCCTCTTGCTGAGATATTTGTATCATCAATAGTCACAGATTTTGTATGTGGGAAATCATGTCTCATAAACTTGATTGGGTTTTTTGAGGAAATAACAAAGAGGATTGATGAGGGCAGAGCGGTAGATGTGATCTATATGGACTTCAGTAAGGCATTCGACACGGTTCCCCATGGGAGACTGGTTAGCAAGGTTAGATCTCATGGAATACAGGGAGAACTAGTCATTTGGATACAGAATTGGCTCAAAGGTGGAAGACAGCAGGTATGGTGGAGGGTTGTTTTTTAGACTGGAGGCCTGTGGCCAGTGGAGTGCCACAAGGATCGGTGCTGGATCCTCTACTTTTTGTCATTTATATAAATCGTTTGGATGTGAGCATAAGAGGTACAGTTAGTAAGTTTGCAGATGACACCAAAATTGGAGGTGTAGTGGACAGCAAAGAGGGTTACCTCAGATTACAACAGGATCTTGATCAGATGGGCCAATGGCTGAGAAGTGGCAGATGGAGTTTAATTCAGACAAATGTGAGGTGCTGCATTTGGGAAAGTAGATCTTAGCAGGACTTATACAATTAATGGTAAGGTCCTAGGGAGTGTTGCTGAACATACTGACCTTGGAGTCGAGGTTCATAGCTCCTTGAAAGTGGAGTCGCAAATAGATAGGATAGTGAAGAAGGTGTTTGGTATGCTTTCTTTTATTGGTCAGAGTATTAAGTATAGGAGTTGGGAGGTCATGTTGTGGCTGTATAGGACATTGGTTAGGCCACTGTTGGAATATTGCGTGCAGTTCTGATCTCCGTCCTATCGGAAGGATGTTGTGAAACTTGAAAGGATTCAGAAAAGATTTACAAGAATGTTGTCAGGATTGGAGGATTTGAGCTTCCCTGGAGCATTGGAGACTGAGGGGTGACCTTATAGAGGTTTACAAAAGTATGAGGGGCATGGATAGGCTAAATAGGCAAAGTCTTTTCCCTGGGGTTGGGGGAGTCCAGAACTAGAGGGCATAGGTTTAGGATGAGAGGAAAAGCTATAAAAGAGACCTACGGGGCAACTTTTTCACACAGAGGGTGGTACGTGTATGGAATGAGCTGCCAGAGGAAGTGGTGGAGGCTGGTACAATTGCAACATTTAAGAGGCATTTGGATGGGTATATGAATAGGAAAGGTTTGGAGGGATATGGGCCAGGTGCTGGAGGATGGACGAGATTGGATTGGGATATCTGGTCAGCATGGACAGGTTGGACCGAAGGGTCTGTTTCCATGCTGTACATCTCTATGACTCTATAAGTCTCTGGAATGGTCATAACATCATATTACTGATCCATGCTCTAAGCTCATATGCCTTATCTTTACTACTCCTTGCATTGAAATAAACATACTTCAGCCCATCAGTACCATTGTCTTCATTTACCTGTCACTGCCTGTCCTTTCTTTCTGATTTACTGGTCCTAACTTGTACCTTCCACACAATCCCCCCAGTTGCTGACCTGTTGCTGTGTTCCCAGCTCCCGCCACTCCAGTTTACTCCCTCCCTAAGTAGCACTAGTGAACGTCCCTACGAGGATATTGGTTCCCCTCCAGTTTAGATGTAACCCATCCCTCTTGTAGAGGTTACCCCTGCCCCAGAAGAGGTCCCAATGATCTAAGAACCTGAAACCCTACCCCCTGCACCAACTCCTTAGCCAAGCATTCATCTCTCCTAGCTTTCTATTCCTTGCCTCACAAGCACATGGAACAGTTAGCAACCCAGAGATTACTACCCTCAAGGCCCTGCTTTTCAACCTCTTTCCCAAATCCCCATATGCACGCCGCAGAATCTCATCCTTCTTTCTACCTGTGTCGTTGGTACCAATGTGCTCAATGACCTCTGGCTGTTCACCCTACCCCTTAAGAATTTCGTGCATCGGCTCAGAGACATCCTTGAACCTGGAATCAGGGAGGCAAAACACTATCCTGGAGTCTCAAATGCAGCCTCAGATATGTCCATCTGTGCTCCTAACTAATGTTTCTCCTGCCACTATCCCTCGCTTGGACCTTGCCCGAGCCTGATCTAAAGCAGATGCCACAGGCCTGGCTGATGTTGTTATACTCTCCTGAAAGGCTATCCCCCCATCACTTCCTTCAGTATCCTTGAAAGCATCTCATCTGTCCTGCTGCCTTATCAAATTTAAGTAATGACAACCTTGTCAAATGCCTCAACCTTATCAATTTTAAGCACATCAGTGGCTTCTTCCTCTTTCACCATGGCCTGGGTAGCATCTGCCTCTTATAAAGGCAAATACAAAGTATTAATTTAAAATCTCTTACCTTGAAGTATAAATCCCTAATCTTACTCTTTCTTTTTGTCATCTTTTTCCTTTAATGTGCAAATGGAAGACTTTGGGAATTCCTTTGATTTCAGCTGCGAATCTTGTTTCATAATCACTTGTTGCTTTTTGTATTTGCTGTTTCACATCTCTTCGGAACCTTCTGTGTTCACTTTAATTCTCCACTGTATTTACTAGCTGACACCTGATACCAGCACACTTACACTTTCCAGCACGAAGGAGATTGAGCCCTTGTGGAGAGTGTGAGCCCTCATGGGGAAGCACTCATGGGGAAGCACAGGGTGGAGCATCTGCAGGCCCATGACTAAAGAAGAACTGTAATTCTTAATTTTTCCTACTATATAATGAGGAGGGCTATAATGTTCAACTTTAAACTTATTTCTTTATTTTCTACTTTGTACCTAAGATTTTATCAAGATTAGAGTGGTGCTGGAAAAGCACAGGTCAGGCAGCATCTGAGGAGCAGGAAAATTGATGTTCAGGCAAAAGCCCTTCATCAGCAATGAACACCTCATTCCTGATGAAGGGCTTTTGCCCAAAACATCAATTTTCCTCCTCCTTAGATGCTGCCTGATCTGCTGTGCTTTTCTAACACCACTGTAATCTTGGCTCTAATCTCCAGTATCTGCAGTACCCACTTTCGCCTAAGATTTTATACCTAGGTACCTTTGTACCTAAGATAGCACTGCGAATGGCGACTTTGTAAACTTTTCACTGTATCCTTTTATCCTGGTATTTGAGTACACATGACAATAAGCTTAATTCTAGTTCTAAACTTAACTGAAAACTCTGTCCAATTTGTCATGCAGGAAGCTCTGGATTTGTTTGTCTTACCTTTCCCTTTTGAGGGGAATATAAATTGACTACATCCAGTCCATCTCCCTTTTGAAGGTAACTCATTTTTCAGCTACTGTTTTGCCCAACAATCTTTGATTCCTGTTTATCCAGCCCGACTTTGTATTTGCTCCATTGATGTACACTGTCCAAAAGTTGGTTATTCCTACTCTGGATTGTTAAGTGTCATTTTCTCTTGTCATTCCTAGATGATCAACAATGACCATGGTCACCTAAATTTTCCACCATTTCACTTGATCTACTTAGCCACCTGGTTCCCAAGAACCAAGAAACCAGTGCCTTCTTTCTTGTTGGACTGGATGCACAGTGCTGTAGGAAATTATCCTGAATACAATCCATGAATGCTTGTCCCTCAATACCTTTACATTACCACTAATCCAGCTGATATATGAATTATCAAATAATCTCATTATAATAACTCAATTACATTTACACACTTCTGGAAAACATGTAAACTAAAGAACTGCAGATGCTGGAAATCAGAAATAAAATCAGAAATTGTTGAAAAACTCAGGTCCATAGAGCAGTTCTAAAGAGGAGTCAGTGGACCTGAAACATGAACCCTGTTTTCCCTCCACAGATGCTGCCAGACCTGTTGAGATTTTTTCCTGCAATTTCTGTTTTTATTTCTGTGAAACATTTATCTGGAGACAGAAAAACATCTTTCAGCAAAAGGGAAAAACATGACAAGACCAAATGATGTGCAAACTATAAATTTCATTCAAAACTCACCCACTTGAACAAAGTTGCCATTGGGCCCAAAGCCTTATTCTTGGCAGAAAATCCAGACTGCTAGTGGAGCTTGTGATGCAATAACTTATTTTTCTTTCCAGAAAAATTAGCTCCCCCATGATGTTAAATTAATTAAGAAAAAGTGTAAGCCAAATATCAGTAAAACAGCCAAGTAGAATAACACTGAAATGGGGTGGTAAGTGACCGCTCAGATAGTTTTTGCAGTCTTGTTGGAATTGTGAATTGAGATGTATGCCAACTGTCACTCTTTCATGTTTTTTTACATTCTATTTCTACCTTTGTAACATTAGCAACTTCATCTCTATCTCAGTTCATCTGCTGCTGAAACCTTTATTCATTACCTCTAGATTTCAACAATTTCAACAATTTCTGGTTGATTTCCCTCATTTTATTTTATGCAAATTTGAGGTCATCCAAAACTGCTGCTCACATCTTAACTCAATATAAATTCCTGTTCTCCTATTACTTCCATGGTTCTCAGCTGCATTTGATCAAACAGCACCTTGACTTAAAAATTCTCATTCTTGAAGGGAAGTCCACATTTGAGATGTGGGAGGCTTTCAAAGATAGGTTAACGGTAGTGCAGAATAGGCATGTCCTGTTGAAAGCAAAGGATAGGAAGGGCAAGATTCGTGAACTGTGGATTACAGGAGAAATTGTATGACTAGCCAAGAGGAAAAGGAAAGCATGCATAAGGTCTAGGCAGCTAAGAACAGAATGGGCCCTGGAGGAATATTGGAAGAGCAGGACAAGTCTTAAACAAGGAATCAAGCGGGCTAAAAGGGGTCATGAAATAGGTTTAGCAAGCAGAATTAAGGAAAATCCCAAAACATTTTATTGTTATATAAGAAGCAAGTGGGCAACTAGAGCAAGGATGGGTCCACTAAAAGATAATGAAGGAAGGCTGTGTGCCGAACCTGAGAGAATGGGTGAGATTCTGAATGATTAACTTTGCATCAGTGTTCACTGAGGAGAGGAACATGATGAATCTTGAGATTAGAGATAGAAGTTTGATTAGTCTGGATCACGTTGGCATAAGTAGGGAAGATGTGTTGGGTATGCTAGAGGGTATTAAGGTGGACAAGTCCCCAGGACCGGATGGGATCTATCCCAGGTTGCTGAGGGAGGTGAGAGAGGAAATAGCTGGGGCCCTGACAGATATCTTTGTGGCATCCTTAAACACACATGAGATGCCGGAGGACTGGAAGGTTGCTCATGTTGTCCCCCTGTACAAGAAGGGTAGTATGGATATTCCAGGTAACTACAGACCAGTGAGCCTGATGTCAGTGGTGGGGAAGTTGCTGGAGAGGGTACTGAGAGATAGGATCTATTTATATTTAGAAAAGAATGAGCTTATCAATGATAGGCAACATGGTTTTGTGTGGTGGAGATCGTGCTGTACCAACATAATAGAGTTCTTTGAGGAAGTGACCAAGTTATTAGATGAAGGAAGGGCTGTTGATGTCATATACATGGACTTTAGTAAGACATTTGTTAAGGTTCCCCATTGTAGACTAATGGAGAAAGTGAAGTCACATGGTGTGCAGGGTGTTCAAGCCAGGTGGATAAAGAACTGGTTGAGCAACAGGAGACAGAGAGTAGTAGTTGAAGGGAGTTTCTTGAAATGGAGAAAGGTGACCAGTGACGTTCCAGAGGGATCAGTGCTGGGGGCCACTGTTATTTGTAATATACATAAATGATCTAGAAGAGGGCATTGTTGGTATGATCAGCAAGTTTGCAGATGTCACAAAGATTGGTGGAGCAGCATAAAGCAGAAGGGACTGTCAGAGAATATAGGAGGATATAGATAAACTGGAGAATTGGGCAGAAAAGTGACAGATGGCTTTCAGTCCAGACAAATATGAGGTGATGCATTTAGGCAAGTCTAATTTTAGAGTGAATTATGCAAAGAATCGAAGAGCCTTGGGAAAAGTTGATGGGCAGAGAGATCTGGGAGTGCAGGTCCATTGTACCCTGAAGGTTGCTGCGCAGGTGGATAGAGTGGTCAAGAAGGCATATAGTATGCTTGCCTTCATTGATGGGATATTGAGTATAAGAACTGGCAAGTCATGTTAAAATTGTACAAGAAATTGGTTCGGCCGTATTTAGAATACTGTGTATAGTTCTGGTCGCCACATTACCAAAAGAATGTGGATGCTTTGGAGAGGGTGCAGAGAAAGTTTACGAGGATGTTGCCTGATATGGAAGATGCTAGCTATGAAGAGAGGGTGAGTGGGTTAGGTTTATTTTCAATAGAAAAAAGGAGATTGAGGGGGGACCTGATTGAGGTTTACAAAATCAAGAAGGGTATAGACAGGGTGGATAGAGACAAGCTTTCTCCCAGGGTGAAAGATTAAATAACGAGAGGTCATGCTTTCAAGGTGAGAGGTGGAAAGTTTAAGGGGATGCACATGGCAAGTATTTCACACAGAGGATGGTGGGTGTTTGGAACACGTTGCCAGCAGAGGTGGTAGAGGCAAGTACAGTAGATTCATTTAAGATGCGCCTGGATAGATGCATGAGTAGGTGGGGAAGCAGAGGGATACAGATGCTTAGGAATTGACCGACAGGTTTAGACAGTACATTTGGATTGGCTCAGGCTTGAAGGGCCGAAGGACCCGTTCCTGGGCTGTAAATTTTCTTTGCTCTTTGTTCTTCTTATTCTCAAACCTCCTTGACTCTGCCCCTGCCTATCTCTATTATCTCCACTCCACGACCTCTGCCATATCCGTCCTTCTCTAATATAGACCTGTTGTGCGTTCCTAATTAGACTTGCTTCACCACTAATGGTCGAGTCAAAAAGAGCAGTAGAAGTGGGAACCTTTAAAACATTTAAGAAATATTTAGATAAGCATTTGAAACGTTATGGCATACAAGACTACGGGCCTAATGCTGGAAATTGAGATTAGAATGGATGGATGCTTGATAATCAGCATGGTCCAAATGGGCCAAAAGACCATCTTCCATGCTGAAAAACTCTATGATTCTATGAATGCAAATTAGGCAAGGCCTAATATCTGTTGTTCCTTCCCTACACCTCTTCAACATTCCATCTGGCTTTTCTCCTTTAAAATATTCATTGAAGTGTACCTGTTTGACCAAGTTTTTGTAATCAGACCTAATATATCCTTACTAGGTTTGATGTCACATTTCATTTTATCATGTTCTTCTGAAACACTTTTCATTGGACAAAGTTAAAAAGCATACACCACCAGATTATAGTCCAACAGGTTTATTTGGAAGTACTAGCTTTCGGAACGATGCTCCTTCATCCTGCTTCATAGCTACCCAAAGGAGCAGTGATTTTTAACTTTTTCGAACCCAGTCTAACACCGCCACCTCCACATCATGGCTACCTTTTATTGGGACATTTAATTGAGTGAAATACATCCTATCGTTGTAAATTATGTTCTGGCATGCTTTGATGAAAGTCAGCTACATTACGAGTTCAACAACAGTGATTTTTTTTAAAAATGAATTAAAATTGATGTTTTTTTATATCTAGAATAACGCAGGGCCTAAAAAGCAGCCGGAGGGGTCAGGATTTATCAGTGTAAATTAAATATATTGTTAAGGAACCTGAAACGTTAAGCAGGACGTTTTTATTTCATAACATCCAATTATAAAGGTTTAAGGAAGTCAGTCTGCTGGTTCCACACGGTTCTCAGTCGAAGCTCATTCATTCGTGTTATGGGATGTTTTTCATTGGAGAGAAAGACCAAAGACAACCAGAAAAGGTTAAGTTTGTAATTGTACAATTTATGTTCGCACTGTGTAACATGCAGACTTTAACTACGCTGCGCAATATGGAAAGGGAAATATCCAGTTCTTACTGAAGAACTATAAAACTGTTTCGCAATATAATTTAGTAATATTTGCAAGCGTCGCCTGTTTTGGTCTAATCCCCACATCAGCCGAGCGCATGTGTCGCAGGCAGCGGCAGACAGCAGCACCCTACACAAATTTCAGAACATAGAACAACACCAACGCTATCAGATTACATATAGAGTAGTTAGAAACGACTGTCGCGTAGTTCCCTGGTGGTCTAGTGGTTAGGATTCGGCGCTCTCACCGCCGCGGCCCGGGTTCGATTCCCGGTCAGGGAAGTTACATTTTTCGTCTCCGCAACGAACACGTTTTAAAAGTACCAAAGTATGTAAACATGTGAGCAGCAACACTAATTATGTATAATTATTGCATTTTAAAAGAACAGTCAGATTTGTTAAGTGCTACACTATTTAAATGTTTGAGCGACTTTGATTTTATTTTCTTAGAAACGTGGCAATGTATTTATATGCCGACGTTAATAGCAATTACTGACTCGCTGCATTGTTCCATGATCTTCCCTGAATATTTCATGCTCATTACATTTGTAATTGTTATTGTTAATGCCTATCCGCTGATAACACAGCTAAAAATATCAATGCCATTAAATTACACGCAATAATTTACGTGGGCAGTCTATATAAAAGCGCGTTCTGCTGCCATCTGCTGCCTTCCACCAGTTTTGAGAAAGGGTCAGTGGAACTGAGTTAACTGATTTCTCTCTGCAATTGTTGCCAGATCTAAACTTTTCCAGCAATTTCTGTTTTTGTTTCTGCTGCCATGCTGATAGCTAAAGCAAGAGTTTCTAATTTGAATTTGTTCTATTTTTATTTTATCCCCAGCCATATTTTATCAAATATGCAATTAGTTATTTTGCATTCATTTGCACTGTACTACTTCTTTCCTACACACTACCTCATTTACTCTATTACATATAAAATTAGAACGTAACAAGTTTCATGGAGTCAAAGAATAGAATCATAAAGGGGATAAGTCAGCCCGTCATGTCGGTGGAGCAAACCTTGAACCAGCATTTCCCCAAATGCCACTTCCCCACCTTTTCCTGCAAACGTTTCTTTTTCAGATCATGATCAATTTTCCTTTTGGAAATTTCAACCAACTCTGACTCCACCACACTGTCAGACATGGTATTTCAGATCCCAACCACTTGCTGTTTGAAAGGGTTTTTCCCCATGTCACTAACGTCATAATTGCAGATCATAAGCCCATATCATTGTAAACTCATTGCTTAAGCTAAACAATGACTGTAGCTATAAATGCAGTGCTGTCTGGAAAGAGGAGTCCTGGAAAGACGTGTCAAATATGTGTCAAGGAAGCTTGAAATGGATTGACTTAAAAGGGAAAGTGTGCTCCAAACTGAAATGTAACCTGAGATTATACCCAGATATGTTGGTAGAAAAGATAGCAGTCTGATTGAGAGATATGTTCTGTGTCATTCCCTTTCAAGCATAATATTTCTGCAAAGACTAGGATAAATTCAGAATCCAGCAAAGAAGACTAAAAAGGTAATAAAGAGACAGAAATTAAACTACAAGAGCAAACAAGTGAGAAATATAAGATAAAAATAAGAGCTTCTTTTAAGAAATAAAAAGGAAGAGAAGGCAAAGTGAACATAGGCCACTTAGAAAATAAATCTCAGGAAATAGCAATGATGCAAAAGGAAATAGCAAGAGAATTAAACTGATAGTTTGCATCAGTCTTTACAGTAGAAGATACTTCGAACATCCCATTAATGCTAAGGAATATGGGGGAGGAATTTAGTAGCATCACCATCACTAGACAAGTAGTATTAGACAAACTAATGGGGCTAGAGACAAATAAACCCTGTGGGCTTGATGGTTTGCACCCTAGGATCCTGAAAGAGGCAGCTACAGCGACAGTGGATGGATTGGTTGTAATTTTCCAAAAATCCTTGAATTCTGGTGAAGTAAGAGAGAATTGGAAAACTGCCAATGTGACACCCCTATTCAAAAAGTGAGGTAGGCAAAAAGCAGCTAAACGGAGGCCAATTAGCCTAAAATCTATGATTGGATAAGTATTGCAATCAATTATTAAGGATGTAATAGCAGAACATTTGGAGAATTATAATCTAATTAAACAGAGTCAGCATGGTGTCATGAAAGGGAAATTGTGTCTGAAAAATTTATTAGAGTTTTTCAAGGAAGTCTTAACCAGAATGGAACTAGTACATGTGTTGCATTTAGACATCTGGAAAGCATTTAACAAAGTACTACACTTAAGATTAAGTCATAAGACTTGGAGTTGGATGTAGTTTATTAGCATGATTAGAGAATCGACTTTTAGGCAGAAAACAGCAAGTGGATATAAAGCATTCTTTTTTAAGTGTGATCAGTGGGGTTTCACAACTATTTACAATATATATTGACTTGGAGGAAGGAAGCACAAATACAAAAATAGCTGGGAAATGCATGTTGTGGGAAGGATACAAATAGTTTTCAGAGAGATAATGTTAGCTTAAGTGAGTGGACAAAATGTTGGCAAATTGTATATAATGTAGAAAAATGCAAAGTTGTTCATTTTGGAAGGGAGAACAAACACGTTGAGTATTATTTAAATGGGGAAAAACTGCAGAAAAGTGCCTTATAAAGGAAATTGGGAGTACTTGTGCACGAAACACACAAGTGCAGCAGGAAATTAGATAGGGTAATAAATTGTTTGCACTTTCCTCAAGGGGATTGGATTATGGGTAGGAAGTCATACTGCAACTGTACAAGGCGCTGGTGAAACTGAACCTGGAGTGCAATGAATGGTTTTGGTCCTCTTATTTCAGAAAATATATCATTTCATTAGAGGCAGTTCAGAGAAAATTCATTAGGATGATCCCTGGTATGAAGGGATTGTCTTAAGAAGAGAAGTTAACCCAGTTGGGAATTTACATTGGAATTTAGAAGAGTGAGTAGTGATCTCATTCAAACATGGGGCTTGACAAGGTAAATTCTGAGAGATTGTTTCCCTTCAAGCAAGATTCTAGGACCAAGGAGCAGAGTCTCAGAATTAATGGGAACCATGAAAAGACTGAGATTTTCTAATTCATTCATAGGATGAGGGTGTTGCTGATGAGATCAGCATTTATTGCCCATTCCTAGTTGCCCATAGGAAGGCAGCCTGGAGGCCCAAATAGGTCAGACCAGGTAAGGGCAGCAGTTGCCTTCCCTAAAGGATATCAGTGAACCAGATTAAACTCTTAATTCCAGACTTTTTATTCAATTCAAATTCCACCAACTGCTAAGGCAGGATTTAAACCCCTGTCCAGTGATAATGCCACCAAGCTGAAGAGAAGTTTCTTCTCTGGGAGGGAGAATCCAAAGAGTTTTTACAAAAACATTAAGGACAAAAAGGTAATTAGGGAGAGAATAGGGCCCCTCAAAGATCAGCAAGGCAGCCTTTGTGTGGAGCTGCAGAAAATGGGGAAGATACCAAATGAGTATTTTGCATCAGTATTCACTGTGGAAAAGGATATGGAAGATATAGACTGCAGGAAATAAATGGTGACATCTTGAAAAATGTCCATATTACAGAGGAGGAGGTGCTGGATGTCTTCAAACGCATAAAGGTGGAAAAATCCCCAGGACCTGATCAGGTGTACCCTAGAACTCTGTGGAAAGCTAGAGAAGTGATTGCTGGGCTTCTTGCTGAGATATTTGTACCATCGATAGTCACAGTTGAGGTGCTGGAAGACTGGAGGTTGGCTAACGTGGTGCCACTGTTTAAGAAAGGTGGTAAGGACAAGCCAGGGAAGTATAGACCAGTGAGCCTGACATCGGTGGTGGGCAAGTTATTGAAGGGAATCCTGAGGGACAGGATGTACATGTATTTGGAAAGGCAAGGACTGATTAGGGATAGTTAGCATGGCTTTGTGCGTGGGAAGTCATGTCTCACAAACTTGATTAATTTTTTTGAAGAAGTAACAAAGAGGATTGATGAGAGCAGAGCAGTAGATGTGATCTATGTGGACTTCAGTAAGGCGGTCAACAAGGTTCCCCATGGGAGACTGGTTAGCAAGGTTAGATCTCATGGAATATAGGGAGAACTAGCCATTTGGATACAGAACTGGCTCAAAGTTAGAAGGCAGAGGGTGGTGGTTGAGGGTTGTTTTTCAGACTGGAGGCCTGTGACCAGTGGAGTATCACAAGGATCAGTGCTGGGTAATTTACATAAATGATTTGGATGTGAGCATAAGAGGTACAGTTAGTACATTTGCAGATGACACCAAAATTGGAGGTGTAATGGACAGTGAAGAGGGTTATCTCAGATTACAACAGGATCTTGATCAAATGTGCCAATGGGCTGAGAAGTGGCAGATGGATAAATGCAAGGTGCTGCATTTTGGGAAAGCAAATCTTAGCAGGACTTATACACTTAATGGTAAGGTCCTAGGGAGTGTTGCTGAACAAAGAGACCTTGGAGTGCAGGTTCGTAGCTCCTTGAAAGTGGAGTTGCAGGTAGATAGGATATTGAAGAAAGCGTTTGGTATGCTTTCTTTTATTGGTCAGAGTATTGAGTACAGGAGTTGTGAGGTCATGTTGCGGCTGTACAGAACATTGGTTAGGCCACTGTTGGAATATTGCATGCAACTCTGGTCTCCGTCCTATCGGAAAGATGTTGTGAAACTTGGAAAGGATTCAGAAAAGATTTACAAGAATGTTGTCAGGATTGGAGGATTTAAGCTATAGGGAGAGGCTGAACAGGCTGGGGCTGTTTTCCCTGGAGCATTGGAAGCTGAGGGATGACCTTATAGAGGTTTACAAAACTATGAGGGGCATGGATAGGATAAATAGACAAAGTCTTTTCCCTGGGGTCAGGGAGTCAAGATCTGGAGGGCATACGTTTAGGGTGAGAGGAGAAAGATATAAAAGAGACCAAAGGGGCAACTTTTTCATGCAGAAGGTGGTACGTGTATGAAATGAGCTGCCAGAGGAAGTGGTGGAGGCTGGTACAACTGCAACATTTAAAAGGCATTTGGATGGATATATGAATAGGAAGGGTTTGGAGGCATGGTTTGAAGGTGCTGGCAGGTGGGACTAGATTGGGTTGGGATATCTGGTCGGCATGGATAGGTTGGACCGAAGGATCTGTTTCCATGCTGTACATCTCTATGACTCTATTACTCTCTACCATAGAGCAGTGTTGGGGGGTGGTGGAGGGGGGGGGGGGGGGGGGGGGGGGGGGTAGGGGGGAGGTACAGAGTCCTTGTGTATATTTAAGCCTGAGATAGGCATATTCTAGGAGATAGACAGAGAAGTGTAAGCTTTTAATATAAACGGGATTCTCTATGTCAGTGTGAAATTTGTTTTGTAAACTTTGAATGCATGATAATTTATTGTCACTTGTACTCTACAATGAACAACACAGTAAAGTACAGTGAAAAGCTTCAACTGTTGCCACAACTTGGTATGATTTGAATAATGTGAGAATAAAAAGGTAGAGCTAACCGAGTGTCCACCTTCATTGTGCCACCTGCGCCCTGAGCCGGCAGACCGATGACACCAGCATCACCATCCCTCCACCGTCTGTGCTGGATCCACAAATGTCAGAGTCCCAACTCTTTAGGCACTATCTCTTGATTGCTGGACCCACCTCATTGACAGGCCGCCAATGCCAGGCCCTGTGTTGGACCCATACTCTCCCACAACCAAGAGCCCCTGGCTCTGCCTCCACTGTCACCTCGCCAAAAATCAGGAGTTCCGGCTTCTATCCTACCATAACCAGGAGCTATTGTCACCGCCTTGCTGATAATCCCACTCGAGACATACCATACTGCTGCCAATTCAGCCGCTGCCTTGCCATCACCTGAAATCGCCACTCTGGCATACCACACTTGCCACTGTTTCAGCAGCCACCTTGCCAATGTCTGAAGTCCCTACTCCAGCCTACCACAACCTGGTTCCACTGCCAAGCCAGGCTGCCGCCTCACCAAGAGTCCACTCTGGCCACCCTCCTCTACGTTGTCAACGTTTCCACCACTGCCAACAGGAAGATGAAGAAAAGACAAAGAAAGAAGCCAAAAAGAGTTGGGAAAGAAGGGTGAAAGTGACCAACCTGGCGCAGTGGCACCCTGGAGTCTGAATGCTGCCTATTTTGCCAGTGCCGCCATCTTGACAGAACTTCAGCTGAAAACATTATATTTTTCTTAAAAGCCTTTTGATGAAATGGTTTGTACAATAAAAGAATGTAACAAATGTAAGTCTTTTGGGATAATGTAGTCAGGGAGATTTCACCAAAAATATATCTAAAATTTGATAAACTTATTATTTTACTATGATTATTCCTCGGTCTCATTTTAAGGCAGAATGGAGCAAGAGTCATCCAATCCTTTGGAGTCCAATGCTGAGTAATTTCATTCCTGTTCAACTAGCAGACTAGGAATGTTCCTTTATAATCTTGAAAATAAATAGATCCAATCCTTAGCACTCCATTGTTGGCATGATTTGCATCACAAATTGCTTGCAGTTCTTCTGGTGTGCTTTCATTTGAGTTTAGTTATTCAAGTTTCTTATTCTTTGATCAGCTAAATTGTAAAGAAAACCAAACATTTATTGCTGCAGCAATCACAGGGTCAGAACCTATTGCTCTGAAAACAGGCACCACATATGAATGCCAGTGAAAGAAACTAGACATGTAATCAGGAACAGAGTATCAAGCCAGAGGTCATGGCCTGTTCACCAGGAATACATGTAAGCTGTCAAAATTATGTCTCAAGCCAAGACAGTATCGATTTGATGAAATTTTACAGCCATTTTGGAGCCACCCAGATATAATTTTGCATCACAGTACTTTCTTGTGGGCACCTTGACCTAAGTCTAAGCTCAAATATAATATGGTAATGTAAATCTAATTTTCATCGTTGTTTCCTTTTAGAAGGGATGCAAGAATTTTTACCTAAGCAATACCAAGCCAAGTTGGGTTTGTTTCAATTACTTGTAGAAGATATAATTTGATTCTGTTTCAGCTTTCAGTCTGAGTTTAGTTTGACTGTTTAAACTGAAAAATTCTAGTGTATAGGTAAGTAATTTTACATCAAAGCATTTCGGTTCAGAGCAGTTTGCTTTGATTCTGTGACGTGACTCAAGTTTTTGAACTACAGATTTGAGCACTACAAACATCATCATTACATGGTTGCTGTATTTGCTTAGTTTTAAATATACACACTATCAGATTTGATAATGAGATCTGAATAATTGAAAAAATAGCTTGCAGGGAGATCATTATATTGGTATTAAATATATTTATAAAATCTTAGATAAGAAAGTAATTCCTGTTTCTGGTTTTCCTCACTGTTATGTCTTGTTGTTTGGCTCATAGTAGCAGATCAGAATTGAAACAGTAGAAGATATATGAAATGAAAGCAACACATGATACTGGAAATCTATCAATGCAAAACTATTCGTCACTTAACACTTAACACAAACCATCAACACTGAATCACCAGTCGCAGAACCTATATCATTACATATATAAATATTTAAGAATAAAAAGACAAAGCTGAATGAGCGTCCATCTTCGTTCTGCCACCTCTGAGCTGGCAGACCAATGATACCAGCACCACTATCCCTCCACTGCCTGTGCTGGATCTACAAACATTTCTTCTCTATAAACATTTTTTTCTCTGTGATGACATTTTAATGTTCATGTAATGATTTTAAACACATTTAGAAAATCTTACCCTGAAATTCCTCTGGACAGCTTTCAGAGAACAGCCTCATGAATGCTCTTTGTCTCAAGAACACCTCCCTTAACCCTCCAACCATAAAATTGGGAAGATTTGATTTGAAAATAAAAACCAAAAATATTGGGAGAAGTCAGCAGATCTGGCAGCACCTAATGTTTTGGGTCCACTATGACAGTTGTTTAGAACTGAAGTGAGATGGCAAAATAATGGATTTTGTACTGCTGAGTAAAACGGAAGGAAGTAATGACATGACAAAGATACTGTGGAAGAAAAGGCAAGGGGAGAGGCAATGGAGTTGAATCCTGACAGAAACATCATCTGCCCTATTTCCAGTTCTATGGGAAATTTAACGGACTATGGAGATAAGTTTGATATTATAGATGGCTAGGATCAACACTTATTGTAATTTGTGCCCCAGGAATTTGGTGAGAAAGGATGGTGACTCATAACACTGAGTCTTTGTTCTTCTGTTTTTCAGGTATTTCTAGTCTTTTTCCTGGTCACAGGTTTGGGGATGGTGACGTATGGGGTTTGCTGTTCAGTGTTTGGAACTCCATTTAAATCCCATGTAAATAATATTGGAGTGATGTAACTTCCTAATGTAAATACAGACACATTGTAGGATTTTATGTAGGCCCCCTACTGCCACCTGTTGCCTGAAAGTTCCCTTTGGAGCAATTAGAATAAATCATTACAGATGGTCAGTATGAAGAAGCTAGAGGAGAAAACATGTAGTGTCTGCCTGCTGTGCCAACAAGAGTCTGTTGCCAACTTCAGAAACAGATTTCCTCTGCCCCATTGCCCCCAGTGATTTACTTCCATGTTGCACAGAAGTTGCTCTCCTGGCTCACTGTTGTTAGTTTTCTTCTCTAGTTTTTTTTTGTCAAAGTGTTCAGGTGTAGTAATTACTAACCACAGGATTCCTATGCTTTTGTGAAACTTTTCTGTTATTATGTAGAATGTACAGCACAAAACTGGACTAATTCAGTCCAACTGGTCTAGGCCGTTTTTAAAAATACTTTGATGGGACATGGATGTTGCTGATAAGGGTCAGTATTTATTGCCCATCCTTAATTGTTTCTGAACTGAATAGCTGAATATTCAGATGGCAATTAAGAGTCATAGGGTCATTGACATCTGCAGCATGAAAACAGGCCATTTGGCCCAACTTGCCTATGCTGCCCAGTTTTCACAATTTAAACTAGTCCCATTTGCCTTCATTCAGTCCATATCTCTCCACACCTATCCCATCCCTGTACCTGTCAACTTCATTGCTGTGGCCCTGGAGTTACATGTGAGCCAAACTAGGTGGGGACGACAGATTTCTCTCCCGCCAAAAAAGGGGACATTGGTGAAATGGATGGGTTTTAAACAAACAATTATAATTTCATCATCATCACTACACCATTCCAAATGTTTTTATCCAAGTAAATTAATTTAAATTCTGCCAGCTGTCATGATAGGATTTGAATCCATGTACCCAGAATATTAGCTTGGGCCTGTGAATTTCTAGTTCAATTTCATTACTGCACTACAGTCTCCCCCATCACAAACCTTTTTCTACCCTCTTCAGCTAACTCAGAGGGAAAACCATGTTTCAAAAAGTCAATAATATTTTAAAATGAACATACTGGTAATATTGGAGTAAATAAAGGAGTTGGACCTATATGCATCAATCAGATGTTTTATTGGTTTTACCTTCAGGGAAACCTGTCAGCCCTTCTATTCCATTCTCCTTAAATGCATATTAATCTCTGCCCAAGAATGAAGTGTCCAACAGGAGAAATTCCCAGATGTAGTACCCAGGCGTAAAATGACAGTGGATTTGAGTAGGACGTGGGTGAAATCTGGAAGGCAAGAACTTTCTAAATCATGTTCGGGGGAAAAATCTGTTTGGGCTTGGAGATCTGTCAAGATTGCAGCAATAATTGGTTTATGACTGCTGCACTGCGAAGTCCTATTGAGGAAAGGCCTACATCTCGGTAGGTACTCTGGGACTCGGGTTACTTAGTTATCAATCTAAAAGTATGATCCGTTATGGGCCTGGCAGGTGGCATGCATTCTGATGTTTGATCTATTTGACATGCTCAGTCAGAAAAGGAGAGAAACTTTGTCTTTCAGGTCTTCACTATAAGGTCAAATCAAGTCACCATAGTCTTACCAGACTATAGGATTGCTCTGTCATTAAACAGAGGAGGCTGGAAGAACACATCAAGTCAGGCAGCATTGGGAGGTGGAGAAGTCAATGTTTCAGGTGTAACCCTTCTTTAGGACCTTCTTCAGGATGAAACGTTGACTTCTCCATCTCCTGATGCTGCCTGGCTTGCTGTGTTCCTCCAGCCTCCTGCTTGTCTACCTTGGATTCCAGCATCTGCAGTTTTTTTTTCAAATCCCCACACTACCGCCTAACTGCGGTAGTGTTTATTTTTTTCCCCCAACACCCATGTTGTGTGTGCAGGTGTGAGACACAATGTGAAAGACACAAGGTGCACAAATCTTTATTCAGTTTCCATCACCAGGAAGAAAGGAAACACCCGAGTTGCCAGTGACAAGCAGTGCCCTTCACATCAAAGGGCAATGCTGTGTGATCAAACAGTGAAGGGGAGGGCAGGGATTAAATCAAAATAGAGTTGGAGGGGGAAATAATGCACTCCACTCCCTGCGGCATCCACCTCTCCCTGAACAACTCCAGGGTTGTTGGTGGACACCACATGCTCCTTCTCCAAGGACACCTGGGCTCTAACGTAACCACGGAAGAGGGGCAGGCAGTCGGCCCTAATGACCCCCTCCACTGCCCACTGCCTGGAGCTGTTTATGGCCAGCTTGGCCAGGCCCAGGAGCAGACCCACGAGGAGGCCTTCAGACCTGCCCTCCCTCCTCCGTACCGGGTGCCTGATGATCAGGAGTGTGGGACTGAAGTGCAACCAAAAGCAGAGGAGGAGGTTTTTAAGAAAATCAAAAAGGGAGTGCAAACGCCCACACCCAATATATACATGGTCCACGGACTCCACAGCACCACAGAACAAGCAGTTGGGCTGGGAGTCCATGAACCACCGCAACCTGCAGTTGCAGGGGACAGCTGCGTGCAGAACCCTCCACCCCAGATCCCTGAGAGAAAGGGGGAGGACTCCCACGTAGAGAGCCCTCCACTGAGGATCCCCACTGCCCAGTGGCAAATGGGCACACCAAAGCGTGTCCGGACAGTTAGCATCTGCAGTTTTTTTTGTCTCTCATTAGACAGAGACAGCTGGTGGTGATTTAACTTGAGGGGCACCATACCACTGACACTGGGAAGACTTGAGAAGGAGTGTCCTTCATGGTAACCTCAGCTGGTGTGGAGATTGAACCCACGCTGTCAGCATCAAACTGCTTCATCAACTAACCCCCACTATAAAATGTACACAGATCAGTAACTAACGAGATTAATTTTTCAATACAAAAGTAACAAGTAATCTATTTACCTGTCTCCTAACATCTTGTCACATTCACTTCTTAAGAAAGCTTAACCCACTTTCCTAGTTTGAAGTCATGACCCTTATTTTTCAAATTAAATTAATTTTCCAGATTTATATTTTATATATAATTTACTATCTTATAAATCTCAAATAAGATTCTCTCTAATTGATTTTGCCTGTAATTTTACCTTTAATTGAGAACAGTCAGCAACAATAAAGAAAATGTCTTAACAGTAATCTTACATCATTTGATTTTATAAAAACAAATCTGAATCTCACCCTGCCACAATGTTACAATATCCCATAATCCCTCACTTGCCAGGATTAAATGCTTAGAAATAAAGTACTATCTGCAACTAACTATGTATTTTGTGCACCAGCTTGGATTGATGAAAAGCATAAACCACTAAAGTGAGGATATAACAAGGCCCCACAATGGAAAATGTGATTTGAATTGAAACCAGTGTGGATTTTCCTATTGGGAAATTTGCCTTACCTTGAATGTAGAGGATACATATTGATTACTAAAGCACTCACAGAACATTATTTCAATGTAACAGCTGTAATAAATTACTGTGCTATGGTTATTTGCTGCATGCAACAACTAAATGTCCTTACATTGTGATCAAATTTAACTTTTTCAAAAACAATACTTATAACCAATTTATGGTGCACTCCAAACTCCAAATTGCAGTGCCATATATCCACACATGCTGTGTCAGAATTATGCCACCCATGATATTAATTAGGGCTGCTCAGTGGACATTCAGGAGACATGCCTGGCATTAGCCCCTTTGCCAAGTTGGATTGTGAATGACTGAAATTTTATGGTGTTCAGGCTGTAGTCAATTTCTTTAGGTGTTGGAGGCTTCCATCTGAAAGGTGAGCACTGTTAATCTTACCTTGTCATAGGAATGTTTATTCAGACATTGTATTAAAGTCACAAATCACTGCAGCCCACAGCTGACATCTCTTCTCAGTGTCTATCTCTCCTCCTGGATTCACTTAGGAAATCAGAGTAATTTGACTCTCAACCTTGCTGCCCTTCTTCTACTTCCATTCCAACCATACACCAGCGAACTACTTCTAGGATTTAGGGACATGCTGATAATAAGTAAACGAAGTTTATGAACAAAGTTACTCTGTTCTAGCTGCCAGCCTCATTAGACAAATTCAACATACATTGCATCAGCCTCAAACCTAATTTAGGTGTGATCCAATTTCTTGGCCAATTTGTTTTCCTACACTGCTCTTTTCAAAGTTGTTAAGGATTTGCTGACAAAGAGCCATGTTCAGTTGGAAAGGGTAACATAGTTTCTCGCTCCACAGATGCTGTCAGACTTGCTGAATATTTTTGGTACATTCTGTATTTGATTCTGATTTCCAACATCTGCAATATTTAAGGACTGCTCAAGCAAGGTATATTTCCCTCCATTTTAAAGATTATTTTTCTCTAATAGACTTTATTCCTTCATTATAGGAAGGACAGGAAATCTGACTTCATCCTTCTCAATACTAGAATTGAGCCAGCCTTTCAGAGATACAAAACTGACATTTTGATTCATCCTTTTGAGAAAACACCACCCCTTATTGGATTATGAAACCCTACAATATAACATTAAGGAACCTTGACTGCTTAAGTTAAATGTAAATAGCTTCCTCTTTCTTTCTGACAACTTCCAGAGAAGGTTGGTTGGAACAGCAATGCCAAATTAAGCAAACAGGAGAGAATAACATTGAGGTTAAAATATGCTTTTACTTTTCACTCATTTGATATTTAGGATGAGTAACTATCAAAGGAAGACTGATTGTGATACTGGTAGAATATGGCTGATGAAATAATTGTCTTAGGTTACAGTCTTGATCTTGCAGGATATAATTCATGCTTCATTTCCACTATTCAGTATAGACATCTAACAACATCAAATGTTGTTTTAAAAAAATCTGATTAAATCTCTGTTTCTCTTTGATAATTAACAACTGGAAAACAAAAAGGTTACCAGATTGTATACTAGTATCTGAGATAATTAGTATTAATTAGGGTACTTTTCTTAAAATATTACAAATGACGTTGAATAAACGGCTCTTTTTTATATAAAACCAGTGTATATTTAGAAACATTTAATGCATAATAGGTTACAGAATGCAGGTAAACAAGCAAAAGGTGTCATTTATGTTGTATAATCTCCTTCATACAGTAAACTTATTTATTACCATTGACTTCTCCACACAGCAGAGAATTCAAGTGCAACATATGAACTACAGTATTTTATCTTCATACAAGCTCTAATTTCTGACTTTACATATAAATTTCCAAGTCATCTGAGTTAACTGAGTGAATAAGCTGCATTTGGGACAAAGCTCAAAATTAAATGTTACTTGCTTAAACTTGTTACAGTGTATTAGAAATAGATTAGTACAATGGGAATCTAATTGGATAAAAGAATGAATGAACACATTTTGAGAATGATCCAAGAGTGTACCTGCATACCAGGAAAGTTCTTGTTCAAGTTTCTTATTATAAAATTGTCTTCGCACACAAACCTAAAAGTATGAACACATTTAAAAATGCTGTTCCAGACTTAGGGCTGACCACAGACTTTTGCCGTGAACATACATAATCAGCAATGCCTAGCATGTGTACTGGGCCCAGTGTTAACTATAATGGCCTGCTATGGAGATTGGAAGTTAGCTTTAAACCAATTGGATTTGATGCGAATAGACAAAATGTCCAGGCCAGAGACTGTGATCATTTAAATTCCAAGTTACGTTTAACTGGACATGAAATTTCAGTCTTTGCATAGTGTCTGTGTCATCTTATGCTGTCAATTCCAAAAGCAAATGGTGAGACTTCTGCTAGTTTAAGAGTCATTGTGTGGCAATATCTGCCTTTTCAATGTGTGACCATCAAATAATTAATATTTTATTAATAATTTTCATTTCTTGCTGAAATTATCGAGAAAAACCTCATTTCCAAAAGAATCATCCTGCAGCAATTTTTGAGTGAATTTATTAATCTAGTATTAGTACAAGTATTCTAGGCATGAAAACTTATGGGATGCAAAACAAAGATGTAACAAAAGTAAATTCATTGTCAGAATTATGCTTGCCTAAAAATTTTGACAACCATTTACTAACAAAAACCCTTAATGTGGCGTTTTGTTTTGCTGCCATGAAGTGACAATTTCTCTGCTGAATAAATATGTATGAATATTTTTTGTTCACTTCATTGCACATATATTTTAAGTGTGATATTATAGAATACTGTGAGAAATTACCTCAAATGTTACATTCAAGCAGATTAGAATAAAAACACAGTGGGCTATTTCAAAGAAAATTAGTCAAGGGCATCAGAGATTAATCCCAGTACCATAATATTAAGTGCTTAAAAATGTGTTGCTGGAAAAGCGCAGCAGGTCAGGCAGCATCGAAGGAACAGGAGAATCGACGTTTCAGGTATAAACCCTTCTTCACATTTTTAAGCTCTGATCTCCAGCATCTGCAGTCCTCATTTTCTCCCCTAATATTAAGTTAAAGCTTTAGGGTTGAAAGAATTTTGACAGCTCACTCTTAAAAAAAACTATTATAATGGGTGAAGAAAACATAAAATTAATCAGAATCCTATCACATTGTTTCTGATCCCTTATTCACAGTGCCCCACAAATCTCAAATCAAGGTAATTCGAGGACACTGAATATGCAGAGCTGTAAATGACTGGACATATTCATAACCACAAAGCAGACATAGAGTGTAATCTGATTTAAATACACGGTGTTGTGCTAATTAGCAGGAATTGTCTCAGTCTAGGTCACATTTTAAATCAAACTGGAGGATTACCATTCCAGCTGTGCAGTGGATCTGAAGAAGCACAAAAATTATTTTCACTCTGTGGTCAATTTTGTTAATGTTTAATTAATAAGATTAGATATTTAGAATCTGGAAAACAAATATTGGATTTACATCAGTAAAATATAGCAATAGACCAGTGATCGAAGAAGTTAACATTGGGTCCTGTAACTCTTGTTTTTCTCTTAAAATTTATAATACATAAATCGGATCAAACAATTCTGTTGCATTGTATGGAGTGTCAAATTCAGCTTCGAACTTGAAAATTAGCCGTTTTCTAATTCTCCGAGGAAATACAGATGAAACAGCATTGCCATATTTGTCCCCGACTAAATGTATTTCTTGCAATAGCACCGGGTCCACTTAGCTGCTGACGATTTCCAAACAAAATACAGGTCAACATGTGATTAACATTCAGAGGATAGGCACGGCGGTGTGAGAATGCTTATTCGCGATTACGGTCTTGGATGCTTCAGGTACTGCGACTTTAGGGGAAACCGGCCGATTCCAGGTTGCAGTGTGTTTCCTCCAACTGATTTCTCCATCCGATTGTTTTTGGCGGTGATTGACTGCTGTAAGTCTCCATTTCACTAGGCATCGCTCCAGAATTCCAGAAGAACATTAAATTGAAAAGGGTCAAGACAACTGAAGCTAAATGTATTCCATTGGTCCACCAAACATCCCAAGTTATAATGTTTGTGACAGGCTGGTTCATGTTCCGATAAGAAGTCTCAAAAGAGAAAAGTGGATTTAACATCCAAAAGAAACTCGCCTGAGTTAGAGAAGACGTACTGTAATTGCAAGAGTTGGCGGTACTAATGAGATGGGTCCAAAATCACCAAGGCTTGACTTACTCCTCTATCGTTTTTGTGGTCAAATTGCTGGGTACACGGGAAGACCTTGTCTCCCGTACTAGCTGGGCTGAAAGGAGATCATTTTCTTCAGGGAGACGCAGTCGATTGGCTATAATTTGTGTAAACAAAATAGTCAACATTGGGGTATTTAAAAGCAGAAAGCTCCCGAGTCAAATGGCTGTCGACTTGCTGGTAACAGTACTGGTGGCTCTTGCAGTGGGTTATCAGCCAAGGTCCTGCAGAGAGCAAGTTTTTTCAAGCAATTACTTTACTGTTTTCATCACCTTTTGTTTGTTTCCGTTCGAGCTGTCAGATGTCAAATAGGTCAAATGCATTGAGTTGGAATACAGGTTTGCCAGCAGGAGTCCGATGCAATTGAAGGGAAGAGGCAAGGGATGGGGACTGGCATTGGCAATTTCCTGCAGCGAGTGCCGGCACTGCTGTGGGTATTTCCCCCGACCCCCCACTTCCATCCAGCAGGTTTGGGTGGGGAAACAGGATGGTGGGGCTGGGGAGAGCGGGGCCCGGGAGAATACAACTGGTGTCAGTCTTTCTCCCCTTCCCCCCCCCCCCCCCCAACTCCGTTCAGAAAGCTCCTATCTCGGTGCCCCAGGGTCTGTAAGGTTTCCCGACCGCGCCGCCACTACCGCTGGTTCCGCGGCCGCTCTGCGGGACACCGGCGATCCCCGGCGGACTGAGAGCTGGCCCGCCTGGGGTCAGCACGGCGGCGGCAGCGGCGGCCGGACCGGGAAAGCTGCCCAACGACAGCGGGAAGCTGTGAGCGGCGGCGGCAGCGGCGGCGGCAGCGGCGTGCACGGTGGCGGACAGCGAGAGGAGGGAGGTGGAGAGCGGGGGCATGCGGCCGCTTATCGCCCCCCCGCCGCCGCCGCCTCCGCCCGGGGCTCCTCTCAGCGCCGTGTCGCTGTGAGCCGCGGCAGCCGCCGCCGCCAGGGTGGCGGTGAGCAGAGCGGAGCCTCCTGCTCCTGGAGCCGGGACCGCGGTACCTGGGTGCAGCTCGGAGGAGAGGCCGTGGTGCTGCAGCAAGGCGGAGGGCAGCTGGTGGAAAGCGGCGGTCCAGTGCGGCTGGTGTTGCTGAACCCTCTGCTGGTGATGGTGCTGCTGCTGGTGATGGTGTTGGTGCTGATGGTGGTGGTGGTGGTGATGGGCCACCGACGAGGTCATGACAGCCGCTTCCCGCTGAGAGGCGTAAGTGTTCAGGTGGGAGACCAGGCGGAGCCGCAGCGGGTCCGAGCTATCGAGACCCTCCACCGAGCTCAGGTACCGGGCTACCTCGGCCAGGCACTCCCGGAAACCGATACTCATGAAGTCCATGGCCAGGGCGTGAGCATCCAGAAACCCTGCGGAGCGAAAACAAAACACACAGGACAGCCGGTTAAGCACCTGTGCTCCTAAAGGTCAACGTAGATGTCGCCAGAAGTCTCCAAACAGTATTGAGGGCAGGAAAAAAATTGCAACAGACGCTGGAATCTGTACTGAAAACAACAAATGCTGGAGATCTCAGCGGTTCAGGCAGCAGGCAAGCTAACGTTTCGAGTCGCGATGACTCATGAAGAGCCCAGCTAGACTCGAAACGATAGCTTGCTCTCTCTCCATGGAAGCAATGATGTTGGACTAGGGTGGACAAAGTTAAAAACCACACAACACCCGGTTACAGTCTAACAGGTCTATTTGGAGTCACTTTAGCTTTTGGAGCGCTGCTCCATCAGGTAGCTAGTTGAGATTTTTAATTCTCTGCATGAATGCTGCCTGACCCGCTGTGATTTGTTGTTTGCAGTATTGAGAGCAGGTCGGCTTTTATGTTCCGATTACAGTTTATCAACATTGTAACCGTTTAAAAGTGTCCATTCGTTTATTTTTGTTAACCCTTTTTTGGCGTTAAATTGTATTGGCCCATTTTAAATACTTGTATTTCGTGATGACCATATGGAGAAGGCTGAAATTTGTTAAACAAATTAATTCTTTGCAGCGAATTGTCTCTTGCCAGACGGAACCAGCTATGGATCTGATAGATTTCACAGGGTGACAAGTTTGTAGCTCCGTCTTGACATTAGGGGGCAGCGTGGAGACGTTGCTGAAAGGCCCTGTTTGTGTATTTTGTGTTTGTTTTGTCTCCCTGGGCAGGTCTGACTGCTTTAAGCAAAAAAAAAGCCCAAACAATCTCTGCATGCGGCTCCCTGGTTTTCACAAAGCACTCAATCCCGCAGTGTTAGGAAAGCAAACAGAAACCGAGGTCAAGTGCTGCCTTTGTCCCGCCGGCTCTTTCCCACGAGCTCAGTGATACTATTAGCATTTCCACTGCACTCAGCCGGACCCGCCCACAATTGTCAACGTGCTGTTTGCTTAGAGACCTCTTCAAATCGCTTCTGAAGAGGCACTCAATTAACTCCTTACCTTTACCTCCGGTCGCCCGCAGCATCTTTAAATGGTCCACTGTCATCTGAAGTATTTCCGCTTTCTCTAACTTGGCTGAACCCTTGAGAAAAAAGAAAATTATGGCAATTATTTTGACAGATTGTCTTTCAGATTTAATCTGGTGATATGAGTGTTGCGCTCAAGTCAGCGTTTCACTCCAGCGTCAGAAAAAGTGATAATGTAACGCACCATTACTAATTAAACCATTATGAATTTACAATTAGTTTATCACAGTGATAGAGCAGGCGTCACAAATAACAGTTTGAAAGCCATTTGACTAATCGACCATAAGACTGATTTACAAAACAATCTCTATTAAGTACCTGTTTCTCAAAAGCGGTAGGAACTAGTCGACGAAGCTCCGACAAACTATTGTTAATACGATCTCGACGCCTTTTTTCAATGATCTAAGAAAACGTAAACTGTACAGTTAGGGCATGTTAAATATTTGAACGAACATGTACAGGGATAAATCAAGTAACAACTCACCCCTCTTCGCTTTTTTCTGGCCAAAATTTGAGACGTCGTAGACGGGGAGCCAGCTCTTAGGATTGTACTGTTGCCCTGACTGTTGAAACAAACAAAAAGTCGTCTCATGAGCCTGGCTCTCGTTCTAGACAAGCATCAGGAAGAGGATTAACAGGTGCCACAAAAGAATACACAAAGTTGAAAACGACCCTAAACTCACCTTCCGTAGTTATTTTCGCTCCCCACGTCGATAGTTTCATCAATATCACTCTCTGAAGAACTCTCTTCGCAAGGGCGCTTCATTTCCACGGGTGAAAACTGTCAACGACTTGTATTTGGAAGCGTGGTCTTTGAGTTGAAAGCACAAATCCTGCTCGCTGTTGGCAGCCTGAACCCAGTCTAATGTTCTTTCCCACGGTATAAGCTATATCAATGTTGCAATGTCTGGCTGCTCTGATTGACAGGCTGCTCCATCGCCCCGCCCTTTCCACTTTCCAATTGGTGGGCAAGCACGATGACGTCTCCGTACGTCAAACACGCGGGTCGAGGGAAGCGTGGGAAAGCTCAGCACAGAGCTCACTTAAAAGGGAATCGACTGGTAGAGCAACTTACAAATCTTTGTTTTGGGGAGGGGAAACAGTTCTATGCAATGTTAACAGATGTTCTACATTTGCAGTAAAATTCCACGACTCCTTCCGTACTGATAGACTTAAACTTAAATCTATAAAATGTAAGTTCATGCAATTGTCTTAAGATTCACAATTGATTTTTCTTGGTAAAGTATTAAAACATAAATTATTATTAAGTCTGGCTTGTTAGTTGGTCGAAATATGGCTTAGCATTTGGACAGGAACCTGTTTAATTTCAGTGATAATTGGTAAAGTGTTGTGCGGACTCTACTTTGCACAGTTGATCTAATAAGTTGGCAAATATCTCCTGAGAAAGAGTACTATTGTTTTCTTTTCCCTTTATAGTTCAATTAAGGCTGCATCGAAGGAAACATAGTTTTAAATATAAGCTCAGGATCGATAACACAAATAGACAGGCATGTACTTCACTCAGTCCAAGCCCCGAAGTAAAATCTCAGAGACGATTGTAAATGCATATATATGTACCATGTAAACCAAGCTTGGTTGCTAAAAGTGTCTATAGACAGTGAAAGACAGAAGCACCCATTGATTTTCTTTTTTTTAAAGAGTCGCTTTTGTATTCGGTGCATGGCTAAGCTGCGGTATAACCGTGTGAACAGAAACACGACACTATTCTTCAGCACTCCCCCTGTAATTTGAACTTTCTGAATTACACGCTGTCTACACAAGAGGTGGTTTGAAAAACATCACAACACCCACTATACATACCTTCAACCAAGGTGTTCTGGGCAAAAGCACAAAAAAGAAGCTAAAACAGACGAGTCATTGTTGCTCAGTCTCAGGGCAGCCGGACTATTGTCCGAAATATACCAACTAATTTAGTTATATGCTCATTTACCTTATTATTCCTTTCTTGTATAACGTGCGAAGAATAAATAATCACTGAAAAGAAAAATAAACGGAGAAATCAATATTTCCAAATGACAATTGTTTGAAATCTTTAAATTTAAGTTGTTTTTCAATGTTTGAATCGCCTGACAGCGTTGAAAGAAACGAGTAAATGTCATATAGGCGATGCTGGAGATTAGAGTCATGTCATATAGTCAATTCCAAAATGTAGCAAAAGTCCTTCCAGAGCGATTAGTTAATGCACATTTGCGCATTGTATATTTTCGTTGGACGTCTTCCTCTTCCATATTTTCACCACATCAGTCTATTGGCGGTTATCCTGACCTCATCTCTCTGACTGCCCCGAACTGATGTGTTTCTGGTGTCTGTATTTAGTCCCTTTGTGGGGGTTTGGCAAACCTCCGCAAGTTTAACTCTTCACAAGCAGCTGTGTCACAAAGTGCAGATTGATCACAACGTCTCCAACATTGTGGACCAAAAGGATTGTTGCTTCTATGAAATAAATCCACTGGCGACGTTCACTTGTCGAAGAATTAAAGAATGTAATTTGGGTACTGATAAATGTTCATTAAATCGTTCAGTTGTGTAATTTATCTTGACTTTAATAAGCGTGCGATTAACAACTTCGGAAGTAATCGTCCTAGTTGTAAATATACTTGAACAATGTGAAAACGATGTTTCGAAGGAGATCAGAACAAATTGCTAGAATATTTAAACCAGTAAATCTCAATTAAAGCTACAGTGCATGAAACGGTAACAATTAACTTCATGTTCTTTTTTAAAATCATAAAGTCTATTATGGACAAATATTTTATGCTTCTAATTTGCTGCAATTATAAACTATTTTAAAGTAATTTAACCATGTTAGATTTCCATCTTTGTAACCTTGGGCTCAAGGGCTTCAAACGCAGTGAGACATAAGCTTTTGAAGATGCGCGTGTTAAGTGCCTGACGATCCTGTCACTTCATGGATCAATACTTAGTGGAGTCAGGATCAAGAGATCTGTCATTGTTTTGACAGTAAGTGCGGACCCAACCTGTTGACCTCGGTGATGTTTCGATAACGTTTTAACACAATGAAAACGAATGGCCGATTCAAACACTAAAATAAAGGGCCATTTCTCAGTCCGAAGGGTATTTGAATATTGAATTCAATGCATCCCCGCGCGTTTGTAATGCCGATGCCATTGATGAGGAGAGCTTGGCCTATTTCACACCTCATTACTCCGATAGTGTTACTTCACACAAAGTTTGCACAACATTTACAGGCAGTGGGATGACAGGTACCAAGCCAAGTAAAGCTTTCTCAATTTTAAAAAAACTTATCATAAATATCTCCGTGGAAATATTTCCCACATTTTTATTATGTGATGTTTCATAGTGGTTTTGATTTTGAGACGGCCATAACTTTGCATATTTTGACCGCGATTTCTATAAATGTTGATAAAATCTGATCCGACAGCAAGTCGGTCGTTAGAATCACAGAACATTAGAAGACAGCTTGCTAATAACAATAGCGACAAAAGTCACAAAAATAGCAACGACGGGCCCTGCTGGAATTTAATACACATTTTAAATGAAAAATTAAATATAAAATTTAACATTTTAAAATGAATCATCGAACTTGCTGCCAAAAATCATCTACGTATTAAAGAACTGAAGGGCTTCGAAGGTTGGGCATTTATACTGTTTGACTTGAACTACAGAATGATTTCCAACGCATATTTTCTCGCAGAGATAAACAGCAGCGTTTAAATGGTTCAGTATATTGACAATTAAAATAGTTGGATTACACATCCAAATAAAAAGAAAGTTCTGATAAGCTGTAACTCACTCATCAAAATGTAACTTCTCCTCAGCTTACTTTTGGAATTAATTGCTTTTAGCCGGCAATTTAAATACTTGGAGTCAACCATACTCCTCTCGGCGCTTTTAATGCAAATAAATGGTAGAACTGTCTCTCGGATGTGTTCAATCCCAATCAAAAGCGAATTCGGTTGTTAGCTCGAAAGGAAGAATGCGCAGAGTTATGGGAGAATGGGACTTAACGGATTTGCTGATTCGGAGAGCGGGCAGGCAGTGACCTCCTTTTGCAATGTAACAATTTTGTAATGTAAAACTAGTCCTCAGTTTACATGGACAAGTCGATGTATCAGCTGATAGGCGTTCAGCAGACATGTCAACAACGTTTAACAGGAACGTTGTATTCCTACGGAATAGTAAAATCATATTCATCAGCACGGATCCTTGCTTTTCCACATTTTCATATAGCTAGACGAGCTCAATTAAAATTACGTGTATCATCTGCGCACATTATACATACTGTACATCGAACTGAGCAAAGCCAGGGATTTTGAAAAGGCTATTAGAAACAGTTATACGGATTAACAAACAAAACTGAAATACTTTGTTGTAATTACATTGTGCAATATTGAACAATAATATTACTTATTCATAAAAGGAAACAGAGATTGTTGCATTTTGTCAGAAATATTAGCCGAATTCCTCAAAACGAATGCATTTGCATTTGAATGCATTGATTACGAAGCCTAATGTTGCACTGATCTGGCCTACTATAAGAGATAGGTAATATTAATCAAAGTTTTGTAATAAGGGAGAACGTGTTAACGGGACGTTCACTGTTTGGCAATGGTTTATTGTGCTGTGCTCTTGGAGGACATGGACTGCGTGCATTGTCACAATGCGAGCAAAAAGAAGAAATATTTCATTCACCAATTCTGAGAATGCGAACTGAAAGCGGAAGGATCCTGTAATTATAATCTCTTGGATACAGAATGATAGGCAACAGTGCTCAACACTTCGCGATCTCGCTCTCAAAGACTGACACGAAGAACATTTGTAAGGACTTTGTATATTTCTGTCAATACAAATCATTGAGCTAATGCGGTGTCAACAAAAGACACTCATTAATGTATTGGGTTTATGAATAATAAATTTAGTGTTGTTTAAGAATAAAGCTACAACACATTGGTTATATGAAAATGTATCTGTTTAGTGCTTGGTCAGTATGTGTCAAAATTATTCTGACCAGCCACTTTAGAAATGGCCCGTTAAACGGTATTATAATGAAGCTATAGTCTATTGTGTGAATCAGGTGCAAAGTGCTTAGAAACGGCCGTTGCTACTGCTCGATGAATAGATGTAAAATCTGTGGTAAGGCTTCAGCGGTGGTCACTGGTCGAATAGACATGTGTTGCTGTTGACTGGTCACTAATTCTACAAAAAGTCGACTGTTCCCGGAATAACTGTAACAATGGCGAGCCATTGCCGAGATCCCAGGGCAGTTTCAGAATCAATGTACCCTCCACCAGATCCGTCGCTCGCTCTAAAAAATCTTCACAATAACTTGAGGATAGAGTAATTTACTGTATTAAATGACTTCTCTACGTTTATGACAAAACAAAGTTTATTGTTCACTACACAATGTTATATTTTCAGTTTGAACTTTTAGGCCGAACTCAGTCACGAACAGAGATAAACCTGCTCTTGGGCAGTAATCGTAGCAACACCAACAGGTTGAAGTCAGACAGGTATAGGCAATAGGTGAAGATAGACCACGCGGGTTCAAAAGTTAGATGAAGCACCAGAGACGAGAGAAGATCCAACAGGTCGGGTACATGTAAAATACTTGAGTGTCAGGCAATTGCTGATTTTTTTCAGGTTGGAGCCATTTCGTAATAAGAAATGGCAGGGATTTAGAGTCTACTTGAAATATTAAGGCATGGATAAACTAACTAGCTTGGCGAGTTAATTACTTATTGTATCAGTGGACCCACTATCTATAAGTGATACATGTTAACAACTGCAACAGTCAAAAATTTAAAATCCTTAAGCACTTTTATAAAGTGATTTTGCAAATTGCTGCATAGATCCAAATGCTGGACTATAATGGTCCTTATTATTGAGAAATAGGAGCGGCCTTTACACTTTGCCGTAACTGAGAATGAAGTATTTATATTGAACGATCACTGTTTGATCACTATTGTTCTGCTGCTGGAGTTCTGATGGAGAGTTTTGCAGCGCTGGGATCTGTGCCAAACTCTAAGCTCTTTCCCACAGCTCCCCCTGACTGCAATGTAACTCTATCGCCGTGTGAGCGCCGTGCAGAGCGTGCGCGTCACTCCACGGGACCCGCCCAGCGAGGCCCTGGGTCGCTCACATTGCGCCGCACATGCATCTCCAAGCCATCAAAGGGCCGCTCCACAACATACACGCACACTGCAACCCATCCAACTGCTGCTGTACTGTGCACACGCACACAGCAACCTAAGCGACTGCTGCACGCCCTTCGCCACGCACGCAGCAACAGATCAGATGACTTTTGTGCAATAGAAAAGCATCCAGGAACACATTATGCTATTGTAAAATGCAAATGCATATCCTAAAACTGCTTTAAAACAATAAATGCCAGCTTTCGACTGCATTATATTAATCTTGCTACATTGCTGATATATAGTACACAACATGCAACAACGCACTAAATTAATTACATTGCACGCCATGAATACCAGGATATTTTTCTTGGGAGTGGGGTTAGGTGCAAGCATGCACGGAATAAAAGTACTGTTTAGTCCTTTATTTGTTTCATTTTTCACATTTGGGTTGGTCTTTTTAGATATTTTAAGTATGTATACCACGTTAAAAAGACATTAGACATTCGATAAGCTATATTACAACTAACAAAATGGACTAGATGCGCAGTGGCAATCAGTTTTTTACAAAAAGTATTTAATGTAGCCCTTTTCGCAACCTCAGGAGGTCAAATAGCTTTTTTAGTGATGTTGGTTGAGTGCTAACTGTCAGCTAAGATATCTGGATAAATCTGCTGCTCTTCATGGGTCAGTGCTAGACAAATATAATACATCCGCCTCATAACATCTCAGGTTAAAGTTTCTCCTCAGACAAGCAGCACTTATTTCGAAGCGCACGATTGATTATATGCTCACATCTCTGCTTAAGGAAGAGGACTTAACCTAAAGCTTTCAAACTATAAGGTTATAGTATAACGTTAAGCTAAGCCAAACACGAAGACTCCTTAGAAATGGCTGCTGCTAATATTAGCATGATATTTCTTCAGTCACTCTGTGTATTTGTGTTAAACAGCAGCACAAACAGGCATAGGCATCCATTTTGAAAGACAATATAAAGACAGATGTTCGGGGGCACTTCATACAAAACTGCAAATATCTTTGATCAGGGTATAAGAGGTAAAAGTCAATAGATGTGAAGCTGGAAAAGCACAACAGGCCAGACAGCATCCGTGGAGCAGAAAAGTCAATGTTTTCGACAGGAACCCTTCAGTGCAGGGTAGGGGGACAGAGCCTAGAAAATAGTGATAGGTGGATGTGGGCAGGCGGTTATTGTGATAGGTTAGTGGGAGGGGTGGAGCAGATAGGTGGTTAGAAAGATGGACAGGTCAGGGAGGTGATGAGGAAAGGAGGTGCTGGACATGGGATAAGGGTGGGGGAGGAGGGATTTTGAAACTGGTGAAGTCAGTATTGATGCCATTAGGATGTAAGTCAAGATTGACATGTCGCTGAGGGAATTAAAATGAATGACAACCTATAATTCTATAGGATATGGGTCAAGTGCAGGAAAATGGGGTTAATGTGGATGGACATTTTAGTCAAAATGGACCAGTTTGGGCCAAAGGATCTGTTTATTACAGAAGGTTGGGTTGGTTGATGTGTGCAGAGCGCAGGTGATCTGTGAACTGGTCCCAAAATCTGGGTTTGGCCTCCCCAATATAGAGGAGACCACATCGGGCGCAGTGGATGAAATGGATGAGGTGCAGATGAATCTCTGTCAGATCTGAAAGGATTGTTTGGGGTGTTGGACAGAGGTTAGAGGGGAGGTTTGGGACAAGTGTTGCACCTTTTGTGGTTGCAGGGAAAGGTACTGGGTGTAGTGGAGAAGTTGGTGGGGAATGTAGCATTGATGAGGGAGTCATGAAGGGAACAGTCCTTGTGGAAAGCAGACAGGGATGGGGAAGGAAATATCTTTTTGGTGGTGGGGTCTGATTGCAGGTGGCAGAAATGTTGGAGGATGATGCATTGGATTCGGAGGTTGGTGAAATGCTTTGTGAGGACTAAGGGGACTCAATCCTAATTGTTGTTGGGGGGAGGGGGTTTGAGGGTGAAAGTGTGGGAAATGGAGGAGATGTGGTTGACGAGGGAAAACTATGGTCCCTAAAGTAGGAGGATATCTCATATGTCCTGGAATGGAATACTTCATCCTGATAGCAGATATGGCAGAGGTGGGGGAATTAGGAGTATGGGATAACATTTTTGCAGGAGGGTGGGTGAGAGGAGGTGTAGTGGATGTAGTTGTGAAAGTCATTGGGTTTGAAATGGATATCAGTGGTGAGTCAGTTTCCGAAGATGGAGAGGGAGAGGACCAGGAAGGGTAGTGAGGTGTCGGAAATGGTCCAGGTGAATTTGAGGGTGGGGGGTGGATGGTATTGGTGAGGTTGATGAATTGCTTGGACTCCTCGTAGGAGCATGAGGCAGCACTGATGCAATCATTGATATAACAAAGGAACAGGTAAGGTGGTACCGGTGTAGATGTGGAAAACAGACTGTTCCATAAATCCTACAAAGTGGAGACATAGCTTGGGCCCATGCGGGTACCCATGACACCTCTTTGATTTGTAAGAAGAGGAATGAATCAAAGGAAAATGTGTTGAGGTTGAGGATTCATTCTTCCAAGTGAATGAGAGTGTCAGTGGAGGGGGAATGGTTGAGCCTACGGGAGAGAAAGAAGTGGAGGGCTTTCAGGGCTTCTGCGTGGGGGATGTAGGTGTACAGAGCTTGTACGACCATGGTGAAGATGAGGTGTAGGGGGCCAAGCAATTGAAAGTTTTGGAAGAAGTGGAGGGCATGGGTTGTGTCCTGTATATAGGTAGGGAGTCCCTGGACCAAAGGGAAAAGAACGGAGCCGAGGGGCAGGAGCAGGCAGAACAATGGATCAACCGGGGCAGTCGAGTTTATGGATTTTGTGTAGAAGATAAGTGGTGTGGGATGGGAAACTATCAGATTGGAGGCTGTAGATCAAAGATTTCCCAAAGTGATGAGGTTGTAAATGGTCTGGGAGATGATGGTTTGGCGTTCGGAGGTGGAGTCTTGATTGAGGGAATGGAAGGAGGAGGTGTCAGAGAGTTAGTGTCTGGCCTCAGTGATGTAGAGATCAGTTCACCCTACTACCACCATGCCCCTCTTTATCGGCAGGTTTAATGGCAATGTTGGGATTGGAGGGAAGGGAGCAGAGGGCTGTGTGTTTCAGTGGAGAGAGGATGGAGTAAACGAGAGGGTTGGAGAGATCCAAGTGATTGATGTTGTGGCAGCAAATTGAAATGAAGTGGTCGAGGTAGGGTCAGAGGCCAGGATGGGTTGTCCAGGAGGATGGGGCTTGCAGGGTGTGGGAGAAAGGGTTATGGGGGTGGGGGGAGGGGAGGTGGTTGGACTCCTGTTCAAGGAAATAGGCTTGAAGGCAGAGGAGGCAGAAAAAGAGCTTGACATCTTGACGTGTGTGGAATTTGTTCACATGTGGGAGAAGGGGAATGAAGATGAGCCCTTTGCTGAGGACTGACCATTCAGCCTCAGTGAGGGGGATGGTGAAGATCCGGCAGGACTGAGTGCAGAGCTGAGGCCAGGAATGGAGGGGTGGAGACCTTATCAGGCGTGGGTGTGTGTGCTGGATGGAAGCGAACATAGCCCAGTCGACCATGATGTTGGCAGTCACGTGGTCCTCAATGACAGCGGAATCAGCAGCCAGACAAACTTCAATGTTAGCTGCTTCTGCCAAAGTCTAAGACCATGTGACTGACAACATCAACAATGAATAATGAGTACATCATAAATGATTTACAATATGTGTGCCTTGGCATTAGAGTGTAATGTAAAGTTGTAGATGTCCTACTGGATATTAGGGCTGCACTCTCATCAGAGAGAGACACCTAGTTTAACCTGAGGGTCACTATCCCTCAGGTGACATGAGAGGTTAAGAAGGGGAGTCCTTCATAGTAACCTCAGCTAGTACAAGAATTCCATATACTTCATACAGTGTGGAAACAGGCCCTTCAGCCTAACAAATCCACACAGACCCTCTGAACAGTAATCCACCCAGACCCATTCCCTTACATCTATCCCTGATTAATGTGCCTAATCTACACATCCCTGAACATTATGGACAAATTAGCATGGCCAATTCACCTAACTTGCACATCTTTGGACTGTGGAAGGAAACCGGAGCACCCAGAGGAAACCCACACAGACACAGGGTGAATGTGCAAACACCACACAGACTGTCACCTGAGGCTGGATTCAAACCCTGATGCTGTGAGTGCTAACCACTGATCCACTGTTGAACACACTGTTGGCATCACTCTGCATTGCAAAATAGTTGGCAGCTAACTGACAGCTGGCATGATGTACATATCAGCTGAATGTATGTTATTTGCCATTTTGGATTTCACAGATGGAGAAGTGACACGTAACTTAGAAAAATATTAATTGCATTCATTGGTTAAATCAGACATAGAATATTACATCCAGTTTTAAGCATGTCATTTGCTTTTGGAGTAGTCAAAAATACTGTTATTAAAAACTGTGGCTGCAGACTGCCTAATTTGGCGAATGACCTTGCTATGAATAAAGAGAACAAAGAACAGTACAGCACAGGAAGAGGCCCTTCAGCCCACCAAGACTGCATTGACACATAATACCATTCTAAACTAAAATTCTTTTGCCTCTTCTCAGTCTATATCCCTCTATTGCCTGCTTATTCATATGTCTGTCTATCTGATATGAGCAATGGATTTGAAGGATGTAGAGCTTCATTCTTCCTTCTGCAATTGGCTTCACACCTTTGTAAATTGATTTGTGTATTCTGGACATCGTTTGCAAGCTACCTTGGAGCAAAAATTACATCTTAGTAGTGACAGGTCTCCCCAAGCTTTCCCAAGTAGGTACATCTGGTTCTGTAAATGTGCATTCTGGGGGTGGTGATCAGTAACATCTCATTTGTTGTAACACCTACAATTGATGTCTGTCATTAATTGTGTTTTATCACCTCCATTTAGCTGTAATTTAGGAATCTCCAAAGAAATTCCATTCTCACTGTCTTACTGTAAGATCAATTCCAGAGAAACGTAAAAAAGAATTGGATACATTTTGCACTAAATATCTTTCCCATCAAAAGTTGACCTTTTGCAGAGAAAGTAGCACAGGGAGTAAAATCTATTTGCTCTTCTGAAAAGTTGTTTTTGTCACAACTTTTCAAAATAATTTCTAGTTTTAAAATTGAAACTGTGTAGGCTGTATGAACAATTAATTAGTCACAGCAGAATGTACACAGCACAACTTACACAACAGGATTTCTGGTACTCATTCCTGACAGGGAATGCTTCCTGCCTTTTGTGTCTTATGATCTTATGGAATATAAAGTCGGAAAAACAGCACTTCAAGTCTGACTAGTTGCTTTACATCTAGAATATTTACCTAATTGTTTTCTGGAGTTACGAGAGCATCATGTCACAAATATATGGCAGAAATCTCTTCAGAAGCTGTTGTGTTGACTTCCTGCTTACCTACCACAGCTGGTATTGCCTGCCAGAAGTGATATTCAATGTAAAATGCATCCACCAAATTATGAAAAATTATAGACTCAGGAAGGCAGGTAATACCTATGGAGTTAAAAGCCAAGTTAATTCCTTAGATGGTCTTTATTGGTCAGTGCATTGATTATAGGAGTTAGGTTGTCTTGATGCAACTGTACAGACATTGGTTCAGCAACTTTTGGAATACTGCATTCAATTCTGGTCTCCCTGCTTTAGGAAAGATGTTGTTAAACTTGAAAGGGTGCAGTGAAGACTTATAAGGATGCTTTTGGGTTTGGAGGGTTTGCGCTAAAGGGAGAGGCTGAATAGGCTGGGCTATTTTTCCTGGAGTGTTGGAGGCTGAGGGGTGACCTTATAGAGGTTTATAAAATCATGAGGGGCATAGATAGGGTGAATAGCCAAGGTCTTTTACTGAGGGTAGGGGAGTCCAGAACAAGAGAGCATAGGTTTAAGGTGAGAGGGGAAAAATATAGAAGGGACCCAAGGGACAACTTTTTCACACAGTGGGTGGTGCATGTATGGAATGCACTGTCAGAACAAGTGGTGGAAGCTGATACAGTTGCAGCATTTAAAATGCACCTGGATGTGTACATGAATAGGGAGGGTTTAGAGGAATATGGGCCAAAAGCTGGCAAATAGGACTGGATTAATTTTGGATAACTGATCGGACCAAGTGCTCTGTTTCCATGCTGTACAACTCTATGATTCTACATGAACTTTTAATTTATATTGTCCCTTGAACAGTGTCATCCAAAGACATGAGACTAAATTTTAATGGATACTATGGTTAAATTTTCTCCACCATCCACAACCCGGCTAGAAAAATTGGGATGAATCCACTCAGGGTCCCAATGTCTGCCCCACACTTATTTAGCTGCATTAATTGCATTAAAGCGAGATGTCCAGCCTGTTTTGAAAGGAAACCCCACCTTAGTGAGCTACCAGTTGAATGGATGTCCAGCATATGAATGCATTTGATCACGACAGGGACCATAGCCTGTTCCACCACACTGAATATCCCAAGAAGCCTGGCGTCAGAGGTGTGGAGAATGGAACAAGGGATAAAGGACAGGGATCAATTGCTGCCTGGAAGGTTAACAGAGAGGAATGACTGGATGAAAGTTCAAGAGAGTCAGAGCAGTGGTGAGTGTAGTGCCCATCACTAAGGAGAAGGTACTGGGGAAACTGAAAGGTCTGAAAGTGGATAAGTCAGATGGACTGCATACCAGAAGGAAATAGATGAGGAGATGGAGAGGTATTGGTGGTAAACTTTCAGGAATCACTGAAGGCAGGAAGTGTGCCAGAGGGCTGGAAAATGGTTAATGTAACACCCCTGTTTAGGAAGGGAGGGAGAAGACAGGAAATAATTGGCCAGTTAGCCTAACCTCAGTCGTTGGTAAGATTTTAGGGTCCATTCTTATGGATGAGAGTGTGGAGCATTTGGAAGTGCATGGTAAAATAGGGCTATGTCAGCAAAGCTTTTTCATGAGGAGATCATGCCTGACAAATCTGTTAGAATTCTTTAAGGAGGTTATGACCAAGTTAGACAAAGGAGAACTAGTTGACGTGATCTATTTGGTTTCTAAAAGGCCTTTGACAAGATGCTGCACAAGAGGCTGCTAAATATGATAAAATCTCATAGTGTTAGGCAAAAGTACTAGCATGATAGAAGATTGGCTGACTGGCAGAAGGCAGAGAACAGGGATAAAGAAGTCTTTTATATGGTGTCAGATGGTGTCTAGTGGAGTTCTACAGGGGTCAGTGTTGGGACCACATGTCTGGATGAAGGAACTGAGGGCATTGTTGCTAAGTTTGCAGATGACACAAAGATAGGTGGAGGGACAGATAGTTTTGAGGAAGCAGAGTGGCTGCAGAAGGACCTGGACAGGCTAAGAGAGTGGGCAAAGAACTTGCAGATGTGGGAATGTGGGAAATTATGATATTATATATTTTGGTCAGAAGAATAGAGGTGCAGACTATTTTCTAAACAGGGAAAAGCTTCAGAAATCTGAAAGAGAAAGGGATTTAGGAGTCTCAATTCAGGATTCTCTTAGGGTTAACATACAGGTTCTGTTGGCAGTTAGGAAGACAAATGCAATCTTAGCATTCATTTCAAGAGGGCTAGAATACATGAGCAGAAATATAATGCTGAGGCTGCAAAGGCTCTGGTCAGACTGCATTTGGAAAATTGTGAACAATGTTGGGCCCCATATCTCAGGAAGAATGTATTGGAGTCAGAAAGAATCCAGAGGAGGTTTACAAGAATACTCTTCGGGATGAAGGGCTTGTCATATAAGCAGCAATTAAGGACTCTGGGTCTGTACTTGAAGGAGTTTAGAAAAATGGTGGGAAACTTCCAGACTATTGAGACGTCTGGTGGGAGTGGACATAGAGAAGATGTTTTCATTGGTAGGAGTGAAGGGCCGACTGAAGTGAGGAGGAATTTCTTCAGTTGGAGGGTGGTTAAACTGTGGAACTCATTCCCATAGAAGGCTCTGGAGACCAGGTCATTGAATGCATTTAAGACAGAGACAGAGATAGATGGGTTCTTGATTAGGAAAGGAATTGAGGGTTATGGGGACAAGGCAAGAGAATGGGGTTGAAAAACATATTAGCCATGATTAAATGGTGGAGTAGACGTGATCGGCTGAATGGCCTAATTCTGCTCCTATAGTATATGGTATTTTGGTCCTGTAGCAAGTAAAATCGGTGAGGGTCACAGCTGAGGGAAGCTAAATTGCCCGTAGTATTAGGTGAAGGGGTAAATGTGGGGGTCTGGATGGGTTACTCTTCGGAGGGTCGGTGTGGACTTGTTGGGCTGAAGGGCCTGTTTCCACACTGTGAGAAATCTAATCTAATCTAATCTCTGTGCTGCAGGTAAAAACAAAGAAACTTCCCATTTGCTACAGGAAGCCAGAAAGCATGCAAAGGTGCATTCTAAAGGAAATAGAATAAAAGACTTTCAGGTAATCTGCAAATTCAAGCATCTCAAAACCAATGGCTCACCTACCAATATCAATACTACAGGTATCACCCAATGTACCATCTGCTAAATCCCATAATCCACTCTTCACAGAATTCAAAAGCTGATCTGTACACCTTTTCAATGTTTACCTTTTTTTGAAGTCATCTCTAAGTTATAATCTGTGTGAATGTACGTTGCATAATTATTTCTCCTCCTACTTAGTAACTAATAAACTTGCTGTTTTGATAACTTAAGAAGACCTTGTTTAATTAATTTCTTGTAAAATATTTGGCGAGGGAGAAAGATATCTACAAGGCAGTGGTCCTTTTTAAATTAGCTTTAGCAACTAACCGAGGATGTGAGTAGCTAATGAAGGGGACTCCATTTATCCCTTTTTACACAGAAGCTAGACAATTTGTAATATCTCTTCTGGAACTGTAATAAATTCAGAAATCTCACCCGGGAATTGATTTTAACAAATTGAGTATTCGTGTCCATGATTTGACAAAACAAAAGAATTGGAGTTGATCTGAACGTATCTCTCTTTTCTACAACTTTTTCCATTCCCTCTGCATTATCTTCTTGGACACCTTTGATCTGTAATCTCACTCAAGCTCTAAACTTCCTTTGACTTTCCTTTCTGTTCCATTTGCTTTTCCCCAGCTTTGTCTACAATACAAAATCCATCAGTTTTCCACCCCATCTTTTAGTTCTGGAGAAAAATCATTCTCGAAATGTCAACTGTGTTTTAGTTTCTCCACAAATGCTGTCAGTACGGCTGAAGTTCTCCAGCACTTTCTGATTTTATTATTAAAGACATAGCTTTTCGTGACCATCAAAGCAAATCACAGCAAATTTACTTTTAATTTGCAATGGGCCGCGTGAGTCCATCATATCTGAAAATGGCACCACCAGTACAGATTTTAGTACAACATAAACAACTCTTAACAGCAGGAAACAGAGGAGCAGCAAGCCAGTGGAAAACTGCAACAATTATGCAGTGTGTCTGAACATGGCAGGAAAAAAAGTCATTTGGTAACCAATCCTCATTCAATAACAGAACATGCACAATTTGACTGTAATTTCCTTCCTCAACCACTACCACTCCCACTGCTGTCAATACCCACAACTTTAAGGCACACTTTTAATCTCTTGGGAGAATAATTACACAATCCTTTAAACTCATGAATTGAGACTTTGAAATAATGATCAACCTCAAGGTGTTGTGATGCCACCCTAGACAGACCACCCCTCACCCCATATATGATCCTCACCTAGCCCCAGCATGGTCAGCAACGCATTCATCATTATGTCCCATGTCTTTGATTACATTCTATTTACTTTGTATCTCTTCTAAAGAATTAATCAGAAAAACATCAGTCGTTCCTGCTGGAAATTTCTTCCTCAAGTCCAAAATGCTTTGGAGTATAACGTTGTCTTAAAATTTGCTGTCTTGACAAAACTTGTGAATTATAAAACTGTGTTCTCGTTTTCGTGCTTCAAGTATTTTAGGGTGCAACTTTACTGTCACTGTCAAATGGATACAGATATATTTTGGGTATGCAAAGCCCAAAGTGTTGTAAAATTTTGTCAGTTAGTTTCCAGGGTGTCTCTCAAGTGACTTCCTCAGGAAGCAACCTTGCATCGGTTTGACTTTATATAATGTACAGTAAACCTTATTATTGTATTTTCTAGTGGTCACATTTCAAATTCTTGATTAGAAACTGACTGTTGAAAGAAAGTTTTTAAATGGGTCCAGTTAAATCTGATCAGCTATGCACTAGCACTATTGAGAAGAATGTTCATGCAGATGGCTGTGCTGATAGCAACATTCAAAAACAGTTCTTGCTTCTTATGGGTAGGTTGTTACTGGCAACATATTGAAGTTAGAAGCTTCTAAATAAATTTAATTAAATTTCAATCTTCTCACAGTTTGTTTGCACTCATTTTTAAAAATAAAAATAATTATGCAATAATTGTGCCTGACACTTAACTGTTAAACATTTATAAGCTGGATGGGAATCTATCCTTCTAAGTTGTATTCAACACAGGGTGCAAACCTCTGATATCCTATCTGGGCATTATTTCCCTTCACTTTAACTTTATTAGCTAAAGATCATTCTAAGTCTCACCTCCACATTATGGCATCTCAGGACTGATTTCACAGATCTATAGTCCAATGGGAAATACTTACCACAGAGATGGCATATTTTTAACTTGGGAGTGTATTTTCCATTCCTTTTTAGCACTTTAATGTTGTTAATGGTTTATTAAATGAATAAAAGACAACATTCCGATTTAAGAAAAACAATTTTAACCTAAGTTAATTATGAATCTATCAGCTGTAAAACCAGTACTTAACATTTGTGCATTATCTTGGAAGTCTGCTCAAATATTTTGTAAAATTCTGCAAAGTTATGGCAGCACCTAACCTATTCATCAGCTCAAGTGCTTTGCTATGAAGCAGGTGCATATTAGGGGAAGCACATAAATATCAATAACGATTCAATGGAATCAATATTAAGCATTCATGGATGCTTGTACTTATATTTTTGCAACTGCAAGTAGTTAGTATATTTCTTCTGTATTGGCAAGTAATGTAGATTAAATATTGTGGATTCTGTTTATCTGAGTAACTCACACATGTTTATTTAACTGTTCAGACTACAGATTGCATCCACTCTTCTTCCACCATTCTTCTGCTTGACTGCATTTGGCAATTGGTCATGTGATTTTATTCTATCCTTGGCACATTGGCATATTCAGGTCTTAAAGCATCTGCTTTGCTTCCAAATGAAATGAAATACACTGAGAGTGAAAATATGTATACATTTGGATATTTGCAAAGCTATTTACACAGAAAAATGAATTGAATATTGAAGAGGTACAGAGTTTAAAGGTCTGCATAATACATAGATTATTTGACAATCCTTCTGGAGCTTGCAATGGTATAATTTTCTGGAGATTTAGACTTCACGCTTGGTTGTTCTCAACTTGCAGGTGTGTTGAAATCTTGCGAGTTGGAAGCTTGTTGATTGCTGTCTTGATTGTCTTCTATATCTTCATTATTTCAAACTGATTTTATGTGTGAGATTTGGGTACAATTTACAATATTAAAATATTGTAGCATTCCCTGAGTTGGTTTCTGTTTCTCCTCGATGTTGCTCTATTCAATGTTGTAACTTCAGAGAATCTAGGCTGCCTGCACACTTTGGATAGTTATATTCCTTGTGTAGATGTACAACTCTGACTTCTGTCCTATGTGTACACTAGGCAGTTCTGCAGTTCCTTAATTGTGGTAGAAGCTTTTAACTGTTTGACTTCATTAGACAATGTAGGAGAAAGTGAGGACTGCAGATGCTGGAGATCAGAGCTTAAAATTGTGTTGCTGGAAAAGCGCAGCACGTCAGGCAGCATCAAAGGAACAGAAGAAAATGAGGACTGCAGATGCTGGTGATCAGAGCTTAAAAATGTGTTGCTGAAAAGGATGAAGTGAGGACTGCAGATGCTGGAGAAGGGCTTATGCCCGAAACGTCAATTCTCCTGTTCCTTTGATGCTGCCTGATCTGCTGTGCTTTTCCAGCAACACATTTTTAAGCTTCATTACACAATGTGTCACATTCACAGTGTGAAAAGCCTGCTTATTTTTCTGTTTAAAGTTCTTATCCTCTGAATCTTCACCTTGATCTGTCTTGCTGCTAAGTTCATGTATATGCTTGCATTTCTGTCCTGCCACATTCCTTGTTGTGGCTGCCATCGTGCTGCACATGCTTTTTTGTTCAGTTGTGTCCTATAGTAACTTCTTGTCATTTCTTTGGAGCTGGATTTCTTCCATACATGATCCCACTGTTCTTTGTACCACATGACTTGCAAGATATTGGAAGACAGGACAACTTTGCAGTGAGTGCAACAGACCGTACTTCTCACACAGCTTACTTGTTTCCTAGATCCTGGTTACTGCAACGATATTGGCAGCTGAACCTAATGTTTTCAGATGTTGCTTTCTGGATCAATGGCTTCATATTTTAGATTAGATTACTTCAGTGTGGAAACAGGCCCTTCGGCCCAACAGGTCCACACTGATCCGCCGAAGCGCAACCCACCCATACCCCTACATTTACCCCTTACCTAACACTACGGGCAATTTAGCATGGCCAATTCACCTGACCTGCACATCTTTGGATTGTGGGAGGAAACCGGAGCACCCGGAGGAAACCCACGCAGACACGAGGAGAACATGCAAACTCCACACAGTCAGTCACCTGAGGCGGGAATTGAACCTGGATCTCTGGCACTGTGAGGCAGCAGTGCTAACCACTGTGCCACCGTGCTGCCCAATCATTTTCTGCCATCATTAAGGTACATTTTGATTCCACGACCTTTCTTTTCTCCAAGAGATCTTTTTAGAAAGGTTCAATAGGTATTGAAGCTGTAACAGCTCCATTATCCACTCAGACAGGTCTGTCTCTGGAAAACTGCAGTCTTTGTCCTTATCCCAACATATGCTAACTAAGCAATTAATTCTCGTGGCTGTTGCCTATAAAACATCAGCTGTGGATGGTAAATTCTAAAGTTTAATTTTAGACAAAGTTAGTATTTCATATAGCTTAGCAAAATCTCTACTCCTATGGAAACAGCCCGAAGTGTTGATTCTGTGCAGTCTCTTGTTTCCAATGGCTGATTTGATTTTCACTGCTTGCTTATATGGTTCTCTAACAGCTAAACCTAAAGAAAACTTCATCTTTTGATTAAGGAGCCTAAGTTCAGACAGGACATCTATAACTTCCAATTCACACTTGGAAATTTGGCAGTCATCTTTCTGATCTTCCCTGTCTTTACAAGATATCTAGATAGTTTATTGTAGTCTTGCTACTATAAAGTTACTCTTTGTGAAAATTCAGCAATGTAGCAGATGCTTTTGTTTTGCTTTTAAAAATGCTACTATGTCCTGTTTTCAGTCATGTATTGCCCCTTTTTGTTTGACTTCTATTTTTTTCTGTGCAGGAATCATGCCCAAGTTTATTTTGAAGGCCCTACAACTTTTAGAGCTCAATTAGAAGCAAGACAGTACCTGACAAGGGTCACAAATCAAGTACTCGCTGTGGTTGTAGTGATTTTGTTTAGTGGGGTCCCAATGTAAATGTAACGTACACACTGCTTTATTTCTTGCTGAGACCCTTTCCTGTGGTTTTCAAGTTTGCATTAGTGCTTGCTTTTTAAAAAATCTCCAGTACTGATCACCATGTTGTATTTCTTGTACCAGTAATGCTGAATACATAGCATGGATTCAGTTTACTTGAAAATCTCATACAGGTCATACCACAACTTAAAGTTACAAATGTCTACGTATGTGCAAATGACAGTTGGTCATGTGGTTTAATCCTGGTTCTTGGCTCATTAGTATATTCAGTGCTTAAAGCAAAAATACATTATCTCTATTCATGCTACAACTATAATAAATATGTTCATAATATCGAAACATATTAAAGAGGGAAATTATCTTTTCTGTCATAGTTCCACCATAATCTTGAGAAAACATAATGCTCTGCTGCAAGGTGATTGATACTTGTTCAGCTGCGTAAATCTGCATATTGTTGTCGCCATGTACTGAAGTCAAATTTTTGGCACTGACATCATATGAATGCTGTTAGCAATTTTCAGGTGAAGCAGCTCATCAGTTAGGATGAGTGGAAAATTGCTGGGCTGGATGCCAATGGAGCTTTTAGCTCTGAAGGACTGTTCTTGCACAATCTGAGAGCAGAGTGTGTTTTTGTCACCTTATGAAAAGCAAAACGTACCTTGCAAAACATTCTAGTGAAAAAATTGAGTTTAAATCTCCCACCCTGCCCAGTTCATGTTTCTTTTTTATTCCTTACTGGTAAGGCCAGCACTTATCGCCCATCTCAAATTGCCCTGATGAAGATGATATTGAGCTGTCTCCTTGAACTGCTGCAGTTTTTGAGGTTTAGGGGCATCCAAAGTTCTGTAAGGAAGGGGGTGCCAAGATTTTAACCCAGCAACAGTGAAGAAATGGCGATGTGTTTCCAAGTCAGGATGGTGTGTGGCTTGGAAGGGAACTTGCAGGTGGCAATGTTTCCAGCGATCAGGAAAACTATTCAACAAAGGCAACTATATGACACTCAAGCCTAACTTTTCCACAGCAATATGAAATTAAATTTCATCTCTGTGCAAAAACTAACAAAGAGGATTGATGAAGGCAGAGCCGTAGACATTGTTTATTTGGACTTTAGTAAAGCCTATGACAAGGTTCGTATGGTGGAATAATTAGTAAAGTTCAATCACATGGGATTCAAGGTGAGCTCGCCAACTGGATACAAAATTGGCTTAGTGGGAGGAGACAGAGAGTGATGGTAGAGGATTGTTTTTTAGACTGGAGGCCTGTGATCTGCATGGATCAGTGCTAGGCCCTCTTTTGTTTGCCATTTATATCAATGATTTATATGATAATATAGAAGATATGGTTAGTAAGTTTGCAGATGACACAAAGATTAGTGGTGTAGTGGACAATGAAGAAGGTTATCTAAGATTACAAAATGATCTCGATCAATTGGGTAAATGTTCTGAAGAAAGATAGATGGAGTTTAATTTGGTTAAATGTATTTTGGTAAAACAAACAATGGCAGGACTTAAACAATTAAAAGTAGGGGTAGTGTTGTAGAACAGAGAGCCCTAAGGGTTCAGGTACATAATTCTTTGAAATTTGCATCACACTTAGATAGGGTGGTTAAGAAGGCATTTAGCATGCTTGCCTTCATTGCTCAGATCTTTGAGTATAGGCGTTTAGACGTTATTGTTGAGGTTGCACAGGAAATTGGTGAGGCCTCTTCTGGGGTACTGTGTCCAGGTATAGTCGCCCTGTTAAAGGATGGATATTATTATACTGGAAAGGGCTCAGAAAAGATCTACCAGAACATTGCAGGGAATGGAGGGTTTGAGTTATAAGGAGAGGCTGGATTGACTGAGACTTTTTTTACTGGAGCATAGGAGGTCGAAGGATGACTTTATAGAGGTTTATGAAATCATGAGGTGTACAGATAAGATGAATGCAGATGTCTTTTCCTTAGGTTGGTGATTTCAAGACGAGGGCCCTATTTTTTATGTGAGAGGAGAAAAATTCAATCAAGAGCGGGGGCGTTTTTTTTACCAGAGAGTGGTTTGTACATGGAATAAACTTCCAGAGGAGGTGATGGATTGGATTTAGTTACAATGCTTAAAAGACATTTGGCTACATACATGAATAAGAGATGTTTAGAGGGACATGGGCAAAGTGCAGGTAGGTGGGACAAGTTTAGTTTGGGATTATGGTCAGCATAGACAGGTTGGACCAAAAGGTCAGTTTCTATGTATGATTCTATGACTCTATGACCAACTGCCTTTAATGTGGATTCTAGCAGTCCTTAAAAGCTGTATTGGCTGTCCAACATTGATACAAATTAGTACAGCATTGGCAATGCACACACTGCTCATTTGTATCTCAACCTTGAAATTTGTAGGGCACTTTTTATATGTTACAACTAGCATATCAGCAACTCTCTTCACAAAATCTCTCCAGATGTCTGTGCTAGGTTGTTGTTGTAGCCATGGCAGTAAATGTTCTAATTTCATTTTCAATTTCACTAAGTGAAAGTAAGTTAAACTGGTTGCATCAAGTTGTTTTTTTTTGATGCAGGAATTTTTACCAACCATGCAACAGAGGGCCCATGGTACATCCAATTAATGGCGATAATGGTTTTTGTTTACTTTCACTATTTTGAAAGAAGCAATGAACAGAGCACAATAAAGTTTGACCCTTCCACAATCTCAGACATAAAAAGCAAATAAGATACAAAGATGCATTTTTTTTAAATGAACTCTGTCACCAGTAAGAAATTGCATCGGAATACTGCCAAGTTGTGTGCAGATTGCTCACCAGAGGAATCAGTTTAAGCCCAAAATGAGATTTAATTGGTTAGAATTCTGAAGGACATGTTGACTATTAAATAAAAGCTCTGTCAAGTGTAGTACTGATATATATATATGGAAAGCCTCTAAGTTAAATCCTTAGCATATGTAAAAGGTAAGACTGAAGTATTTCTAACATTTTCAGCCAATAGATGAATGGATGATCCAAAAAAACCCAAAGAACTCTGGATGCTGGAAATCTGAAGCAAAAACAGATATTGCTGGAAAAACACAGCAGGACTGGCAGCATCTGTGGAGAGAAAACAGAGTTAACATTTTGGCTCCAGTGACCCTTGTTCAGAACAGAATGAATAGATTAGATTACTTACAGTGTGGAAACAGGCCCTTCGGCCCAACAAGTCCACACCGACCCTCTGAAGAGCAACCCACCCAAACCCATTCACCCAACACTACGGGTAATTTAGCATGGCCAATTCACCTAACCTGCCCATTTTTGGACTATGGGAGGAAACCGGAGCAAACCCACGCAGACATGGGGAGAATGTGCAAACTCCATACAGACAGTGGCCTGAGGCAGGAATTGAATCTGGGTCTTTGGCACTGAGGCAGCAATGCTAACCACTGTGCCACTGTGCCATCCTGCCTATCCCTGAGATACTTATATATATTCCACAACGGCTGAATAAATTGGATATAGTAAAAGAGAATGCTGGCTGTCATACAGAAAGTTTGTGCTCCAGAATTAGTTTTGCTACAAAGCTACATCAGTACAGCTACAGAATTGGCATCGATTCCACAATTGCCCAGGTATGTCTGTTCATTAAAATTCATCCAGGATTTGCCATATTCCTAACAGACAATAACCCAGCAATCGAGAGAGAGATAACTGGAAATGGTTTAAACCTGAGGGTCACTGCATTACAGCCAAGGGGAGAGGTTGAGAAGGAGAGTCCTTCGTGGTAACCTCAGCTGGTGCAGCAATTGAACCCACGCTAATGGTATTACTTTAAATTGTAAAACAGCCAACTGAGCTAACTGGCCACCTAGATTTTGGACTATCTGTCAGTTAATGAAATGGTGTGCTAAACACGGTGGCACAGTGGCTCAGTAGTTAGCATTGTTGCCTTACAGCACCAAGGACCCGGGTTTGATTCCAGCCTTGGGAACTGTCTGTGTGGAGTTTGCACATTCTCCTGTGTCTGTGTGGGTTTCCTCTGGGTGTTCCAGTTTCCTCCCACAGTCCAAAGATGTGCAGGTTGGGTGAATTGGCCATGTTAAGTTGTCCATAGTGTTCAGGGATGTGTAGGTTAGGTGCATTACTCAGGGGTAAATGTAGGGCAATGGGTCTGGGTGGGTTACTCTTCAGAGGATCAGTGTGGACTTGTTGGGCCAAATGGCCTATTTCCACACTCTAGGGATTCTATGATTCTAAATGTGCAAAGGAAGCAAGGTTGGTGAGAGGGGAATAAAAACTTTTTTACACAGTGCTTGGTTAGGGTATGGAATTCATGAGGGCATTTGGATGATTATTTGGGTAGAAAAGGGTTGCAAAGCAGAAAGGCAGAAGTTTGGCACTTGTTAAGAGAACTGGCGCAGGCACTATGGACCAAAGGGCATCCTTCTGTGCCATTCTTTGATGTGGCCTTGAAGAAAATGAAGAAACTTATACTATGATGGTCTGTAATGCTTAATGTTTTAACTTTGTTTCTCTCGTTTACTACATTGTACCTAAGTTTTTTGTACCCAGGTATCTTTGGACCTAAGATGGCGCAATGTGTGGTGACTTGGGTCACCTTTCACAGTACTCATGTACTTCTGTACTTGAGTATATGTGATAATAAAATCTAAATCTAAAATATAAACCTAAATGCAGGAGATACACCCTTAGGAAAAATAAGTTCATTCCAGTGCTAATGTCCTTTCTTCTTGGTATAAATAATTGCCAAATGCTACTTTAATCTTTATAATTTTTTTAAGATGATTAAACTTCCTGACTCATCAACTACAAAACAGAATTTGTTGGAAAACCTCAGTAGATCTGGCAGGATCTGTGGAGAGAAATCAGAGTTACTATTTCGTGTGGAATGGCCTTTCTTCAGAACTGATGGTGGCTAGGAAAATGCCGGTTTATACACAGACGATAGGGTGGGGGAGAGGGATTAAGGAGTAAATGATAGGTGGGGATAGAGACCAAAGAGAGAGGAACATTTGAACAGACAAAAGAGTAGATAACAATCTGGTTAGGTGGGTGAATAACTATTAATGAGGACTGTTAGTGACTGAGAGAAAGTGAGGATTGCAGATGCTGGAGATGAAAGTCGAGAGAGTGTGGTGCTGGAAAAGCACAGCAGGTCAGGCAGCATCTAAGGAGCAGGAGATTGCTGATGAAGGGCTTATGCTCAAAACGTCGATTCTCCTGCTCCTGGAATGCTGCCTGACCTGCTGTGCTTTTCCAGCACCACACTCTCAACACTGTTAGTGATTAACAATGGATTGTATGTAATCCATGACTTGAGATAACAAGGCCTGGTGTGTGTGTGAGTTGGGGTGAGGACATGGGAGAGCTCAAGCCCTAAAGTTATTGAACTCGTTATTGAGTCCGGAAAGCTGCAGGATTCCCACCTGGAAAAATGAGGTGCTGTTCTTCCAGCTTGCACTGAGCTTTGCTGGAGCACTGTAGTGCAGCAAGCTTGAGGCAGAGATATGGTCCAGAGAACAGAGTGGTGTGTTAAAGTTTTTGTATTAGTGGTGCTGGAAGAGCACAGCAGTTCAGGCAGCATCCGAGGAGCAGCTCCTCGGATGCTGCCTGAACTGCTGTGCTCTTCCAGCACCACTAATCCAAAATCTGGTTTCCAGCATCTGCGGTCATTGTTTTTACCTGGTATGTTAAAGTGGCAGGATAGTGGAAGTTCAGGTCTTTTTTGCAGTGAATCTTTCCCTGCTAAACTATGTACATGTTAAAATTAATTGTGTTCATCCATCAGGTTAAAAAATGGATGTTTATTAATGCAGCATCATTCTAAATGTTTGAGTTTCAGTTTTTGAAATGTACTTATTAATATCCCACCAACACAACTGACCTAGCAGTGTAAGAACAGGTTCATAGTTAAGGGAAAGTTCTGTCTTTCAGCACACTTAGCTGGAAGAATTGTGTACGAGTCATAAAATGGTTGACTTTATTTATCAAACTTTGAGATGGCAGTGAAGAATGTATCTGTTCATCTGGCTGTATGGTCGAAATAACAACTATATCTGTGCCTTACTGCCAATTTCAGAACTCGGGCCTAACTAAACAAACCTTTACTCCCTGGCTTCTCTGATTGCTTTTAGACTGATCAAAAACACATTTTAGGTCTCTTCATTTTCATTCAATTGAGCAATTTCAATTCTTTAAAGCGACCTGATCCCACATCAGTGACTGACAGCCGCGCCTTCCCGTGTGAAACATTGTGGAATTTAATCCGACCAAAATATTGACATGCACTTTTGAAAAACAAATCAAAATCGGGACGTAGACCTATTTTGCCCACCGAGCCCTGGAGAAATCCGTGCTGCAGTGAATGGTTAATTTCAAAACCTAAAAGGTGTCATTGTGCAATACTTCAAAAGGTGATCCTCTGCATTTTTTTAATGATAGAAAACATCAAGGGTTTTCAAACAGAATGGAGAGATTGTTTACTGCGTATTCATCTTAGTAACATTCTTTTCATGCCCACTCATATAAAAAAAAAGTGAAATAAAGGTCGACCCACGTCTTCGGCTGAGTGAGTAAAGGCTGTGCCCCTTATGTGCCACTCAATCAGCAGTTCCCAAGGCTGGTTGCATGGGAAAAGCTGGATGGAAGTGGTCCAAAATCAGCATTACATGCATTTATTGTTCTCCCTGCGCTGATTAGAGAGCACACAATGAAAACAGCGGCTCTATTTTCTAACGGTTCTCCCAACCTTACGCTGCCATTAGTGACTGCAGTTCAATGCCAACTTTCTCAGTGACTCCCAGACCATATCTGAGCGATATTATGACTCGTTAATTGATGCTTAAGGTCACCGAGAGACACGCAAGTGCATCCTATATCAGGAAATGTCGAATGTCTCAGGAGTGAAATATTTGGCTTTCAGGGCAAGTCTGGCTGTGACTCGGAAATCATGGGAAGTTAGTTTAAAGCAGACAGTCTCCAGGCGCCACACTGCCCAGTGTCATATATAATGTAAGGGAATAATAGGGGCTTTCCTGTCATTCACAATAATATATAGCACTTTCATAAATCTCATGTCAGAGGCTTAAAATTGGGATTTAAAGCTAAAGCATTTGTGCTTCACTTCTCAGTCTCTGTAAAGCTGACTTATTCTTGCGAAGATTTATCCTGATATGTCATCAATATTAGACCAAGCAGCCAAACAGTCATCTCCTCGGCACTTGAGCTACTTTAGAAATGGCAGCAACTTCCTCCAGTAAGTCGATCAGAGAAATGAACTTTTGATCATAAAACCAGCGAGAAATAAATTCAAAATCCTTATATCAGTTTTTTAAAAAACCGAATGCGATACATAACGCACAAAAGTCAAACTAAAATCTCGGATGAACTGTTCAAGTTCAGGTTATTTCAGTTTATCTCACGCCCGGATTTATCAGATCACTTTCCTGAAGCGCAGTTAATGTAGGTTGTTTCTAAAAAAAAGTGCACGATTTATCTACAAACTGTTGCTGAGTGCTTTTATGTGCCTCTATATCTGCCTGAGTTGCTGTACTGTATGCAGGCAAGTAAAATATCGGTCAGTTTTCCTACTGTAAAGCCAAAAGCAGCTGATCATAATTTTTAACCATGCATCTTAATTATTTGCTAATGTCCAACCATGGGTCAACATTTAATTTGTTTGGGACAAAGTTAATACACAGGTGAAGATATATTTCAAAAATATATTTTGGACATCTTAAACATTTCACAAAATACATGACTGATATCTAGAAGGCTGATCATAGCTGGTCAGTACCACCAAGGAGTAATGAGATGAAGTGGAAGTTAATCTTGGTAGTGTGTTTAATGAGGGAAGAATGTTGGTCAGGCAATAGGCATTCCCTGGTTTTCATCAAATAATAGAATACTTTTCAACTTGTGGATTGTGACCAAGCCTCACCTTGTGGAATAGGCACTGCAACCTGCTGATACTGCCTCCTCTACAGTCTGCTTCACAATGTGACCCTCCTTTATTATACTCAGTGGGTGGGTTTTATGATACAGTTTTAATAGGAATTTGTAATAATTTAGAAAGATTTGCATTTATATCATTCATCTCATAACCACTGGTCACCTCAAAGTGCTCTATGTCCAATTATGTGCTTTTGAGGTGTAATCGCTGTTGTAATGCAAGAAACACAGCAGACAAATATGCACATGCACCAAACTCTAACAATTAGCAGGCAATCCATTTTTGGACGTTGATTGAAGGATAAATGATGGTCAGGATATGCAGGATAACTCCCGCATTCATTTCTTGGAACAGGACACTGGGATCTTTTCCATCCACCAGAAAAGGCAAATGAGTCTCATCAGGTTAGATAGATTGCCCATGCTAAATTGCCTATTGCGTCCAGGGATGTGCAGGTTGGTGATGCAGTTGTTGCAGCCATGGAAGATGCAGTTTTACATGGAAAGAGTAGAGTAAGGTATGTGTGTGTGTGTGTGTGTGTGTGTGGGGGGGGGGGGGGGGGGAGTTGGGATGCCATTCAGAGGGTTGGTATGGACTTACTGGGCTGAATAACCTGTTTCCATGCTGTAGGGATTCTATGATTCTATGAAGCCATTGTTTGAACATCTCAGCTGAAATTGCAATACATCCACTGGGCTGCAATGTCAGCATTGATTTTGTAGCCTCATGTCCTTACATGGAACTTCATTTGAGAAGATTGTGACACAGAAGCAACACAAAGGGGAAAAGAAAACTTAAAATTATCAGCAACATTTGGAAAGCTATGTACCAGTAAGATATACAAGACAAGTTGGACCAGTATGTCCCATTTACATATCTTAGTCTTTCCTTTTCAAAAAGGCTGCTGCCTGAAAAAGCCCAAAATGTTGACTTCTCCATCTCCTGATGCTGCCTGGCTTGCTGTGTACTCCCAACCTCCTGCTTGGCTCAAAACTGGGATTGAGAGGAAACATGAAATACATTCTTAAATCATCTATATTTTATAAAGCAATAGAAATTGTGTAATGAGGGGCAAATGGAATGTAAGTGGGTGATTACATTCAAGGTTAAAATAATAGAAATAGGAGCAAGTATACACCATATGCCCTCTGGTGCCTACTGTGCCATTCAGTGTTATCCTTTTTGATCTTTTGCCCCAAGTGCACTTTCCTGCTCCCTTCCCAAAACCATGCCAATGTGCATCTTTCACTTGGTTTCAGATCTAGGTCACAGCACTGAAAACACCAAAGTTTAACAATGAGACCACCAGGGAATGCCAATGCCATCAGCTTTAATGTTTCATCAACTAATCGAATGTATATTGTTTTATTACAAACCATATAAGATCATCTCTCGTCTGATACATTACTTTAGCCCTGCAATTTACCTAAAGTGGGATATCCAGATCCTTACTAAATTACATCTTTCACTAATAATCAGATTCCAATGATCTGATATTTTTCAGTGCCTATAATTAAGGGTGAACAAGGTTCTGAGTTGTCAGACTGGCAGGAAGATCCATCCATTGTTTAAGAAGCTCCAAACAAACTTAGTGGGAACCCACATAAGTAGAGACATCTTCTACCCACCATAGATTCTATAGTCTGTCCTGGGAGAGATACACCTCACTCATGTGGATCCAGGGGGTTCAGGGATAAATTATCAGAGTGAAGATCAGTGACTCAGAAATGTGTAACTAAAGTGCTGCTGAGGTTCAACCAGCTAAAAACTGTGCTACATACTGGTAAGGAGCACGAGGAAACTGCCTACTGTTTATCTGGGCAGAAATAACCCATTTGGTTAAGTATAAGTTGAGTTGAGTTTCTCATATGGTTTTTCACCATGAGGCTAGTGTGTTCCCTTGCCATATCTTACCTTACCTTATTAAATACGTTATCCAGTGGCATATCTCATGTCCAATTCCAGACCCATTTTATCACAAACTGTTCCCAGAATAACTGGCCATTACCAGGATATCCTGGAATTAACTGCCATGTGCCATCTTTAAAAGCCTGTTGTGCACATAGACAGGCACTGTTAATTCTGAGCTGCCCTGTATAGTTCCTGCCATTTGCTTTGTACATGGCAGACAGAGGGAAATTGACACCCTGCTTCACAGGTTGTGACTTGAAACCCCCACTGGATGGGTAGTGCCAACACAGGAAACAGGCTTTGGCACCAGATTATGCCAACCTGGTCTGAGGTCAACACCCGTTGTCAGAGCAGTCTCAGCTGACTGGAGGAATGCCCTGTAATGTAGCTGCCCTCTTTTCTCCAATACCTCACATGCAATCAATCTCTGTGACTGTACCCACCTCCCACCAAGGCTCCTTCTCTAACACACTCATTATTATGTGCAGCATCTTTCCTTGCTGTTGTCACCCACCCCAACCACAATGTTAACAACCTTGCATGCCGTTGGTGCTGCCTACTCTCTGGCTTGGGAAAACTTCCCACTACAGGGAAATGATCAATTATGCCACTCACTCTCATCTCCCTTAATACCTGCCTTTCTCTTATTCTAAGAGAAAAACAGTCCTCAATAGGACTGAATAACAGTGTCAAAGTAGGCCATTTGGTCCATTGAGTCTGTGCTAACCACCCCTGTAATCCTGCATTTCCCATAGTTAATCTAATTAGTCCACACAACCCTCGGCAGTATGGACAATTTAGCATGGCCAAGCCACCTAGCCTGTATATTCTTGGACTGCGAAAGGAAACTGGAGCATCCAGAGGAAAACCATGCAGATATGGGAACAATACGCAAACTTCACAGACAGTAACCCAAGGTTGGAATTGAACCCAGGTCCTTGGTGCTGTGAGGCAGCAGTGCTAACCACTGAAGCATCATGTTCCTCAATGGTAGAAAGAGTCAAGATAGATTGTGGCCTTCCTGAAATATGGCTCTTCACCCCTTATATGATGAGCAGTATGACTCTGAGTGCTTCTAGGGTCTGACTAACCATGTCTAAGCCCTAGACTGATATCGAAGACTGCCCTTGGGTTATTGTGCTGGGATCCCGTGCTGAAGGCTATTCCCCTGAACCTGACTAAGAATTGCTGACAGCCATGTCACGCTTCCTGGCTTTGTGTCTGCATTAAAAGGCAAAGCAAAACAAAAGTAATATGAGCCCAGTAACTTTGGCTCTGACAGTATAGCACACAAAGGCAAGGTAATTCACAATAGGAATGCTGTGAACATCCGGGTAGGTTCACAATGAATGAGCACTCTGACAGCCTGGTCCAGTCCTTGAGTTGGGTGCTTGTCCCTGAGCGCATAGTGTCCTTGCTGCAGCATTACAATGATAGTTGCTGGTGTAGCCAGAGGTTCAGCATTGAAGTGCAGAAGCATACTGTAAGTGGATTAGAGGTGTGCTACAAATGTTCGTAGAGGTTGGCTCATACTGAGTGCCAGTAACCACGAACAATGCAGTATGTGAGGTTGGTGCCTATGGAGTGTGCACTGAGATGTTGGTATTTGGTGTCCAACATGGAGGTCATTTGGTGCAAGCAGTGAGTTGAATTGCTGGGTATCTGTTCTAATTTCTACATTGAGATTTCATAGAATCCTAGAATCACACAGTATAGAAGAGGCCCTTCAGTCCATTGAGTTGGCACTGACAAACAAAACTTAGGTCCTTGGTCCCATTGCCTTGGATGATAGAAAATTGCAAGTGCTCATCTAATACTTTTTACCCTGGGTGAAAGAAATTCCTCAAGTTCTAATTCAAACTCTCCTGCTTTTCACCTTCAGATTATTCCTCCTTGTTATTGAACCTTCAACTAAGGAGACCAGCTGCTTTCTATCCATCCTGTCCATTCCCTCATAACCTTATACACCTCAGTCAGGTCCCCCCTCAGCCTGTGACATGCCATTCATTGAGTACTCCCTTGTCTTGCTCCTTCTTCCAAAGTGCATCACCTCACACATATTGTGGTTAAATCCATCGGTTGCTAATCTACTCCAAATAGGCTGGACAGGTTGGGAATTTTTTCACTGGAGAATGGGAGGTTGAGGGGTGACCTTACAGAGGTTTATAAAATTGTAAGGGCATAAGACCGTAAGGCCATAAGACATAGGAGCAGAAATTGGCCCACTCAACCCATTGAGTCTGGTCCACTGTTCAATTATGGCTGATACGTTTCTCAACTTCTTGATCCCCTTGATACTCAAGAATATATCTATCTCAGTTTTAAATATGCTTAATGACCTGGACTCCACAACCTTCTGTGGCAATGAACTCCATAGATTCACCATTCTGTAACTCAAGGCATTTCTCCTTATCTCTGCTCTAAAAGGTCTTCCCTTTACTCTAAGGCTGTGCCCTTGGGTCCTAGTCTCTCCTACCAAAGGAAACAGCTTCAAAACATCTACTCTGTCCAGGCCAGTCAGTATTCTGTATGTTTCAATTAGATCCCCCCTCATCCTTCTGTACTCCATCAAATATAAACCCAGAGTCTTCCAACGTTCTTCATATGTAAAGCTCTTGAATAACAAGGGTCTTTTCCCTGGGGTGGGGGTGTTCAAGACTAGGGGGTGTATTTTTAAGGTGAGAGGTGAAAGATTTAAAAGGGACATGAAGGGCAACCTTTTAGTGTGTGGAATGAAATGCCAAAGGAAGTGGTGGATGCAGATAGTTAAAACGTTTAAAACACTTTTGGATAAGTACTTGAATAGGAAAGATTTGGAGGGATATGAGCCAAACATAGGCAGGTAGGACTAGCTTAGTTTGGGAATATGGTTGGCATGGATTAGTTGGATCAAAGGATCTGTTTCTATGCTGTCCGACTCTATGAAGATTGATGAAGGCAAAGCGGTGGACATTGTCGATAAGGCCTTCAGCACAGCATTTCACAAGGTTCTGCATGGTAGACTGGTTAGCAAGGTTAGATCATATGGAATCCAGGGAAACCTAGCCACTTGAATACAAAATTGGCTTGAAGATAAGAGACAGAGCGTGATGATGAAGGGTTTTGGACTGGAGGTCTGTAACCAGCAATGTGCAGCAAGGATTGTTATTGGCTCAATTGCTTTTTGTCATTTATGTAAATAATTTGGATGTAAACAAAGGATGTATGCTTAGTAAGTTTGCAGATAGCATCAAAATTGGTGGTGTAGTGGATGGTGAAGATGGTTATCTCAGAGTACAATGGGACCTTGAAATGAAGGGCTGATGGTTGAGGAATGGCAGATGGGGTCTAATCTAGATAAATGTGAGGTGCTGCATTTTGGTAAGGCAAAGCAGTGCAGGTCTTATACACTTAATGGTAAGTCTCTGTAACTCTGCATTTCCCATGGCTAATCCTGGCAGGGGAGATACCATGATCACCAAGGTGGTTCTCCCAGGATGAGGCTAAGATCCAGTGTCTGTTCTTATCAGGACAGGTGTCGAGTTGTGAGTCATCAGAGCTAGTGCAGAGATCATCGCTGGATCGTGATTGGACGTTGGAGGATAGTTTGGTTGTGCTGACTTGCTCTTGGTGGATCTTCATGCTGGCTTCGGCCTAACGCCAATTCAGGGACCAGCCGACCGCTGAGCTATGGCCTCGACAGCTGCCCACCCCCCTGGGCAGGGGGGTTCGAAACACAGTCAGGGTGACTGTGAAGAAGATTGAGGATCATACACCACTTGACCGCACCCTGTTTATTAAGAAGGTACTGTTGGGATGCTGTGGGTTTGCTTCAGCGGAGATCCAAGATGGACTGGGTCTGAAGAGACACAATGTACGAAGACTGGTGCAATGGGGGTAAAAACATGCCCAATGCCACCCTCACCCTGATGGCCACCTTTGTGTGTGGCTGCATCAAGCTGTGTGTGGATCCCTGGTATGCAACCACCAAGTGTCACTATGTACTGAGGTTCTACCTGTCCCCGGTGTTGCGAAGGATGGGCCTGGCCTCGCCGCCGCGGAATGCTCCGAGTAGTTGGACCGTTCCGTATCACCTGTCCTTCGTGGAGAAATTTATGAGGAAAAACACCTTTGACCACAAGTCCATCAGGAAGTGGTCAGCACGTAGCGTCCTTGAGACCCTTCGGGAAAAGGAGAGGGCGGATCCTGTTGAGCGGTTCCCTGAGCAGACTGTCAAAGCCATTTGGCAGAATGCCTCATCGCCAGAACTTTCCAACAAGCACCAAGACGTGGCTTGGCTGGTGGTGAGAAGGGCTCTGCCTGTAAGATCCTTCATGCACGCCCGGACTCTCTGCCGCACCGCACGCTGCCCTCGAAGTGGCGGGGGGGGGGGGGGACAAGACTGTCACACATCTCCTTCTGGAATGTGCCTATGCAGAGGAAGTCTGGAGAGGAATGCAGTGGTGCTTGTCGAGGTTCGTCCCAAGCAGCGCCGTGACGCGGGACTCCGTGCTCTACAGCCTGTTCCCCAGGACTCACACCGAGACGAACATTAACTGCGCCCGGAGGATCATCAACTCGGTGAAGGATGCTCTCTGGGCGGTCCGAAACCTGTTGATCTTCCAGCTGAAGGAGTTGACCCCGACCGAGTGTTGCAGACTGGCACATTCCAAGGTCCAAGACTACGTGTTGAGGGACGCGCTGAAGCTTGGGGCAGCTGCCGCCAAGGCGCGGTGGGGAAAGACCACCGTGTAAGATCGGCCTGCCTAAAGAAGAACAGGGGGCCCATGCGGACGTTTTTTGGGCTCTGCTGATGCCTCAGCCAAATATATGCATAAGATTGAGAAATGCACAGACCTGTATATGGCAATGATAAATTCTGATCTGTGTTTGTAAATGTGGACATATGTATGGCATGACCAAATGTACAGACCATCAAATCATTTTATGAAAAAAGTATATTATTGAAATTAAAAAAAAAACGTGTACTGCCTGCAGGATTTCCCTGGGGCAGGCTACTTTGATGTGACCTTCAGAAGCGTGAAGCAGTGCGAACAGCTCCTGAAGGTCTTCAAGGAAAAGGATGGGGAGCCGCAGTTTTCCATCTTGTCAGCGACCCCATTGTGTGTGCTTCCTGCACAGAGGAATCGGGTTGTTACAATCCATATGTACAACCCCTATGTTCCAGCGGCTGATGTCCTGACCTTCCTGGGAAGGTACGTCCAAATTGAGGGAGAAGCCACTCATGTGATCGACCCCTTTGGGATCTGGACCAGTAAGCGGCAGGTCAGGGTAACTCTGAGGGCCGATGATAGTGGGAACATCCTCCACCCACCCTCGAGCTTCGCAATTGGAGGGAGCAGAGGCTACCTGACATATGCAGGGCAGCTGAAAGTGTGCCGAACCTGCGGGAAGTCGGGACACCTGGCGGCGGATTGCAAAGTGACCATCTGCAGGAACTGCAAACAGGAGGGTCACTTGACTAAGGACTGTCAGGAAGAAAAGAGCTGCAACCTGTGCGGAGAGGCGGGCCACATGTATAAGACCTGCCCAAGACGTGGGGGCCCCACTTACTCACAGATGGCTGGAGGTGGCAATGTGAGCCGTGGACCCCCAAAGACCAGTAAGGTCCACCCAGACAGCAGGGAAACGGAGTCTGGTGGCACCCAGAAAGAAGAACAGGCTGGAGTGGAGGAGGCGGCAGCCAGCGGAGAGACACAGCAGCTGATCCTAGCTCTAGCCGGGCAGATGGAAGAAATGGAGGAGAAGGTAATCAAGCAGGCAGAGGAGTGGATACCTGTTAAAAACAGGAAGAGGAAATCTTGCCAGGCTCCCAAAGCCTCCCAGCCAAAGGGGAAACGACAGCTGCACGAGGGAGGGACAGCCAGCTCTTCGGAGGGGGAAGATGGAAGCAAAGAAGGCCATCACCACCAGAAGAAGAGACAGAGCGCCGTCGGTAAAGAGGAGGGCATTTCCTCCCAACCAGGAAATAACGGACCCCCCGAAGTCCACCCTCCACCCAGTGAGAACCAGGGGGTACCCACTGCCCCACAACTACAGGCAACCGAGAGCTGTGATCCTCTGACAGTCCCACTGTCAGACACAGAACGGGACAGTGAGGACCCTTGCCTTGGCTCAATGACACCAGAGTGGGTAAATGACCCCAGTGAGGAGCTGGATAGCTACCTCAGCCCAGCGAAGGTCCAACAGTTCGTGCTTACCTTGGGGGTGTAGACAGCCACCCCAGAGACAGGACAGTCAAATGGACAATGGTAACCCCATAAACTGGGGGTTAAAGAAGTTTCATTTGCTTTCATATAACAGGGCACCCACTCAGTAGGTGGGTTCCGCTGAAGCCACAGCCAAATACCAAGAGACTGGATAGTTAATAAAGGTAACTGTTAATAGGATAACTGTGAATTCGATTAATTCAATTTGTTCTTTGTGATGTTAAGACATGCAATGTATATAACTATGAACGACATGGAAAATTGTACAAGTACCAAATATTTGTTTACATGAATAAAGTATATTTTGAAATAAAAAAAAATGGCTAATCCACCGAGCCTACACATCCTTTGATTCTAGAGGCAATTTAGCAAGGCCAAGCCACCTAACCTGCACATCTTTGGTCAGTGGGAGAAAACTAGAGCACCTGAAGGAAATCCTCACAGATGCAGGGAGAACTCCATATTGACAGTTGCCCAAGGCTGGAATCAAACCTGAGTTCCCTGGTGCTCTGAGGCAGCAGTGCTAACCAGTGCTGCCCAATTAGCATTAGAGTGAGTCAAACAGCCCTCCCCATTTCTAAAAATCATGTGACCTCATGGTTGCTGCTGGATTCGTAAAATCATCCTACTGTCACAGATGGAACTAATGTGTGTTATTAATGTCTGGGATCAGCGACTTTTACAAGATTTATTCTGATTTAAATTATGTACTTTATGAGCTTACAAGTAAGGATTATTAAACATCATGCACATCCCTTGAGATGTTACACAATGTTCCACAAACTCTGTGACACCCATACAACAGGCCTGCAAATTCTCTCCTAAATTGATGCTTTTGCTGAAGTGGGGTCTTGTGAAATAAGGGGATTCTTGGAAAACTGTAAATTGTCTTGTAGTTGAATTGCTGAGAGGTCAATTTTCAGGTGAAGTTGAAGTTGGAACAGGTTGGGGAGAATCTTACTCATACTTTCAAGGAACAGATATTTTACATTGTCTGAAGAGTTTATTTGCAGCAAATTTAATTTCTTTTTGCTACTCTCTCTGATCGTTCCACGTATTGTGCTTCCCTCATCTAAGCATGAAATAACTCCACAGAGGCCATTATCCCATCACCAAGTCACCCTTTATTTACAAATGAAGAGTCCGTGACACTGACCCAGTTCCCTCAGAGTCAGCTTTCAGAGTGAACACCATGTTTGATACTTATCTGTCAGCTAGAGCTCCCTGATTGGACCAGATTAACAGCTCCAATCAGGGAACTCATATTCTATAAGGGCTACCTGGCTGACCTCATTACAATCACAACATCCCTTCCCTTGAAAGTCTGAGGACATAGGTCAGTTTATTTTGTTTTGTAGTTGCTCCTGGGGCATTTTAACACTGGGTCAGGTTCATCCAATTCTGCCTCTGACGTGAGCAGCATGTAACGCACAGTAGCGAGCCTCTTGCGCCTGAAGATTCTTGGAAGAAATTCATTCTCTTCTTCGGGTGGCAAAGGCAACATCCACTATGTTCATCTCAGATTACAAAGTCTCTTCAAACTTGACAGACAGGGAGAACCCATAGAAGCTAGAATAATCAGAAAGGATGTTGAAGAGCCGGGCACATTTGCTCTCATATTGTTGGTGAGTTTGCAGCTTTCGTACTGTCCATGCGCTTGTTCAGGACTGTCGTACCTCATATGTCCCTGGACCTGATCTCGTGTTGACCATTCTTCTTACCCATGAAGAGCCATTCCTTTGGTTCCTACACCAAACTTTGTCCCCTGAAGTAAACGTCTCTGTCACTTAGTGGAGTCTTGTGTCCGGCATTGGCCTTTGTGATGCCATTTCACCACCAACTTCTAACCCCAGCCCCCCCACCACCCATCCCACCCGGTCCAGGAAGTTCATCTTTAACCTGGTGCAGATTCTTCTCCCCATTAGCAGCTGTAGGATTTTTCTTTAAACCTGCCTTCAAAGTTTGGACTGCTCTTACTGCCATCTCAGTGGATGATGGATGGCGTGGAGCTGTCCTTATTCATTGAATACCATTCGACCTTAGGAAATACTCAAATTCCCTGCTGGTAAACGACGGCCCATTATCTGTCACCAACACTTCTGGGAGTTCGTGTATTGCCGTTTTTCGATCATCGTCTCAGTGTTTGAGGAATGAACTCTGTGCATGTTCAGCCACTTTGACTGGGTGTCCACAATGACTAAGAACATTGAACCCATTGAAGAGCCTGCATAGTTGAAGTGTAACTGATTCAGGGTTTGCCCAACCATTTCCACGATAATGGCTGTGGTAATTTGTCCTTGTTGGCACTCTGGGCACTACCCCAACAATGCGGCTATATCTGCATTCAATCTCAGCCACCAGACATGATGTCTTGCTAACATCTTCATTTTAGAAACTCCTGGATGAACCTGGCAGAATTCAGCCAGTAACTGGTAGTGACCTTTGCTCAGGACAATCCCTCTTCTTCCCCATAATAATATGCTGTGCTCTACTGTGAGGTCTCGAAGTCCACAAAGGTTCCAATTCCAGATGTCATGGCCCTTTGGCTTCACGCATCACCACCAGCTGTTTCAGTTTTGCCAGGATTGGGTCTTTCTGTGTCCAAAGTCTGATATTGTCAGCTGTGAGTGGAAGTGTGCCCCAAAAATGTAAAACTATTACAGAATCCTCCAGGGAAGGTACTGCTGGTGATGTATCTACTAGTGGGAGGTGGCTCAATGCATTGCATTCACTACTTGGCCACCTGGATAGTGTTCCAACTTGTAATTGCATGCACATGGTAATAGAGCCCATCGCTGAACTTGGCCTGAAGCTATGGGTGGCACTACTTTGTCCTCTTTAAGGCGACCAGCAGGGGTGTGTGGTTCCGTATTATTACAAATTTACATTTGTAAAGGTATTAGTGGAGCTTTCTGACTCCAAATATGATAGCCAAACCTTCCTTCTATCTAGGTACATTTGCACTCTGCATTAGCCAAAGCTCTGGATGCATATGCTCTTGGCCAAACCTCTTCATTGGGCCATCTATGAGCTAATACTATCCCAATGTCATATGGGGAAGCATTGCATTTGGAGTCAATACCACATGTCACTTGGGATCATAGTGTGCCAATACCCTAAAGAATGAAAGTTGTTTCTTTGCTTCCATGAAAGCTATGGCTTGGAAATGTGACCATTTCCAAAGCTGACCCTTTTTTAAGTGTTGATGTAAAGGTGCCAGGATGGAGGCCAGGTTATGTATGAACACTCTGTAATAATTCACCAGCCCAAGGAAAGACCTAAGCTTCAGTACAGATGTGGCAGCAAGGGCACTTATGATCGCTCTCATTTTACATTCCAACTGGTCAACTCTGCAGTTCAAGTGGGTCACCTGGGAGAAATACCTAAGGACTGTGTCTTTAAGTGCTCCTCTAGATAAATGGCAACCTGGGTTAGACCTTGTAAAATGTTCTTCATCATCCATTGACAAATTGCACAGGCTGATGATACTTACAATGGCAGTCTTGTGTATTGGTGAAAACCATTATGGGTATTAATTGTAGCATACTTCTGGGAATCATCATCTAATCGCAATTGCACATACGCATGGCTTATATTCAGCTCTTTGTGAAGGACAGTGTCCCCTGTCAGCAATGCCTATAAATCCTCTATGTGAGAGATTGATTATTTCTCCAGCTGTGAAGAGCAGTTTACCATTTGTTTAAAATCTCCACAAAGGTGAACCCCCCTGTTGGGCTTCACAATTGGTATGTCCAGTGTTGCCCATTCCACAAACTGGACTGGTTTGAAGATTCTTTCACCTTCCAGGCTTCTGATTTCTGCTTCTACTTTTGCATGTAAGGCTGAGCCTTACAGATCGTGAAATTGCTTTCTGGTCAACAAGCAAGGTGGCCATGACTCCTTTGAGAGTCTGTAGACCTTCCTGAAAAACCTCCAGGTACTTAGTTGGGGTTTCAGTCAGACAGCCATTTTCTAATGGAGAAATGTTGAGCTAATCTAGGTGAATCTTTCTCAACTAATCTCACCCCATCAAGTTTGGGCCTGAGCCTTTTACTACAATCAGTGGTAAGTGCATCAACTTCTTCTCTTAAGATACTGGAACTGAAATTGTATCCTAAATCTGTAAAGGTTCGCTGGTATATCTTCTCAGTCTAGCCAAGGTCTTGTGACAACCTAAGGGTTAGAGTCCAGTGCAAATTTTGTTAAAAACTGGTTCTGCGATCACTGAAAGACCATACTGGTATCAACCTCCATTAGAAGCTGGTGACCATTTAATCAGATGTTTATTTTGATTGGTTCTGATTTGGATATTGCTAAGCACTTCAACAGTTCCAAACCAGATGGAGGTGGACTTTCCATGGTTTGCAGTCTCTTCAATACTAGCATATGAGTGCTCTTATTCAGTTTAGGTCTAGTTAGTCTGGTTTGCTGCCTTGAGTCTGCATACCAGTAACAAATACAAAGCCTTGCCAGTTCAGATCCTGAAGAAAATTTTAGCCATTTGCTGAGCCTTGGCTTTGTCTTGGAGTTTTGCTGTGGATTGACTGAGAGACCCTCTGTTCAGGAGTGTCTTCTGAGTGAGGCTGTACAATTACCTTCACTCAAGGGGTGTTCCTCAAGCTCAGTTGGACTGGCAAAAGTGTCCACTTCCATCAGAATACCCTGCAACTCATATACTCCACTTGCCTCATTTTCCAATGATAAAGCCAGTTGCAGTGCCTGTTTGAAGTTCAATTGGGCCTTAGCTAGTAAGTGTTTTGCATGGTTACATCATTAATCCCACATACCAAACAATCTCTCAGCATTCTCATTGAGGGTTAAACCAAAATCACATGCCTCTGCCACTTGTTGTAACCTAGTCAAAAATCCCAACACGGATTGCCCTGTCTTGAATTGCCAAGTAAAACTGATAGCATCTCAGAATTAGAAGAGGCTCGGGTCATAATATTCCTGAACTAAATCCATCAAGTCTTGAAAGGTTTTAGTATCTGATGCCTCAGGAAAAGTTAAGCTCCTAATAACTGAAAAATCTGCGGGTCCACAAACTGTTAGGAGAATTACTTGTTGCTTTTCATCTGCTCCAATGTCATTTTCCCAGAAAAAAATGCACATTCTTTTACATATACTGAGCCCAACCTTCAGTAGCAGGATTGAACGAGTCAAGCTTCCCAAATAACAACATGATGCCAGAAATGATTACTCCAAATCAAAGAAAACTGTTGCAAGTGAATTTCTTTAGGAGTGTGCTTTTCTCTCATAGATTCTGAAATAACTCTACAAAGGCCAGTATCCCATCTCCAAGTCATTCTTTATTTAGGCATGGAGCATCCTTGACACTGATCCAGCTCCCTCAGAGCCGGCTGTCAGAGTGAACAGAACCTCTGACACTCTTGTTTTTATCTGTCAGCCAGGGCTCCCTGATGGTACCAGATTAATAGTCCAATCAGTGAATTCATATTCTATAAGGTCCATGTGGCCGACTTCATTCAAATCACTGCAGCAGCTACTCTGCTAATCTTTGAAGCAAGTAAGCATGGCTTTCTTAATCATCCCAACTATTATGAGTCTAAAATCCTTTTCCAAATTCGGTCATTATACATCCTGCTTTATGGTTTCATGCCCTGAGTTTTTGAGATAAGGAACCGTCACAATACAATGAAATGTCAAAAAGACCAATTTGGTATTCATACAATACCAACTGAATTTCCACATCTCTATTGACTGTGGTGAGGCAGGAAGTTGACTCAACTGATGCATCATAGTCCTACTTGTTTACAATTTACCTTTAACAAAAGAGCTTTATGAGTTTCACAAGTGGCTGGATTGCTTATATATTAGTGAGGAGTTGGACTGAGTTTTAGGTCTGTCTGGAGTTCATATCACCAAACTCACCTGACATGTTGTCAACCACTTTAAAAGTTGTTGCAGCTCTTTAAAAAAAGGTTTTAAAATTTGGAACATCTTTATGCATCGACTGTTCATGACATTGTTCTATTCTGCCGTATATTTCAATTGTATTTAATGAAAAATAGATGAACAAGGTCAGGTAGAATATTTTGCTAGGTCAGAAGTGGGAAAAATCACCGGTGATTGCAAAATGTTCAGCACCATTTGTGACTCTTCAGAGACTGAAGGCAGTCATGTCCAAATGCAATCAGGCCTTGGTAATATCCAGGCTTGGGTTGAAATGTAGCAAGTAACATTCACACTAGACAAATTCCAGGCAATGATCATGTCCATTGGAAAAATTCTGCCTACATTCAATGGCATTGAATGAGTCCCACACTATCAACATTCCAGAGGTTACCATTGACCAGAAACTGAACTGGACTAACCATATAAATATCGTGTCTACAAAAGCAGGTCAGAGGCTGGGAATACTGCAGTGAGTAATTCACCACTTAACTCCCAAAGCCTCACCCCTATCTATAAGGCACAAGTCAGGAGTGTGATGGATTACTCCCTTGTCTGAATGAGTGTAGCTCCAACAACAGTCAAGATGCTTGACACCATCCAGGACAAAGCATCCAGTTTGATTGGCATCACATCCACAAACATCCACTCCCTCTACCACTGATACTCAGTGTTAGCAGTGAGTACTGTCTGCAAGGTGTACTGTAGCAAATTACCAATGCTCCTTAGACAACACCATCTAATCCCATGACCACTTCCACCTAGAAGGGCATGGGCAGCTGGTATATGGGAGTACCATCATCTACAAGTTCCCCTCTAAGGCACTCGCCATCCTGACTTGGAAACATATTGCAGTTCCTTTGGTGTCACTGGGTCAAATTCTTAGAATTTCCTCCCTTCTGACAAAGTGAGTTTACCTACACCATATAGACTCCAGCAGTTCAAGTGGACAGCTCACCGCCGCTTTGTTCAGGAAATTTAGGCATGGGCAGTAAAGACTGACACAGCTAACAATGCCCACAAATGATTAAAAAAAATCATGCATCTCTTTATTAAGTTAACCAGGATATGATGGAATTTAGCTCTGGTGCAGGCTGATTTTTTTTTGAAGCCTGCGCAATGTTTATACACCTGCACTGCCCATTGAAACTTGAGTTTGGATTGTTAAGCCAAATTAATTTGGGCAAAGGAAGCAGATGGAGATCACTAAATACCTCATATTTAATGGGGTTTTCTAATTTTAAATGTATTTCTTGTAGTTCCAAACGTATATCAAAATGTCCCACCTGAGTGTTCTCTGATTTAAGGTTATTTTCCTGGAAAATATATTGTGCAGATTGTAGCCCACTGAGCTTGCTTGGAACTGGCCTTCCGAAGTATTTTCATTGGACAGTGGCCAGGGTAGTGGCAAGAACAAGTAAACAGTGAAAGTGCCGACAAAGACCCACTACGCTTAGCCATTTTGCCATGGTACAATGTAGAACATGTGATAACCATTTGTAGCCTGATATAGTGTCAGAAGCTCTTATCCTTCTTCTGATCTAATTTGTTACTACTTTTGTTGTTGCAATGTGTTACACCCTGGCTCCAACCTGTATTATTTTTTGCAATGTTACGAATGCCAAGTAATCTACATTTGGAGCACGTTTAACTGCTGCTGTCCGGTGATACTAGATAAAGAAAAATATTCTAATTTGCATAACATGTTTATAATGTGAAGGTTTTCTGTAAAATTATTTTTATTGTAGCATCATTCAAAGCTACTCTTACAACTAGTTCTTTTTACTGAAGTTTCAGTTGTTTTACAGTGTACTTAATGAAATATTCAGGGAGTTTTTTTGCTGGTTTATATTTCTGTCACATTGACCTAAAGGTACAGTGATCAGGGCTCTTTGGCGACAACATAAACAGAAGGTTTTCTTTCTGAAGTTAAGGTTTTGTGATGCTTTAGGCCTTGTTTGAGGTTCAGTCATATAAGTTAATATTTAATATTACTTGTAAATCAGACCTTGCAATAAAATTCACTTCTTGTGATTTTGCTCTTCCTGTGTGATTTAGGTCAATAATAGCATTTACTGTGTTCACCACTCACTCCAGACTAAGAGCGGTCATAATCCCATTTCAAGGTCAAAGGTTCAAGATTCGCTCAATGGTCAGAGTGTTTATTGTTTTATACTAGATTCAGAGAATTCATAGTGGTATCCTTGCAAATTCAGAGTCTGGATGGTCCTTCTCCGGATACAATGAGGACAAATTTCAAAAGCACACATTATGGTAAACATAATGCACAGTTAATTTGCACATGGTGCTTCTGATATAGAACTGGCTTTTTGATGCCTTTTAACTAATATACCTGCTAAGTGCAGCGAATACTAACTGCACTGGCACATGACTGAATGCTGCAGCAAAGGATCATAAGTCATGAGATGTGAGCGCACGACTTAAAGCCAAGCCACCTCTCAAAAGCAAGGTGCATTTCAACTGAAGAACGTGTCAGATATCATTTTACTAATGATTCATATCTAGGTAAGTCAAATGATTAGCATTATCATGGAAGACAGTGTGTTCGAGACTCATCCATAGAGAAGCAAGAGGCAATGCGAGAAAATTGCTGTAGTAGTTAATTTCAAGAGGCTGGTCCCAAGAACTTGAATGCAGAACAGCAAGACTTTCAATGATCTTAAATGAGTGCTCAAGGTCTGTGAATACAATGTCAAAGCCATTCCCCTACAAGTGCACCACTGGCCTCAGTAAGTGCTCAATGCATCACACTCACATTATACATTGGCGACAACCTCTATTAATCACACCATACCTAACAGCTATAGATTTCGTTTACAGTCACTAAACGAGGACATCTGCAAATGTCAGACCCACATCTCACACTGCCAGCTATTGCACTAGAAAATAAATGGTTACAGCAGAAAAGTAAGCTATTTGGCCCATCATACCTCTCTGTAAGAGCTAGGTTCACTAACTGCTCTTTCGCTATAGTTCCTGCAAATGTTTTCTGTTTAGCTGCTTGTCTAATTTCCTTTGGAAAGCCACAATTTAATCAGCCAATGTCACATTCTCAGGTAGTATATTCCAGATTTTATTAATTCACTGTGTGGAAAACCTTTCTTATGCCACCATTGCTTCTTTTGCCAATTATGTTAAAGATGTGCCCGTTAGACTTTGATCCTTCTACTATTGGGTACATTTTGTCCAATCTTCTCCCTATAGGCTGGTCATAATATTGAGTAACCCTATCAAGTTCCTTCTCTTTTCTAAAGAGAACAATGCAAGATTTGTCAGTCTGTCCATTTGACTGAAGCCTTTTATCCCAGTAAATCTTTTCTACACCCTCTCCAAAGTCCCTACATCCTTCCTAAATTGTGGTGCTTACATTATTCCATTTGAAACCGAATCAGTGTTTTAGAAAATTTTAACATAACTTCCTTGCTTATGAACTCTGTGTCTCTTTTTATAAAGCCAAGGTTCATGCTGTTTACTAACAACTTCTTCAACATGGCCTATCATCTTCAATGATTTTACAATCCCAATAGCACAACTTGTACCATGCTAACTAGCAGACCTCCCTCTTTTTTACAGAATATTTGGCACACTGCTGAAGAAAGGAGCTTTCTGCAGGTGAAGCAATACCCCTGTATGCCCCTTGTTAGAGTGACTATGGATGATGACTTGACCAATGACAGGGCTGAATCATTGAGAAATCTTCTACTCCGCTGAGCACTGATGCCACCTTCTCCTCTGTTTTCAAAGCTGCAGGTAGTGCAAGCAGACCGATGTACTTCCCTTTCTTCCCACACCACAGCCTTACCAAATTGACTTTCTTTTCTCCAGCATTCAAGAGCTGTTGACTAGCCAGGCAGTGATGGTAAAAAAAACATCAACAATTGATTTCACTCTCATAGTCACCAGTTTAGATAGTGATACTATCAGTAAGTTTACAGGTTTCCATACAGGAGGGATCTGCATGTGATGTGTCACTGACACACAAGTAGGCTGCAGCCAAAGGACACACCTAATACAGGTGCCAAAGGGCAAGGCCACACAGGAGTTCTGCTGTGGATGACTTAGTTGAGAATGTCAATGCGTTAGGTATGAAAACAGCTGATGGATATGCAAGTTGAAGGTTCATTGGCAGGCCACAGAAAGCTTGCAAATAATACCTAGGAGTGTGGAAGAGTTGGGCATCAATTTTGTGTGATGTCATGAGAGAAGCCCATCCTCTCCAGCTTAGGGGTCATGGCCTACTCTCTGAGCACGTTTGTTCAAGCAGCCATGATGCAGCAGAAGATGGCTGATATCTCACATTCTATTGCAATGCAAGCAGTAGCTGTCCAAAATCTGAGTGCCGCAGTGGAAGCTCAGATTATGCAAAATTGGTTTTGTTGCCGTTATGGCCATGGATACCAACATTAGAAGAAGTTTACAGTGGGTCACAGATATCTACAGCAATTGTCCTTCAATGGATTATAACGATTGTTGAGGTGCTGCTCTGCTGGAGAGACAGTGGCTCCATAGAATACAAGCCTTCTGAGGATGGCTGCATTCTTTTTCCAAGCACTGTGAGAATGTACGTCCCCTTGTTATTGTCTGCCAGTCAGACCGCCCAACCTGCTGTCATTTATGCTGAAACTGCCACAGAGCTGCTCAAGATCGACCTCAAGAACTACTGCAATTTGTCTCAAGTTACTTTCTGCCAGCAAATGCAGAAGCATTGCATAGGAACATAAAGGCAGGCAAAAGCATGTGAAATGTATAAGGGTGATTAGTTGATGATTGTACAGTCTAGGGCATGGTTTAAATTATAAATTAGTTTTAATTGTTTATTTTGTGTTAGCGTTCACTTACGTAGTGCAGCTAAGTGGACAGTGTGATGATCAGGGACAGATAGAGATAAGGACTGAGACTGTTTATTGGTGGGGAATTGGGTATGTCTTTACTGATATTGCAGTTTGATGACTTGTTTGTAGGCAGTACACTCAGAATGGGGCTTGCCCTGTTACCTCTCTCTTCCTGTTCCTCATCCCCCTCTGACTCCTCAGCTACTCACCATATAACCAGTGATAAGGGCAGTGCAACACATGGCAGACAACTACAGATCTTTAGAAATGCTCAGCAGACTCCTGCAGGAATCCAAGCAGAGGAAATACTATTTCAGCAAGTCACTGGTCATTTTATGTGGGAGAAGGATGTTCATTATAAACATATTGCCCACAAATGCATAATTGTGCAACAGAGTCTTGAGTTATGTGGTCAGTGGAAATCCCTTGTCATCCAATAATCATCCTCTGGCTTGCCACAGATGCAGATGCCACAGAAAATCACTGCAGAACTAAGGCATCATAACTGCTGCCAGAATGCCAAGCATGAACCCATATCATACTTGTGTATGTTTGAAAATCAGCTGGACATTAAGGAAGTTGAGCTCCTTTGTCTGTAGTACAGTTCAGGGTTGACATGTGGCGCCCACAAAGTGATTTGCCTGCAGTTAATGACACCCTGCACCACTGGAAGCCTTTAATCCTTACATAGCGTGTGCCTCCTCCGTCTGCTGCATATTAATAAGAGAAAGAAAATGTCACAACTACACACCAGGCATATCCTCAGAGTGAGTGGTGAAAGAAGAATTTGTATAAACACATTTGTAGCTCTCTTTTAGTATTCGAGTGTTTCAATTTACAAACAAATAGTAGCTCAATTTTAAGACTTAAGCAAGATAAAAGATTAATATACTACAGAGATAATGCTGAAAGTTATTTAAGTGAAATGTGATAAAGTTAAAATACAGATACAAAGTAACCAGGAATAAATGTTACACATGAAGATAAACATAAGATTAATCTCAACAACTGATACAGGCATGGCTTGCTTGAAGATTTTCTTTCTGAAGGAAAGGGTTAAAAATGTGACATCAGATTCAGCAGCTGCAATGATTTCTGTAGTGCATTGAGCAGAACAGGTCCTGTAAGCGAATGTAGGCTCCTTTGTTTAACTTTACAGCACTTCAGGTTGTAGTTTCTGGTAGCCTGGTTGAGTACAGAAGTCCTGCATCCCTTCCTCTGTCACCAGTGACTGCTTCAAGATGCTTTGCTCATGGTGTTCAGATGATTTCTTCTGAGTTTTCCAAACAAAATGGCTGTTCACAGCTAATGGGAGCAGGGCATGAAGTAGGCTGATCAGCCATGATCATATTGAATGGTAGAGCAGGCTCAAAAGGCCTATTTTCTATGTTTCATAAAATGTGTTCTATTTATCCATAAAGATGCTTACAATTTTTTTATAGATGCACCATAGAACCCATCTACTCTGGATACATTACAGTGTAGTATGGTAACTGCTGTTCCTAAGAACGAAATAAATTATAGATCTATACTTTCCACTGCTTTGGGAAAGCAACCAACATCATCAAAGAACCCACCCACCCAATTATACTTTCCTCTACCCTCTTCTGTTGGTCAGAAGATATAAATGTTTGTATACATGTACAAATAGATTCAAGGACAACTTCTTCCCTGCTGTTATTAGACTTTTGAATGGATGTCTTGAACGTTAATGTTGATCTCACTCTGCACCTTCTCAGCAGCTTTAACACTGTATCCTGCACTATTCTGTTAATCTGATGCACTTGTATAGTATGATCTACCTGTAAAGCATGTAAGATAATACTTTTCACTGTACCTCGCGTAAACGTGACAATAATAAATTAAATCAAATCAAAATTTCTGAACAAGCTTTCTTGTTAAGTGCTGGTTTAGCCTAGATCTGGTGTACTGATTCAGCCAATGTCTTTTAGTTAAGATAATTAAGTTTTTATCTGCCCCAGTCATTAGTTTGAATGACTCTGCTTCTGTCAGGTGTTTGGTGAGGTGAGAAGAGTTACTAACTCCTGCAGAGAAACCATTGTCAAGGAGTTTCTGTTGTCCTTAGAAATGTTCATTTAATTTCAAAGGATTGCTTTTTTAATATTTTTCTTGAGATAAGTATAGTCTGGTCACAATATCAGCTGAATCGACAACAAAAGTCGTGATTTATGGGAGCCATGATGTAAGACACCAGGGATAACTCCCCAGCTCTTCCATGAAATAGTGCTATGGGGTATTTTATACCCACTTGAGCAGGCAGATAGGGGCCTTGATTTAACATCACGTCTGAAAGACAGCCCTTCTGACAGTGAAATGCTTTGTCAGATTTGCACTGGAATGTCAGCTTTGATTTTTGTGTTTAAGCCTTAAACTGGGATTGAACATAGACCATGTGAGACCATGTGTATTAACGACTGAGCCACGTCTGACATGACAGGATGAAATGTATTGCTGAAACATTACACACTTTGTTGAATTTTTTTCATATTGCACTCATCAGGACAATTTGCAAGAATGGCACTTTAAGATGAAACTAATGAGAAAAGAGTGCTGAATGGTTGACAATTAGAATTTGACTGAATAAAGTTTTGGTGCACCAAGACTTTGACCTATGAATAGTGCACCAATGAATGATGACTGACATTAGCTGCCAAACTTGTTTAAATTTTAAACCAGGCAGATTGTCTCTGATTGTTCAAGTACAATCCTTTCTTATGATTAATAAACTTAATCCTCTGAGAATAAAACATCAAGTGATCTCCCTTATGTAATCTTATTGGGCAGACTGGATGGTGTTGCAAACATTGCTTTCTCTAGTCAGGATAAAGCCAACCAGTTAAAAGTTCATGACCATGCTCACCTTCCAAGTCACTGGCAAATAGTGAGCTTTTCCTGCTCTGAGGCTACAATTGGTGACAGGTTTTGGAGAGGATCTCCTTCATAACATAATATTATCCAATATACTGTTTCCGACCAGGGTTATAATTCCTAAACACTCTGGAGGGAATATAGCTTCCTGCTAAAAGCCCATCTTTGCTTTCTTCTTGTCCCTTTCCCACTAGCTTTTCTTGTTCTGTGTTCCCTCTGTTCATTTTCCAAGTAATGCTACATGCCAAATGGAATACAAGAAGTGCAATCATGTGTGTGAGTAATTGGCTCTGTGCAGAACTCTTTAAGTTAGGACCGAGTCCTTCAGTACGTACTACTCCGCACCCTTTAAAAATCTCCACAAATCAAAAAGCGACAATCACAGCAATGTCTAGCAGAAATCAATCAGCAACTACTTATAAGCATTTGAAACCCTGTTAAGGATCCGAGTGGGTTTCGTTTTGCTGCTGAACGGAGGGTCAACTGTGTGAAATTAAGAGAGAGGTCTAGCATGAGGTTGTAACTGATGCTGTGGTGTGACTGGAGAACAAAGCAGGGAAGTTTCTGCTTTGTATTAGTAAATTGTTATCTGTAAACCAACTTCACTAAGCAACCTATTGTTTCTCATATGTTATAACAGTGTCTAGAATTCTGTTAACTGTGAAGCCCCTTTGGAGTTATCCTGAGATTTAGTAAGGAGCTGCAGGAATACAAGTTCTCTCTTTATTTTTATCTGTAAGTTTCTTTCCAGGGAAACTTGAGAATGCGTATTTGTAAATTGTTGGCTGATGGCATGGTAAAGTGGCCTCTAGTGTTTGTACAGTATCATATGAACTGTGGCAATATTAAGTTTTACTAAGGCATGGAGTTGGTCTGTGGAAACAACCTGATTCATTTTTCCTTGTTAGCAGGTGTCACATTAGACAGTGATGGATGGCAAGTTCCCGTGATTCAGTCATGTGATGTGTACTGATGTACTATTGTATGTGATGTGAACTGTAATAGTATTGTGTTACATTTCAGTTACGGGGGAATAGAACACACTTTGTACAGGATACTCTAACAATACCATGTGGGAACAATAAGCAGTGATTTATACCTTTAGTCATTGTCTTCCCACATTGCTCACTCACAGACTTGTTTACAATGAGTTTTGGGTCATATCACTGGTGGGATATAAATGTTGGGTTATTGCCCCTTCTGTAATCAGAACTTCATGTATCATTTATTCAAAAGACTGTTCTGATGAAAGGCAATATGAAGTTTAAAATCATGCTGTTCAGAATGTGCTAAGTATTTAAATCAAGAAATTGATTAAATTACATTCACTAAATGCCAAGGAACTTGCTTCATTCCTGGTTCATATATCAGAATCTTAAAGATTTGGGACTTTGCTGTCAGTGAGCAAGGATGAGAAAAAAAAACTTCCCGCTTTGCATAGTTCAGAAATCTTTAACAGCTGCCAGGCTTAGCTGTTGATCATAGAAACCCTACAGAATGGAAGCAGGCCATTTGACCCATTAAGTTCACACTGACCCTCTGAAGAGCATCCCACCCTGACCCACCACCCCTCCCCTATCCCCATAGCCCAGCATTTTCCATGCCAATCCACCAAGCCTGCACATCTTTGAACTGTGGGAGGAAACAAGAGGACCCAGAGGAAACCCACGCAGACATAGGGAGAATGTGCCAACTTCACACAGTCACTTGAGGATGGAATCAAACTGGTCCCTGGTGCTGTGAGGCAGCAATACTAATCAGTGAGCCATCATGCTGCCCCAAATGATGGTTTGCTGTCCTTCAGAAGACATGAGGCAAGAAGGTGAAAACCTTGCAAGAATGAAGAAAAACAATTCTAACAGAAACAACAATTCACATGTACTTCTTTCCATTCATAATACTGGATTTATTGCCCCATAATGTTGTCTTCTCTAAATTCGGGAGACCAAATACATTCTCAGTGACTGCTTCACAGCATAACTCTTTGCAGTCTGCAGATATGACCCCGAATTTCCTGCAACTTGTCATTTCTTGTCTCCCTTTTGCTCTCACATTGACCAGTCACCTTTAAAAACCAGGGGACTTGTGCTTAAGACAAAGACGATGAGATTTATTTTTTTCTCAAAGTGATTACATGTCTTTGGAACACTATTCCTTTGAATATGTTTAAGACAGAGATAAATAACTTTGAAATAAGTGAGGGGTGAAAGGTTATTGGGGCAGACAGGAAATGGTTTAATCACATCAGCTGTGATCTTATTGAATGGTGGAAAGACTTGGGGCTAAGTGGCCTGCTTATAATCATACTATGTGTGTTCTTAAGAGATTCTTAAGCGGTTAATTGTGGATAGGCTACTAACCACCCTTTCTGATTTGATTTTGACCATAGGGAGGTAAAATGGTTGAGGAGGCCTGATCAAATCATTGTCCTGCCTCCGAAAACGTCCATCAGGGAACATGGGGGAAGGTGGGATCAAGACCAACTAGATTACACCCTGGCAAGACCAGGACTGATGTAGGACAAATACTTACTAATATTATTGGGATGGGTTTAAACTAGAATGCCGGGGGTGGGAACCTAAGCAGGGTAACAAGGGACAGAGAAACAAGGATGCTAATTAAAAGAAAGAATAGTAAAATGCAAAAAATGGTAGACAGGGTCACCAAGGGCAAGAGGCAAATAGAGCCACACGACCTGAAAAGTTAGGATGATTAAAAATAACAAAAAGGCAAACCTAAATTCTATGCATCTTAACGCATGAAGCTTTTGGAATAAGTTTGATGAACTGACATTGTAAATTGAAGTAAATGAATATGATCTCATAGCCAGTACAGAGATATGGTTGTAAGGAGATCAGAACTAGAAACTTAATATTCAGGGATCTTTGACTTTTCAGACAGAAATGTTAGAAACAGCTATAATAGTGAATTCACAGAGTGCACCACGGATAGATTCCGAGAACAATACATCATGCAGCCAAATCAGTGAACAGGCTATCTTGGATCTGGTAATAGATAATGAGGCAGGTTTAATAAATGACCTCAGATTAGAAAATACCCAAGGAAGAAGTGATTGTAACATGATAGAATTTAATGTTCAGTTTGAGAGTGAGAAACCTAGGTCAGAAACAACGATATTTAATTTAAATAAAGGGATTTACAATGAAATGAGGATAGGGTTAGAAGATAGATTAGCAGGAATGACAATAAACAAGCCGTGGCAGATATTTAAGGTGGTAATTCATGATTCTCAGCAAAAGTGTATCACAGTGAGGAGGTAAGATTCTAAAAGATAGATAAACCAACCATGGCTAACCAAGGAGGTTAAGAGTTGTATTAAGATGAAAAAAAATGCATATCTGGAGACAAAAATCAGTGATTGCCCTGAAGACTGGGATAAATTCAGAATCCAGTAGAGAAGGACTAAAAAGAATAATGAAGAGGGAAAAAATAAACTAAGCGGGCAAGCTAGTGAAGCATTTAGAAACTGATAATAAGAGGTTGTTAAATTTATAAAAAGAAAGAGAGAGATCAAAGTCAACATAGGTCCCTTGGAAAATGAATCTGGGCCAATAGTTATGGGGAACAAAGGAATACCAGAATAGCAAACAGATACTTTGCATAGTTTTCTGTGAGGGATTCTTTGAACATGCCATTAATATTAATGGATACAGGGCGAGAATTAATTACTATTACCATCATCAGAGAAGTAGTATTAGACAACTAACTGGGCTAAAGGCAGTTAAGTCTGCTGGTATTGATGGTTTGTATCCTAGGTGAAAAGAGATACAAGCAATTTACAGAGAGAAATTGATAGAACATCGAACATAGAAAAATACAGCGCAGTACAGGCCCTTCGGCCTTCGATGTTGCACCGACCAAAGCCTACCTAACCTACACTAGCCCAATAACCTCCATATGCTTATCCAATGCCCGCTTAAATGACCATAAAGAGGGAGAGTCCACCACTGCTACTGGCAGGGCATTCCATGAACTCACAACCCCGCTGAGTAAAGAATCTACCCCTAACATCTGTCCTATACCAACCTCCCCTTAATTTAAAGCTGTGTCCCTTAGTAACAGCTGACTCCATACGCGGAAAAAGGTTCTCACTGTCAACCCTATCTAAACCCCTAATCATCTTGTACACCTCTATCAAATCTCCCCTAAACCTTCTTTTCTCCAATGAGAACAGCCCCAAGTGCCTCAGCCTTTCCTCATACAATCTTCCTACCATGCCAGGCAACATCCTGGTAAACCTCCTCTGCACCCGTTCCAGTGCCTCCACATCCTTCCTATAGTATGGCGACCAAAACTGTACACAATACTCCAGATAAGGCCGCACCAGAGTCTTATACAACTGCAACATGACCTCAGGACTCCGGAACTTAATTCCTCTACCAATAAAGCCCAGTACGCCATATGCCTTCTTCACAGCACTATTTACCTGGGTTGCAACTTTCAGAGATCTGTGTACATGGACCCCAAGATCCCTCTGCTCATCCACACTACCAAGTAGCCTACCATTAGCCCAGTAATCCATCTTCTTGTTACTCCTACCAAAGTGAATGACTTCACACTTAGCTACATTGAACTCCATTTGCCACCTTTCTGCCCAGCTCTGCAACTTATCTATATATGGTTAAATAAATGGGCAGAAAGTTGGCTAATGGAGTATAATGTCAGAAAATGTGAGGTTTTTCATTTTGGAAGGGAAAACAATGCAACATATTAGTTAAATGGAGACTAAAGAAAGCTGCAACCCAAAGGGATTTCAGGTAATTCTATATGAAAGACAGAAAACTAGAGGACAGGGTGCAATAGATCTTCAGAAAGGCTAATGGAATGTTGACCCTTATTTCAAGGAGTTTGGAGGACAAGAGGAGGGAACTCTTATTGCAAATGTACAAGGTGCTAGTGAAATCACATCTGGAGAACTGAACAGTTTGGTCCCCTTATTAACTCAAAAGTATTATTTCATTGGAGGCAATTCAGAAAAGGTTCACTAGGATGATCCCTGTCATGGAGGGATTATTTTATGAACAAAGGTTAAACAAGCGGGGATTCTTCTCACTGAAATTTAGAAGAACTAGAGGTGATCTCTTTGGAACTTCTGGGATTCTTAAGGGACTTGACTAGATAAATGCTGAGAGGCTATTTCCCCTCAGCAGAGAGTCTACTACAAGAGGACAGAGTCTCAGAATTATGGGGCACCAATTTAAGACTGAGATGATAAGGAATTTCTTCTCTCAGAGGTTTCTGAGTCTTTGGAAGTCCTTGCAATAGAGAGCTGTGGGGCCAAAGTCTTTGTATATGTTTAAGGCTGAAATAGATAGATTCTTGATCAGTTGGGGAATTGAAGGTTATGGGGAAAGAGCAGGAAAGTGGGATGGCAGATCAGCCATTATCCTATTTAATAGTTGTGCAGGCTGGATAGCCCATTCTTTTATGGTCCTATTGTCTCCTGAAATCCTGCACCAATACTCTTTGACCACACTGTCTCTGTCATGAGAGCATCTAGATTCTGCATGGACAAATTGGTAGCTGCATGAACAACTAGGTCCACCCACATTCAGTATCTGCTTGAAACACGCACAGACCTGCCTTCCCACACTCTAGCCATTAGTGCTCAACACTAACAGCAAGGTGACAGAGAAAAAGAGAGAAGTTGTCTTTATTCGAGGTGCCCCTTCCTTACAAGGAGACCAGATGATGCCAGTAAGCACCCAGCAGAGAAGGAACCACAAATGCAGGCCTCCTAGAAATCTCCTTTGAGGCCACGCCAGAGATGGAACCCCAGACTGCACTGAGGTGTAGTGAGATGGAAAGAAGAAGATCTTCTGATGGCAAGTTGGTGAAATAGGTGAAACTTCATTGTAAATATACTCTAATGTTTGGAAAGATATGTTCACTCTTCATCATCAGCTTTCTGAGTAAATGTTATTCTAATTGAAACAACAAGAATGAAGGGGTAGATGCTCGCCATTGTTAGCACTACATCCAGTTTCACAGTCCAAGATTTAGTGAGCAGCTCCTGTACAATGTGCAGGGGATGGCCTCCTGGAATATGGAAAGTCATGTGAATTTTTCCATGCTGCAATGTATAGATAGTGCATCATAACCATTAGTGGGATTATTTGATGATGTGGCCTGATGGGGGTCAAGGATGCTTGGCGCCAGGATTTGAACTCCACACAGTAGGTCAATGTGTAAGGTTCACATTGAGATCACAGGTGTTTTTCATTTGCACTCTGGGGTATCTGTTTAACTCTTTGAAGGGCTTCATATTGTACAAAAGTGCAGTCTCCTCCCTCACAAATGAAATACTTCCCACACCTACTCTGGTATATTTAAGACAGATATAGATAAGTTCTTGATTGTTAAGGGGATCAAAGGTTATGGGGTGACGGCAGGAGAGTGCGGTTGAGAAACTTATCAGCCATGATTGAATGGTGAAGCAGACTTGATGGGCTGAATGACCTAATTTCTGCTCCTATGTCTGATGATCTTATGGTGTAAGTCCAAACTTCATATCCCCTTTCTGGTTGCCCTTGCTGTCAACCCATCAGCTTTGCTATTTCCCAGTTCCCACCCAACCTGATATTGAACTGTTCATCTCCATATGTTATTCCCTGAGCCCCAGGTACCTTGGTCATCACACCAGATAGAGTAGTGCACTGTCTCCCCATTGAAGTCAAAATGGTACTGAATGATGATTACACCCCTCCCTCATTACTCCTTTTCCCCCCATGCTCTATTATTTCTCCCATTATATGTTTGCCTCCCTGAGAGGTCAAAACAAAGAAGTCAAGGCAAGGCAAGGTGAGGCAGAGTTGCTATAAGCATCCAAGCAGGCACAAAATGACTGTATGTTAAGAAAACAAACGAGTTGTCCTAAGGTGCAGTCTACAGAAATCTACAAGTTGGGTGTCTGACCTTGTGCACAAAGTGTTCTGGCCACAACATTCCAATGAAACATAGAACATAGAACATAGAAGAATACAGCGCAGTACAGGCCCTTTGGCCCTCGATGTTGTGCCGATCCAAGCCCACCTAACCTACACTAGCCCACTATCCTCCATATGCCTATCCAATGCCCGCTTAAATGCCCATAAAGAGGGAGAGTCCACCACTGCTACTGGCAGGGCATTCCATGAACTCATGACTCACTGAGTAAAGAACCTACCCCTAACATCTGTCCTATACCTACCACCCCTTAATTTAAAGCTATGCCCCCTCGTAATAGCTGACTCCATACGTGGAAAAAGGTCTCACGGTCAACCCTATCTAAACCCCTAATCACCTTGTACACCTCTATCAAATCACCCCTAAACCTTCTTTTCTCCAATGAAAACAACCCCAAGTGCCTCAGCCTTTCCTCATACGATCTTCCTACCATACCAGGCAACATCCTGGTAAACCTCCTTTGCACCCGTTCCAGTGCCTCCACATCCTTCCTATAGTATGGCGACCAAAACTGCACACAATACTCCAGATGCGGCCGCACCAGAGTCTTATACAACTGCAACATGACCTCAGGACTCCGGAACTTAATTCCTCTACCAATAAAAGCCAGTACGCCATTGCCTTCTTCATCGCACTATTTATCTGGGTGCCCATGTGTTCCAAAGAGCAGCATTGAGGTACACAATCAGCTTGCAAATGGCTTGGAGATGTGCCATGACAATACGGTGAGGTTGATATGTTACAACACAGTGGTGAACCCCTCTGTTAGTTAAACTAAACACCCTGAACAGCTCACTTTGCCTCATAGTTTATTAAACTATGAGTGACAGAGAACATCCAAATTTCACTATTTAAAGAAAATAATATTAATTTATTCTTTAACTCTAAAAGAGAACATTAAACAACAACTATTCACAACTTTAAGTCTCCCTTTCTCTTAACTGCTTATTACCTGCCTTCAACTCTAAAATAATATACTGTTCCAATAAGACTAAGATTACATCAACCTAATTTTAAAACCACACAGCCACTGTCATCTTCTGTGTCTTTCTTCTTCCGGCTGAAAATCTCTCTGGGTCATCTTCTGTCTTTTTACTGCCAATATGTTTCATATGAAAAGGTACCTTTGATAGTGTTTCAATCTTTTGAATCTCTCTCTCTCTCAATGGCAGTTACTCTGTCTGATTTTCAAAATGCCTGCCCTTTTTATATCCCTAACATCAAATCATCTCATTTGTTCAATGTTGGCAAAACAATAAATTCAAACTTGATTAGGTTTTAGTATCCTAGGACATGATTTAAACTAATTGGTTAAATTCAAATTGTTGTCAAACAGCAACCAACTCAGGTATCCATTTCACTGCCAAATGTGCATATTCTCAATTTTCAAACTCTGAGATTGTTACCTAGTCATATCATACAGGTGCTTGTCAATACTCAGTGCAGAACAACATTCACTATCTCTTAAAGTTACAGTACACGCCTTAAACTTCATAACATGTGCAATTGTTGCCCGTGGGAGCATGCTCTGAAATGTTGGTGATTGTTGTCTAATACCGAGACTTGGAGAAGCAAGTAGCGATCTGGTAATTGCTCTAACTTTCCTGTCAATAATTGTCACTGTTGAGTTTCTATCTGGGGGGCCAGACAAAGGGAATTTGCAAGCGAGGTGAAATGAGTTAATAACAAGATGTAAATGCATGCAAATAGATACGAATAAGCCTTTTGGTTATGTGAGATTCATATCTCACCATTCAATGCAGAACTGGAGGATTGGACATTTTGCTCTTGATGTCAAGAGTCTCTTTACTATTGATATAAGTCTATTTTCCCAACCTCTGGCAAATGACCACATTGTTCAGAGGCTGGAACTCTCTTGAACCTTATGGTACTCTACAATCGTGTGTAAAACTTTAACCCACCAAACACCCTTATGAGAGAAAACTGTAATCTGCTCCTTAATTGCTATTTTCTGGCTGTCCATAATGTTGTAGAACAACAACATGATGAACCACCTTAAACACTATTGATAACGACGAAATTACTTGGTAGTTTTTAGTCTCACTGGTAATTTATTTTCCTGTGGGAAAGAAGGATAATTCTACTCTGGAATTAATAAAACAAAGAAGCGCGGATGCTGGAGATCTGAAACAAAAATAAATTGCTGGCAAAACTCAGCAGGTTTGGCAGCATCTATGGGTAGGAAACAAAGTTTATGGTTGAAGTTCAGTAACGCTTCATCAGAATTGACAGCAAGCAGGAAAAAGTTATAGTTATGCTGAAGGTAATGTTGAGGATGGTAGAGGGATAGGTGAGCAGATAGGTGGAGATGATGCCCAGAGAAAGAGAGAAGAATGAAAAGGTCAAGTAGCTAAGAGGATTATTGATAGTAAGCCAGGACAGAAGAGAAGCTGAATAACTGATAACGAATGCTGAGAATAGAGAGAAGGGTAGGCTGTGCTGAAAACAACCCCATGTCATGGTGGGACCAGGATGTGGTTATTACAAAAACTATGGAATCAGGCTCTAAAGTCATTGAACTCAATGTTGAGTCCTAGAGGCTGCAGGGTTCCCAAGTGGAAAGCGAGATGCTATTCGTTGAGCTTGTGATAAGGCATGCTGGAAAACTGCTGCAGGCCTGGCCTGTGACAGAAATGTTGGCATAGGAACACAATATGTGTTGAAGTGGCAGGCAACTGGGAGTTCAGGGTCACTTTTACACACAGCATGTAGGTGTTCTCCAAAGTGGGTTTATAAAATCATGAGGGGCATGATAGGGTGAATTGCCAAAGTCTTTTTCCCAGAGGGCATAGGTTTAAGGTGAGATGGGAAGATTTAAAAGGACCTGAGGAGAATTATTTTCTCACAGAGGATGGTCCACATATGGAATGAGTTGACAGAAGAAGTGGTTGAAATGGGCAAATTACAACATTTAAATAGCATCTGGGTGGGTACATGATTAGGAAGGGTTTAGAAGGATACATGGTGGCAAATAAGACTAGATCAGTTTAGGATATTTGATTGGAGTGGATGAGTTGAACCAATGGGTCTGTTTCCATGTTGTTTGACTCTCTCTCTATGACTACCTGGTCACCTAGTCTGCACTTCACCTCTCCAGTGTAGAGAAGACCACTTTTTGAGTAACGAATACAACAAATATTGGATTGAGTGAAGTGCAGATAAATTGCTGCTTCATCTGGAAGGTATGTTTGGGGCCTTGGATAATGAGGAGTGAGGAGATAAGCAAGAAGATGTTACACCATCTGTGATTGCAAGGGAAGGTGCTGTGGGGATGGGATGGGAGTAGAGGATGAGTAGACCAGGGTCTCCCAGAGGGTACAGTCCCTGAAGAAGGCTGACAAGGGAGGAGAAAGGAATATGTGTGTGGTGGTGGCATCCTGCAGAAAGTGGCGGAAATGGCAGCTTACGATCCTTTGAAACTGGAGGCTGATGGTTGGTAGGTGAGGACTGGTGGCCCCAATTATTGTTGTGGGAAGGGAGAGAAGAGGTAGGGCAGAAATGTGGGGAATGCATCAGACATGGCTAAGGGTGGTCCACTCCTCCTGACGTTGTTAAATTAAACCATATTCACTCACCTTGAAAAAAAATAGTTCCAGGGCTGATAGCTGGCACTATTTAAAATAACCGTCATTTCCTTCATCGCCAGCAGCAACAGTAAACTCTGATGGTTGTCAGTACCACACCCCAACTACAGCAAGTAGGATTGTTTATTTTTCTCTGTTGTTTGGTAGTGATCACAATCATGTGAGGACTCCTATGATCATATTGGTTTTGCATATGTGCAGAAGCAAATAATAGGCATTCTGGGATGACTTCAGAAAAGAGGCAAAGCTCAATACAGGAGACATTCATTTTTGCCATAAAATATAGACATAAGTCAGCAGGTAACATCTGTCTATTTGCAACCCAGTGACTGAAGCTGAAGTAGGGTTGGTTTTTTCAACTCTGTATGACAGAAGGTCATACAATTGTCCACACAGAACCCTGCAATTGTTGATGCAAGGGTTGCCTGATTTGCTGCTGTTCATTTATGTTCATTAATCTTCCTAGGTACAAGGAGAAAGTAGCAACATTAAAATAAGAAAGTTACAGCATGGTGTTCAGAATAAGACCACAATGATTTTAGTGATTTTAGCATAGTTTTTGTACTGAGATTTGATGAAACCGATCCCTGGATTGAGGTAACTGAGCTACAGCACCTTGTCTAAACCTATTTTGTACAACCTAAGTTTTAATCATACATTGGGAGTATAGATTTGCTAGTAAGCCAAGTTGATAGCATTCAAAAAAGAAAAAGTGCTCTTGTATATTACAGACCGTGTCCTTAAATACTTAAAGTTTTGTCTGTGAATGTGGCAGCTGCAATGCATTGTCTTCCTTCGTCATGGAATGTGTTTCTGATATGAGGAGTGTAGGTGGTGCCATTAAGTATATTTGTCTGATCACATATGCTTAGCTGATATGATAAGACAATTAGTGTACATCAAATGTACTGGTCATGATTGTTTATGTGATCATTTTTAATGTGCTTTCCCACAATGTATGATGTGCTGATGAGGTAGAAATTGAAGTGAGCTACGTAGCATTACTAAGTCACTGCAGACATGATTATTGCAATTGTCCCTAGCAGGGGCTTAAATTCAGAATGTTTTACTGTGTAGTTTACTCCACCCATTTTGTATGTGGTGGCAGCCATTTTGTGCGGTTATTGTACAGTTCAGCATCGATCTATGATGGCAAGGGAACAACTGCATCTAGACAAGACCCCTTACCATTATTGAGCAAATCTTCCAGGATTAAGCATGATCCATCTCCTAGATCGTTATAGCAGAAAAGACCTAACTGCGGACTGCCCAGCCCTAGACTGCTGTTTCATAGAATATAGAACAATACAGCGCAGAACAGGCCCTTCGGCCCTCAATGTTGCGCCGACCTGTGAACTATTCTCAGCTCGTCCCCCTACACTCTCCCAAAATCATCCATGTGCTCATCTAAGGATTGTTTAAATCTCCCTAATGTGGCTGAGTTACATTGGCAGGTAGAGCATTCCATGCCCTTACCACTCTCTGCGTAAAGAACCTGCCTCTACATCTGTCTTAAATCTATCACCCCTAAATTTGTAGCTATGCCCCCTCGTACACACTGACATCATCATCCTAGGAAAAAGACTTGCACTGTCTACCCTATCTAATCCTCTGATCATCTTGTATGTCTCTATCAAATCCCCTCTTAGCCTTCTTCTTTCCAATGAGAACAGGTTCAAGTCTCTCAGCCTTTCCTCATAAGACTTTCCCTCCAGACCAGGCAACATCCTGGTAAGTCTCCTCTGCACCTTTTCCAATGCTTCCACATTCTTCCCGAAAAATGGCGACCAGAACTATACACAATATTTCAAGTGTGGCCGCACCAGCGTTTTGTATAGTTGCAGCATGATATTGTGGTTCCGGAACTCAATCCCTCTACGAATGAAACCTAACATACTGTATGCCTTCTTAACAGCACTATCAACCTGGGTGGCAACTTTCGGGGATCTATGTACATGGACTCTAATGCCCCTCTGCACATCCACGCTACCAAGAATCTTTCCATTGACCCAGTACTCTGCCTTCCTGTTGTTCTTCCCAAAGTGCATCACCTCACATTTAGCTGCATTGAACTCTATTTGCCACCTCTCAGCCCGATTCTGCAGTTTATCCAAGCCCCCCAGCAACCTGTAACATTTTTCCACACTGTCCACTACTCCACCGACTTTATTGTCGTCAGCAAATTTATTAATCCATCCACCTATGCCTGCGTCTAAGTCATTTATAAAAATGAAAAACAGCAGTGGTCCCAAAACAGCACTCTGACTGACCAACCTACGATGCCCAACTGTTTGTACTTGACTTGCAGACTGGGTTGCACAAACATGGATTGCCAAACTTTGGAAGGAACAAGCGCCTGACTGACTGTGACCCTAGACTGCAAAGAGACAAGCTCATCACTGACTTTGATAGCATCCTCTGACTGACTGCAGTTCTCCTTCACCCCACAAAAAACTGCTTGCCTTTGACTTTCGGACATGGAAATTTGGTTGCAGCACATAGTGTGTTTGCTGCCTAAGCTACTGGCACAGATGTGACCTTGACTGCTGAGTGCTTTCCACCCTGCCCGCCTATCCCTCTGCACTGAAAAGCAATGCAAAAGACAGAGGCTGTCAGCCAGGAACTGAGTAGTGAAGATACTATGCTCTAAAAAACTATGCAAACTGCATTCGTTGGCACTCTCCATGTTAGCACAAAATACTTGAGCACTAGGAAAGAGCCATAGAAGGCACTTTGTGTAGATGCATGTGTGCCCCTGCAATCAATGTGACCTGTCCTGAGCATGTAAGTTGTAGGTGCCCCTGTGCTCAAAGTGAAATGATTCTGATTTTTCCAATCAGGCTGTACTTGCCCAACTTTCTCCTCATTGCCCCCCCCCCCCGTCACACCAGAGAACGGAAAATTCTACTCAATACAAAGCTGCAACTTATTCCACTGTTTGTTTTTCCTTTTAAAAAGAAAATGTAAGATATACAGAAAATAGTAATTGAAATACATAAGTCGTGAAGTTAAGGAAAGAAAAGGTAAAATGAAAATAATGGAAGAAAGGAAACAAAGCAAAGTTGATTTCATAAGAATGAAAGCAAAATGAAATCATGGAAGAAGGGAAACTGTTGCATTCATATAGCGTCTTTCATGACCACACGGGCTCTATAGCCAATGAGGTACTATTGGTTTGTAAATGTTGTAATGTAAGAAAAATAAATGAGAAATTTCAACTGTAAAGTATAAGAATACTGGTGCAGTGATACAATCTCTGTTTCATGCGTGCTGCTTGAACTTATTGTGTCTCAATAAAAATGTTCCCTTTCCCAAATTAATCATGCTCCGTAGCAAGTTCAGGGAAGATGTTATCTTTACTCTGTGAATGATACAAAATATTGATAAGTTAAAGTGAAAGGGCTATGTAACTATGAAATTGGTTTAAACTCACAAGGAAGTAGGTTAGGTTAGGTTGATAAAAGTGCCACCATTATTCAAATTGTAAAAGATTCAGCATTTTCCTGATTGTATACATGAATAAATCACTTCATTCACTCAAGCCCAACCACTAAGAAAGGACTGTTGATCTAAAACAATGTTTTCAGCTACAGATACAATTTAGCTGAAATGTTAATGCTGACTTCCTTCCCTGTTCATTCAAAATGAACATTAAGTTGATATGTAACTGATATTACATTCTAAGAACTATTTATTTTAAAAACCATTTTCTAACTGCCAAAGGTTGTTTTTTTCAAATTTCCTTCACTCAGGTCCTAAACACAGTTTACTCCTTAAAGGCACTTCACACGGTTGGACTGAACTCAACAAATGGACTCTGACAATGTCTATTGTAAGGTCTTGGTACTATTGCATTCTGTCTGTGCAGAATAGTCATCAATTTCCTTATGTTTCCCCTTTCTACTTCTGACCAGGTTGGAGACACTTCCACCAATTCTCACATATCTTCTTAACGTTGTTTAGTTCCTCACATTTTGAAAGGTATACTTTAGACTGTTAGATGAGATTCCCTACAGTATGGAAACAGGCTCTTCGGCCCAACAAGTCCATACTGACCCTCCGAAGAGTAACCCACCAAGACTATTCCCCTACCCTATATTTACCCCTGACTAATTCACTAAACACTATGGGCAATTTATCATGGCCAATTCACCTGACCTGCACATTTTGGATTGTGGGAAGAAACCAGAGCACCCGGAGGAAACCCATGCAGATGGGGCAGACACTGGGAGAACATGCAAACTCCACACAGACAGTCGCCCGAGGTGGGAATTGAACCCAGGTCCCTGGTGGTGTGAGGCAGCAGTGCTAACCACTGAGCCACCATGCAGCCCCCTCTAAAACTATGGCCCTTTCTAACACAACTCGTGATTTAAAATGATTTGAACAATATTAACTTAAAAGAAGAACATTAGTGTGTATCTGATACATCAATATTTTATTCAAAAGATTTGATTTTAACAAACCTTAAATTTAGTTTTATCTTTCATAAAATACACTCAATGCTAAGTAAAAACCAAAATCTTTTTTTTTAAAGTGTGTGTTTCATGTATGGTCCACCACAATCAAAAACGGTGCGCATATTTGACTTTTATTCATCCTGTTATTGGCATGCCTTTTGGCCAATGTTGGGTCTTAAAGTCATTGTAGAGTTCAGTCCAATATGATTGCACATTTTCTTATATCCATTTAGCTTTAAAAGAGAGAAACCATTGAATAAAATCAATGCAATTGTAGATGTTGCTAAGTGCAATACACAGAAAATAAGATTGTAAATTTATTGCAGAGGAAATGTTTATCAAAGGGTCACTGATGGGCTGCTTGCCCAGTTTAATTTAAATTATTTAGTTCAAGTACTGTTGATTTTAGCAAAAAAAGCTGATTGAACTTGGTTGCAAATGTTACGGGAACAAAGACAAACTTTCTGAAATTGTTCCATGTGGCTTAATTCTCCACCCATGATGATTCTAAAAGTGATTTATTTTGACAATTTATTCCAACATTTCTGTAACTCTTAATAGTTCTAGTAAGAAAGCATAGGGTATTTGAACAAGTTTCAGCGAGCAATGAGTTTTCTAGTTCAATGTTATGGAGAGGCTTTGAATTAACAGCGCTATATCATTTATGCTCACTTTATAGCTGGACAATTTAGCAACTGGCTGGACTATAAAATACAGCCATACCTGGAGGGCATTCTTATGACAATTTAAAATCCAGCTGTCAAAAGGCTTGATTTGCAGAGTATACAAGATTGTGCCAAGATACTGATAATAACAAGATAACACCAATAAATGTACAAAACTCACAAAATGTCATCCTAAACATTTGTACCATTGCCTCTTGTGTAGCCAAGCTGCCTGTCACTTTACTATCACATCCTGGATACTGCTTTAAGTAATCTTGATATTTAGCCAGTCTTTGAATGTTTTGTGTAACTGTGCGGGTTTAGAAATGTCTTGCCCAACGTCTGGAACATTTTAATGAATTCCATTTTATTGCCTTAACTGTATGACCTCTGAAACTTATTATTTTAACTCTATAAAAATAAAATGGATTAAAAGGAATAAACAAACAATTCAGTACATTGTATGTATTCTTAAAGAGAATTTCTCAGTTCACACTCTCAAAGAAAGAAAAGGTAAAATGAATTAGTTGCGGCTTTCATATCCTTTTCCTTGACTCGTTTAATCCTGTTGAATACTCCTGGAATCCAGGCTGGGGGAAATGGTTTGGATGAATTAATCAATCAGACAGAAGAAAATTATGTAAAATTGACCAATAATTTGAAATATCCTATTCATTAACATTGAGGCAAAATACTGGGGATGCTGGCATCTGAAAGGAAAATTACACTAATTATCTGTGGGAAATGCAGCAGGAAAAGATCATTTTTTCAACACCATTGGATAGCAGGTTTGAAGCTGGTTTTATTGTTGATAAGAGTTTCTCTCATTAGGTGCTCTACCACCTAAGCATTGAAAGGTACTAAATGTCACTTCGGAAAAGGTATGAGATGTCAAAGAATGAGTGTTTATTGCCCATTCCTAGTTGCTCATAGATGATTAACTGGTTTGCTATGTCACTTCTCAGGACACTTAAGAATCATCAAGATTGTTGTGGGTCTGAAATCATATGTCAGACAGATTGGGAAAGAATAGCTGATTTTTTTTCTCTAAGCCCCATTACGACAATTGTGGTGGTTGTACTGGTCAACAATACCAAGACTAACTTTATTCTCCAGATTTATTAAGTGAATTTAAATTCCACTTGTGGTTGTTGTGGGAGTTGAATCCATGAACCAGAGCATTCGGGGGCTAACTAATTATTGTGCCACCATGATATGATGTTAGGGCTACACCCGAAATATCGACTTCTCCACCTCCTGATGCTGCCTGGCTTGCTGTATTCTTCCAGTCTCCTGCCTGTCTATTTTGGATTCCACTATCTGCAGTTTTTTTGTCTCTATAGAAAATATTTGGTATTAATTCAGAAACTGCTTCCATCGTCGATTCACATATCAATATACAAAAGGCAGGGAGGATCAAGTAAAATTCATATTATTTTAGCTATCCTGTAACTATGCAATACATAATCCCAGTATCTTCCACTGCACCAAGTAATCTTTTTAAGAAACCATAGATAAATTGAGCCCCTTAACAATCCTGTATGTTTCAATAAGATCATGTTTCATTCTTCTAAACTCTATTGAGTAAGAGTCCCAACCTGCTTAGACTTTGTCCGCAATAAAATCCCTCCATACCAGGGAAAATCCTAGTGAACCTTCTGTGAACTACCTCTGATGAAATAATAAGTTTCATTAAATAAGGAGACCAAAACTGCTCATACTAATCCAGATGTGGTCTCACTAGCACTTTGTACAGTTGCAGTAAGACTTTCCTCCTCTTATACCTCCAACCTCCTTGAAATAAGGGCCAACTTTCCAATACCCTTCCTGATTATCTGCTCCACCTGTGTTCTACCTTTCATGCACAAGTAACCCCCCAAATCCCTTTGTGTTGCAGCTTTCTGCAGATTTTCAATTTAAATACCATTCTGTTCTTTTGCTCCCCCTTCCAAAATGAACAACTTTGCATTTTCCACATTATACACCATTTAACAACATTTTTGGCCACTTACCTCTCTGTAAATTTTCACAACCTGCCTTTCCATCTATTTCAATAATGTCTGCAAATTTTGTTACGGTGCATTCACTTCCTTCATCCAAATCACTAATATATATTGTAAACAGTTGCGGTCCCACCATTTATCTCTGTTCAACCTCACTGATCACAGGTCACCAACCTTATCTCCACTTGCTGTTTCCTGCTCATTAGCTAATTGTCTATCCATGACAATATACTACCTTCAATATGTTACAATATTCTATGATTTAATGTTTGTGAGATACCTTGTTCAACATCTCCTGGAAGTCCAAATGCAACACATCGATTGCTTCCCCTCGATCCACTCTGGTTGAGACTTTCTTGGTCAGATGTAATTTCCCTTTCATGAATCCATGCAGATCCTGCTTGATTAGATTATGATTTTCCAAATGTTCATGAATATGAATGTTCATCAGCATCATGAATACTATGTGCAATCTGGTTTCCTTGCTTAAGGAAGTTTGGAGATACATTTTAGGCAGTTTAGAGCAGTTCGTTAGAATGATAACCAAAGATTGAAATTGCTGGAAAAGCTCAGCAGGTTTGGCAACATCTGTAGAGAGAAATCAGAGTTAACATTTCGGGTCGAGTGACCCTTCCTCAGAACCCATTCACTCCAGGTATCATTCACTAGAACGAATGGGTTATTTTATAAGGAATGGTTGGACTGACTGGACTTGTTTCCACTAGAGTTTAGAGAATGCGAAGTGACTTGATTGAAGTATATAAGATCCTGAATAGTCTTGACAAACAATGTGGAAAGGATGCTTCCTGCTGTGGATGAACCCAGAACCAGCTGTCTGAAAATTAAGGATAACCCATTTTGGGTAGAGATTAGGATAGAAGATTGTATGACTTTGGAACTGTGAAGCCAGTGGAAGTGGGTGTCATTGAATATTTTTAAGGTGGAGGTAGATAGTTCATGTTTGGCATGGGAATCAAAGGTTATCGTAGATAGATGGAAATGTGAAATTCAAAGCAAACAATTCAACCCATGCTTTAATTGAATGGTGGAGCATGTGTGAGGGACTTCTACTCCTAATCAGTGCATTGTATGACCCCTTCCTGTTTACTAACTGCAACTATAATTATGAACATATTTTTGTTTTAAAAAGTGCTAGATACTACTCTGAACTTTTTCACTGTCTCTAACTTATCCATCATGTGAGTAACTGGAACTAAGCACCAAGTCAAGTTTTATGTCATTACAATTGTCACAACTATGTTAGGAGGAATCCATTGGTAATCAAGCTCCACTACTCCATAAGCTGTAACTTTGTGTTACTGTTTTGATTCAATCACCAAAAGTGAGAGCCATGAGTTTCCTGAAATCGAGATTGAATTGCTAAAAGCTATAGAATCAATGGGTCAACTTTCAAACAAGACTTCAGTTTGGGTGACAAGTCAGTTAGACCTAGGTCTTTGAAGCAACAGTTCAGCTTTAGTGTTTAGAAGATAGTCAAAGACTGGCATTTGGAACTTTCTAAGGTTCCCAGAAATACTTCATTGAGAGTGAGAGTATTTTAGCTGATCCTATTTTAAGGTTACTTATAATTTTTTTAAAAGAGAGAATCTTGCTTAAACAAAGATCTTGAAACACTTTCCCCTACTAACTTACCCAAGTGTCAACTGGAAAAACAGAAACTAACTTCAGTAGAGTTCTGAAACAAAGATAGAAATTGTTGGGAAAACTCAGCAGGTCCGGCAGCTATTATGGAGAGAAAGCAGAGTTAACATTATGGATCCAATGATCCTTCTTCTTTTGCTCCACAGAATATGCAAGGCCTGCTGAGTTTCCCCAGTAAATTCTATTTCTGTTTCTGATTTCCAGTATCTGCAGTTTTTGGTTTTTTTCATTGTCCAGTAGAGTTCTGCCAAACAACTTTCACTTGTAGGCCCCATCACTTCCAAACCAAGTTCAACCAACAATTAAAGCAATAAACCTAATCTCTTGGCTCATTTAAAATATCTGCTTGTCACTTATCGAAATTTACTTGAATTCCCACAAAGAATGGGTGGAGAACAGCTCACAAGGCCAAGTTGACTTCTATTTACAAAATAATGTTCCTTCAAAACTTTCCCAAATCCTATTAACCTAGAATTTAGTTTTTTCATTCATTAACTTCTTTTCTCCTCATTATCCTAATAAACATTTTCTGCCATGGATTCTCTGAATTATTCTGTCCCTGTCATGAGTCATGCGTAAGACCCAGGTTTTGTTCCTTCCAACCTATTGATTTTTTTATTCATTCAGGTCTTTGTCCACTGTTTTAAACAGACTAAATTCTTCTGTACAGTCTGTATCATTCTGACCATTTGCCTCCCCACCTATATCAATGTCAGCCGCAATAGAACACGCATTTTCTTTATCCAAGTCGTTAATATATATTGAAAGTAATTAGATCAACATAAAAGAAATTGATAATTCTAAAAGAGTGCTATGAGGAGGTGCTAAGTGCATTCCTTGCTGCCTTGCATGTTCTTTTGTTTTGCAAACTAGTAAAACCGTTATACTTTATTGTACGAAATTTCTTTGAGTAGTGTGAACTTGAGCAGTGGTGTGGAGACCTATTGCTGTTTTCTCAGAGAGCAGTAGGCCACTGAGCGCCTCCTGTGCGTCTGGTCAAAACACGGAACTATCTGATTTCGAGTCCTACATGTTTTCCATTTCTCTCATTTTGTTATTTTTCTTTAGGCTTCCTGCAGCCTCAGCTATTCACATACACTTTTATCATTACTATAATTTGTTTCTTCTGTGATTCTTGCTTTTGCCTGAATAAATTATCAGACCAATCAATATTGTTTATTGTTTGGTAATATTAGGACTCTAATTTATGAGGGAAACAAAATCTGTTTCATTGGAAGAGCGAGACTAAGAGGAAATAAGAGATGAATTTTCCTGTCCTATTTCTGTACCCTACTTTCATGATACTGAATTTGATAGTCACAGCACACTTTGGGTGCACTATCAGGGGCCAGGCCTGTTGCAATCTCTTGTGTCAGTCATTAAGCTAGATCAGGGACAGAGCTCAGCTCAGGACCATACATGAGTCTAGCACTGTCCAATACTGGAAACAGGAGGCTAGCTACAGGCCTGAGAGGTGTTCAATGATATTTCCGATCATTAGCCTCAGGGTCTACAGCACCCAACCTGGATAAAGCAGCTGTTCACTGCCAAAGGCTAATAATACTGAACACCAGATCAACAGTGTTATGGTGCAGGATGTTACAACCAGTGAAGAGGCGTGATATGGTCCTCCTTTTAATCCCTTTCAGTTATTCACAACAAATATTTCTATTTCATTTTTAGCACCCAGCTTTTGCAGTTCAATTAAACTTAGTTGACTGCCCTCAGACCAAAAATGAAGGAGATCCAATTCCAAGGTTTTCTTGGTGTGAAAGAGAGTGAAGTTTTGTTATATATTAATCCTGAGAAAAATAAGAAATGAGGACATCAAAATACATACACAAATATAAATAATAAGCATGCAAAAGATGTGGTGATATAAAGGAATATCTAGTACAGACAGATGATAATGATATTTGAAGATTAGAGGTTTTATATTTCTTGTATTGTGAAAGTAAAACCTAAGTCCCAAATTCTTTAGCTGATGTCCTGGTTCCTTAGGAGTTGTGAAGCTGCAGATGACATGGTTTCTTAATGGATGGTGGTTCCTCCAGCCTGTTTTTTCACCAGTGCTGGTTTCAGAAATTCAGAGACAGAGAGGAAGAGAAGATCTTTCAGTATCTTTGCTGATATTAGTTCAAGTTGCTTTTTATCTCCTTTGTTGCACAGAGCAATTGAAATGTGGTTCACCTGCACATTCTACATCTAACTCATTTATGTTTTTCAAACTAAAAACTCTGCAGGTAAACTTTTATGTCACAATATATTGTTATCATGTAAATGTGACAAAAAACAATAAATTTCTTTGTGCTTTACTGAGTTTCACTGCTTCATGTTTAAAATGGATGTTCTGAGGCAGCTGGTTTCATATATTCCATGCTGGTTGCATACGCTTATCAGGAGATCACAGCAGCCGTTTTAGGACAATCATGCCTTTTTTAATAAAAACAATTTTTTTTGTCTTGGAAAGGATCAGTTATTAAAGTCCAAGGATGAAATTTGAATACTGATAGTCTATTCTTACTATGTAACAGGAGTCATGTGTTGTGGATTTGTGTTTACTGAATTACAGAATTGTTATAGTGCAGATGGAAATCATTTGGTCTACTGTGCCACACTGGTTCTGGTACCTATCTTTTCCCCATATCTCTATATATCATTGCTACTTACACAAACTCACCAATCTCAAACTAGAATGACTCATTCGACAATAGCAACTCTTAGGATGTCCATTTGGTACAGGATTGTTTATAGCCAGATTTGTTGATGAAAATCAGCAACCATTTATTTTTATTCATTCATAGGATGTGGGTGTTACTGGCAAGGTCTGACTTAATTACCCAGCTCTATCTGTGTTAGAGAAGGTGGTGGTGAGCTGTCTTTTTGAACTGCTGTAGTGTTTGAGGTGCAGGTTCATGTACAGCGCAGTTAGGAAGGGAATTCCAAGGATTTTGACTCAGTGATTGCGAATGAATGATGATATATTTCCAAGTTAGGATAGTTTGTGGCTTGAATGGAAACTTACAGGTAATGATGTTCCCATAAATCTCTTGCCTTTGACCTATTGGGTGATGGAGGTTGTGGTTCCGAAGGTGCTGTCTAAGGAGCCTTAGTGAGCTCATGCAGAGCATCTTGTGGATGGTACACACTGCTCTGACCGTGTATTGATGGTAGTGAAGTGATTGGATATTGAAGGATCCTGATCATCAAAGAACTCCTGAAGCAAGGAAGAGTAATTGAACCCAAAATATTAACACTGTTCCCATCTCCACAGAGACATCCAGACCTGCTGAGTTTCTCCAGCACTTTTTGTTTTTACTTTCCCACTGTTTGATTGACTTTTCTGAGAAGAAATTATGAAGGGAAGTTAGGAATAGAAATTATAAACAGACTGATTTATGGCAATCTCTCATTGAAAGCTTGCCTTACAATTCGCTAACAGCCTTCTCTTTCTTTCCAAGTATCACATACATCAAATGCAATTATAGTATTTGTGTTGACCTATAACCAGTTCAGTAGTTAGTTCCTGGAAAGAATGCAGTTCTTTCACTGAGGCATAATTTAATCACCATTCAATTGAATAGTCATTTCAAATATGTACTTTGTGATGATTTGTAGCTAATTAAAGCCTCTTAAATCTGAAACATTTATAAATGCAGTTGTTGCCTTATTATAAATGCTGTATTCCATATAGTGAACTATTTCTCACTGTCAAGTACCTATTCTAGAAAAAAGTTAAACATTTTCCTGCACACAACTCAGTACCTCCATTGTGGGATATTAATGAGGATTCTTAGAGCTGTTATATATTGGAGCTGGAGTATGATGTTGGATTGCAGGGTCAAATATGGGCCCTACCTAATGATCCACAGATAAACACAATGGATGAAATCAAGAGCTATCACGTATCTCCATTTTTAGGGTACAAGAAATGAGAAGACGGCATTCTGGCTATGACACGATATTTTCTAGTGGCTGATTGAGAGGAAACAGACAGAAGTAAGTTAATGTGAACCTAAAGCAAGATAATGTAAGAATAACTGGATGGAGGTTTTGGCCAATGAAGTAATTTCTGCCAGAGAGCAATGAGCAACTGGGAATCAGGAAATCGGGTTGGAGACCCTTATCATGAGATTCCTCTAACATCTGTGCAGCAGTTTATGTACATGACTTCTACAGCCTGCAAAACAGGCTCATTTTAAAATATGTTAGAGTGAGTGTGTATATGTGCTTCAACTCAATCAAGTTGAGGGGAAAGCTGATTCTGGGTTATTCTGGACATCAGTACTTGAAGTTATATGAATGGATGCTTAATTGTTCTGAACAAAGTTCTTAAAATGGACTTTAAATTGAAATATCTTCTTTATCTGAGTATCTGAATGAAATAAAGATTGAAGGGAGAGATACAAGTTAGGTTCAGTTGCACAAGAAGTTGATCATACACTTTCATTCTTACTCATACAGACATGTGTAATGATTCAGACCCTCTGTTCTGGAGACATTCAAGGGCAATTGTCTGCCTGTTCCCATTTATCAGGGAGGAAATATGGGGAGTCAATTGCCCAGTGGTATTATTGCTTGACTATTATTCCAGAAATTCAGCTCATATCTAGGACTTGGGTTCAAATCCTACCATGACACGATGGTGGAATTTGAGTTCTGTTTAAAGAAATCTGGAATTAAGAAACTACTGATGAATGTGAAACCATTGTGATTGTTGGAAAAACACATCTAGCTCACTAATGTCCTTCAGGGAAGGAAATCTGGCATTCTCACCTGGTCTAGCCTACATGTGATTCCAGATCCACAGAAATGTGGTTGACTCTCAACTGCCCTCTGAAATGGCCTAGCAAGCTACTCAGTTGAAGAGCAGCTAGGGATGGGCAATAAATACTGGCTAGCCAGTGACACCCATGTTCCACAAGTGAATTTTAAAAAAAGGTGCCATTATCAGGATTATGATTTGTCCTCAAGTTCAGGGTTGGCACTACCAGACACAAAGTGACTAAATCTTGAATTTTGTTTTGGTTAAGTGCGTGTAGGAAGGATATTATCAAGCTGGAGAGAGTTCTGAAGAGATTTAGCAGGATGCTGCTGGGTATGGAAGGTTTGAGTTAGAAAGAAAGGCCGAATAGGCTGGGGCGTCTTTCACTGGAAGGTAGGAGGTTGAGAGGTGAGCTGAAAGAAATTTATAAAATAATGAGAGGTATAGATAGAGTTAATGGTAGTTGTCTTTTCCCCAAAATGGGGAATTTCAAGACTAGGGGACACATTTTTAAGGTGAGAAGAGAGGGATTTAAAAAGACATAAGAAGCAAATGTTTTACACAGAGGGTGGTTTGCGTGTGGAATGAACTTTCTGAGAAAGTGATGGGTGCAGGTACAATTACAACACTTAAAAGATATTTGGATGGATACACGAATAGGAAAGGTTTGGAGATGCATGCAGGTGGGACTAGTTTAGTTGGGATTATATTTGGCATGGACTGATTGGACCGAAGGGTCTATTTCCATGCTGTATGATTCTATGACTCTATGATTCTGTGACTATTGAAGATATTCACAGCATCAGTCAATCTATGGCACATATGTCATCAAGCAAGTCTCCAATACATTATGTACCAGAGCAAATACCATTAACAGAATCCCCATAAATAATAAGCAGCAGAGGGCATTGTCACTTTTCCATATCTCAGAATTCCCCAGAGTTTAAGGCATTATTAATGTTCTAAAGCTACTACATTGACTCTGTACACAATTCATGATTCGAATGAAGTATAGCAAGTTCCAAATCATCAGTGTGTTGATATACAATGAGAATTGATATGTAATCATGCACCATAAAACATTTATGATTTTCTGATTTTTCAGAAATCCTATATGCCTAGTTAATTGAGCGGCAATTCAGATTCAATGGATTGTTTCAAGGAGGCAAAGGCCCTTTTTCAATCTGGCTCACAACAATTTTGTGACTACCAGGAAAACCAAATGAACGCTATATTACATGGTGTGCAGAATCATTACTGAGAAATGTTTACAGGGATATTTGATCTTTTTCTAACACTCATATTCGATTGTCTCTCTCATCTTGGATCACTCATAGAAGATTTCCATTTCCACCTACCGACAGAAGTACCTTGAGATCAGTGAAACCATCTAATCCTACAACACAGTTGAGTATAAGAGTCTGCTGTATGTTATTGCCCAAGGTTTCCATAGCAACAGTTTGCGCATTTGTGAAAGTTTTTCCAGTCTACAAAAGTATTCAGTTTTCTCTACACAGATGCTGCTAGACTTGCTGAATTTCTCCAGCAATTTCTCTTTTGGTTTCAGGTTTTCAGCATAGAATATAGAACATAAAACATAGAACATTACAGCGCATTACAGGCTCTTCACCTCTCAATGTTGCGCTGACCCGTGGAACCTATCTGAAGCCTATCTATCCTACACTATTCCATTTTCATCCATATGCTTATCCAATGACCATTTAAATGCCCTTAAATTTAGCAAGTGTACTATTGTTGGAGGCAGTGCATTCCATGCCCCTATTACTCTCTGAGTAAAGGAACTACCCCAGTTAAGGACTATACCAGACCACTCAAAACATTCTTAAGCAGGCAGCCCAGACTGTAACTTTGCTATTTGTTTCAATAAGTGTACAGTGAAAATTACCCAGAGTAAGGTAGCTAGGTTGGCTACTAGGTTTTAAAACAGACAAAAAATTATTCATACAATTATGGAATGAAATACAAAAAACAGAATATAGAATACCCACAGAACACAGTCTGTCCAAACTAGACTTAATTATGCTGTTCCGAAAAATACACTCAACCGTCCCAATAAACAAACACTTTAAACATAGTAAAAATGGAACAGAGGTTTACAGGTTGAAGTTAGAAGGGCAGAAGGATAGAGAGTCCAACAGCCTGTTTCCACAGAGCCCACTGCTGAATTGAACTGACTAACAACAAGAATTCAGCTTCCAGGACTGACCACTCCCCTTTCATTATATAAGTTACTTCTGAAACATGAAAGCTGTGGCCTAAAGTCTCATCTGTTTACATATAAACACAAAGGCCTCCTAATACCCTTTTCATCTCTACCAACGCAGCCAATTAGGAGTCCAGACTGTTTTATGACCCCACTGGAAAAAAAGTGAAGGACACAATATCCTTGATAAAAGGAACAGCTTTTAGAAATAGGACCAGCTTTGTGAAACCTCGGACATCTGGCCTATATCTATCACCCCTCAATTTAAAGCTATGTCCCCTTCTGCTAGCCATCACCATCTGAGGAAAAAGGCTCTCACTGTCCACCCTATCCAACCCTCTGATTATCTTACATGTCCCAATTAAAACACCTCTCAACCTTCTTCTCTCTAATGAAAACAGCCTCAAGTCCCTCCTCATAGACCTTCCCTCCATACCAGGCAATATCCTAATAAATCTCTTGTGAACGCTTTCCAAATCTTTCACATCCTGTCTATAATGTGGTGACAAGAACTATATGCAATACCCCAAGTGACCGCATCAGAGTTATGTACAGCTGCAGCATGACCTCGTGGCTCTGAAACTCAATTCTTCTACCTATAAAACCTAACACACCCTGTGCCTTCTTGACAACCCCATCAACCTGGGTGGCAACTTTCAGGGATCTATGTACATGGACACCAAAATATCTCTGCTTATCTGCACTAACAAAAATCTTACCATTAGCCCAGTACTTTTTATTCCTGTTTCCTGTTGCTACTTCCAAAGTGAATCACCTCTTCCACATTAAACTCCATTTGCCACCTCTTAGCCCAGCTCTGCAGCTTATCTATGTCTGTCTGTAACCTGTAACATCCTTCAGTACTACCCACAACTCCACTGACCTTAGTGTCACCTACAAATTTACTAACCCATCCTTCTACGCCCTCATCTAGGTAATTTATAAAAATGAAAAACAGCAGTGACCCCAAAACAGATCCTTGCAATACACCACTAGTAACTGAACTCCAGGATGAAAATTTCCCATCAACCACCTCACCCTGTCTTCTTTCAGCTAGCCAATTTCTGATCCAAACTGCTAAATCACCCTCAGTCCCATGCCTCCATATTTTGTGCAATAGCCTAATGTTGAGAACTTTATCAAATGCCTTACTAAATCCATACACACTACATCAACCGCTTTACCCTCATCCACTGCTTGGTTACCATCTCAAAGGACTCAATAAGGTTTGTGAGGCATGATCTACCCATCACAAAACTGCATTGACTATCCCTAATCAAATTATTCCTTTCTACATGATTATAAATCCTATCTCTTACAACTTTTTCCAACTAAAATAATTACCAGGGTTGTCTCTACTCCCTTCTTGAACAAGAGGACAACATTTGCTATCCTCCAGTCTTCTGGCACTATTTGTGTAGATAATGATAGCATAAAGATCAAAGCCAAAAACTTGGCAATCCCCTCCCTGGCTTCGCAGAGAATCCTAGGATAAATTCCATCCGGCCCAGGGGACTTATCTATTTTTTACACTTTCCAGAATTGCTAACACCCCTCCTTGTGAACCTCAATCCTGTCTAGTCTACTAGCCTGTCTCTCAACATTGTCTTTTTCCAGTGTGAATGCTGACAAAAAAATATTTATTTATCACTTCCCCTATTTCCTCGGACTCCATGCACAACTTCTCACCACTATCCTTGATTGGACCTAACCTTACTCTAGTTATTCTTTTATTCCTGATATATGTATAGAAAGCTTTAGGGTTTTCCTTGATCCTACTAGCCAATGACTTCTCATGTCCCCTCCTGGCTCTTCTTAATTCTCTCTTTCAGTCTTTCCCAGTTAACTTTCCCAGCTAAGTGCCCTAACTGAGCCTTCACATCTCATCCTAATATAAACTTTCTTCTTCCTCTTGACAAGAAATTCAACTTCTTTAGTAAACCACGGCTCCCTTGCTCGACCACTTCCTCTCTGCCTGACAAGTACATACTTATCAAGGACAGGCAGTACCCGTTCCTTGAATAAGCTCCAAATTTCAATTATGCCTATCCCCTGCAGTTTCCTTCCCCATCCTATGCATCCTAAATCTTGCCTAATCACATCATAATTGCCTTTCCCATAGCTATAACTCTTGCCCTGTGGTATATACCTATCCTTTTCCATCGCTAAAGTAAACATAACCGAATTATGGTCATGATCTCCAAAGTTCTCACCTACTTCCAAATCTAACACCTCGCTGGGTTCATTACCCAGTACCAAATCCAACGTGGCCTCGACCCTTGTTGCCTTGTCTACACACTGTGTCAGGAAACCCTCCTGCACACATTGGACAAAAATGACCCATCTAAAATACTCAAAATATAGTATTCCCAGTCAATATTTGGAAAGTTAATGTCTCACAAAGCAACCACCCTGTCACTCTTGTTCCTATCCAGAATTATCTTTGCTATCCTTTCCTCTACTTCTCTGGAACTATTTGGAGCCCTCTGTAAAACTCCCAACAGGGTGACCTCTCCTTTGCTGTTTCTAACCTCAGCCTATACTACCTCAGTAGACAGGTCCTCAAATGTCCTATCTGCTACCGTAATACTGTCCTTGACTAACAGTGCCACACCACCCCTCCCCTTTTACCATCATCTCTGTTCTTATTGAAACATCGAAGTCCCAGAACTTGCAACAACCATTCCTGTCCCTGCTCTATCTATGTCTCTGAAATGGCCACAACATCAAAGTCCCAGGTACCAACCCATGATGAAAGTTCACCCACCTTATTCCGGATGCTTCTGGCTTTGAAGTAGACATACTTCAAACCACCTTCCTGCTTGCCAGTGAACTCATGTGACCTTGAAACCATATTTCTGACCTCACTACTCTGAACCTCCTGTATACTGGAATACAATTTAGGTTCCCATCCCTCTGCTGAATTAGTTTAAATTCTCCTGAATAACATAAGCAAATTTTCCCCCTAAGATAGTGGTACCCCTCTGGTTCATGTGAAGACCATCCTGTTTGTAGAGGTCCCACCTACCCCAGAATGAGCCCCAATTATTCAGGTATCCGAAACCCTCCCTCCTGCACCATCCCAGTAACCACGTGTTCAATTCCACTCTCTCCCTATTCCTCACCTCGCTAGCACGTGGCACGGGCAACAAACCAGAGATAAGAACTCTTTGTTCTAGCACTAAGCTTCCATCCTATCTCCCTGAATTTCTGCTTTAAATCCCCATCTCTCTTCTTACCTATGTCATTAGTACCCATGTGGACCACGACTGCTGCTCCTCCTCCCCCTCAAGGATCCTGAAAACATGATCTGAGACATCATGAACCCTGGCACCTGGGAGGCAACACACCAACTGTGAGTCTCTCTCACTCCCACAGAACATCCTATCTGTCCCTCTAACTATGGAGTCCACAATGACTGATGCTCTGCTCATCTCCTGCCTTCCCTTCTGAGCAACAGAGACAGCTTCTGTACCAGAGACCTGTGCCCCATTGTTTGCCCCTGGTAAGATCCCCCCCTTCAACAAGACGGTATACTTATTGTTGAGGGGAACGGCTACAGGGTTCCCTGCACTGCCTGCTGGTTCCCTTTCTGTAACCCTGACTGTAACCCATCTGTCTCTTTCTTGCATCTGAGGTGTGACTATCTCCCTGTAACCCTTCTCAATAACCCCCTCCGCCCCCTGAATCATCCAAAGTTCATCCAACTCCAGCTCTAGTTCCCTAACACGGTTTTTGAGGAGCTGGAGTTGGGTGCACCTCCCGCAGATGAAGTCAGGAGGGATACGAATGGTGACCCTTACCTCCCACATTCTGCAGGAGGAACATTAAACTGCCCTAACCATGATCCCCACAGTTCTAACTTCCTAAAGAAACTAGAAAATTAAAGAATTAAAAAAAAACTAGTTACCTTACTAATCCGTTTCACTGACCTTTTCTTTGGTTAGAAGAGGAGGATGGGTGGGAGACATTACCTAAGTAATGTTTCAGGTAATGCAACCACCCAAATATATGACTTCATTTACTTAGCAGTCCCGTCTCCGTTCCTGCTCAGCGTGCGCTCTGCCTATTCATGCGGTAAGTTTATATATAATTTTAAATTTACCTTCCCATCAGGCCCCTGGTCCTCGCTGTCACTCCTCCCACTGCTGCTGCTATTGGTAAAATGGTCTGCTGGTCATTGTTGTATCTATTATTGAAGTACCTACCCGGGCCTTGATACCAGATCTTTTCATGATATTCCAATAAAATAAATTGAAAAGACAATTTTTGCTTCCTTGAGTTATTACTCTGGTGAGTGACAGTAATGGGACATCATTTCATACGCAATTCCCAAATTTAAAAGATTATGTGAATTTCCTTCTTGAACAAATACTTAGTTAACATTTGTGTTATACCAAGTATCCTTTTAATAATCTTAAATGGACAAAGGTTTTTAAAAAATTACATTTCAAGAAAGATTGATTCATTTTTGAAGAATGTTTATTGAAAACAGTGATTTCGATGCCAAATCTTCTGCCAACCTTGTCGACACCGGGCATTTCCATACTAACCTCCTGTAAATCTTTGTGAGTTCAGGGAAGTTCCCTAACCTGCCTGCAAATGGGAAACTAAGCAGACACTAGTGATGCTACTGGAACCACATTTAGGGTTCCTACCATTTGACAGAAATCTCTGCTGGGCCCTCTTTCACTATGATCACCAAAGTGTGTGGGAACAGACCTTTGGGCAGTGATGAGATCAGTGAAATCATCTGATTCTTTAGCATTTTAAAGTTGGACATGAGAGTCTGCTGTATGTTAATGCCCAAAGTTTCCATAGCAACAGTTGGAGTATTCATGAAACATATTCCCAGTGTGCAAAAGTATTCTGTCACTGTCAAAAGATAGAAGCCCCTGGGATCACAAACTGCAGTTATGATAAGGTGGTTTCTGACAGTACACAGATGTGGGTTAAGGGTTTATCCATGTGGCAGTAAAATTTGCAAGGTGTGCTGGAAAGAATGAAATGGTTACAAATAATATTAATACTCAGAGAGCAAACCACTTTTATATTTAGCCTGTGCAATGTCTGAGACGTGGACCCTTGTAAATTGAGCAAAAACATAAGGTTGATAGGCTTCTGATTCTCTTCTGCCTCCACCATACCCTCTTTCTCACTTTGTGCTCTATTCAGCTATCCCTCAGCCTAACTATGCCAATCCCTCAGGATGAACCTGTGTCAGTGTTTGCAGCAGGTGATGTGGATAGTTCTTGCGAATCCTACAGAAAGAGAGGGGTATGGAACACAAAAGCAGAATACTGTGGATGCTGCAAATCTCTCTCTCAATATCAGAAAAACAAAAGAACTGATCATTCCTTTCAGGAAGAAAGGAGAACACGCCTTTATTTATATCAACGGAACTGAGGTGGAGAGGATTGAGAGCATCGAGTTCCTATGAGTGACGATAACCAATAATCTGTCCATGACTTTCCAAGTAGATGCAATGATCAAAGAAGACTCAACAACACCTCTTTGTCCTCAAACAACTTAGAAAATTCAGCTTGTCCATAAGGACCCTCAATACCTTTTACAGATGCACCATGGAAAGCATTCTGACCGGGTACATAATGGTCTGGCATGGCAACTGCTCTGCCCAGGACTGTAAGAAACCTTAAAACGTTGTGTGCACAGCTCAGATCAACACAAAAACCAACCTCCCATCCATGAACTCCATTTACCCTTGTTGCCACAGAAAGGCTGCCAACATCATCAATGACCCCTCCCACCACAGTAATGCTCTCTTCCAACCTCTTCCATCAGGCAGAAGATACAGAAGCTTAAACACTCGTACCAACAGGTTCAATAACACCTTCTTCCCTGCTGTTATTAGACCACTGAATGGACCTCTTGAACTTCAAATAATATTGATCTTGCTTTGTGCACCTCCTTGGATGCCTGGCTCTGTCCTAGCACCCTATGATCTGTATGTCTTTGTTTGCTATGATCTGTTTGTACTGCTTGCAAAGCAAAGCTTTTCATTGTACTTAGGTACATGTGACTACAATAAATCAAATGAAATAAAATAAAAACAAAGAAATGCTGGAAATACTCAGAAGGTCAGGCTGCATCTTTGGAAAGAGACAGAGTTTCTGTTTCAGGTCAAGATGGTCTTCCATCAGGTTCAAATGAAAGTTCATCTTAACCTGAAATGTGAACTTGGTTTCTCTTTACAGATACAGCCAGAGGGATGTAGAAAATTGACTGCAAATGTTCCTTCAAATATTAATAGCATGATACTTTGCTTGCGTCAATATTATGATTAAGCATCTGAGTGTGTGTGAGTGAGTCAATAAATAAGAATTGGTATAAGAAGGTTGGCATAGTTACTCATCAGCTTGAGCTTGGAGTTGCTATCCTGCTCTGCAGTGATTCTCTTCCATTTATTTCAGGTTTACTTGGTGCCATTCTTCTCTGCAACCAGAAAGTAGTTTTCGGATTGTTAATGAACAGGCAACATACATATTGTTTGAAGCTTGAATTGTCATTTCAACTTCACAGCTCACAAACATTTCCATTTGAAATTGCACTTAAGGACTTTGACTTGCTGCAGCTTGTCTAGTTAAGAAAGGGCTATAAGGGTGTTTGATTGGCTGGCATAAGGTTTCAATCAATATTTAACAGGTTCAGAGGAAATTTTTCATGCCAGGAGAAGTTTGTTTATTTAATGGGTATCAGGAAATGCTGGGTACTCTGACTCGACCAAATTTTCTGAGACTGGCAAGGTATTGCTTCACCTGTTACCAATTCATCTTTAAATTAGATTAGATTCCCTATATTATGGAAACAGGCCCTTCAGCCCAACAAGTCCACACCAGCCTTCTGAAGATTAACAACCCAGGCCCATTTCTCTACCCTATATTTACCCCTGACTAATGCATCTAACACTACAGGCAATTTATCATGGCCAATTCATCTGACCTGCACATCTTTGGATTGACTGGAATACCACTGGAATTCTTTGTTCCTGCAATTCTTGATTCTTATGCATTGCAAATTCCTTTTTCTCTCAAATGGTGGAGATGTATTCAGCTAGCTATCCCTTATGTTCTGGAATAGCAGGGCAAGCAAAGCCAGAGAATCCTTCACGATGAAAGAGATGAACAGTACGATGAAGTAAAGAAAAAGTTTGTATGCCAGATATCAAGTGATAATCAGGCTGAATATCGAAAGTACAGAGGGGAAGTGAAAAAATAATGAAGGGAGAAAGTGAGAAGAGATTGGAAGCTGACATAGAAAGCTAAGAGAAGCTACTAGGCTTCACAACAGAAATCTTTCCAAAATCTCAATACAACTCTGACTTAGACGTAAAAACATATAATTTAATCCTAAGTGTTCAATTTTAAGTAAGAAATTTTAGGAAGGATCTGAAAGCATTTGGGAGGGTACAAAACAGATTTAGAAGGATGGTTCCAAGAATGAGGGATTAAATTACAGCGATAGATTGATAAAGTGTGGGTTTTTCTCTTTTGACCAGAGGTTGCGAGGAGATCTGGTCAAAGTCTTAAAAGTTCGGAAGGATCAAGAGGAGGTAAGTGGACATTAAGTGTCCCCATTAGCAAAAGGTTGAGAACCAGAAAACATTGATTTAAAATGATTAGCAAAAGAATCAGTGGTGTCATAGAATCATAGAATGGTCACAGTTCAGAAGAATGCTATTCAGCCTGTTGTGTCCATGCTGGTCCTCCATGTGGACAATGCAGTTGATCCCACACTCCACCCTTTTTCCTTAGTGTAATTCACTTCAGTTTAGGTAGCTGTGCATTGCTCTTTTAAAATTCATATTTGAATGTGTCTCCATCACACTCTCAAGCAATGTATTCTAGATCCGAACTATGCGTTGTATAAACATTCCATTTCCACACATTAACTTTTGTTCTTTTGCCTTTCACCTTCAGTTGGTGTTCGATGATTCTTGACTGATGCACCAATGGGAACAGTCTTTCTCAATCTCTCTGTTTAGACTCCTTATGATTTTGAGCATTTCTATCAAATTCTCCACCTCCCCATTTTCTCCAATCTGTTTATGCCACAAAGGTCCCTCATATCTGGAACATTCTTGTAAATCTGCTCCACACCCGCTCGAAAGCCTGCACATTCTACCTGAACTGTGCTTTCCAGAATTGGATGCAATACCTCCATTTGGTCCAAAGCAGTGCTTTTTGTAAAGGGTCAATATAAAGAGCCCAACTCTCTGCTTCTATTCATAACCACTTTCTTAACCTGTCCTGCTACCTTCAACAATTAATGCGCATACAACTCTAGGTCTCTTTGTTCCTGCATCAACCTCAAAATTATACCTTTTGTTTTATATTGTTTCTCCTCATTCTTTAACCAAAATTACCACTTCATACTACTCAGCATTAAATTTCATGTGCTGTGTCAACCTATTCCATTAGGCTATCTGCAGCCTTTTGAAGTTAATCACTGTCCCTCACATAGTTCACTATAATTGCATCATCTACTAATTTTGTAATTGTGCCAGTCTGTCATTGATACATCAAGAAGAATTGTGGTATGGTGACGATCCCAGGGGCACTCCCCTTTCCTCCTGTTTGAGAAACAACATAGCCATCTTTCTAATATTACATCTTTATAATGTAATGTAGCCCAGTCAGTGTCTCAAACAGCTCCTGTTCCACTCTGTGTTTGATATCATCTTTATAGAAAAACGATGCAGAGTCCTCATCCAGTTACTCAGCTGTACCCTGTCTTAAAATGCATAAATCACCTCTTGTTCTTCAATCAGCCTCATCCCACCTTTACTATTTATATGCCCACAGCAGGAAATAAGAAAAGGGTTTTTTAAAAGCAGCGAGTGGTTAGGATCTGGAATATACTGTCTGAGACTATGGTAGAGACAGATTTAATCCTGGTTTGAAAAGGGATTTTGATTTATCCAGCATGTGAAGACAAAAACGTGCAGGGCTACAAGGATAGGGTATGGATTGGGATTTGCCGAGTTGTTCTTGCAGACGGGCAGCAGTGACATTACAGACTGAGTGGCCTCATTCAGCACTGCAAACATTCTGTGATTCTATGTAGACATTCTTAAAAACTTATCTTCCTTGACCAAACTTCTGTTTAACTATACTGTTACTTCTTTCAGTGGTGTATGCCAAATTCTGCCTGATATTTTTTCTGTGAAATCCTTGGGGTGATTTACTATGTTGAAGGTACCAAATAAATGCAAATTGTTGTTGCTGCAGATTATGGTTATACAACTCCATTGTGAGCTTTTAGAATCAAAGAACAAGAAATGTGCAACTAAGTTAAGTGCTTCAAGGACTTGGCAATTTCAGGTACAACGTTGATTCTGGGACAGCAGGTAAAACAATAGGAGGGAGAAAACTATATTGGACGAACCAGTGAATAGCATGGGTAGCAAAAAAGTAGTTCTGCAGGCAATGGAACAGTTAACATTAAATTCAAATATTCAAAAGAAGGCACAAAGAAAAATGAGCATCAGACCACGCGTAAAATCAGAATAGAATTCTAAATAAAGCAGTAAATTAGAAGGGGATGCAGGTTAACTTCCCTGGACTCACTCTGGAAACAGTACAGCCAGTTGTGTTGTTCAATACTGGCATTATATCTGAGCTCCTCATCATTGTTTTCTTACTGAAGTGCAGTTGTGAACTTGTTATCTATGACACTCTTATTGCCAATAAAATGAATGTTAACTACAGGATTATTAAATTTCCCGCTGGGGTGAGAGATTCCCAACACTTTAACAATTGTCAGGGCAGTTGGTCTGAACTCAAGGAAGCATATAGCTAAAACCCTTTAGATTTTACTGCTCTGGTGTCAGGATCATAAGAGGTGACCTGACATTTTAGAAGAAACAATGGAAATAGTTATTATATTTTAATTGTACCTTTTAAAATGTATTTCAAGCATCATATTGGGCCTTACCACTTTTGCTTTTCATTTTTGACTGAATAAAATCCAGATCTCTCCAATGAGAGTATTACAGATTTCAAGAAATTTTACATTGCTGCATCTGATTGCTCAGAATTGCAAGCAATTGGTCAAACTACTCAACTCGCAAGCAAAGCAAAAGATCACATTCCAGACTTAAACTCAGCAGCAGAAAGTAAATCAGAGAGTCTTATGAAATTTGAATTGTCATGTCAAAATTCACAGGATACAGTTAAAGCTAAACATGAATGAAGTAGAAGTCAAATGTACTTTGTTCAACTTCCAGCAAATGGGCATGAGTTCTTATCTCAAAACTTCAGTTTTACTGTTTTATGACTGGGTCATTTGGAGTTGAAGCAAAAGTGAGTGGTCCATCATTGGATTTTTTTTGGTGGGGGGGTTGGAATGCAGATGGTAGTGGAGTGAAAGGAATGGAGTTTAGTCCAAATGGTACAACTCATTTTAATGAATTGGCTCACTGCCAATTAAAATTCCTGAGGGCTTTCAACTAAAATCGAATAATTTTAATGCACTTTGAAAAAATAATCTTTTGTGGTCTAAAAGAAATTATAACTGACGCTATTTTATCAATGTGCTGTCACTTGAGCAGAAATATAATTTTTCAATTGCGCTTCGCCAATTTAGATATACTGGAAAAAAAGATTAAGGAATCCATTTAGTAACAAAAACTGAGAGAGTTGAAAAGTTCTGAAGAAGGGTCGCTGGCCTTAAAATGTTAATTTTGTTCTCTCTCCACAGATGCTGCTGGATCTGCTGCATTTATCCAGCAATTTCTGTTTTTGCTACGAAGTAACAAGTCTGTTTCCAAATCAAACAATGCAATCATTTCAATAATTAGGTGCTGTTAAAAATCCCAGTTAATTTTACCTTCACTGTTTAAGTTATTGTCACTTGTCAGATCTGAACAAAACTGTTCTCAGAATCACAGAATTGTTATGGTACAGATGGGGCAATTCAGCCCAAGATGTATGCTCTTCCAATGCACATCATAAATTCGTGCCATTCTCTCATCATTTTTTTTAAATCGTCTATAATATTTTAATTTAAATACTCATCTAATATCCCCTTGAATGCTTTAATTGAACCTGCCTCCATCACACTTCTAGGCAGTGCATTCCAAACCCTATCTTCTCACTGTGTTATCTTAGATCATACTTTATCTTAGATCATATTTACTTCTTTTGTAAATCAATTTAAAACTGTACCCTATCATTTTTGATCCATTTATGAGTGGGAACAATTTCGTCCTGTCTACACTGTCCAGACCGCTCATGATTTTGAACATTTCAATTAAGTCTCCTCTTAGCCTTCTCCTCTTGATGGAAAACAGTCCCAGCTTCTCTAATCTATCTTCATAAGTATAGTTTCTCATCTATGAAATCATTCTTGTGAATCACTTCTGCACTGTCTCCAATATGTTCACAGGCTTCTGAGAGAGTGGCACCCAGAACTGGACACAATACTCCCAACTGAGGTCTGACTACTATCTTATGCTGAATTGCCTCTTCTGTTTTTATTTAAGTTCTCCTGCATCTGCAGAATTTTGCTTTTATTTAAGCATAGCATCTCTGCTTTTGTGCTCTGATGTTTTATTAAGCACACTGTCCACCTGTCCTACCACTTTTTATGATTTATGCACATATGCACCGAGGTCTTCCTTCTCCTTCACCCTTTTTGAGTAGGATGCTTTATTTTATTCTGTTTCTCCATATTCTTTCTACCAAAATGTATTATTTCACATTTCTCACTTTATCTGCCACTAATACACCCACTTCACCAACTTGTAAACATCCTTTTGAAGTTCTACATTGTCCTTTCCATATGTTTATAATGCAATTGAGTTATGTATCATTCACAAACTGACACATTTTCCTCTGCATTCCAAAGTCTGCATCACTAATACACACTTCCTCAAGCCTGAAAAACACCCATTTACCATTCCTTTCTAGTTCTTTTCACACAGTCAATTTTGTATCTACTTTTAATACTGGAGTTATAACCTTTCCCAAAGGCCATCCATCTGGCACTATATCAAATGTCTTTTGGAAGGCCATGTTAACTACAACAGCAATACCTTTTTGAAGAACTTCAGCAATTTAGTTATACATGATATTTGCTTAATTGATATCTGTCCACACATCTATTAATTCTATCCTGAAATATTGTTCAATAAGCTACCTAAATACTGAAGGTAAACTGGCTGGTCTGGAGTTGCTGGGCCTCATTTCACAGGAATTTTTGAACAGAAGCAGAAATCCTGGTAACTCTCCAGTCCTTTGACACCACTGCCATATCCAGTGAATATTGAAAGATTATGATCAGTGCCTCTCCAATTTCCATTCACATTTCCTTCAATATCCTCATCCGCTCCAAGGTGTCTTAAAGAGTTTTGAACCGACACCTAATCTAATACTTTTTTGAATTTAAACCCTTCCAATAACTAAGATTCTTCTTCTATTACTGTGGCAGGGGTAACATATGTTTCTACCTTAGCTGATATGTCTTCCATTTTGGCTTATTCACAATTGGCACAATGTTTGTTTCTTGTTTGTGTTTTATTTCCCACTAAAAAAATGATGAGCACTTGCCCACCAATATGACTGAATTTCTAGTCATGATGTGAAGGTGCTAGTGTTGAACTGGGGTGAACAAAGTAAAAAAAATCACAAGACTCTGGGTTATAGTCCAACAGGTTTATTTGAAACTGCAAGTTTTTGGAGCTAGCTGCTGGACAAGGAATGGGGGCTCCGGATGCTTGTGGTTTCAAATAAACCTGTTGGACTATAACCCAGCGTTGTGTGATTTTTGACTTTGGCAATTTCTAGCACTAGCAATGAATTAAAACTGAATTCTGACATAAACTGCCACTTAAGATATTGGGAAGAATCTCGTATAGTGAGAAATGTGGCAGAATCACACTATCTTGACATCGTGAGCACCAGCTCATGAGCATTGTAAGTTCCATTTGGTGAGGAGAGATTTTCTCCAGGTGTCAGAAAATTGCATATTAAGGGGGAGTTATTGATTATTAAGAACCTTATTAATTATATCTATTATAACACCCAGCTGAATTCTCGACATGGAAGTCAGAGCAGGTATTTGGTGACTTCAGCTCACTGCTTACTCCAAAGGACCTCCATGTTGGACACTAGACACCGGCATCTCAGGGCATGTACCATGGGCATTGATCACATACAGCCAACCTCCATAGACATTAGCATTCAACGTGTCGCATCCTTTAAGAACTTTCATGAAACATTTCCAATCCACTTAGAGTATGCTTCTCCATTTCATTGACATACCTCAGGGTGCAAAGGCATTTCATTGTAGAGCTGCAACAGGGCCTTTTATGCTCAGGAACATGCACCCAGTTCCATGGACTTGACCAGGCTGCATTGGTGGGCTGTTTGCTTGCTCTCTTTGCACTCACTCACATTGAGCCTACCAGGATGCTCAAAACATCATTGTCTTGCATTACTTTGCCTTGCCTCTTGCATTACTTTACCTTGCCTTTTTGAACTTTTCCCTCTCAACCAGAGATAACAGACTTTCAATATTGCTGTATTGGCATACCATTCAAAGAATTATACACATGAACCCCTAGATTCCTCTGTTCTACAACACTACCCAAGGCCCTACCATTAATTGTGGAAGCCCTACCCTAGTTTACTTTACCAAATACAATAACTCATATTTGTCCAGATTGAACTCCATCTGCTATTTTTCAGCCCATTGACCCATCTGATCAAGATTCTTTGGTAATCTTAGAAAACTTCTTCACTGTCTACTATGCCACCAATTTTGGTTAAAAATCACACAACACCAGGTTATAGCCCAACAGGTTTATTTAGAAATACTAGCTTTCAGAGCACTGCTCCTTCATCAGGTAACCCAGTCCAACACTGACACCGCCACATCATGGCTACCAGTTTTGGTGTCATCTGCAAAACTTACTAACCATACCTTCTATATTCTCAACCAAATCATTTATATAAATGACAAACAAAAGATCCCTGTGGAACACCGTTGGTGACAGGCCTCCAATGTGAAAAACACCCCTCCACAACCACTCTGTGTCCTGCCATTAAGCCAATTGCGTATCCAATTGGCAAGCTCACCCTGAATTCCACATGAACTAACTTTACTAATTGGCTTACCATGCAGAACTTTATCTGAAGTGGCAGTCATACAACTCATACCACATTTTAATCATGTCTGGAATGAATCTAAGTTAAGAAAGTGACTGTAACTTATAGTATCAAAAGAAATGATAAGGCATTTAACTAATTGGAAGGAAAAAGTGACAAGCAAATGATCGCTGTTGGCCTATTGTTGGCCTTTTCCTTCTTATGAGTTCCTGCTTGGCCCATGTATGAGACTTGAGTAAAGATTCCATGGTAAATGCCTGGAAAGCCTCCAGGCATTTCAGTCAGGTTGACATGGTCATTAGTGATCTGCTTGTGACCCCGTGCCTGCTCCACTGTTAAAACTACTGTCTCCACAACATCCAGCCATAATCTACACAGGGGGACGCTGTCTTTTATTCCACAGACAATGCCTGAATGGAAAGACCAATGTCTCAGACGTGTCGATGATCGTGTGTGGAGTTGTCGGATCTATGCACGATTTTTCTTACTTTGCTGAGGCATTTATTGTGAGTGTAACCTAGCTTTTGCTTAGTTGTGAGACAACTGGAGGTCGTTCACATTTCAGCTGTGTTTGGGATGGAGGAAACCACACGTTCGCCTTTCAGTCCGAGTTTATTTACCCACACTTGAGTGCCCATTTACTGAAGCACATCTGACATTGAGACACAATATGAGCTTTTATTAGAAAAAGAGTTGTACAGGCCACATTTTCAGCATATTGTTCTGTTCATTCAAACCTAAATAATAAAACAGCAATCTTTTGTTTGTGATATTGGCAAGGAGTTGCATATACTCGAAATGTTGAAAGCAGTGTGATGCAAGTTAATGTAAATCCGCTGTTCCCTTGTTTTGCTAACTTTTAAAAAGTTATTGTAGATGTATTCCCACCATGTGACACGAACACGATAGCCATGGTAATCTATTTAGTCATTGAAAATAATCTTGCCAGTCAAAAATTATTCATTCCTTTTATATTTTACCTAAGAGCAGATTCCAATTCTGGATATCACCATCAATTGTCCACTACAGTATTCTTGTAGCTGTAAAAAAAAGTGGGTGTCTTCTAGGGACACTTGATAGATGAGACCATAAATTTGCTTCAGCAATGTAAAACATACTTTCTCTTTGAAAAAAACAGACATGGTTCAAGTAACCATCTCTGTTACGTTTTTTAAATTGCATTGGTTATTAATTCACAGTTGAGTTTTTGACTCTAATTTAATGTTAATATGCTACGTATATTCTGGTATTTCTTATTTTTAAAGATTTTTCATTGTTTGATTAACCACCTTTGTTTTCTGTGATATTTCTTCTCACCCTTCATCAAACTAGAGAGTCATTGGACATTCATGATCTCCTTTTCAAAAGACAAAGAAACTCATAATGCCCTGAACACAGGTTATGGCAAGATTTGTAATAGAATCATGCAAGAAGTTCCAGTGAGACCTAACACAATATTCTGAGCAGCCCATTGCATCTTCTATGTATCTGCCAAGTGAAGGAGCGAGTTTCTCATTATACAGTGATGAATTGCCAGTTAAGGGGGTTTATTGCTATTTAAATGCCTTATGGAGGAGCAACTTGCCTGATTAATATTCACACTTCTGTCTTACCAAACCTACCAAATAAGCATAGATGTTAAAGGTTTTCCACATGAAAGTTGGATCGGGCACCTGGCTAGTACAGTTTGCTTTGAAGCACCTCCATGTTGGATATGGGGTTATCAAACTCTGAGGGCACACTCCATTTGTATCTGCCACGTACACCCCACATTTATGTCCTCGACATCCAACATGTGCCGACCTCTAAGAACTCTCATGGCATATTGGGGCAGCACGGCAGCTCAGTGGTTCTCCCTGCTGCACAAGGGGAAAGTGAGGAGAGTCAGAGTTGAAAAGCACAGCAGGTCAGACAGCATCGGAGGAGCAGGAGAGTTGTTTCAGGCCTAAGTCCTTCATTAAGAATGTGGAGGGCAAAGGCAATGAGAGATAAATAGGGGGTTGGGAGTGGAGGTGGAACTGGGGTGAAAGTCGGTCAACAATGCCTTCTGGCACATCTCCTCCATTTCCCGCATATCCACCTCTGAACCCCACCCCTCAAACCGCAACTAGGATAGATCCCCACTGGTCCTCACCTTCCACCCCAATAACCTCTAATTACAACGCATTATCCTCCACCATTGCTGCCACCTGCCATCAGACCGTGCCACCAAGTATATAATTCCCTTCACACCCCTGACTGCATTCTGTAGGGACCGTATCCTCCGTGACTCCCTTGTTAGGTCCATGCCCCCCACCAACTCCACCCTCCACACCCGACTCCTTCCTTTGCTGCCTCAGAAGGTGTAAAATCTGTGCCCACACCTCCCTCCTCACCTCCATCCAAGGCTCCAAAGGATTTTTTCACATTCAGCAAAGATTTTCCTGTACATCCACCCATCTCATCTACTGCGTCTGTAGCTCTCGATGTGGTCTCCTATACATTGGGGAGACAGAAAGCCAACTCGCTGAGCGTTTCAGGGAGCATCTCTGAGACACACGCACCAAACAACCACACTGGCCTGTGGCTGACCATCTCAACTCCCACTTCCCCAAGGGTATGCCAGTCCTGGGCCTCCTCCACCACCAAATCAAATCCACCCGCCAACTGGAGGAAGAACGGCTCAGCTTCCACTCATCACCTTCAACCATACGGCACCAATATTGACTTCACTAGTTTCCAAGTCTCCCCTCCCCCACCTCAACCCAGATCCAACCCTCCACCTCGGCACTGCCCTCTTGACCTGACCTACCTGTCCATCTTCCTTCCCATCTATCCGCTGCACCCTCCCCACTGACCTATCACAACTACCCCCCACCTGAATTCACCTATCACCTTCCCACCTGACATACCCCCAGCCCCACCCTCCTATTTCTCTCTCATTCCCCCTTGCCCCCCCCCCCACAACTCCCCACCCACCCACCACATTCCTGATGAAGGACTTATGCCCGAAACGTTGACTCTCCTGCTCCTCGGATTCTACCTGGCCTACTGTGTTATTCCAGCACCTCCCCTTTCGACTCACAGCACCAGGGACCCAGGTTCAATTCCACCTTTGGGTGGCTGAATGTGTGGTGGTTGTACATTCTCCCTGTATCTATGTGGGTTTCCTCCCAGTGCTCTAGTTTCCTCCCATAGTCCAAAGGTGATTGGCCATGCTAAATGGCCCATAGTATCCAGGAATGTGCAGGCTAAGTGGATTAGCCATGGGGAAATGCAGGGCTACTGGGATAAGGTAGGGGGTTGGGTCTGGGTGGGATGCTCTTTAAAGGGCTGGTGTGGATTCAATGGGCCAAATGGCCTGCTCCCACACTGTGGGGATTCTCTGATGATCTCCAATCCACTAAAGTACGGTTCTCTCCTGCAAACCTGCACCTCAGGCTGTACCAGAGACTTCCAATGCAATGCTGCTGCAAGGTCATTGTGTGCTCAGGTACATACACCCAGCTCATGAGGTGGACCAGGCTGCATGTCCAGACTGTTCGCTTGCTGTCATAGTACTCACTTAATCTGAGCTTTCCTGGCTGCTCGCAACAGCCCTGCCTTGCCCCTTCAGCCAGAGATACCGGGCTCTCAGACTGTTTTGGGGGAGGACTTTCAGCAATGGTCACCAGAATTCTCATCAGCAAATATTCTGGTATGGAGACTGTGTGGTCAAACAACAATGTTGGAATTGTGCGAGGCAGTGACGCGAAGTGGAAAATACGTTGGGAAATTAAAGTTGAGTCAGCAATGCAACCTAAGTATTTGGAACACAGGTCTGGAGATAAAAAAATATGGTTGAGAGAAGCAGGGATAGCGTACAGCGAAAGATGTAAAGCCAATTCCTGTCATTGCAAAGAAAAGAAGAGATTTGATGTCAGGGAGTCTAAACAGAAGACATAGGAAACAACAGTTTGGTTTTGGAGTTAGAAGCATGGAACTGCTGTACAATAGTACAGCACAGAAGGCTGCACTTTAGCTCATTGAACTAACTCTGGGGCTTTCAGAGATTGCTCCAGATAGTCCTGCTCTCCTGTTTGTTCTCTATATTATTCAATTTTTGCCCCTTCAATTATTTATCAAATTCCACCACTCAGTTGGGTAGTACAGAGTAAGTCCTAACCACTCATTCAATAAAAAAAGCCTTTTCTCAAATTGGCTTTGGTTCTTTTACAAATCTTTGCTCTCTTGCTATCAAACAAGCCATTGGGTAAAGTTTCTCTTTTCTCCATTATATAACTCTTCATGATTTTATATATCCATGAATAATTTGCTGTGTAAAAATAAAGGACATCCATTAAAGACTGATCAAGAGATTTATTTTATTCAGAGAGGGTGAGTCATTGGAACTTAAAATCATCTGTGATCCAGGTGAATTGCCAAAATTGGCGTGACAGTTGGAAACACAGGGTGGTTGTGGAAGGTTGTTATTCAAACTCCAGGCTTGTGACCAGTGGTGCGCTTCAGACATCGGTGCTGAGTTCACTTCTGTTTGTGATTTATATAAATGATTTGGATGAGAATTTAGGAGGCATGATTTGTAAGTTTCTGGATGACACCAAAATTGATTGGATAGTGGACAGTAAAGAAGGTTATCTACAATTACAAAGAGATCTTGATCAATTGGGTCATCGGCTGAGGAGTGGTAGATGAGTTTAATTTGGATAAATGTGAGGTATCGCATTTTGATAAAAAAAACAAGGGCAGGACTTATACAGTTATTGGAAGGCCTAGGGTAATATTGTCGAACAGAGAGAGCTAGGAGTTCAGGTACATAGTTCTTTGAAAGTTGTGTCACAAGGAAACAGAATGGTTAAGAAGGCATTTAGCATGCTTGCCTTCATTGCTCAGACCATTGAGTACAGGAGTTGGGATGTCATATTAAGGTTGCACAGGCTTTGGTGAGGCCACATTTGGAGTACTGCGTACAGTTCTGGTTACCCTGCTATTGGAAGAATGTTGTTAAATTGGAGAGAGATAGGAAAAGAATTTTGCTGGGACTTGAGGGTTTGAGACATAAGGCGCGGCTAGATAGGTTGGGACTTTTTAACTGGAGCATAGGAGGTTGAGGGGTGACCTTGTAGAGTTTTATAAAATCATGCAGGCATAGATAAACAGAATAGCAAAGATTTTTTTCCCCAACTTGGCAGAGTTCAAAACTAGAGGGCATATTTTTAAGGTGAAAGGAGAAAGATTTAAAAGAGACCTGAGGGGCAACCTTTTCACACAGAGGGTAGTTCACATGTGGAAAGAACTGCCAGATAAAATGGTAGATACAGATACAACTATGGTATTTAAAATACTGTTTGAATAGGTAGACGAATAGGAAAGGTTTATTGAGATATGGGCCAAAAGCAGGCAAGTGGGACTAGTTTAGTTTGGAAAAGTTGGTTGGCATGGATGAGTTGGACCAAAAAGCCTGTTTCCATGCTGTATGACTCTATGACTCTACAAAAGAAAGTGGAAACAGAGACTTTGAATATTTTGAAGATAAAAGTACATAGATTCTTGATATGTAAGGAGCGAAAGTTTATTTATTAAGTTGAGATTGAGCAGTAATCAGATCTGCCATGATTTATTGAATTCAGGGATCAGGCTTGAGGCTACTGTGACCTACTCCTGCTACTGTCTGTGTTTTCTTCACTTTATGTGGAGGATGAGGAGAATGATCCCAAGGTCTACAGTCTATCTGTGTAATTGGAATCCATCATACCTGGGACCATTCCTACACCTCTCATCTGTGCATTCTCCAAAACCTTTGTGTCCGTTTTAATAAAGCAAAATGCAATGTATGTTGGAGATCTTAAACAAAAACAGGAAATGATGGAGAAACCCAACAGGCCTGGCAGCATCTGTGGAGAGAGAAGCAGAGTTAACTTTACAAATCCAGTGACCCTTTATCAGAACTGAAAAGAGCTGGGAAACGATCGTATTTATGCTGATGATGAAGCGGGGAGGGAAAGGAGTGAGATGAATAGATAGGGATGATGCAAAGAGACTATCACCATCTATTTGACTCAGTGCTTACCCCTACCTCCTGTTTATGGTCATTTCCTACATGATTTTAGTTCTGATCAAGGCTCTTTGGACTCAAAACAATAACTCTATTTGCTCATTTAAAATGTGGTATCCAGAATTAGGCACAATACTACACTGGTGAACTATTATTTTATGAAGAATAGCATACTTCCAGCCTTTTGTAGTCTACTTGTAAATCCTCTATTTGTAAGTCCCAAGATTCTTTATCAGCTACTTTATTTAGCCACTGCCACCTTCAAGAAGTTTCACACAGTACATGTTTGTCTGTTTTTAAGCCTTTTTAAAGAAAATTGGACCATTTTCTATATGCATTCTCGCTTCTGTCTTCCCACCAAGTATGACATGTTTTGTCATACCTTGCTGTGTTGAATTTCATTTGCCATCTACTTGCTCATTCCACTGGCACATCTATGTCCCTTTGAAGTCTATATCTGTCTTAGTCACTGTTCACTACAGCTGCTAATCTCATATTATCAGAAACCTTTCAAGTTGTAACCTCTACTTGCAGAAGTGCAAGCCATTAATCTCTATCAAAAATGCCAACAGTCCTAGTACTAAACTTGGTGCATTCCCCTTCTCACATATCCATTAAACAGCCTTTACCACAACATTTCAGATGACATGAAGATTGGTGGAGCAGTAGAAAGCATCGGGGACTGTCAAAGAATACAAGTGAATATAGATAGACCGGAGAGTTTGGGCGGAGAAGTGGCAGATGGAGACAAATGTGAGGTGATGCATTTTGGAAGGTCTAATTCTGGAGCAAACTACACTGTAAATGGAAAAGCCTTGAGTAAAGTTGATGAGCAGAGAGATCTGGGAGTTCAGGTCCATTGTACCGTGAAGGTGGCTGCACAAGTAGATAGAGTGGTCAAGAAGGCATATTGTATGCCTGCCTTCATCAGACAAGGTATTGAGTATAAGAGCTGGCAGGTCATGTTAAAATTGGACAAGAATTTGATTTGGCCGCATTTAGAATACTGTGTACAGTTTTGGTCGGCACATTACCAAGAGGATGTGGACGCTTTGGAGAGGGTGCAGAGAAGGTTTACGAGGATGTTGCCTGGTATGAAAGGTGCTCGCCATAAAGAGAGGTTGAGTAGGTTAGGATTGTTTTCATTAGAAAAACGGAGATTGGGGGGGACCTGATTGAGGTCTACAAAATTATGAAGGGTATAGACAGGGTGGATAGAGATTAGCTTTTTTCCATGGTGAGGGATTCATTAACGAGAGGTCACACTTTCAAGGTGAAAGGAGAAAGGTTTAAGGGGGATACACGTGGAAAGTACTTTACACAGAAGGTGGGAGGTGTCTGGAACGCATTGCCAGCAGAAGTAGTAGAGGCAGGTATGGTAGACTCATTTAAAGTGTGTCTGGACAGATGCATGAGTGGGTGGGAAGCAGAGGCATACAGATTCTTAGGAATTGAGCAACTGGATAGACAGTGCATTTGGATCGGCACAAGGTTGGAGGGCCGAAGGGCCTGTTCCTGGGCTATAAAATATTCTTTGCTCATCTATTTCCTATCCATTAACCAATTTTGTATTTATGTTGCCATTACCAGTTTTATCCTATGGGTTTCAATTTTATTAACAAGCCTACGGTCTGGTACTTTATCAAACACTTTTGGAAGCCCATAATCACAACATCACCTGCACAGCACTTGTCCACCATATCTGTCAACTCAATCAAGTTAATCAAACTTTAACAAATCAAGGCTGGCTTGCTTAATCATACTCACTGAAGTGTTTTCAACAGGAGAGCAAGACAATATGAAGGATAATTGCTTGACAATCAATGCTACATTGGTAAAGCACAGGTTACTTTCCAGGACCAAAAAATATTAATGATTTTACCAGAACAGAAGTAAGGTTTATGTGACCTCTAACATTTCTATATAATCTATGCATTCTATGTACATCTTCTTTTTGAAGTGAACTGTATTAAATATTAGGTACACTTTAAAGTACCACCCTCACTGAATTAAAATACCCATCCATTGCAACTGAAACAGTATAATTGTCAACATTATGATTAATCAGCCCTGTCAGAATGACACCCTTAAAACAATTCCAAAGTTCCACCACTTTAGCTTTACAGATTGTAGCCCATCTCTGAAGATAATTAGTGAAGGAGAGGGGAGTAAATTCTAAGGAAGATCTATGACTTTACTGGCAATAAATGACTAGAGTCATAGAGTCATACAGCAGAGAATCAGATCCTTTGGTCCAACTGATCCACACTGACCAGATATCCCAATTTGACCTAGTCCCATTTGGCCCATACAATTGTACCCTCCTCCACCACTTCCTCTGGCAGCTTATTCCACACATGCATTACCCTCTGCATGAAAAAGTTATCCCTTAGATCCTTTTTAAATGTTTCCTCTATCGCTTCTAACCTCTGCCCTCTAGTTTTGTACTCTCACACATTTGGAAAAAGCCCTTAGCTATTCACACAATCCATGCCGGCACCTGCCCATGATTTTATAAAACTTTATAAGGTCAACCCTCAACCTACGAAGCTCCGGGAAATATAACCACAGCCTATGCATCCTCTCTCTATATTTCAAACCCTTCAGTCCTGGCAACATCCTTGTAAATCTTTTCTGCACTGTCTCAAGTTTAACAATATCCTTCCTAGAGAATGGCAACCAGAATTGTACATTGTATTGTAAAAGTAACCTCATCAATGACCTGTATAACCGTAACATGATCTCCTAACTGTTACATTCAGTGTTCTGACCAATGAAAGCAAGTGTGCCAATCACCTTCTTCAGCACCCCATCTACCTACTTTCAAGGAACAATATACCTGCTTACCTAAGTCTCTTTGTTTGGCAATACTCCCCAGGGCCCAACCATTAACTGTATATGTCCTGCCCTGGTTTGCCTTACCAAAATGCAACATCTCACATTTATCTAAACTAAACTCCATTTGTGACTACTTAGCTCATTGGCCCATCTGATCAAGGTCCAATTGTACACTGAGATAATCTTCTTCACTGACCACTACACTATTATTTTGGTATCATCTGCAAACTTCCTAGCAATGTCTCCTATATTCATACCCAAATCATTTGTATAAATGACGATAAGCAATGGATTCAGCAGTGACCATCTCCTATTTTCTTTTAAATTCCATTACAAAAATATTAAGAACACAGGAATGTAGGATTGCACTATTTGGCTCTTCCAGCTTGTCTAACATTCAACAAGATTATGTTTAGTCTTCTATCTCAACTTTATTTTTCCATACTGTCTCGACAACTCTTGATTCTCTTTGTATTATAAAAAATCTATCTATTACTATCTTGAATTTGTACTCAAAGCTGAGTATTCACAGCTCTTATGTTGATGAGTTTCCAAAGATTCTTCCAATGAGGGAAGAAATCTCTTCTAATCTCAATCATAATTGGGGATACGATGGTGCAGTGGTCATGTAACTAATATATTGAGCATGAGTTTAAGTTACACCACTGTATCTGGTGGAATTTATATTAATCACAGGACCCATAAAGTGTGGCAGCAGGCTATTCAGCCCATCAAGTCTACACCATCCCTCTGAAGAGCATCTCATCCCCATCCCAGTAACCCTGCATTTCCCATGGCTAATCAACTTAACTTGCACATCCCTGGACACAGTTGGCAATTTAGCATGATCAACCCACTTAACTGCACATCTTTGGACTGCGGGAGGAAACCGGAGCACCCAGACGAAACCCACGCAGGCACGGGGAGAATGTGCAAGCTCCATATAGACAGTTGCCCGAGTGTAGAATTGAACCCGAGTCCCTGGCACTGAGCCACCGTGCAACCGTGCCACCCTAAATTAATAAAACCTGAATTGAAAAGTTTTCTTAGTAATGGTGGCCATAAAGCAACCATAATTGTTGTAAAAACCCACTTGATTCACTTTTTTCCTTTGGGAAATCTGCAATCCCTCCCTTGTCTGGCCTACACGTGGCTCTAGAACCAAATTAATATTGTTGACTCTTAAATACTTTCTGAAATGGTTGAACAAATCACTCAGTTCAACTGACATTAGGAATAGGCAGCACAATGGCCTTGTAAGTGATACCCACATCCCACACAGACTAAATAAAATAATGGTTGAGCACTTATTTGATCAGACAAACTTTGTGACCAAGCCTTTGGTCATTTGACAGTGTCTCCTTATTTTGTTTCACAATGATCCTATGAAGCTTGTTGGGGCATTTTATTTCTTTAAATATGCCATATCAGCATAACTTGTTGCTGTTGACAGTCAGAATCTGCAATGTTAGACATCTTGTTCTTTAGCAAGTCAAGAAAGTAGCTTATGTATCTTCTTGTAGGTTTGAGACAAATCAGGTAGAAAATAAGTTTTAGTGATGATAGATCTGACAGGATAGGTTACGGCCTTGGTATCCCGTCTCTTGCATAGGTCACCTCTTTATGGGTGGGGATGGCTTCCATTCAGTCCACTATACAGGAATTTGTGATGTATTTTTGGAAGTAACCAATTCTGGTTCGAAGTTCTGAAAACCTCACCATCCACAGACACCAACCCCCCCCCCTTCCCTATGTCCCCCCCCCCCCCCCAAACAACTGCTGAATTTCTAGGCTCCTGTCAATGTGTTCAGCCATGATTAGGGTGTGGTCCGGAATGAAAAGAGAATAAGACAGGATAGTAATCTTTTCTTTAAAGGAACAATTTGCTGCATTTTTTTTGACCAAATATGTGAATAAATCAGTATAATCCCCTAGCTCCCACTAAGTAAGACAAATTAAATTGATAAAGTTATAAAACCTTATTTATATTTTTCACTCGGTCATAAACTTCAGGGAATTAAAGTCATGAATTAATCACTGATGCTGACAACTCCTTAAAAGTGAGCTTAAAGTTCTAAATGAGTGCTTAAATAAGTTGGAGCAATTTTAAAAGGTAATCCATCTCATAATTTATGGTTTTACATTCAAGCTATGTGGAATTTTAACAAGACATGCTGTTCCTTCCATTTGAATTAAATGATTTAAGAGTGTCATGACTTCTTGCAAAACGCAGTTGTGTCCAAATTGACCTTTGATAAAGTTCAAAAGGTTCCACATAAATTCAGTGTTTAAATGAAATGCATAGTTACTCAATCATAAGGAATTCAAAGAGCTCCTGGTGCTCTGAGTGTACACTGTCACGCTGCTCAAATTTAATTCACACACCCTTGACTCCTACAGCGTTTGCATGATAATCTAAGACAAGGGAATCTAGTCATTGCTGGGATGTGACAACAGTTTGGAACTTATCTCTTCTCAACATCAGCCCTCTTCCACAAGCCAAGCACTGCATTCTAGGGATCACCGACACGTTGACCAAACTGACAAACACTTCATGTGGGAAATCTCCCACAACACTGATTGCTACTGTGCTGCTCTGGAAAATAACTGTCATCAAGACCTCTGTCAAAGGAATGTTGCATGCATGATCCCTTTACATATTTGCCTCTTCAGAAAGAAGAAACATTCTCGGTTTTGTTTTAGAAATAGCTTGTAGGGCTAAAAAACAAATGCAAAATTTCTTTTACCATAAAATGGGATTATAGTTTTGCATGGCTATTTTGATGACTTAAATGCGCATAAATTATTTTCTTAATCTTTGTTTCGGAAACAAAGAAATAATCTTTCACCACTCAAATTTAGGTTGAAATCTAGTCCACAGTGATGAGATAAAAGTCTCTGTCTGCTGACTTTCATTTTCCAATATGAAACATGTTGAGTCAATTTCAATCCTATCCTTAGCCTGAACATACAGCCCGAAATTAATTTGGCAGTTTCACTCAGCAAGGCTGATATGAGAAGCGGAGCAAGGTTACACAGGCACAGTGGTGAGTGTGGGGTTTGAAACATTCTGTTGCAGACAGTAGTTTTACCCTATTATTGTTCCATTAGAATTAGAAGATTTCCATTGCTCAGCACAAGCATTCCTTACATAAAAGGACATTTGCGGAAATACGCAATGTGAATGTGTTAACTTAATAAAGCTCTGTACCAAAAAGATTGAGAGAGGTTGACAAATGCATAAATCTGTATTTAATAATTAAACAATTTAATTTTTTGGTGCAACAGATCTGAGTTGCTCAGTTCAGAGATGATACTTCTTAATTTTACAATCCAAATGGAGAAAAATGTTCAACAACAACGATTCCAATTCTGCACAATCTTGGAATGAGTACAATTTCAATTTGTGAACTAGATTGATGGATTTTGAAAATACTTCCCAGTCTGGTCTAATGCAGCCATAGTCTGGGAAATATTCTCAGTGAAAAAAAATGTAAGGGCAGGGTTAGAAAAGAAAATATATGAATGATTTACGGTTTCTCCAAATCTTTTTATTGTCAGCACTTTTAAACGAACTCTTCTAATCAGGGATGTTTGTTTATGAAGAGTGAATGAGTCAAATTCCACTTTTATGACATGGAATTCCAGGATTTGCAAAGATGGAGTCATAGAATCATACTGTATGGAAACAGACCCTTCGATCCAACTAGTCCATGTTGACCATGTTCCTAAACTGAACTAGTCCCACCTGCCTGTGTTTGGTGCATATCCCTTCAAACCTTTCCTATTCATGTACTTATCCAAATGTCTTTTAAATGTTGTAACTGCACCTGCATCCACACTTTCTCAGGCAGTTCATTCCACAGATGATGTGCTGATAACAGGGAAAATCAACAAGGAGCACTTAGAGAACTTGGGGGTAGTCCTTGGATGTTTATCCTAGGTGAACATCTGCCTTAAAAGGGCAATATTCATGTTCCAGGCACCCCAAGTGATCTACTTGGGCTACATCATCAACAAAACCATGCAACACCCCTTGGAAGATAAAGTGAGGGCTCTCATATTTGTACTGGAGCTTAGATCTTTCTTTGGTCTTGTGAACTATTATGGAAAGTATGTTTAAGGATTCCAGTTCTTAATTCTTTTTTTTGTGTGAATGCGACTGACCAATGGACTTGTTTCCCAAGTGGGAGTTGCGACCCCCAGATGGGTTATAGAATCATAGAATCACACAGTGCATAAGTGCCATTTCAGACCGTTGAGATTGCACCAACAAAAAACTGCTCTAAATTAACACGAGTCCCACTTTCTTGCATTTGATCCATGGTCTTGAATGTAATGACATTTCAAGTGTTCATCCAAGTACTTTTTCAAGGTTCTGAACTTTCCTGCCTCTACTACCCTGCCAGGTGGTGCACTCCACCACCCTCTGGATGAAAAAGAAACTCCTCAAATCCCCTCTAAACTTCATACCTTCCACCTGAAAATTGCACCCCCTTGTTACTGCCCCTTCATCTAAGGGGAACAGCTGCTTTCTATCCATTCTGCTCAAGCCTCTGAAATCTTATACTCCTCAGTCTGGTTCAATCTCAGCCTTCTCTGCTCCAAAGAAAAACAACTTGAGCTTATCCAGCCTCTCTTCTTCGCTAAACTCTTCCATCCCAGGCAAGATCCTGGTGAATCTCCTCTGCATTCATATCCTTCCTATAGTGTGGTGACCAGCACTGTATACAATACTTCAGCTGTGGCCTTATTAAAGTTTTGTACAGACCCAACACTACCTCAATGCTCTTATAATCTATGCTATAATTGATAAAGGCAAGTGTCTTGCATACCTTCTTGACTACACAATTAACCCATCCTACTGCCTTCAAGAATCTGTGAAAAAAACACCAAAGATCTTTCTGTTTCTCTGAGCTTCCTAGTGCCATACCATTCATTGAGTAGTCCATTGTCTTGTTACTTTTTTTCAAATGCATCTCCTCACACTTCTCAGGCTTAAATTCTATCAGCCATTGATCTGCCCTTCTGACCAATCCTCCTGTGACCTAAGACCTTCATAAGCATCAATCGCCTGACCAATCTTCATATTATCTACAAACCTACCCATCATATGCTTGGATTTTCTTCTTCATTGTTCACAGGTAGTGTTGGGCCTGGAACTTGAAAGCTGGATAGTAGTCAAGCCTGATGAGCTTCAGAGCACAAAAGGAGTAAGAATCTTAAGTTTATTGTTTAAGTTATTTTCTTAAGTTTATTGCGTGCCACTATTGGGTTGTTGCATGTGGCTCCTTCACAACCACTCTATTCGAGACAGGCGTGACATTCATCCAGTGCTGCTATATTTTAGAGGTGGCATTTTACTGAGTGCTTTTGATCGAAGGACATGTTTATATTAGGCTACTGCCATTTGACTGATGGTTTAGGCATCAATACGAAAGCAAACTTGAACACCACGTTGAGAACTCTCTTTTCAATTACTCCAGCAGTTATAGAGTCATAGAGTCATAGAGATGTACAGCATGGAAACAGATCCTTCGGTCCAACCCATCCACGCTGACCAGATATCCCAACCCAATCTAGTCCCACTTGCCAGCACCCGGCCCATGTCCCTCCAAATGCCTCTTAAATGTTGCAATTGTACCAGCCTCCACCACTTCCTTTGGCAGCTTATTCCATACATGTACTACCCTCTGTGTGAAAAAGTTGCCCCTTAGGTCTCTTTTATATCTTTCCCCTCTCACCCTAAACCTGTGCCCTCCAATTCTGGACTCCCTGACCCCAGGGGAAAGACTTTGTCTATTATCCTATCCATGACCCTCATGATTTTGTAAACCTCTGTAAGGTCACCCCTCAGCCTCTGACTCTCCAGGTGAAACAGCCCCATCCTATTCAGCATCTCCTTATAGCCAAAATCTTCCAATCCTGGCAACATCCTTGTAAATCTTTTCTGAACCCTTTCAAGTTTCACACCATCTTTCTGATAGGAAGGAGACCAGAATTGGATGCAATATTCCAACAGTGGCCTAACCAATGTCCTGTACAGCCGCAACATGACCTCCCAACTCCTATACTCAATACTCTGACCAATAAAGAAAAGCATACCAAACGCCTTCTTCACTATCCACCTGCGACTCCACTTTCAAGGAGCTATGAACCTGCACTCCAAGGTCTCTTTGTTCAGCAACGCTCCCTAGGACCTTACCATTAAGTGTATAAATCCTGCTAAGATTTGCTTTCCCAAAATGCAGCACCTTGCATTTATCTGAATTAAACTCCATCTGCCACTCCCAGCCCATTGGCCCATCTGGTCCAGATCCTGTTGTAATCTGAAGTAACCTTTCTTCACTGTCCACTACACCTCCAATTTTGGTGTCATCTGCAAACTTACTAACCATACCTCTTATGCTCGCATCCAAATCATTTATGTAAATGACAAAAAGTAGAGGACCCAGCACCGATCCTTGTGGCACTCAACTGGTCACAGGCCTCCAGTCTGAAAAACAACCCTCCACCACCACCCTCTGTCTTCTACCTTTAATCCAGTTCTGTATCCAAATGTATCCAGTTCTCCTACTGCATTGTTCAATGATTGAAAGAAACATCCAGGGCCCCAAAAGTTCCTTCCAGGTGAAACATATAGCTCTTTCGATTTCGTATGTGATGTTGTTTGCTACCACTGGGGAAGAATAAACACAGATTGGATAATAGCAAAATTCTGGGGATGCTGTGACCCCAGTATTTTGCTTTTAGCTAGACTGTATTGTGAGATCTGAAATAAAAACAGAAAGTGCTGGAGAAACACAGAAGGTCTGGTAGCATCTTAAAGCAGAGTTAATGTTTTGAATCTGATGACTCTTCTTTGGGAATCCTACATGATCACTTTGCAGAAATGCTCCATAAAATGTACAAGACTGCTTCCAGGCACCTATCATTTTAATTTTCCCATTTCAATTCTGATCTTTCTGTTCTTGTCTTTCTAGACTGTCCTCTTGAAGCTGAAAAGAAGCTGGAGGAGCAATATTCAGGGGAGAAATTCAGTCATAGAGGGTCATTTCACTATAGTTGGACAGAGTATTAGTGAATACTCTGGACCGTCACGCATTGTTTTTGTCTCCTTATTTAAGAAAGATCAGATGGACCAATGGGCTGAGGAGAGGCAGATGGAGTTTAACTTAGATAAATGCATGGTGCTGCATTTTGGGAAAGCAAATCTTAGCAGGACTCATACACTTAATGGTAGGGTCCTAGGGCATGTTGCTGAACAAAGAGACCTTAGAGTGCAAGTTCATAGCTCCTTGAAAGTGGAGTTGCAGGTAGATAGGATAGTGAAGAAAGCATTTGGTATGTTTTCCTTTATTGGTCAGAGTATTGTGTACAGGAGTTGGGAGGTCATGTTGCGGCTGTACAGGACATTGGTTAGGCCACTGTTGGAATTGTGCGTGCAGTTCTGGTCTCCTTCCTATTAGAAGGATGTTGTGAAACTTGAAAGGTTTCAGAAATAATTTAAAAGGATGTTGTCAGGGTTGAAGGATTTGAGCCACAGGGAATAGGCTGGGCTTATTTTCCCTGGAGTTTCAGAGGCAGAGGGGTGATCTTTTAGTGATTTATATATCAGAGCCAAATGGATAGGAGAAATAGACAAAATGTTTTCCCTGGGTTGGGGGAGTCCAGAACTAGAGGCCATAGGTTTAAGGTGAGAGGGGAATATATAAAAGGGACCTAAGGGACAAATTTCTCAAGCAGAGGATGGTACGTGTATGGAATGAGCTGCCAGAGGAAGTGTGAGGCTAGTACAATTGCAACGTTTAAAAGGTAACTGGATGGATATATGAATAGGAAGGGTTTGGAGGAATATGGGCCAGGTGCTGGCAAGTGGGACTAGATTGGGTTGGAATATCTGGTTGGCATGGACGAATTGGACTGAAGGGCTTGTTTCCATGCTGTACATCTCTATGACTCTAAAGTATGTAATTGCATTAGAAGTAGTTCAGAGATTTACTCCACTAATTCCTGGGATAAAGGATGAATCTTATGAAGAAACTGTGGGCAGGTTGAGAAGGATATCTGTTAGAAAATTGAGAGGCGGTCTCACAGAAGACTCCTCATGAGACATGATAGATTGGGTGCTGCAAATATTTTTCTTCATGTGGTGACAGACTAAAATCAGTGGATACAGTTTTTGAAAAAAAGGAGTCTCCCTTTTGAGATGGAGATTAGGAGGAATTTTTAAGTTCTCTCAGAAAGGCTTGAGTTTGTGGAATTCCCTTCAATAGAAGGCAGTGGGGCAGTGTTGTTTAATACCTTTAGGGCAGGGTTGGACAGATTCTGGACTGTCTGGGGAGCCAGAGTATAGACAGTGAGAGGAAAGTGGAGCTGAAGCTTTAGCCATGATCTTATCAAATGAACCAATGCAGAACTGACTTTCTGCTGATCCTAACTCATGTGTTTATACAAGACTGTATATGGATGACAAACTGAAAAACACATTGTACAAGGAGATGCTTTGCCTCCTGTCAAATATTTCCATTCTGATCATCTCACTATTTGTTTTTGTCAACTTTTAACTCACTTCCCACATCCTGCTTTAAAGTATTTCATGCTGATCAATGAAGCAACTGAAAAAAATTTTAAAGCTATAATAACGCATCCTCTGCCAATGAGCTTTAGAAACCGTGTTAAACAGACCTTAGCTGCCAGTTAACCTCAGCAACCTGATGTGCAGATATTAGAATTCCTACTGGGGCAATGGAACTACTATTTGTTTCAAATGCTAACAAAGAGCTGATGAACTCTGGACCATACAAGTTCAACCACTTAATGCTTCATTATTGCTCAATTTATATGAGTTTTATCTTTAGAGCTGCCAGACACTCAAATTTTCCCTCAATAGTCTTGATTTTGATTTTGAATATTTCTGAAAAAGACACTAATTTTGTTGAGGCTTCTTGTCTTATACTCATCAGGACAAAGAAACATAGAAACATGGATGATTGAAGCAGGATTGGCCAATCGATCCTTGATTCAATATGATCACTGTGGCTGTGGAAAAGCACAGCAGGTCAGGCAGCATCTGAGGAGGAGGAGACTCAACGTTTAGGGCATAAGTCTTTCATTAGGAATGTGGGGCTTATGCCCGAGACGTCAACTCTCCTGCTCCTTGGATGCTGCCTGACCTGCTGTATCTTTCCAGTGCCATACTTTTCAAACTCTGATCTCCAACATCTGTATCCCACACTATCTCCACAATATGATCATTGCTGATCATCGGGCTCAATGCCCTAATCCTGCCCTCCCCCCCGTATCCCTTGATCCCTTTAGCAATAAAAGCTAAATCTACTGCCGTCTTGAAAACAATTCTCAATTTGCAAGAGTACCACTTCAACAGGAAAACCAACTTTTATTCTATGTGAATGGAGAATGCTGCTTGGCTGGCAAGTGGATTCAGAAATGCAGATGCATTGCAATGGGGAATCCAACAATTAATGCTGATTGACAGGTAATTCCCAGGCTTAATTTAAAAATCAAACCAGGCAGGTTGCCACTATCTGATCAAGGCATTGACCTGAGAAATGAACCAGTGAACAGCTGTCACTTGTTTTGTTGAGTTGAAAGAGATGCAATGTGTGTACGTGTTCTTTCTATCTGCAAAGAACAAGGCCCTTTGCATTAATAGAACCATTGAAATCATATGGCCCAGAAAGCAGCCATTTGGCTCATTTTGTCCAAGCTGACCCAAAGATATCCGGATACCCATAGAATAGAATATTTGTAACTTTCTGAGTTCTGAGGAAGGGTCACTGGACCAGAAGCATTAACTCTGATTTCTCTTCACAGATGCTGTCAGACCTGCTGAGTTTTTCCAGCAGCTCCGCTTTTGTTTCTGATTTATAGCATCTGCAGTATTTTTGGTTTTTATATGTTTTGTTCAATGGTGTGGCTGATGGTGAATCAATTATCTAATTTATAGCTCTTCGAGTTTTCTATTCACTGAATTATTAGATTTGTAAAATGTACTGTTAATTTCCTATCTCCTGTTTTATTTCATCATACAAAGTAAAGTTTCCCTGTGATCATTCCTTGGGGAATTTAAAAGCAATCGTGGTTGTTAATTGTTTTCACCATATTGACTCATGTGCAACAGGTTTTTGATAAATTACTACATGTTTTCTGGCCCCAGAATAAGTGACAATGACCTGTTGCGTTTCAATTGAACATGTGGACGATCACAGCTTATTAGTGGGAAGAGAAACATTCCCTAATATGTTTGCAGCAAAATTACCCCTGTAGTTTCAATGCTGCTGGCATTGTTTCATTACCAAGATAACAAACATACCGTCTATGTACATTTCTGGTGTGATCTGTACTGAATAGCATCTTGGTGAGGACCTTGGCGTGGATATTAGGACCGTGAGATATTGTGAAATGTTGATTTGACAGCTGTATCTATTGACCTCGCTTCTCTAACTAGTGTCTGCTCTTAATCTTATACAGTGGACATATGTCTAGGTGGCAGAAAGGATCATGCCCTGACCACCAGTTCTATTTAAAAGGATCATCAATCACTCTCAAACTATTAGCTAATTGCTTTTTACTGACTCTGAGCTAGTGAACTTGCTGCATAGTCTGAGGAGTTGGTCACAGTTCGTGAGGTTTGCAGAGAATGATGCTGCTCTTGACGAAGGCTTTGGTTGTGGCTGTGAGGGTTCTAGTCAGACTGCTTGCTCTCAGTTACAGTGTGATAGTAGCAATATAAGAGGGAGATGCACAGGTGTAGCACACAAGGAGGAGGAGAAGATGGGTTGTCCATATGAGGCTTTAACTAACTCAGAACTTTTGGAACTCTTCTTTTACCTTCACCGAAGCCAGGAGCAGCATGTGTATTGTCTAAAATTTATAAATGAGGAGTTCACAGATATTTGCCACCTCGTGGAATCAAAGGAGTCAGGGAGGATGCCAGAGGACTGGAAAATGGCTAATGTATCACCCCTGTTTAAGAAGGGAGGGAGATAGAAAACATGAAATTGTAGGCCAGTTAACCTGACTTCAGTCATTAGTAATATTTTAAAGTTCATTATTAAAGAGATTGTAGAGTATTCTCAAGAGCAACTAGGGACATGCAATAAACATTGGCTGGCCAGCGATACCTACAACCCACAGATGAACATAAAGAAAAGAAAACTTGCAAGTAGATGGTTAAACAGGGCAGAGTCAGTATGGTTTCATCAATGGGAGGTCATGTCTGACAAACCTTTTAGAATTCTTTGAGGAGGTAATGAAGAGGGAAGTTAGACAAAGGAGAGCCAATGGATGTGATCTATTTGGATTTCCAGAAGGTCTTTAACAAAGTGTTGGACAGGAGGCTGCTAAATATGAAAAGAGTCCATGGTGTTAGAGGCAAGGTACTAGCATGGCTGGAGGACTGGCTGACTGGCAGAAGGCAGACAGTGGGAACAAAGAGATCTTTTTCAAGATGGCAGAGAGGTGACTAGTGGAGTTCTGCAGGGGTCAGTGTTGGGACCACAACTATTCACATTATGCATTAACTACCTGAATAAAATAAATGAGGGCATTTTTGCTAAATTTGCAGATAGGTGGAGGTACAGGTAGTGTTGAAGAGGCAGGCAATCTGCAGAAGGAGTTGGAGTCAGAAGGTGTGGTGCTGGAAAAACACAGCAGGTCAGGCAGCATCCAAGGGGCAGGAGAGTCAAGGTTTTGGGCATAAGCTCTTCATCAGGAATGTGGAGAGGAAGGGGGCTGAGAGATAAGTAGGGAGTGAGGGGGGCATGGAAGGAAGGTGATAGGTGGATGCAGGTGGGAGGTAGTTGTGATATGTTGGTAGGAGAAGGTTGGAAGGAAGATGGACAATATGCCAGGTCAAAAAGGCCGGGTTGGAGGGTTGGATCTTGGATGAGGTGGGGGGGAGGGGAGATTTGGAAACCAGTAAAGTCACTATTGATGCTGTAAAGTTGTAGGTTCATGAGGCAGAGGATAAAGCGTTCTTCCTCCAGTTGGTGGGTGGCTTTGATTTGGTGGTGGAGGAGGCCCATGACTTGAATGCCCTTGAGGGAGTGTGAGTGTGAGTTGAAACGGTCAGCCAGGACAGTGGGGTTGTTTGGTGAGTGAGGACCAGAGATGTTCCCTGAACTGCTCCTTGAGTAGGCATTCTGCTCCCCTGATGTAGGGGAGGCTACATCAGGAGTAATGGATGCAGCAAACGAGGAGAGTGTTTATGCAGGAAAATCTTTGCCAGATGTGAAATGATCCTTTAAGACCTTGGATGGAGGTGACAGGGGAGGTGTAGGTGCACGTTTTGTTATTTGTGTGATGGCAGGGAAAGGTGCCAGGTTAGAGTGTGGGTTGGTGGAGGGGGTGTGGACCTAACAAGGGAGTTGTGGATGGAATGGTCTCTGTGGAATGTAGATGGGTAGGGAAGGAAATATGTCTCTGGTGGTGGCGTCTGACTCAAGGTGGTGAAAATGAACTATATCTGGAGATTCATGGGGTGGACGGTGAGGATCAGGGGGGTTCTATCCTTGTTGTGGTTGGAGGGGTGGGGTTCATGGGCAGAGGTGTGGGAAGTAGAAGAGATGTGCTGGAGGGCATTGTTGACCATGTGGGAGGGGAAATTGCGGTCCTTGAAATAGGAGGACAGCTGGGATGTCCTGGAGTGGAATTGCTCCTCCTGGGAGCAGATACAGCGGAGGAGGAGAAATTGGAAGTAAGGGATACCGTTTTTACAGGGTAGTCAAGGTAGCTGTGGGAGTTGGGAGTTGGTCGGTTTGAAATTCATGCCTGTATTGAATCTGTTGCCGGACACAGAGACAGAGAGGTACAAGAAGGGGATGGAGGTGTCCAAGATGGTCCATGTGAACTTGAGGTCAGGGTGGAAGGTGTTGGTGAAGTTGATGAACTGTTTGACTTCCTTGTGGGAGCACTAGGTGGTGCCGATATGGGTTGGACAGGCTAGAAGAATGAGCAATGAAGTGGCAGATGGAATACAATGTGGGAAAGTGTGAGGTTCTGCACTTTAGTAGGAAGAATAGAGGTGTAGAGTATTTTCCAAGTGTCAAAAAATGCTTTGGAAATCTGAAGCATAATGGGACTTGAGAGTCTTAGTTCAAGATCCTCTGAAGGTTAAACGTACAGATTCAGCTGGATGTTAGGAAGACAAATGCAATGTTCCCATTCATTTTAAGAGGGTTGGAATACATGAGCAGAGATGTACTGCTGAGGTTGTATAATGTTCTGGTCAGACTGCATTTGAAAGATTATGAGCTGTTTTAGGCCCCATATCTAAAAAAGCATGTGCTGACATTGGAGGTGATCTAGATAATGTTTACAAGAATGATCCTGGTGATGAAGGGCTGTCACAAAAAGTTACACTTGAGGCCTCTGGGTCTGTACTCAATGGAGTTTAGGAGGATGAGGGTGATCTGACTGAAACTTACAGGATACTGAAAGGCCTGGTTATAGTAGACTTGGAGAAGATGCTTCTATTAGTAAGAGAGACTCAGACCTGAGGGCACAGCTTCAGAATAAAGGGCCAATCCTTCAGAACTGAGATGAGGAGAAAGTTTTTCAGTTAGAGGGTGCTGAATATGGAACTCACTGCCATAGAGGGCTGTGGGAGCCAAGTCATTGAGTGTATTTAAGACAGAGATAGATAGGTTTTAGCCATAATCTAGAGTATTGTTTCCATTTAAGTAATTTCCTGACAGCTGCTTTGATGCCTCAGTTGAACCTGGTTCTACCATACTTCCAGGTAGTGTGTTCTGGATGTTAAATGTTTGCTTTGTGAAAAAACCTTTTCTCATTTCATATTGCTTGATTTACAATTTACATTGTATCAGTCCCATCTCATTAAGAGGGAACAATTTCACCTCAACACCTCTGTCCAGCACCCTCAGAATTTTTTAACATTCTATCAAATCACCTCAGCTTCTCCTTTCCAAGGACAACAGCCCTGACTTTTCCACTTTATCTTCATAGCTGAAGTGTTTCGTCCCTGGAACCCATTATTGTGAATCTTCTGCACTCTCTCCAATGTTCTAAAATCGGCACCCAAAATTGAACACAATACTCCACTTTAGGTCTGACTAGTATCAGATAAACATTCAGCTGTTTGCTCCTGTACACTATACAGTACACCTATTAGTAAGGCTAGGATACTGTATGTTTAACGATGGCTCAGTCAGTTTGTCCTGCCACCTCTTTTGAGGTATGTACACCTGTTCTGCCCCTGCACACTCTTTAGATTACTACCCATTATTTTATACAGTTTCTTCATTTCCTTTCTACCAAAATGATATCACCTCACACTTCCTTGCACTGATCATCATCTGCTACTTATCTCCCCACTCCACCAACTTTTGATGTCCTTTTGTAATTTAATACTATCCTTCCCACAGTTTGCGATACTTCCAGTACATTCCATAAACTATTTCTTGCACACCAAAATATTACTTGCACACCAAAATCTACATCATTTCTTAATAAATCAGAAAGAGCAAAGATTTTAAAACCAACCTCTGAGAAACTCACTCCATGCCAATCTGCAGCCTGAAAAATACCTATTAACCATTAAGTTAAAAATCACACAACACCAGGTTATAGTCCAACAGGTTTATTTGGAAGTACTAGCTTTCGAAGAGCTGCTTCTTCATTAGGTGGTTCTCGAAAGCTAGTGCTTCCAAATAAACCTGTTGGACTATAACATAGTGTTGTGTGATTTTTAACTTTGTCCACCCCAGTCCAACACCGGCACCTCCAAATCAATATTAACCATTATGCTTTGATCCCTATTCCTCAGCCAGTCGTGTATCTGTGTGCTATTGTCTAGTTTATTCCATAAACTTTAATGTTTCCTACAAGTCAGTTGTGTGGTACTATATTTCACATTTTTTGAAAATCTATGCACACATCTACAGCATTACCCTAATCAACTCTCTGTTGCCTCTTCAAAAATCTTCAGCAAATTAGTTAAACATGATTTCCCTTAAGAAATCCATGCTGGCTCTTCCTAATTAATACATTTTTTTCTTATGACTACTAATTCTATCTTGAATAATTGTTTCCAGAAGGTTCCCTCCCAATTAAGTTAGACTGACTGGTCCGTAATGGCTGTGCTGAGCCTTACGATTTATTTTGAACAAGTGTGTTACATTTGCAATTCTCCAGTTCTCTGGCACCAGCTCTGAGTGAACGGAAGATTGCGAGATTATGGCCAGTGCCTCTGCAATTTCCATTCTCACTTCCTTTAATATCTTTGGATGTCCTATCAACTTTAAATACTCTCACAGCTTATCAAATAACTCCTTTAGATCAATTTTAAACTTTTCTAGTGACTGAGTTTCCTCTTCTGTCATCATAGCCTGGGGACCATCTCCTTCCTTAGTAGAGATATGCAACACATTAATTTAAATCTTCAGCCACTTTTCCTATCTTCATGTGTGAATTCCCTTTTGTCCCCTAATTATCCAAACTCCTCCTTATACCATCCTTTTGCTGTTTATTTACCTGTAGGAAATGCTGGGGTTACCCCTTATGTTGTTAGCTGCAAGCTTTTTTATGATCCCTCTTTGCTAGTCTTATTTTCTGTTTCACCTCTTTCCTGAACCTTCTGCATTAAATTTAGTTCTCAGATGCATTTTCCACCTTACACCTGTTATAAGAGCATTTTTTTTCTCTTTGATCACTCTTTTTTTTATTCTGAGAGCAATTGTCCTACCTTTCAACCTTGAGGGACATATCACTGCTGTATCTGAGCTACCTCTTCTTTGAACTTGACCGATTGTTCAGCTGCAATATTTCCCATCAACCTTTGGTTCCTGTCCCTCCAGCCCACCTCCATTTTGTCACATTGAAGTTCGCTGTTCCCACGTTAATTATTTTTACTCTGGATTTCTCCATCTCTTTTTCCATTTTAACGTAAACTATAGGATACAATGATCTCTCTCTGCTAAATTCTCTTTCCACCAATATATGCTTTACTTGGTCCATCTCATTCCCCAGAACCAGGTGGAGAAATGCTTCCTTCTTGTTGGTTTTGATAGATACTGCTGTAGACAAATTCTCTGGAGTACAATCTAGACGTGCTTGCCCTAATTAAAATCCCCATTATAAATATTTTATGATGTTAATACCTTTCTGTAATTTCCTTGTGGATTTGTTCCTTTACATCCTTTCTACTAGCTGGCCTATAGATTTATAGACCAAGCAGTGCAATTGCATTCCTTTTGCCCCTCAGTTCTAGTCGAATTGACTCTGTTTTGGAACCCTCTGAATCATCCTCTTTCTTTAGTTATGCAATGCTAGCTTCACCATTACTACTGCCCCTCCTCCTTTTCTCATTTCTTATGTTTCTGAACATCTTGTAAACAGGAACATTTAAAACACGGTCCTATCTTTCCTCAAGCCATAGCTCTGCTACCACTATACATTATAATTTTACATTGCAACCTGCACCAATCTTCTTGACTAGACTCTATACATCGACATATGTTCAGTGTAATCCTAATTTAGACTCAATATTTTCTTCCTATCTGCACCTCTACCTGTTAACTTACTGTTCTCTATTCTAATACTGTCTATCTCTCCCTGTGTTTTGTGCACTCTGGTATTACTCTCTAATATATTCTCCAGGTTCCCACACTCCTCCCAAGTTAGGTTAACGCGTCACCCCACCCCCTCACCGACAGCACTGGCAAAATGGTCTGTTCAGGTGCAGTCCATCCAGCTTGAATAGTGTCATTCCCTCCAGAGCCAGTTTCAATGGCTCAGGAATTTTAACCCTTTCCTTCGGACCATATTTCCAGCTAAGCATTCATCTGTTCTATCCTCAAATTCATGTACTCAATGTGAATGTGGCACTGGGAGTAATCTGTTGATTATTACTTTTCAGGTGCTATTTGCTAACTTGCTTACAAATTATGACTGCATGATACATTCCTCTTCCCACCTATGTACCAGAGTGGACCATGATCTTTCAATGTTCAATGTTCAATCCTCTCTTGAAGAATGTTCTACAGCCACTCTGTGACATCCTTGACTTTGGCACCAGCAAGGGAACATACCATCCTGGAGTCCTATCTATAGCCACAGAAACACTGTTTCTGAATAAGGACTGTTGTTCTGAATTCCCTAGCACTACTTCACTGCTCCTTTTCTTCCTTCCCTCTTGTTCAACTGGGGAACACTATTATTCTACAGACTTGCCTCTTGTTGCACACCTCTATTGAACCATCACTTTCATCAATGTCCAGAACAAAAATCTGATTAGTGAGCAGGACCTCAGAGGATTCCTACAATATCTGTCTTCGACTGCTTTACCCTCTGGTATGACCATCTGTCTGAAAGCGCTATTCAGATAGTCCTCTGCCTCATGGATATGCTGGAGTGACTCTAGTGGTTGATCAAGTTCCAAATCCTGTCATTTAAGTTTGTGCAGCTGATGGTAGTCCTGCACACATGCTTTTTTAGGCCATGTGAAGTGTTCATAATTCCCCATCTGCCATAGTTTGGACATTCCACTTGGCTGATCTGCCCTACCATACCTTAAACTTTTTTTTTACTACTTACTTTAAACTTATTTTCCTTATACTAGCTTTTGTTTTAAATGTTTATATTTCCCGATTATAAGACAGTCGTTAACGGCAGCAGCTTGTAAAAAAAACCTCTTTACCTCTTTGCTGAATTCCCCACTCAGCAAGCTTAACTTATTGCAATAAATGTGCTGAAAGCACCTGTTCACTTTATTCATTTAAGTCCCACTTTTAGTTAAGTTCCCCAAGATTTCACTTTGTTACATCTCACTTTGGTGTAGTTTTACCATGTACCACTTAATGACAAAGGTTTTTGTACAGTATAGGAGCTCATGTTGCAGAGAGTAACATATTATATGTAATATCAGACAACGAAAAAGCTGGGTAGGAGGGTGACTAAACAGAATGCAGAGGTGGATGTCTATCACAAATAGGATTCATTACATCATTGTTGCTTATGCATTCACCCTTTTAATAAAATAAAGGTGTTTAGCACTTTCAACTTAAATTAAGGTTTGATGTATGATCTAATGATTTTTAACACTCAGTTCAGATGTAAGATAAATGTATATACTAAAAGCACAGACCAGACATGGTTTAGTGTTTGTATTCTTATGTACTTCACTGGAAGTTTCTTTGAATGTCAAAACAAGGATAAATCAACAAGGGATCTAAGGAATGACAGCTGAAATAATTTATGGTAAAAAAATCAGAAAGTACCTAAAAAATGGAACACTCCCCTATATGGTTCCAATGTGTCTTTACACTTCAATTCTCAGGGCCTTTATTCTGATCTTTTTCCTTATGATACTGCCTATTGCTCAGCTTCAAATACATACAATTTTCCTTTGCAAAATGCAATAAGCTCCCTCAGTTACTTCCATGGCAAAGCTCCAACTACCTGCAATGTAAAGATATTTCTGCTAATTTCTCATTTATACTACAACATTTCTTTTATCTTTCTAATCAATTAGCTTTTCAAAAACGTTACAATATTCTTTGAACCATTCCATATTATCTGTTGTCAATTAACCTGTGTATTTATAAATGTTCACTAAATCTAACTTGATTTTTGGACTCTCCAGAACAAATTTTAACCAGGCCCTCCCAGAATTCACTGTCCCCAAAAATGAAAATCACCTCCAATATATCTGCTAATCCACTAATTAGTTAAGAACAACTTCCCTACCAAGTGTTACCTAATTTTTTCAACACTACACTTGCATTCTGAATTGTCTGATACTCAGTCGTGGATCCTGGAAACATGATGTTAAAAACATTTGTCTTCTCTGATGCGGTGGTATGCAGTCAATTGTTTCCTGATCACAAGGATATTCTGGTACAACGATAAAATGTGATTCTTTGGATAAACTGATGATCCAGTGGTGGCCTATATACAATAGGCGTCATAAAATTTCATTGTGCTGTTGCTCTATTTAACAGTGTAACTTAAAGCATAGATCGTATGAGTCAAAGCTCTTCTGAGTATTAAATTCTCACAAAATTTAAACTCTGTTTATTCAATTTTCATAAACATTATGGAACACAAAGAATCACATCCTTCCCCAAGTACAAATATACAGCTGTATAAATACCTTTTCAAGTGAATGACAATAATGCAGCACTCCTTATTACATATGGAACAGGTCCATTGGTATTTTTTAAGGAGGGTAACGATTTAGTTTCTGATACAAGGTGTTCCTGAGTCACAGGACTGAGTGGCAAGACTCTGAGGCTGAGTTAGCAAGTTGTGCAAAGCAGTTCACCTTGAAAAAAATGCATGTTCTGCTTGGCAATTTAAAAAAAAGTCTATTTTTCATTCAAATCCTGTAAAGCAAGGGTAAAGCAATAAATCTATTGCATTGCACGTATGTGACATAATTACCTTGTGATCATGTCAGTGTGCCCTCCACTATGCAAGAAACATGGCAAAGGCTTCAATACAAATCATAGCAATGTCCAAAATTGTTTCAAGTCTAGCACCCTATGACAGTGCAGAAAGTAGAAATAGCCGATTTCTGAGAGATTAAATGATGATGGTAATAAAGCTGTTCAGAACAATATATCCACCCACACCAGTCACTGTTTGGTTAAACCTGGTTTAATCCATTTAAAAATAAAATGTGATGTCGTTAATTAATTAATTTCTTAATAGTGACAAATAAATTTCATGTATACCTTAAAAAAGCTCTGGAAGAAGTTTACACATATTATTTTTATTCAATCTGTAAAATTAACCTTTGATTACTCTAGCATGTGAACAACAGAGAACATTTCCAAAATTCTTTAACCCTGAATTTAGTTATTAAAAATAAAATACTTTCTGACAAAAAAAGTCTGCCCTGCACATACAAGTCTACTTAGTTTACAATGAGTGCCTTTGTGAAAAATGGAACTCAGTAATTTGTTTGTTACACATAGATATCTATTGGATTTACAGGACTTATATTTCTTCTGCGTCTATCACTTCGATTTTTTTAAGCTCTTTGGATATAGTAGGGTTTGAGGTGGTAGATAGATGTCCCAAGTCAACTAGAATGTTGAAATTTGGGACAGTTCTTCTTTGAGAAGGAGATTATGAACTGAAATTAGAAAAAGGGCAGAATAATATTAAATGTAAGAGATTTAGGACTGTGAATCAGAGAATGTTTATTACACACAAGGTTACAGGGATATGAAATGCGTGATGGGAGCTCAGTATGTTGACGGATGGTTATATATGTAGTTTAAGGAAAAGATGATAAAGCATTATGGGAACAAGTCAGATATGTGGGCTGAAGACTGTTACTTCTGTAGAAGGCCAGCACCAACATTACCTGATTAGGTTAACCAACATGTTTTAATTCTGTAATACTATATTATACAGTATGATGCTATGACAGCAATGACCGCAGATATGTCTCAGTATGACAGGACCACTGATTTTGCTCTCTCTGAACAGTAAAGTAACCATTACAGCCTGATCTTCTTCTCAGTTGATATCATCCTGTTTTCATTTAGCAGAAATTCTCCTAAGGTGAATTTAATGCCGTCTTCTGTGACAGGTTTGGTGCTTATAGGACATTTCAACAGACAGAGGATGGCAGTTAGGGCCCATATCTTCTTGTCCCTCCATAATGACTAAACCTGTGGCAGAAAATCCTGTGGATGGATTTTCCACCCTATTACCAGTAATGGTGCTAAAGGGAGTAATTACAGCCACAGAGTGGTATGGGTGGCTCAGTGGTTTGCTTTGCTGCCTTACAGGACCAGGCAACTGGGGTCGATTCCACCCTTGGGTGACTGTCTGTGTGGAGTATACACATTCTCCCTATGTCTGCATGGGTTTCCTCTGGGTGCTCTGGTTTCCTCCCACAATCCAAAGATATGTAGGTTAAGTGGATTAGCTATGCTAAATTGCCCATAGTGTCCAGGGAAGTGAAGGCTAGGTGGATTAGCTGTGGGAATTGCAAGATAACACAGTGGGGTGGGTCTGGCAAGATGCTCTTCAGAGGGTCAGTGTGGTCTCGATGTGCCGAATGACCTGCCTCCACACTGTAGGGATCATACTTAAGAGCCTCTTGTCATCACTGTGAATATTAACCAAGCAGCAGGTAGATGGAGGATTTCAGTAAATCATGAGGTTTCTTGTAGCCAGGAGATTGATACCCATATGAACTTCAAGTTGCAACAGATTGATAGAAGTCTTTCTCTCTGTTCATATCTCCCATTTTCAAGGTATTGCTGTTTAGCTGCTTGGATGATTTGAAGTTAGTTCAAAGGTTTCTGTCTGCAGAACATCTTCAATGGGTCACAAAGGGTGGAATCTTGTGCTTCTTTTTGGTTGTTATGAATTGCATTGCATTCTTTGGAGAGATTCTCACTGTAAGACCTAATAAGATTTCTTGCCATATCTTTAAAAAAGCGCATCATTAACTGACCTCCTCCTGTCCATCAGTGTAAGTACCACTCCTAACTTATACTCACTCTATCCCTGCTAGTGTACCTACCTCCCAACAAGACACATGCCTTGACACTCAGCATTTCCTTCAACAGCCTCCTTCATTTGGTCTTGTCCCTCTGAACGTCCCACACTACTAACCCCACATACCCAGCTTTTGACAACATGCATCAAACATGCACGTTAGCAGTGTGCCACCATTTACACCTCACTCACTCAATCCCTCCCTTTCTCTCATTGCAGATGAAGACAGCCTACCATACGGCAGAAACAGACCAGATGGATAAAAGGGTGTCTGGCATTCAACTCCTTTGCCCCTATGAGGACAGAATCTTGGCCTGTGCAGAAAGGCACCAGGATAGTTCCTGCAGGGATGCTGAGACATCCTTGCCCTGTAAGGACCGAGCTTTGTCCTGTGGTAATTCAATGCACCCCGCTTCTCATTGTTGCCCCTGACCCCTTCTCTCTGTCCTGTCTCATAAATACAGCCGGCAATGTACACCATGAGTTTTGAGAAGATTTGTAGCTCAGGTTGAGGTTTTGGATGTAGGTTTGCTCGCTGAGCTGGAAGGTTCATTTCCAGATGTTTCGTCCCCTACTAGGTAACATCTTCAGTGGGCCTCCGGACGAAGCACTGCTGAAAATTCCTGTTTTCTATTTGCATATTTAAAATAAATATGTTTACATATAAATAGAAAGCAGGAATTTTCAGCAGTGCTTCACCTGAGGCCCACTGAAGATGTTGCCTAGTAGGGGACGAAACATCTGGAAATGCTGAGCAGGTTTGCAAACCTACATCCAAAAATGTACACCACTTCTGCCAAGAAGCAGCCCAATCCGCGAGAAGCCACCCCCCTCGACCTCTGAGGATGAGAGAGCTGAGGTCTCAGAGAAATCAACAGCAAGGCCGACTCCTGCTCCCTCCGTCACCCCAGATACTCACACCAGGAACCTGCTCAGCCCCCAGCAGGAGTGGATATTGTGGTGTTAACAACCAGGGACTTTATCAACAAGCACAGGGAGGGATAGGAGCTGCAGACAGGAGGGTGGGAGGCAATGAGTCTCAACGTCTGGAAGCTGCAACAGTGCAGAGGGTCTTGTGATTGTCTCTTTGTCTTCAGGGGCAGGCTAGCGGTTGCCATGGAGATTAAGATTCAGAATCCTCAGGATCTGCTGGAGAGGCATATATCTGTACACTACTACCTCAGCTATTGATCTGAGGGCTCAAAGACATGCCAACAGAGGGATAGGGAAACTGGCATGTACTCCAGGTGGCTTTTCCTCACTAGGAGACAAAGCAGCACCAACAGTTTCCTCAGATATCTCCTGCCAGGACATAGCAGCGGTGGTCAGACCTTGTACTGCTATCCTGCCTGCCCCCTTCCATTTTTCTGACTTTCCTATTTGCTTCCTTGGCACCTCATGAATAATGGTGTGTTATCAACAAAAATATTAAGAGCAAGAGAGTAATGAGAGAGAGGGTAGGGCCTCTTAAAGATCAAGGAAGTCATCTTTGTGTTTCACCCCAGGAGATGGGCTAGATATGAAATGAATATTTTGTATCAGTTTTTTTATGGAGAAAGAAATGGAGTCTACAGAATTCAGAGAAATAAATTTTGATGTTTTTAAAACAGTTCACATTACAGAAGAGAAAGCTTGGGAAGTCTTAGAGAATATAAAAGGTGGGTACATCTCTGTGACCTGATCTAATGTATCCTAGAACGTTGTGGGAAGTAAGAGAGGAAATTATGAGACCACTTGCAGAAATATTTGCATCATCTCTAACTAGGTGAGATGCATGATGACTGGTGGGTGGCTAACATTGTACCTTTGCTTAAGAAAGGTTGTAAGAGAAACCTGTGAGTCTAACTTCGGTTGTGGGGAAATTGTTTGGAGGTGATTATAAAGATAGGATTTATGAACATTTAGAGAGACAAAGATTGATTAAGAATAGTCAACATGGTTCTGTGTGAGGAAAATCATGTCTCACAAATTTGATCGAGTTTTTTGAGAAAGTTACCAAAATGATTGATGATGGGAGAGTAGTAGACATTGTTTATTGGATTTTAGTAAAGCCTTTGACAAGATTCTGTAGGGTAGACTAATTAGTAAAGTTAGGTCATATGGAATTCAAGGTGAGCTTGCCAATTGGATACATAATTGGTTTAACAGCAGGAGACCGAGACTAATGGTGAAGGATTGCTTTTCAGACTGGAGGCCTGTGACCAGCGGTGTTCCATAGGGATCAGTTCTGGGTTCTCTTTTGTTTCTCATTTATATAAATGATTTGGATGAGAATATAGAGGGCATGATTAGTAAGTTTGCAGACAACACTAAGATTGGTGGTATAGTACACAGTGAAGAAGTTTTTCTAAGATTACAAAGAGTTCTTGATCAAGTTGGTCAATGGGCTGAAAAATGGCGATGGAGTTCAATCTGGATAAATATGAGGTATTGCATTTTGATACAACAAACAAGGATAGGGCTTCTACAATTAATGGTAGGGCCTAGGGTAGTGTTGCAGTACAGAGGGGCCTAGGAGTGCAGGTACATAATTCTTCAAAGTTTGCGTCACGAATAGATAAGGTAGTTAAAAAGGCATTTGTCATGCTTGCCTTCATTGCTCAGTCTTTTGAATTTCGGAGTTGGGAAGTCATGTTGAGATTATACAGAACATTAGTGAGGCTTCTTCTGGAATGTTATGTCCAGTTCTGGTTGCCCAGATTAGATTACATTCCTTACAGTTTGAAACAGGCCCTTTGACCCTACAAGTCCACACGAACCCTCCGAAGAGTAACCCACCCAGACCCATTTCCCTCTGACTGATGCATCTAACACTATGGACAATTTATCATGGCCAATTCACCTCACCTGCACAGCTTTGAATTGTGGGAGGAAACTGGAGCACCCAGAGGAAACCCATGCAAACACTGGGAGAATGTGCAAACTCCACACAGACAGTCACCCAAGGCTGGAATTGAACCTGGGACCCTGGTGCTGTGAGGCAGCAGTGCTAACCACTGAGACACTTTGTGAAGGATATTATCAAGCTGGAGAGAGTTCAAAAGAGATTTACCAGGATGTTGCCGGATATGGAAGGTTTGAGTTATAAAGAAAGGTTGGATAGCCTGGGACTTTTTAAACTGGAGTATAGGAGGTTGAGAAGCAACCTTAAAGATGTTTATAAAAGAATGAGGGGTATAGATAGAGTTATTGGTAGTTGTCTTTTCCCTAAGATAGGGAATTTCAAGATTAGGGGGCACATTTTTAAAGTGAGAGGAGGGAGATTTAAAAAAGACGTGAGAGGCAAATTTTTTTACACAGAGAGTGGTTCACGTGTGGAATGAACTTCTCGAGAAAGTGGTGGATGCAGGTACAATTACAAGATTTAAAAGATATTTGGATAAATGCATGATTAGGAACGGTTTTTCGAGGGATATGGGCCAGGAGCAGGCAGGTGTGACAAATTAGTTTGGGATTATGTTCATCATGGACTGGTTGGACTGAAGGATCTGTTTCTGTGCTGTATGACTCTATGACTCTTTTAGAGTTAAAGATGATCATTTGGATGTCTGTAAAAAGGATGTATAGTTGGTTTTGGAACCATCTTGTGCTGGGGCTGGTACATGTTTAGTTCAGAGCTGGTGCATGAGAAGGCTGCACTGCCTCGGATGAGCTGAAATGTGGTTGAATGATGTGGAGGTGCCAGTGTTGGACTGGGGTGGACAAAGTTAAAAATCACACAACACCAGGTTATAGTCCAACAGGTTTATTTGGAAGTGCAAGCTTTCGGAGTTCTGCTCCTTTGTCAGGTAGCTGACAAAGGAGCAGCACTCCAAACGTTTGTACTTACAAATAAACCTCTTGGACTATAACCTGGTGTTATGTGATTTTTAATGTGGTTGAATGAGACCATCCTTAAGCTTGGTGTGTAACTATAGATGCCCTTGCCACATCAGGATCTTCCTATCCTCCTACAAAGATGCAGAATGCTCTTCCTGGAGCACCACTTACTGCTGTGCAATTCTGCAAATCCTGACACGTGCATATCAAAAGGTTGTCCCAGTTCTATCCAGATACAGGAATCACAGCTTCAGCATCTCAACTGCTTGTCAACTGCAACTCAGCTGTTCAAATGTATTGTGCTGCAACTTCCCTGGAAGTCAGTGTTTGGGCTCCTCACAGCCATCACTAGGCAAACATTCTTAGAAGGTATTCCTGTCCTCCGAGATTTTGTCTGCTGATTCTGCTTAAAGGAACAAATCTCTGTGGGAAAATTTGATTCGATCAGGATGAATGCAGCATGGCAGCTTCCTGGATATGTTGCATCTTCCCAGTTCTGACGAAAGATCCTTGATTGAAACTTAACTTTGTTTCTGTCTCCACAGATACTGAGCACTTTCTGTTTTCAAACAATATAATTTTCCAAAATAATTGAAATAATATTAAATGGAGCAACCCCTCTACTATCAGCTCAAAGGTTGCTGAGAAGGCAATTTTGACTTCGGGTCATAGTACAAACAAGCTAATATCAAATCAACCATTAATTATACATCTCTCACAATTTATTACATTATCACCCAAAGCCAAAATTACCCCAAAGATTATCAATTGGAATTTCAGTAGGCAGGACAAACTAAAGCTGCCAGTTTCTGTTTCCTGTGTGTCCCTCACTCCCACTTTTTCTCAGGCAACCAAAAGACAATGCCAGCTTCTTGATGTTTGTTGTCGTGTTGTCATTCCAGCTGCTGTACAGAGATCAACTGGAGGGTTTTCCTTGATTTTGTTAAACCAAATAATTAAAGCAAACAGTCCTTGTTAATTCTCAAGTGGGCAATGTAGTTAAAGATACTTTAAAAGTACTTATTATAGCACTTGGCTTGGTTCAAAGTGCCACATACAAACGCAATGATGAAAAGCTCAATTTTTGGGCTGCACCAGAAATGAGATCAGAGGCAGACAGGGCCCAGAATGTTCACTTTGGCCAGGTTGCCAATTTCCTGATGTCCTAGAATGTAAAAATCCCTACAGTACAGACTGAGGTCGTTGGGCCCATTGAGTCTGCACCAACCCCACCCCCCGCCGTAAAGCATCCAACACAGATCCATCCTCCATCCAGTCCTGTAACCCCAAATATCCCATGGCCAATCCACCTAGCCTGCACCTCCCTGAACACTATGGGCAATTTAGGATGGTCAATCCACCTAACTTGCACATCTTAGGATGGTGGTAGGAAACTGGAGCACCCGGGGAAACCCACACACATAGGGAGACTGTGCAAATTCTACAGAGATAGTCACCTGAGTGTGGAATTCCAATGATGTGAGTTTGCCTTCAGCTGGGGATTTTAATCTGATGCAGCAGTGCTTATACTGTACCTTGTAATGTAATAAAAGCAGGTGTGAATATTATGGTATTGATGAATCCAATGGATGTTTATTATAGCTGCCTATTACATTCAAAGGCACATTCACATTCACAGGCACATAAGTGTCTGGGCTAGAATCAAGCTCATTACAGCAGAAACATATTTCCAGTAGCATGTCATGCTTCAAGTGAGCCAAGTTAAGGTGAAGTCTAATATCTTTTATACCCTTACACGACACCAGCTTTAAGAGGCATGCTTATGATATTATCATTGCAAAACGTGCTATAACAGCCAGTCTTTCACTCATTCCCATCCCTGTCTCGGGCGCACACACGCACACATACACACACACACATGTACACGCCCACACACACACGTACACACACACACACATGTACACACACACACACACACACACACGTACACACACACACACATACACACACACACACATGTACACGCCCACACACACACGTACACACACACACACATACACACACACACACACACACACACACACACGCACATACGCACACACCCTCCGTGGCTTTTGCATCTGTTTTCAACTGCATTTTAAAAAAACACAGAGAGGTGACCCTATCAGTTACTCATTGCAGGCTGCTTCTCCTCTTACACTTTGAAGCCTTTGACTTGCCCTGTGCTTTGAGATCTGCAATGCAGTCTCACAGAGAATATTTCTCCATTCCAATTAAAAAGGTGAAGTTCAAGAATGCCTGTTGGCCCACTGGGAGATTTAGGACCCAGAAACAATCCCAACTCCTATTTCTTATCTCGAGCTGGAATATCCAATCCTAAATGTGAGAGCCTTGGCAATGCACTGTCTTTCAAACTTTCCTCCAGAATATCTCTCATCAAGCTAAACTAATGTTCTCTCATCTCTTATCTGACAACTTGACTGGGGTTTCATAAAGGCAAATACGCATCATTAAAATATCTGCTATAAAAAAATCATTAACTGCCACATTTGCACAGAAGCTTGATCTTTTGTTCAATGCCATGCTGCTACTTGGTGGAGCAGTCTGTCAGACTGATAAAATCCTATACTGTATGCCCAGTTCCTGTAACATGCATGGCAATAAATCCCAGTATCGCCGTAGTCCCAGTCAGAAGGCACAATAACATTTCAGTTCTCAAGTCATATGATCAGATCACAATCATTTATCACCTATTGCTAGCTGCCATGGCACCTGCTCCAATAAAAAATAAACAAATCTGGCAGAGTAGAAATTAACTTCCCCTCATGAGCCTCACAGTAAATTAGAATAACACAGCTTGGAATACGTTTCCAAAAATTAACACTTCTTGCGTTTCAGAAGACCTTGATACAATGTTCTCACTGTTAATGATATAATCAAACACCTCGATGTGTTCCTGCCTGTAGTACATGTCACACCAGCTCAGATACAATCCACACGGCTTTTCACTTGCAGAGACACATGTCTTGATTGAAAAGTGCTTACATATGATGCCTAGACAAATACGTTATCTGTTCTGGTTTATCTCCCCTTAATAGAAATCATGACCCTGAATCTCCTCAGGGATTCTGCCAGATTCCCAGCATCAATGCAGCAGGAATCTTGCAGAACTCATGGGAAAAAGGGCAAGAACAGAATCGTGCCAAGTCCCTGCTGATTCTGTGGTTTCCCAGCTGGCCTTGTTAGGGACAAAACCTCTGTTCTTTAACAGGCATATCTTCCCACATTGTGCAGTGATAATTGACCTTACAAATTTTGCATCCTTTTAATTTGTATGAATCATGTGCTTATCCCACCAAGGAATGCTAATGAATAGAGTATTTGATGTACAGGCTAAACACTGTCCTTACCCCTTGAAGTCCAGGGTTCAGATAATTGATGAAATGACATGGTTTTGTCGATAGGCTTCAAAAATCATTTGACAAATGAAGTTCAATAATCTCTATACAGTTACTCGAGGACAGGACTAAATGGTTCTTAAATTAGACATTTACTCAGTGAGTCTGATCCATGCAGTGGACAAATGTCACTTTGGTGTATGTTATTCTTTGGTTAAATTTGAAACAATCATTGGTGCAAAGTCTTTTCGAGCTGTAGAATAAATGAGTCTATTTTGAGTGCTTGAAATGGAAATGGATGTTAATTACTCCAGTCCATACTTACAAGCATAAACTTCATAAAGGATCACTTAATTGTTATAATATTTTAAAATGACTTTTTTATTCTCACTTTGTTGTTCTTTTCTCTGATATTTTATAATCTCTGCCAATCTGTCCCTCCCTGTGATTGTTCCAAGAACAATCTTCAGGTCAGAAAGAGCTCCAAGATTTCTGTCAACCCCAGTCATCCACTGCATCATGGATATGCATTAAAGTGACTCGATCTAAGTCATTATTGTCTTTCTCTGCTCCTCCTCTGCTTGATGCATGAATGAAAAATGAAGTGTAGGGGTAAGTTGTCATACAAATAACGACCTGCTGCTCTGCTATAGAACCACAAGGGATGTCTACCAATATATTGTACTTTTAACTCGCTTTGCATGAGTGTGTCTGAATGTATATGTGAGTATGTGTCTGTGAGTGTGTTTCTGAGGGAAAGTGATGATCATGCATAAGAACTTTTATTACACTCACAGGATATGGGCATGACGAGCTGGGCCAGTTTTTTTTGCACAGCCAGTAGCTAAGAGCTAACAACGTTGATCTGTGCCTGGAATCATCTGTACAACAGCCAGAAAAGGATGGCAGCTTTCCTTCTCTAAAGGGCATTAGTGAACCAGATGGGTTTGTACAACAATCACTGACAGCCATGTGGTCAACATTATAGTAGCTTTTTACTGAATTCAAATTTCACTATTTACCACAGTGAGATTTGAACCATGTTCGCAGGATATTGGCTAGGGATGGCTGAATTCTCTAGTCCAGAGACATTTCCTCTACACCACCAGCTCAAAGCATGTGTGTGTCTGTGTTAGTGTGTGTGAATGTCTATGTTTGTTTCTGTGTGTGTGTGTTTGTATGTGTGTGTGTGTGTCTGTGTGTTTGTGTTATCTGCTTTTTATGTTGAGCACAATCTATCATCAAACTGTTCGATAAATCCTTAACCTAAAGTTTACTTTCAGGAGGCTATTTTTGGGGACCTACGGGAACAACTCACAACAAAACGTAATTTATAGCAAATATACCTTTCTGGATTTCTTTAATTAACTGCTCCACTGCTAAGGCCTCAGCTTGAGCAAATCAGGGCTTGGAACACAATGTGAACCTAACCTGCAAAGTTGCAAGTGAGCCCTCTAGCTCAGGGTGGCACAGTGGTTAACATTGATACCTCACAGTGCCGGGTTCCACTGTCAGGTGACTGTCTACGTGGATTTTTTTTTAGATTACTTACAGTGTGGAAACAGGCCCTTCGGCCCAACAAGTCCACACCGACCTGCCAAAGTGCAACCTACCCAGACCCATTCCCCTACACCTAACACTACGGGCAATTTAGAATGGCCAATTCACCTAACCTGCACATTTTTGGATTGTGGGAGGAAACCGGAGCACCCAGAGGAAACCCACGCAGACACGGGGAGAATGTGCAAACTCCACACAGAGAGTCATCTGTGGCGGGAATTGAACCCAGGTCTCTGGCGCTGTGAGGCAGCAGTGCTAACCACTGTGCCACCATGCTGCCCACTTTTGCACATTTCCCCTGTGTCTTTGTGGGTTTTGCTCCCATAATTCAAAGGCATGCAGGTTAGGTGGATTAGCCATGCTAAATTGCCCATAGTGTAGGTAGATTAGCCATGCGGAATGTAGGGTTACAGGGAAAGAATGGGTCTGGGTGGGATGCTCTTCAGAGGACCAGTGTGGACTTGATAGGCCGAATGTTCTGCTTTCAAGCTATTGGGGTTGTATGATTTGAGCTTGGAGTGAATTTTATCATTTGCAATTGCAGTCAGCAGCTGGTGGGAAGACAGTCAGTCTCCTTATTTGAATTCTTACCTCTAACTCCAACATTTCTGGCAAACATGGCAGGAGTTAAATGTAGAATGTTGTCCTAATTTTATAAATAAATCAAACCTTTAAGTGAAGGAATTATTATTGATATGATGAAAGCAGTTCTGTCTTTGGGACGCCCCAAAGATTTCAGTCTGTGGATCCTATCACACTCTCATGGATACATTTCCAAGTTTCAAATCAATCGCTGACATGCTCTGTGAAGAAAAAAACAGAGTTCACATTCACAATTGCTGCCAGACCTGCTGAGTTTGTCCAACAATTACTGTGTTTTTTTTTGTTTCGGACTTCCAGCATCTTCAATTCTTTGTTTTATATTTATTTTTATTTCACTGATATTCAAAGTTTACTTAATAGCCCATTCAGTATCACAAAAGCTGATTCAAAAACAGTCATCTCTTCAAATGCCACTGAAGAATGATCATTCCATCAGAGTTGAATACGCTGCTGTTCACCTTCACCATTCCCATACCTTAGTTCAGGAAAACAAATGGACCAACACTTGGTCCTGTGCTTAGGGAAGAGCTTTCCTGTGACATTCTCTTATAGAATAGAACAGAATCCCTACAGCATGGAAACAGGCCCAACAAATCCACACCAACCCTCTGAAGAATAACCCACCCAGACCCATTCCTCTAAGCTCCGATATTTACCTGACTAATGCACTTTACCTACACATCCCTGAACACTATGGGCAATTTGCCACGGCCAACTCACCTAACCTGCACATCTTTAGATTGTGGGAGGAAACCGAGTACCCTGAAGAAACCCACGCATACACAAGGAGAACGTGCAAACTCCACACAGACAGTCGTCTGAGGTTGGAATTAAACCCAGGTCTTTGGTGCTGTGAGGCAACAATGCTAACCACTGAGCCACTGTGCCACCCTAAATACTTTATAAATTCTTCTAAATTCATCCAGTTGCTATACCATTAGCAAAACCTCCTGAATCATGTAATCTGAATATTAAGTGCACAAGTAGATGAAGTTAATATAAACAAACACAACAGACCTTGTATCAAAAGCATTATTTCATGCTTTGCAGGGAAAATATCTTTTGGCAGCCAGGGAGGGCACAACCAGCAGCATGATGGGATATCATAACCCCAGGGTAGGACATTGCAAACAGGAAGGGTGTAGATAGGATATTAGTGCAGCTGCAGAGGAGCCGTCCGTTCCCACAGTCTTTGATCTGTAGGCATGAAGGGTTTTGGTCTATTGGATAATTGTGCTACGACAGCCGATTGTTTATGTTACGCCTGAGTTCTTAATGAGATGCGCTCAAATACAGATTGTAAACACACACATTGAAGCACCCAAACATAAAGGTTTAGCAATTGAAAAACAAACAGCACTGGCTTGATTTTTCCTTGTCAGGTGGTGGTGAATCAGGCATAATTGTGAATGTTGTCCCTGGAGCGATATTTGACTTCTTCCTGCCATGTCAGCTTTCATGTCTTGAGTAAGAAGGTTCATGGGCAACTTTCTCACCCTGTCACAAATGAGGAGCTGAAGTATTCAGTCAACAACCACTCAAGGCTCTCAACCGCACATTGGCTGAATTACCTGATTTCTTGGCAGGTGAGAAAAGTGGGTCCCCAAGCCAGGGCAACTGCTGCCAGGTTGGAGGGAGACAAATAGGAGGCAGAGGAATGGGCACTGAAAGCCACCTCCTGCACTTACTTCTGACCCTCTCCCCCACCTCCATCCCACAATCACTTCCAAAAGAAATATATCTTCTCATTGGTGTAGCTCTTCATTTGGATATAGGCTGGGCCTTCAGTAATGCTCCCAGCTCCAAGGCTTCAGCCTTTAATTGGTTGGTAACTTCAGGTAGGATGGGACATCAAAGTTAAGGCTCCTGATGGAAATGGGAATTTCAACAGGCCACACTTAAATAGTGAATTGATGCTTGATCCGGTGAACCTTCTCATTGGTAGGAGCAAAGACAGTTATACCTGAAAAGCTTAGCTGACAGCACAAAGTAAGCTTTGTCCATCAAGCTATAAAGGATTGTTTCTGAGGGGTGCTAATCACATCTATACCAGTTCTGAGTTTGTTAGAATTGAGAGAATGTTTCAGTCAAAACACTTATAATAAACCCTTGACTTAAATCTGATGTTTCAGAACAATCGCGTATCTCAGATGTAATGCAACCAACTGTTAACTAAAATGTGACAAATTACAGTCATAGAGTCATAGAGATGTACAGCATGGAAGCAGACCCTTGGGTCCAACCTGTCCATACCGACCAGATATCCCAACTCAATCTAGTTCCACCTGCCAGCACCATATCCTTCTAAACCCTTCCTATTCATATACATCCAAATGCCTTTTAATTATTGCAGTTGTACCAGCCTTCACCACTTTCTCTGGCAGTCATTCCGTACACGTACCACCCTCTGTGTGAAAATGTTGCCCCTTAGGTCTCTTTTATATCTTTCCCCTCTCACCCTAAACATATGCCCTCTGGTTCTGGACTCACCGACCCCAAGGAAAAGACTTTGTCTATTTATCCTATCCATGCTCCTCATCATTTTGTAAACCTCTATAAAGTCACTCCTCAGCCTCCGACGCTCCAAGGAAAACAGCCCCAGCCTGATCAACCTCTCCCAATAGCTCAAATCCTCCAACCTTGACAATACCCTTGTAAGTTGTTTTCTGAACCCTTTCAAGTTTCACAACATCTTTCTAATAGGAAGGAGACCAGAATTGCATGCAATATTCCAAAAGTGGCCGAACCAATGTCCTGTACAGCCGCAACATGACCTTCCAACTTCTGTACTCAATACTTAAGTGGTTAGCACTGCTGCCTCACAGCGCCAGAGACCTGGGTTCAATTCCCGCCTCAGGCGACTGACTGTGTGGAGTTTGCACGTTCTCCCCGTGTCTGCATGGGTTTCCTCCGGGTGCTCCGGTTTCCTCCCACAGTCCAAAGATGTGCAGGTCAGGTGAATTGGCCATGCTAAATTGCCCATAGTGTTAGGTAAGGGGTAGATGTAGATGTAGGGTTATGGGTGGGTTACGCTTCGGCGGGGCGGTGTGGACTTGTTGGGCCAAAGGGCCTGTTTCCACACTGTAAGTAATCTAATCTAATCTAATCTACTCTGACCAAAGAAAAAGCATTCCAAATGCCTTCTTCACTATCCTATCTACCTGTGCCTCCACTTTCAATGAACCTGCACTCCAAGATCTCTTTGTTCAGCAACACTCCATAGGACCATTAAGTGTATAAGTCCTGCTAAGATTTGCTTTCCCAAAATGCACCACCTTCTTCACTGTCCACTACACTTCCAATTTTGGTGTCAACTGCAACCTCACTAACTATACCTCTTATGTTACCATCCAAATCATTTATATAAATGAGGAAAAGTAGTGGACCCAGCACCGATCCCTTGTGACACTCCACTGGTCACAGCCTCCAGTCTGAAAAACAACCCTTCACCACTATCCTCTGTCTTCTGCCTTTGAGCCAGTTCTGTATCCAAATGGCTAGTTCTCCCTGTATTCCATGAGATCTAATCTTGCTAACCAGTTGCCCTTGTCAAACACCTTACTGAAGTCCATATAGATCACATCTTCCACTCTGCCCTCATCAATCTCTTTATTACTTCTTCAAAAACTCAATCAAGTTTGTGAAATGTGATTTTGCATACACAAAGCCATGTTGACTATCCCTAATCAGTCCTTGCCTTTCCAAATACATGTACGTCCTATCCCTCAGGATTCCTTCCAACAACTTGCCCACCACCGACATCAGGCTCACCGGTCTACAGTTACCTGACATGTCCTTACCACCCTTCTTAAACAGTGGCATCACGTTAGCCAACCTCCAATCTTCCAGCACCTCATCTGTGACTATCGATGATACAAGTCTCTCAGCAAAAGGCCCAACAATCATTTCCCTAGCTGCCCAAAGAGTTCTAGGATACACCTGATCAGGTCCTAGGGATTTATCCACCTTTATGCGTTTCAAGCACTTCCTCCTCTGTAATCTGGACATTTTGCAAGATGTCACCATCTATTTCCCTACATTCTATGTCTTCCATGTCCTTTTTGATTGACTATTCAATCAAGATTAAGCTTACTTTCTGCTTCAGACTTTGCCTGGTCATCCTTCCCCAAATGGTATCAGTAGCTTACACTAAAACAAGCAGCAAATATTTATGATAGTGAAATTACTCAAAGCTTCTCATCCTCACCATAATAATATGGTGCCAGTGGTGGTCAAGTGAAGACTTAATTTTGTTGCCCATTGTAATATTCTAGCAGTCAAGGGCACCACTGTCTCACACAATATAATAGCATCAGTGAGCACAGCACAAAGAAAATGCCAGATCTACAAAAGTCTCAGCCATTCAAGGAAGGAAAGAAGAGAAAAATTCAGTTTGAAAATTAAGAATATATTTTTAACTATTCAGTTAAACAAAATCACACAGTGTCTTTGCTGCTGGAGCAGCTATTAAATGAGCAGCAGTCTAGATACAGCAGTACTAAGCCTGAATGATCAATTCCTACCACAGCTAGAAACAGTGAAAAATAGCAAAAGCTTGAATAGAACTTGGGGAGTTTTGAAAGTGATGGAGGCTGGTCCAATTGCAACATTTAAGAGGCATTTGGATGGGTATATGAATAGGAAAGGTTTGGAGGGATATGGGCCGGGTGCTGGCAGGTGGGACTAGATTGGGTTGGGATATCCGGTCAGCAAGGACGGATTGGACTGAAGGGTCTGTTTCCATGCTGTACATCTCTATGACTCTATGACTCTATAAGAGGAAAATACAAAATCATACATACATTATACAGCAGTCAATATCAAACACACATTGTGAGTCAAATCTTTTAACGAAAGGATGAAATGTCTATGTGTAAGGAGAAATTTTAGCTTGAAAATTGAAGGAAGGCTTATATCACAATATTAAATGAATGAATATCATTACAAATGTTTTAAAATATTGAGAAAAATTGCAAAAGCTTTTCAATGAGGTGGGAACTTGTGAAAGAAATTGGAACACAGCAGTATAAATTGACTAATGTGCAAAACAAAAACCAAAGCCAGAAAGAGTTTATTAAAAATAATATTTTAAAGGGGAAAATGAATTTCTATTCATCAGTTGAAGATATTTCTTTAAGAAGCATTATCAACACAATACTATTTTTTCGATGTAAAACTGCACAAATAACCGAGAAATTAAGCATTGAAAGCTTGAATTGCCCATGTACATAAAATGAATGAGAAAATTATTCACAAGGGTGCAAAAAAAGAATCTTTCCTATATCTAGGCAGAAAATATTAAATATTGTATTTCTCCATTTTAAAGCCTTTTTACGATATTTAAATGTTGGACCACAATTTTTTACGGAGGAAAGAAGGATAATTTTGGAACATTTAGATGCTTTAGCTTTACTTAACAGAAATGAAGGAACAATTCTCTCATGAAAACTGTACTTCAAGATGGTGCAGAAGCTTGGCGATTCTTTGCAAGCCATACCCAGCTAATCATCTCCTCATGTCATTAACAATCATTCTACTCTCTGAAATCTCAATTTTAAGTCTGTCAGAATTACTAATCCAAAGCCCTGGACCTGAAATGTTAATACTGTTTTCTTCTCACAAATGCTATCTGACTTGCTGAGTTTCTCTAGTAAGTTCTGCTTTTTTGTTTCAGACCTGCAACATTCGAAGTTCTTTGCTTTATCTTTACTCTGTAGGACTGGCTGCAGATCATGTTTTAAAATGACAGAACATAAGAGAAGAGACCGATGCCTTTGATAATATTGTCAGAGGCTTTGAAAATTAATTTACATCAATTACAAATCATATACAAAGTGAGTAAAGTTTAACAGAAGAATATAGCTTCCTGGAGAAGCTGTTGACTATATTATTAATGAGAAATAATTGTTGTTGAATATTTTGTGTTACAATAAAAGATATTGGAAAGGGCTTTCCAGGTAGTGGCAGAAGCTGAAATCCAAAAATATCGCAAGGGAATGGTGGAAACAGAAAACTAACTTTGCTCAAGAAGCTTATTGGATTTCATTAATTTCCTAAGGAACAAAGTCAGCAAAGCATCCTAACATAGACAAAAACAAAATGTCTTTAAATCTTTGAAGCTATAAGTTACTGTGCCATATATAGAATTGAAAGCAAACATAAACAGAAATAATGTCCAGCTTTATCACACCAATGAAACTTTTGTAAGAAAATGGGACATTTCTGGATAATGTGCATGAGTTAAAAAGAACCGTTGAACCCCAGAGCTTAGAACCCCAGATATTTTACAGCAAACATCTTTGGAAGAAAATCCAGAATACCAAGACATGTTTTCATAGATCATTGGTCATGATTTGCCACCATTGGGAGACATGAATCGACCTGTCTTAAAATAACAGATAACTCATCTGAACCAAAAATGACAGAAGTCAGACAGGTTATTTGTCATCCATTTTAAATGTGACACCTGCACAAGTTTTGCTATTAGCTGAGAAAGTCCCTTGGTTGAAGAAAATAAAATTGAAAACTCCTGATTTAACACTATATGGGTCAGGTGGAATAACCCCCAAAATTATAGGGACCTTAACACTATCATGAAGACGTAAGGGGCAAAATGTTCTCAAAGCCCTCAAAGATGTGGGTATAGCAAGAAATTTGAGAGGATCACGTGAGAAGTTCAGCAAGATCTTTTTCAACATCAGGAGGCTCAAGTTGCATTATCCAACCAGATTTCAGATGTTGAGATGAGATTCCCACTTGTGAGCAATGAGAAGCATATCGACAGGGATTATTATTCATTATCATTCATTATTATTTCATCTCATCTCATTATTATGCATTTTTCTGTTCTACCACATGCCAAATAGAAACTAGATGCTGAGAATTCCTGACACAAAGTCAGAACAGTTACCTGCCGAGTTGCTGCTTGCTCCTCTGGACCTCTTCAAAACTCTGTTGACCTCCTCCAGGTTTCTGTCTGTCCTTGACTTGATGGGCTATTATCCTTAAAATTGTCATGCTATTTCCCAGCAAAATGTTTCTGTCTTGTCTGACTAAGCTCAGGATCACACTTGTTGTTACTGTTCCAGTAACAAACACGCTGTGCAAATAATGTCTCATTAAAGGAACCTCTACATGCTCTCTCTAGAGTCCCTTGATAAATACACAGAAATTTACTCTGCTCATGGGTGTGATTTCTTTCATTTTTCCCACTGGCAAAGTTTACAATCAGCCAAAGTCTCCAAGAATATAAACCTTTTTCTGTTCTTTTAAACTCTGAAGGTCATTTCATCCTTCAATGCAAACTGCTGCTAAGTGTCTGTCCATTGTATTGTGATTGCAACTTTAGTAACTGTAGATACCACTTGGCAGTGGGCTCCCAAATGCCAACAGTTTTCATTTACATGTCCTGGTTTCCCACATTGGAAATGTGTGGTGGTTTTCAACTGGTCTAACTTCTGGGTTTTGTCTTTTATAAGTTAGAGACTGTTCTATCTTTATCTCATTGTTTCCCTTCTCTCTCAAGTCTACTTCAATTTTGTCTCCTTCTCATCTATCTCTCTCCCTGTCTGTTATAATTTTGAGGTCTTGGGATAGGAATCTCTGGGTTAGCTGATAATTGTCACCCAGGGCTGCTGTCTGTCTGGCATTTGCCATGTTCTGTTCCTTTACATGAATTTTGATAAAAGGAGGGAATGAATTTTCAAACTCTTAAAGGAGAATTATTTCTCAAAGGTTTTTACGTGTGGTTTCTATTTGAGGTGAGGTACTCATCTCCAGCTGTTATATGCAAGTTGCTAAGCTATTCAGATTCAATGTACATCTGGTCACACTGTTTTCTAAGGGTACAAAATTATTGATTGTATGCCTCCGGCACTAGTTTGTAGGTGCTTAAATTAGAATGGTTTGGCTACCTCTTAATTTCCTGAACTTTTATCAGGCAATGAGAAATAAACTTTGTCAGCTTCACCCGTTAGTTTGAAAGAGCCAGTCATCCTTTGCTACTTCCACTGCTGCCTCTACTTCCTCCTCACTAAACTTAGGGAGTGACTGGGCAAACCTGAAAAACCCAACACACAAAGCTAAGTCAGGGATGGTTCCCTTACCAGGGCTGCTTTCTGTGGACCCGTCCCTTAGCAGTTCAAGTATTTTTAAGCCCTTTCTGTAATGCTTCAATTTGGAAAATTGGTCATCTTTTTTTCCCTAATTTATCTCTCTTCCTATCATTCCTGTCTTTCTCTTTCACTTGTTCCTCGCCTTATCTTTCTTGCAATTCCCTTTCCTCTTTCCTTTCCTTTCCAGCTCCAATCTTCCCTGCTGCACTTGTACCTTTACGATCAGTAGTCTGCCTGTTTCGGTTTCTTCAGGTTCAAATTTAAAGCAAGTTTTAGAATTTCAGTTTTCCTGATGTTTGGGTGAAACTGGAATTTTAATTGTCAAGCTAAATGCTTTAACTCTTTGAGGGATAAAAAGATGAGTACTTAAACAAACCTCATTTAGCTCATTTTGATCCAGGAAGATGCTGGCTTCAAACTGAACATTTTGGTACTAGGAAGCAAGTTAGCTGGTGGACTGTTAACCATTTCAGAAAAGGGATTTTGTTTCTTTCAGGCCAAGCTTTCCTCCCTCTCCTTTGGAACTGTCACATTTCTACCCCCAACAATTCCAAACCCCTCCTCTCTCTTCATTTGTACTTTAATTTAATCTCCTGCGATCCTTCATCACTCTCCCATCTCGCAGTCCAATTATTCACTCTTAGTCCCAACTCTTCTTCTTCTGCTCCATCCCCCCCACCCTCCCAACTTCTTCAGTAATACATCTGTTGTCAGTGGTCCCAAAATTAAGCAATATCTCCCTGTAGGTTTTCTCCAGGCTGTCTGGGAATTGCAGGACATCATCCTGCAAAACCATCTGCAGCATCCAACTGATGGGAAGAAAGACCATCCTGGCTGACCTCTTGGACAGAGACTGCAGATGAGTGAGCTCAGGGTTTTAGGGTCCAGTTCCACAAGAGGGTCAATAACCTTTGATTCACCAAGGTAAGTGACACAGTGCCATAAGCAATTGGTCAGTATTAGTTTTCCAACAAATCATTTCTCTTCTTCCCAAGGCCACAAAAGTACTAAGTGAATGAGACACATTGTGAATTCACAAAGTGAATGGGATGGGGGTGTAGGCAGGTAAGGGGTGAAGTCAAGCAAAGATGTGAGCACCTCTGTGTACCTGGACTTCATCAATAGAGTAGCTACAACTGACCAATGGGAATTTCTGTGCTTCCCATTAGCCACATCCAAGACACTTTAGACCCAACAGTAACATCCCCCCATTTGAATCAGGACTTAGAATCATAGAATTCCTACAGTGTGTAACCAGGCCATTCAGTCCATCAAGTCCACACTGACCCTCCAAAGAGCCACCCACCCATACCCTATCCCTGTAACCCTGCATTTCCCATGGCTAACCCACCCAGCCTGCACATCCTTAGACACTATTGCCAATTTAGATGAGGTCAGATTAGATTCCCTACAGTGTGGAAACAGGCCCTTTAGCCCAACCAGTCCACACCGACCCTCTGAAGAGTAACCCTCCCAGACCCATTTCCCTAATGCACCTAACACTGTGGGCAAGTTAGTATGGCCAATTAGCTGACCTGCACATATTTGGACTGTGAGAGGAAACCGGAGCACCCGGAGGAAACCCACACAGACACAGGGAGAATGTGCAAACTCCACACAGACAGTTGCCGGTGGCTGGAATCAAACCTGGGACCCTGGTGCTGTGAGGCAGCAGTGCTAACCACTGAGCCACCATGCCGTGGACTTCTCTTAGCTAAACATGTGCTTGCAGTAATGTTGCCAGACACACCAAGGGTCACTCTGCAGGTGCCAGTCATTGTCCTCCACCATCTTTTTGTCATTGTCTATTGCACTTTCACTCTCCCAATGACACCCTTGCTTTTCTTCAGACGCCCTTGGCTCAATGATAGTTTTATTTCCCATCAGGCGAATACCAGAGAAAGAAATTGGAACCAAGATGCGAGTGTAGTTACAAGGAAGTGACTGGAAATGGTGTTTTATTTAATTCATTTAATTTAGCGTCACTGGCTGGCCAGCATTTATCCCTAACCCTAGCCGCCATTGAAAAGGTGGCGATGAGTTGCCTTCTTGAACCACTGCTGTCCATGTGCTGTAGGTTGACACTCAATACTTTTGGGAAGGGAATTACAGGATTTTGACCCAGTGACAGTGAATTAATGACTATATATGTTTCCGAGTCAGAATGGTGAGTGGCTTGAAGGGGAACTTGTGGGTGCTGGTGTTTCCATGTATCAAATGTATCTACTGCCCTTGATCTTCTAGATGAAAGTGGTCATGAGTTGGAAGGTGCTAAGGATCTTCAGTGAATTTCTGCAATGTTTCTTGTAAGTAGTGCACAAACTGCTACTGTGCATTGGTGGTGGAGGGAAAGCATGTTTATGAATGTGGTGCCAATCAAGTGGACATTTTTTCCTGAATGGTGTCAAGCTTCTTGAGTTGTTGGAGCTGCTCCCATCCAGGCAAGTGGGGGGTATTCCATCACATTCCTGATTTATGCCTTGCAGATGATGGAGAGGTTTTGAGAAGTCAGGAGGTGAGTTACTCGCTACAGTATTCCTCGACTTTGACCTGGTTTTGTAGCCACTGTGTTTATGTAGCGATTCCAGCTGAGTTTCTGGTCAATGGTAACTCCCCCAGGATATTGATAGTGGGAGATTCAATGGTGGCAACACCATTGAATCACAAGGGTCAGTGGTTAGATTGTCTCTTATTGGACTTGTGCTTTGCCTGGCAATATAGTTAGCACTTGTCAGTCCAAGATCTTGCCCAGATCTTGTTGCATTTGAACATGGACTGCTTCAGTATCTGAGGAGTCAATGAATGATGCTGAACGTTGTGAAATCATCATAAAACATCCTCATTTATGATGTTATAATGGAGGAAAGGTCATTGATGAATCAGCTGAAGCTGATTAGGCCTAGGACACTCCCCTGAGGATATCTGCAGAGATGTCCTGGAGCTTAGATGTAGGAGTATACTTAAGAGATAAATCAGGAGGGCGAAAAGGAGACATGAGATAGCTTTAGCAAATAGGGTTAAGGAGAATCCAAAGGGATTTTATCAATACATTAAAGACAAAAGGGTAACTAGGCAGAAAATAGGGCCCCTCAAAGATCAGCAAGGCAGCCTATGTGTGGAGCCGCAGGAGATGGGGAAGATACTAAACGAGTATTTTGCATCAGTGTTTACTGTAGAGAAGGACATGGAAGGCATATAATGTGGGGAAATAGATGGTGACATCTTGAAAAATGTCCATATTACAGAGGATGAGGTCTTGAAACATATAGAAGTGGATAAATCCCAGGACCGGATCATGTGTACCCTAGAGCTCTGTGGGAAGCTAAGGAAGTGAGTAGGCGACTGTCTGTGCGGAATTTGCACATTCTCCCCATGTCTGAGGGTTTCCTCTGGGTGCTTGGTTTCCTCCCACAGTCCAAAGCTATGCGGGTTAGGTGAATTGGCTATGCTAAATTGCCCATAGTGTTCCGGGATTAGGTGCATTAGTCACGGGAAATGTAGAATAATAGGGTAGAGGAATGAGTCTTGGTGGGATACTCTTCGGAGGGTTGGTGTGGACATGTTGGGCCTATTGGCCTGTTTCCACACTCCAGGGATTCTATGCTTAAGTGATTGTTGGGCCCCTTGCTAAGATATTTGTATCATCGATAGTCACAGGTGAGGTGCCGGAAGACTGGAAGTTGGCAAATGTGGTGCCATTGTTTAAGAAAGGTGGTAAAGACAAGCCATGGAACTATAGACCAGTGACCCTGACATCGGTGGTGGGCAAGTTGTTGGAGGGAATCCTGTGGGACAGAACATACATGTATTTGGAAAGGCAAGGACTGATTCGAGATAATCAGCATGGCTTTCTGTGTGGGAAATCACATTTCACAAACTTAATTGAGTTTTTTGAAGAAGCATCAAAGAGGACTGATGAGGGCAGAGCAGTAAATGTGATCTATATGGATGTCAGTAAGGCGTTAAACAATACTCCTTATGGGAGACTGGTAAGCAAGGTTAGATCTCATGGAATACAGGGAGAACTAGCCATTTGGATACAGAAGTGGCTCAAAGGTGGTGGTGGAGGTTGCTTTTCAGACTGGAGGCCTATGACCAGTAGTGTGCCACAAGATCGGTGCTGGGACCACTGCTTTTCATCATTTATATAAATTATTTATATGTGAGCATAAGAGGTATAGGTAGTAAGTTTGCAGAAGACACCAAAATTGGAGGTGTAGTGGACAGCGAAGAGGGTTACCTCAGATTACAACAAGATCTGGACCAGATGGGCCAATGGGCTGAGGAGTGGCAGTTGGAGTTTAATTTAGATAAATGCAAGGAGCTGCATTTTGGAAAAGCAAATCAGAGCAGGACTTATACATTTAATGGTAAGGTCCTGAGGAGAATTGTTGAACAAAGAGACCTTGGAGTGCAGGTTCATAGTTCCTTGAAAATAGAGTTGCAGGTAGATAGGATAGTGAAGAAGGCGTTTGGTATGCTTTCCTTTATTAGTCAGAGCATTGAGTATAGGAGTTGAGAGGTCATGTTACGGACATTGGTTAGGTCACTTTTGGAATATTGTGTGCAATTCTGGTTTCCTTCCTATCGGAAGGATATTGTGAAACTTGACAGGGTTCAGAAAAGATTTACAAGGATGTTGCTATGGTTGGAGAATTTGAGCTATAGGGAGAGGCTGAATAGGCTGGGACTGTTTTCCCTGGAGCCTCAGAGGCTGAGGGGCAACCTTATAGAAGTTTATAAAATGATGAGGGGCATGGATAGGATAAATAGGCAAAGTCTTTTCCCTGAGGTGGGGGAGTCCAGAACTAGACTGCATAGATTTAGGGTAAGAGGGGAAAGATATAAAAGAGACCTAAGGGGCAACCTTTTCACGCAGAGGGTGGTGTGTGTATGGAATGAGCTGCTAGTGGGAAGTGGTGGAGGCTGGTACAATTGCAGCATTTAAGAGTCACTTGGATGGGTATATGAATAGGAAGGGTTTAGCGGGATATGGGCCAAATGCTGGCAAATGGGACTAGATTGGGTTAAGATATCTGGTTGGCATGGACGAGTTGGACCGAAGCATTTGTTTCCATACTGTACCTTTCTATGACTGTTGAACTCTATGATCTCCAACAACCACAACCAGCTTCTTATGTGCCAGGTATCATTCTAACTACCGGTGTGTTTGTCCCAAATAGCCACTGATTCAGGTTTTGCCAGGGCTTCTTGATGCCACACTTGGTTAAATGCAGCCTTGATGTAAAGGGCTGTCAGTCTCACCTCACTTCAGGAATTCAGCTCTTTTGTCCATATCCATGATTGACTTCATGGGTGTAGTGAGGCCACATGAAATGACAAGGTGACTATGAATACAAATGGAGGAGTTTAAAAGGAGGGAGTTATTAAGGGATGATAGGAAGACAGTAAATTCAGAGTGCTCACCAATTCTTCAGGATTGTCTAGCACCTTCTAGGATGTAAGATTTCCAGAATAAATAGATCAGGAGTTAATAGTTCAATTACCATGTCTGCCTCAAAAGTATTGGTGGGGCCTTGTTCCCTGACAAATGAAGGAGCTGGTGACATGGTGGTAAGGTCACTGTACTAGTAATCCAGAGGCCCAGGCCAAATGCCCTGAGGTTGCAAGTTCAAATCCTCACATTGCAGCTGGTGGAATTCAAATTCAATCAATAAACCTGGAATTAAAAGCTAATCTCAGTAATGGTGACCATGGTAACTACCATCATTTGTTGTAAAAACTCATTTGTTTCATTAATATTCTTTAGAGAAGGAAACATGCTGTCCTTACCTGGTGTGGCCTGCAATGTGATGCTCGACCCACAGGGATGCGGCTGACATTTAATTGCCCTCAGAGATGACCTGGTAAGCTGCTCAGCTGAGGGGCAATTAGGGATGGACAGCAGATGCTGGTCTTGCCATTAAAAGTCAGAGATATTCAGTATCTGTCCAATTCACATCTGGGCAGCATAATTTTAGAGTAATGCGAGACAGTTGGCAAAAAAGAGAAGATGCAAATTAGCTCAATTTTAAATTTAATTTATTTTTTATCACAAGAAAAGCTCACACCATAAATAGAACAGGCATTTTATCCATTTTGCTCTGAGACACACATTAATTTGCAAAGAGAAGAGCACATTCGTTAATAAAACAAGTACAACAGGGTTATCATGCAGCAGCAGATCTGCATATGTTCATCATTTTCAAGTCAACTGGAGTCAGTGCCTTTTGATTTTTCAGCTTTGGGGCTAGAATGGAACTTTCTCCTTCCTTCAGCAGATATTCTGAGCCTAAGCGGTAGAAATTTCAGGGTAGCTAAGGAATTATTTTAAGACATCCCCCTAAAGCTCCTTCAGAATGGAGAGGAAGCTCAGCTCAACATGTGCCCACCTGCACTCTCGCCTTATTGCCATTTGCTGTTCATGTTAATAGGTGAATGTAAATTGAAAGAACATTCTATTCCCACACCACACTTTGGTCCCTCATGTCCACACCACACAGCACAGAAATTGCACTGGAATGTCATAATTTTAATTGTGTAAATCTGAGCATTATTCATTTATTTTCTAAATGCACACCATAAACACTCACTTGACCTCCCTGATCAAATCTTTTAAAAATATCTTCCTAAATTTCTCAGTAGTGATGTTCCTGACTCCCACAGCCCTCTCATGGCACCCTATATTCTCTGACTCATCATGAGCAGCACCAATGGAATGTGCACTTGCATTTTGAGGCCTACGTCTTACTCTTAAAACTAACACACAAAGGAAAATATTCCCTCCAGACTACTGTTTTAATTTTTTTTAGTTCTTGCCAATGAGGTACAGTTAGACTTTTTTAAAAAATGGCATTTTGTTCAACCTTGAAAGTATACATTCCCACATCATTAGAAAAACCAGATAAAGATCAGCAATTTGAATCTCTGGTAACTGCTGCCTAGCAGCAAATGTGCACAGGCAAAAGTCAGTGAATGCATGCCTAATTATCTGTGCACTTTATAACTCTGATAAGGAAAGAGCTTTAGAGAATGGTCAGATCTGAAAGATAAGATCACCCTATGCCTTTCTCCACACTGCTGACAGCCACCCATCACACTTGTCCAGTTCTCTGCTTGGTGTTGCTGAATATAAACAATGAACAATCTGTGCCTGCAGCTTTGGTGAAGTATTTATACATCATCTGCACTCAAACAAAGGCACAATTGTTTTTTTTCCCCAATTGGACTCATTAGTTGTATAAATGATATGTTGCTTCAAGGGAAATGTTTAGAAGTAATCAGTGACTTTTTAGTTAAAATAAAATATATCCTTTTAAATAGATTGGTTCTTAAAAAAACAGTATTTTTCTTTCACATGAGTTCCTTTTTCATTACAAATGCTTGCTAATTTTGTACATGATCAGTAAGGCGGAAGGAGGCCTGTTTAGAACATAAACCAGCCTAAACAAGCGGATTGAAGTTGTGATTTTGTGATAAATTCTATCCATTTTTACGTAAACTGATGTTATAGAGAGTCACTAAAATATATTATTCAGCCCCCAAGAAGTGATATTGAACTGATGAGGAGCCATGTACAAATATACATTTTTTTTCAGCAGAAGTAATTAACACAATACAATTTTGCTTTTATTGTAAAGCTACTGTCTGCACTAGCTTTGCCTTTCAGAAGATGTTGCACTTTGGACATTAGAGATACCAGTGTGATAAACCATTTAGAGAAAATGTTAGAAAATCTCAGCAGGTCTGGCAGCATCTGTAAGGAGAGAAAAAAGAGCTGACGTTTTGAGTCTAACTGACCCTTTGTCAAAACTTTGTCGAGTCAGTTAGACTCAAAATGTCAGCTCTTTTTTCTCTCCTTACAGATGCTGCCAGACCTGCTGAGATTTTTCAGCATTTTCTCTTTTGGTTTCAGATTCCAGCATCTGCAGTAATTTGCTTTAACTGAAAAAAGATTTAACCTCCGTTGACTGTGTTTTCCCATCACATAGAGTCATAGAGTCGTAGAGATGTACAGCATGTACATACATCTTCAGTCCAACCCGTCCAAGATATCCCAACCCAATCTAGTTCCACCTGCAAGCACCCAGCCCATATCCCTCTAAACCCTTCCTATTCATATACCCATCCAAATGCCTTTTAAATGTTGCAATTGTACCAGCCTCCACCACTTCCTCTGGCAGCTCATTCCATAAACGTACCACCCTCTGTGTGAGAAAGTTGCCCCTCAGGTCTCTTTTATATCTTGCCCCTCTCACCCTAAACCTATGCCCTCTAGTTCTGAACTCCCCGACCCCAGGGAAAAAAGCTTTGTCTGTTTATCCTATCCATGTCCCTCATAATTTTGTAAACCTCTATAAAATCACCCCTCAGCCTCCGACGCGCCAAGGAAAACAGCCCCAGCCTGTTCAGCCTCTCCTTATAGCTCAAATCCCCCAACCCTGGCAATATCCTTGCCAATCTTTTCTGAACCCTTTCAAGTTTCACAACATCTTTCCAATAGGAAGGAGACCAGAATTGCATGCAATATTCCAACAGTGGCCTAACAAATGTCCTGTACAGCCGCAATATGACATCCTAACTCCTGTACTCAATACTCTGACCAATAAAAGAAAGCATACCAAATGCCTTCTTCACTATCCTATCTTCCTGCGATTCCACTTTCAAGGAGCTATGAACCTGCACTCCAAGGTCTCTTTGGTTAGCAACACTTCCTTGGACCTTACCATTAAGTGTATAAGTCCTGCTAAGATTTATTTTCCCAAAATGCAGCAGCTCGCATTTATCTGAATTAAACTCCATCTGCCACTTTTCAGCCCATTGGCCCATCTGATCAAGATCCTTTTGTAATCTGAGGTAAATTCACAACTGATCTTGGAGGAACTGTTTGGGCAAAGTTCACAGCACAGAATCAGATAAGTGAATTGTTTTAAATTTGGCCTGCAGAAAGTCTGCAGTAGTGAGTAGAGTGGCTCTTTCTTGATTATATGTTTTTTGAGGTATGTCTCTTGATTAAACTTAAAATGTAAGCCATAACGATTAATTTAACCTGGGGCAGTGTTTTGTAGAGGAATGAGACGGTGTTGTTTTCTGGGTCTGTAGATTGTGAAGGAGCAAAAATGGCCTTTAGTAGAGTGATATGAGCTTCTTGTCAGATGTGGGAGTTTAAAGAGAGTTTAAGGTTACAGCAGATTACATCTGCAATTAATGCTGTTGGTTGTGAATCTTATCAGATCGAATGGATCAGTTGGAGAGACAGTTTGAGGCAATGAGGAATTTGCAACAGCAACAGTATGTGAAGGATGGCAGTTATAGAGAGTGGGGAAGTCTCAGATACAGTCACATAGATGGGTTAACTCCAGGAAAGGTAATAGAGGTAGGCAGCTAGTGCAGGAGTCTTCTGTGGCTAACCCCATTTCAAACAAGTATGCTGTTTTAGAAAATATAGGGGATGATGGATTCTCAGGGGAATGTTGCATGAACAGCCAAGTTTCTGGTATTGAGAATGGCTCTAATACAATGAGGGGTATGTCGGGTTCCAAGAGATCAATTGTGTTAGGGGATTCTCTAGTCCGAGGTACAGACAAACGTTTCTGTGGCCAGCAGTGAAAAATCGGAATGGTGTGTTGGCTCAGTGCTTAGCACTACTGCCTCACAGCACCAGGGACCCAGGTTTGATCCCAGCCTTGGGCGACTGTTTGTATGGAGTTTGCACATTCTCCCCGTGTCTGTGTGGGTTTTCTCCCACAGTCCAATGATGTGCAGGTCAGGTGGATTGGCCATGCTAAATTGCCCATAGTGTTAGGTGCATTAGGGTCTGGATGGGTTACTCTTCACAGAGTCGTTGTGGACTTGTTGGGCTGAAGGTCTGTTTCCACATTGTAGGGTATTTAATCTAATAACATAACAGCAGGGCATGGTACAAGGATTTATGATGGCCATGTGAATTGTAAAGTGCAAGAATAAAATCGCCGTAAACAGGGATAAACATTATTCCCCCAGCTAAACCCTTGAATTAATCAAAAAATTGTTCACTTTTCCTCTCTGGGGAGATTTACTCCTTGTCTGGGAATTGGTATGGGATCCTTCCATGGCATTCCTGAATATTTCCAAGCTCTGCCCCAGGGAGAGTTCAATAAGTAATAAATGTGATGGAATGGTTCATACTGGGTCCAAGATATGTAAAACTATTAAAAGCAAAATGTTTGCCTTCTGAGTGTCTCGAAAGATTATTTTGGAGGAAGTAGAACATGAAATGGATTTGTTTGGCACATGTTTGGGGAAAGGTATAATTAAGTTTTAGACTTAAATTTTGTTCTGAGATAAGATTTTGTAAGAACAGACTGTGATAGTATTTTTAAGAATGATGTCTGTAATTTAATGTAACAGATGTTGGTGAGAGGGTCTGGCAGCATTGCCAAAACAGATCGAGATATTCATTCATTAACTCTTCATGTTTCAAAGCACAACTGAAAACCCATTTTATTCTGAGAAGGGAGAATATGAAAAAGTAACCAGCTTAATTAATCTAATCAGCTTTCACACACATTTTTACCACAGAATAGCAGTTCAGGGATAGGAGTAAAGCTGTTATCTTTTCTTTTAGTCAGATAATGGCATATTTGTAGGGAGGGAACAGAATATTGGTTTTACAGCTTCACCAGAATTCCACAGCAAATTGTTGCCTTAGAGTTCAATGGCAGTGGAGGAATGGGTGAAGTTGGTGGTTAGGCTTTTTTTTAAACTCCTGGGCTTCGCTGACTGGCCAGCATATTTTGCCTGTCTCTGTTGTCCTCAAGAAGGTGGTCATGAGGGAATTGGGTGGAAGAGGGAATTCCAGGATTTTGACCTAACAACAGTGAATTAATAGCCAAACATTTCCAAGTCAGGATGGTGAATGACTTGGAGGGGAACTTGTATGTATCTGCTGCCCTTGTTCTTCTGGATGGAAGTGGCCATTGGTTTGGAAGATGTTGTCTCAGGATCTTTGGTGAATTTCTGTAGTGCATCCTGTAGACAGTACATACTGCTGTTATTGAGCATCAGTGACAGAGGGAGTGGATGCTTGTGGATGTAGTTTTTGGTTGACAGTGCGGATGTTCCAAGGATGTATGGGATCTTCTTCTTGTACATCCTCATTAGGTTTACGTCACTCACAATAAAGATATAAATGACCTCACCTCAATATCAGTCAAGGACTTCAGTCTTCCATCTGTTACACTTTGAATATTGGTCCTGGTGAATGCACTTCAAAAGCAATGTCTCAGTTGCAATCTTCTTTCTCTCTATCTCATTGACATTAATGGAGAGGAGTGCAGAGCATAATATTATTAGTATGTTGGCAGGTACTGTCCTGTTTTTGGTTGCTGAAATGTGCCTTTGAAAATTGACGAGTTCCAAAGTATCTTATCACTGTTATTATTGTCTTCTAATTTTCTCATGTTCTGAGGCATTAATTCTTCTGTAGCATGTGTTCATAGGTACCGGACATCCAAGAGTACAACATCCAGGTTATATTATTCACATTTGAACGTTGAGAGTGCATGATAAATAGTTTAAATTACTAGAAGAACATAAGAAACGGAAGTAAGAGTCAACTACTTGGTTCATCTCAATTTAGTATGACTGATCCTTGACCTTAACTCCAGTTTCCTGACCATTCCCTGTAACCATTAATCCACTGAAAGAACAAAACATCTGGCTATCTCATGCTTAAATATATGAAATGTGGAATATAAACATCTTTATGGGGTAGAGTATGCCAAAACTTCACAGCCCATTGAATAAAGAAATTCCTCCTCATCTCAGTTGTAAGTGATTTCTCCCTTATCCTGAGTCTCTGCCACCATGTTGTAGATTCAGTATCAGGGAAACAATCCTGACAAGCTGCTCCAAAATACTGAATGCTTCAAAGAGATCACCTTTAACTCTTCTAAACTCCATGGACCATTGACACCAATACCGGGAAGGAAGGATAGGGTTCACCTGAGTCATACTAGGACCAGAGTTGCATAACTAGGGCTGTGGATAGGGCTTTAGATTAAATAATGGGTGTTGTCCATGCTTTGGACACTTCAAATAATTTATGTATTAAAAGCACTTTGCCCAAGTGCTCTTGTTGGTGAGATGGACAAAGGGATATAAAATTCGGTTTGCTGTTTAACTCAATTTTATTGCCAAAATATTCCTTACCAAAGCACCATGTGAGCATTTCCTGAATTTCCGTAGCAATTATGTTCTATGTTACTCTATCAGCTTGAGAAAGGAGATTACCATAAATGATCCATATGTTTGAGCTGGGCTGTTGGAATCTCCTTCCTGTCCTATGTGGGACTGGCTCTCTTCCACAAAGTTGGATCTTGCAGGGGTCAGGGTGGATCTTCTCCGAGGTCTTCTTGGATTGGCGGGTTTTGCTGCAATCTTCCCTGCGAGTCTTCCCTGAGTCTTCACTGAGGATCTGGCTTCCAGGTGTGTATGTGTTTTATTCCCCTTGCCCCTAACTTTCAAGAATATTCTGTGGCATTTGTACAATGGGATTCTGCTAAAACCTTTCACTGTTGTCACGTCAAGAGGTGTAAAGTGCTCTAACTCAGGCAATCAAATGCCAGAATGCCTGATTGACACTTCTCCAACGTGCCACCCTTGGACTGGTTGTAATTAGTTCAATTGAAACTTTGCATCCTCTTTGATCTTGGTTTCCATTGTTCTTCATAGTGATTAGCTGCTGGCTGCTACTTCACTTAGTTTGGCCAATTTTCAGTCATGCTTGATTTTTCTGGCTGTGGGTCACTTTAAAATATCCAATTTTGGGTCTGTGGTTGCTTGACCACAGGATCAGTTGCATGGAAAATTATAAAAGCAAAGGTGAAGGAGAAGGTAGGATTGCTGGTTAGTGATGGGTTGGTTGTTACCAGAAAACAAAAGGAAGATTATGTAAATATCATACTGTATGAGGGAACAAAAAGGTTTAGGGAACCTCGAGAGTAGAATAAACATAAAGGCTTCGTACCTTAATGTCAAAGTATTTGGAATAAAACAAACTGATGGTTCAAATCAAGGTCACAAGGATTCTAAACTAGTCAAAGCAGGGAGGGGTCAGGAGACATTTTAATGTTTTCAGAACAAGTAACAGGACAGAGAGTATGGAAAGGGTCAGGAATCTAACTTCAGGAACAGCAGATCAGCAGACAACTGTGAGAAATGGGACAGTCAACACAGGTCTTAAATGTTGTACTTAAATGCGTGCAGTATTGGGTAAATGAACTTGGATAGCAGATTGAACTTGGTGAGTACGATGTTGTAGGTATCACAGAGACATTGCCTGCAAGGAGATCAGGGCTGGGAATCAAATATCCAAGGGCACACGTCCTATTGAAAGGACAGGCAGATGGGTAGGGAGGACAGGGTTGCCTTATTACTAAATTAAATTAAACCTAGGCGATATAGGTTGGAGAACATAGAATTTGCATGGATAGAGTTGAGGAACTGCAACAGGAAAAAAGACCCTCGTTGTAGTTATGTCCAGGCCTCTTGGCAGTAGTCAGGATGTGGGACAGAAAATAAATCAGGAGATAGGAAAGGCAGGTAAGACAGGCACAATTACAATAAACATCAGGCAACTCAATATGTAGATGGACTGGGAAAATAAGGTTAGTAACAGATCCCAAGAAAAAGGAATTTGTGGAATGTTTATGAGATGGTTTATTTGGAGGAGCTAGTGGTAGAATTTACTGGGGAACAGACAATTCTGGATTTGGTAATATGTAATGAGTCAGATTTGTTCAGGGAGTTTAAGGTGAAGGAATCCCAAGGGGGCAGAGAACATAATGTGATAGAATTCAACCTGCAGTTTGAAGGGAAGAAGCTGGAATCAGATATAACAGTATTACAACTGAGTAAAGGTAATTACAAAGGCATGAGGGAAAAGCTGGCAGAGTTGATTGGAGGGAGACCCTAGCAGGGAAGATGGTGGAGCCACAATGACAGGAGTTTCTGCGGGTAATTCAGGAGGCAGAGCTGAAATTCATCCCAAGGAAAAAGTAACACTCTAAGGGGAGAACAGGGTAACCATGTCTGACAAGGGAAGTCAAGGACTGCACAAAAGCAAAAGAAAAAGAGGACAATTTAGTAAAGATTAGTGGGAAGTCAGGGGATTGGGAAGTCCTTAAAAACCAGTAGAGGATAACAAAAAAAAGCAATAAGGGGGAGAAAATGAAATATGAGAGTAAGCTAGTTAGTAATATAAAAGAAGATTGCAAGAGTTTTTGTTTAGCCATCTAAAAGGTAAGAAACAGGCAAGAGTGGAAAGTAGTAATAAGGAACAAAGAAATGGCAGAAGAGCAAAATAGATACTTTTCATCAGTCTTCATGAAAGAAGACCCAACCAGTAGCAAACTAGAACATCAAGAGAGTCAGGGGCAGAAGTGAATGTATCACTCAGGTCATTGCTAAACCAAGATGCTGGTGAAGCTGAGAGGTCTGAAGGTAGATAAATCATCTAGACTGGAAGGACTACAAAACAAAGTTTTGAAGGATAAAGTTTTGAAGATTGTAGAGGCATCTTTCAAAGGTGATCTTCCAGAAATTACTGAAATCTAATAGGGTCCCAGCGGACTGGAGATTATAAACTGACAAGCCTGACCTCGGTGGTTGGTAAGATTTTAGAGTCCAGTATTTCCTGAAGAAGGGCTTATGCCCGAAACATCGATTCTCCTGCTCCTTGGATGCTGCCTGACCTGCTGCGCTTTTCCAGCAACACATTTTTCAGCGTTACGGAGGACATTGTAGAAACATGGAAGCACATGGTAAAATCGAGCTGAATCAGCACAGCTTCATTAAGGGGAGGTCATGTCTGACAAATCTGTTAGAATTCTTTGAAGAAATTATAAGAACATAAGAACTAATAGCAGGAGGAGGCCACCTGGCCCTTCAAGCCTGCTCTGCCATTCAATAAGGTCATGGCTGATCTTTTCGTGGCCTCAGCTCCATTTACCCAAAATCAGGTAGGTGAGCATGCAGCATGGGTAGGTACCTGGGACTTTGATGTTGTGGCCATTTCGGAGACATGGATAGAGCAGGGTGAGGAATGGATGTTGCAGGTTCCAGGATTTAGATCTTTCATTAAGAGCAGGCAAGGCGGTAAAAGAGGGGGAGGCGTGGCCTTGTTAGTCAAGGATAGTATAACGGCGGCTGAGAGAATTTTTGATGAGGACTTGTCTACTGAGGTAGTATGGGCCGAGGTTAGAAACAGGAGAGGAGAGGTCACACTGCTTGGAGTTTTTTATAGACCGCTGCAGAGTTCCAGGGAGGTGGAAGAGAGGATTAGCAAAACTGTTCTGGGTAGGAGTGAAAAGAACAGGATGGTCATTATGGGGGACTTTAACTTCCCCAATATTGACTGGAAATGCTATAACTCTCATACATCGGATGGATCAGTTTTTGTCCAATGTGTACAGGAGGTTTTCTTGACACAGTATGTCGAAAGGCTGACAAGAGGGGAGGCCACACTGGATCTGGTGCTTGGAATGAACCAGGCCAGGGGTGTTTGATTAAGTTATAGGTGAGCACTTTGGAGAGAGTGACCATAATTCAGTTACGTTTAGTTTAGCGATGGAAAGGGATAGGTACACGTCAATGGTCAAGAGTTATTGATGGGATAAAGGCAATTATCATGCGATTAGGCAAGAATTAGGATGCATAGAATGGGGTAGCAAAATGCAGGGTGTGCAGATAATCGAAATGTGGAGCTGGTTTAAGGAACAGATATTGTGTGTCCTTGATAGGTATGTCCCTGTCAGGCAGGGAGGAAGTGATAAGGTAAGGGAACAGTGGTTTACAACAGAAATTGCATCTCTTGTTACGAAGAAGAAGGAGGCTTATGTGTTGATGAGGCAAGATGGTTCAGATGAGGCGATGGAGAGTTACAGATCAGCTAGGAAGGATTTAAAGAGAGAGTTAAGATGAGCAAAGAGAGGACACGAGCAGTCTTTAGCAAATAGAATAAAGGAGAATCCTAAGCTTTCTATAGGTATGTGAGGAATAAAAGGATGATTAGGGTAGGAATAGGGCCAATCAAAGACAGAAGTGGGAAGTTAAGTGTGGAACCTGTAGAGATTGGAGAGGTGCTAAACGAACATTTCCCATTGGTTTTCATTCAGGAAAAGGAGAATATTATAGAGGAGAAGAATGAGGTACGAGGTATTAGACTAGAAAGGATTGAGGTTAGTTACGAATGGGTGTTATCAATTCTAGAAGGAGTGAAAGTAGACAAGTCCTCTGGGCTGGATGGGATTTATCCGAGGATTCTCTGGGAAGCTAGGGAGGAGATAGCAGAGCCTTTGGCTTTGATATTTGAGTCGTCATTGTCTGCAGGTTTGGTAACAGAGGACTGGACGATTGCATATGTTGTGCCCTTGTTCAAGAAGGGCAGTAGAGATGACCCAGGTAATTATAGACCAGTGAGCCTTACTTCTGTTGTAGGAAAGGTTTTGGAAAGGATTATAAGAGATAAGACTTATAATCATCGAGCAAGCAACAATTTGATTTCAGATAGTCAAGGGCAGGTCGTGTCTCACAAACCTCATTGAATTTTTTGAGAAGGTGACCAAGCATGTAGATGAGGGTGGAGCAGTTGACGTGGTATACATGGACTTCAGTAAAGCCTTTGATAAGGTTCCACTTGGCAGGCTGTCGGAGAAAATGCAGAGGCATGGAATCGAGGGTGATTTAGCAGTTTGGATTAGAAACTGGCTTTCTGAAAGAAGGCAGCAAGTGGTAGTTGATGGAAAATATTTGGCCTGGAGTCCGGTTACTAGTAGTGTGCCACAAGGATCTGTTTTGGGACCACTGCTGTTTGTCATTTTTATAAATGACTTAGATGCAGGCACAGGTAGATGGATTAGTAAAATTTGCAGACAACACTAAAGTCGGTGGAGTAGTGAACAGTGTGGAAGAATGTTACAGGTTACAAGGGGGCTTGAATAAACTGCAGAATTGGGCTGAGAGGTGGCAAATGGAGTTCAATGCAGCTAAATGTGAGGTGATGCACTTTGGGAAGAATAACAGGAAGGCAGTGTATTGGGTCAATGGAAAGATTCCTGGTAGTGTGGATGTGCAGAGGGACCTTGGAGTCTGTGTACATAGATTCCTGAAAGTTGCCACCCAGGTTGATAATGCTGTTAAGAAGGCATACAGTGTGTTAGGTTTCATTCGTAAAGGGATTGAATTCCTGAGCCGCAATATCATGCTGCAATTATACAAAATGCTGGTGCAGCCACACTTGAAATATTGCGTACAGTTCTGGTCACCATATTTCGGGAAGGATGTAGAAGCATTGGAAAAGGTGCAGAGGAGATTTACCAGGATGTTGCCTGGTCTGGAGGGAAGGTCTTATGAGGAAAGGCTGAGACACTTGAACCTGTTCTCGTTGGCAAGGCTAAGAGGGGATTTGATAGAGACATACAAGATGATCAGAGGATTAGATAGGGTAGACAGTGAAAGTCTTTTTCCTAGGATGATGTATGAGAGGGCATAACTACAAATTGAGGGGTGATAGATTTAAGACAGATGTCAGAGGCAGGTTCTTTATGTAGAGAGTGGTAAGGACATGGAATGCCCTACCTGCTAATGTAGTCAACTCAGACACATTATGGAGATTTAAACAATCCTTAGATAAGCACATGGATGATGATGGGATAGTGTAGGGGATGAGCTGAGAATAGTTCACAACATCGAGGGCCGAAGGGCCTGTTCTGCGCTGTATTGTTGTATGTTCTGTGTACCCGCCCTCTCACCATAATCCTTAATTCCTTTACAGTTCAAAAAAATTTATCTATTTTAGCTTTCAAAGCACTTACTGATAAAGCCTCAACTACTTCACTTGGCAGGGAATTCCACAGATTTACAATCCTCTGGCTGAAGCATTACCTTCTCAATTCAGTCCTAAATCTGCTCCCCCCTAATTTTGAAGCAATGCCCTCTTGTCCTAGTTTCACCCGCCAATGGAAACATCCTCTCTCCTTCTATCTTGTCTAATCCCTTCATAAGTTTATATGTTTCTCCCTCCTCATTCTTCTAAATTCCAATGAATATAATCTCAGTCTACTCAGTCCCTCCTCATAAGCCAACCAACTCAACTCGGAATCAACCTAGTGAACTGCCTTTGCAGCTCCTCCAGTGCCAGTACATCCTTTCTCAAGTAAGCAGATTAAAACTGCACACAGTAATCCAGGTGTGGCCTGACCAGTACCCTATACAACTGCAACATAACCTCCCTGCTTTTAAACTCAATCCCTTTAGCAATGAAGGACAAAATTCCATTTGCCTTCCTAATTACTTGTTGTACCTGCAGACCAATCCTCTGTGAATCATGCACAAGGACACCCAGGTCCCTCTGCGTAGCAGCAGGCTGCAAATTTTTTTTTTATCATTTAAGTAATAGTCCTTTTTACTGTTATTCCTACCAAAATGAATGACTTCACATTTATTAACATTGTATTCCATCTGCCAGATCTTTGCCCATTCAAACTATCTATGTCCCTCCGCTAAGTTTCACAGTCCTCTGCACATTTTGCTCTACTACTCATCTTAGTGTCATCCGCAAAGTTTGACGCACTACACGTGGTCCCCAAATCCAAATCATTTATGCAAATTGTGAATAATTGTGAGCAAGTTAGACAAGGAGAGCCAGTGGACAAGATCTATTTGGATTTCCAGAAGGACTTTGACATGATGCCACACAGGAGACTAGTAAAGAAGATAAGAGACAGTACCTAGCGGAGTTCCACAAGAGTCAGTGTTGGGACCACAACTATTCACATTATAGATTAACAAAGGAGCTGAGACCATTGTTGCTACATTTGCAGATGACACAAAGATAGATGAGGGAAAGATATTGTTGAGGATATGGGAAGCTGCAGAAGGACTTAGAGCCTAGGAGAAAGGGCAAAGAAGTGGTGCATAGAATACAATGTGGGAAAGTATGAAGTTATGCATTTCGGTCAGAAGAATAGCGGTGTAGACTATTTTATAAATGGGGGAAGGCTTCAGAAATCTGAAGCTTAGGAGGAACTTAGGAGTCCTAGTTCAGGATGCTTTTAAGATTAGAGTGTAGGTTCAGCTGGCAGATAGGAAGGCAATATTAACATTCATTTCAAGAGGACTAGAATACAGGAGCAGGGATGTACTGCTGAGGCCATATAAGGCCCTAGTCAGATCGCATTTGGAAAATTAGGAGCAAATTGGGTCCCATATCTAAGGAAGGATGTGCTGGCCTTGGAGGGAGTCCAGAGGAGGTTTACAAGAATGATCCTGGGAAGGAAATGCTTGTCACATGAGGAGCAGTTGAGGACTCTGGATGTGCACTCAATGGAGTTTAGAAAGATGAGGGGGATCTGCTCCTATATCCTATGATTTTATAGGCTGGAGACTTTAGGCCCAATTTACTCAGTGCCTCACCACAGGACAACCCTTTCATCCCAGGGACATTTGCTTCAGCCTCTAATATAAGTATCTCTGCCATGCAAATGAATCAGAACCCAAAAGTACCATGGACATTGTTAACTTTATCTCCATATCGTATTTTTTAGAAGTCCGCTCCAAGTAAAATAAGACTGTGGATATAAATTCAGTTGCTGTCTGGTAAAATACTGTGTGGGATGCATGGAATGTTGCACCTGTATAGTATCAGGGAATCTTCAACTTGGTGGTGAACCGTATCAGCAAGTGATAATGAGGGGGGTGCTGACTATCTCCCCTCTTTCAGAATGTTTGTAGTTTGACTGTCTATGAATATCCAAAAAGTACTAGTGACTGATTGCAACAGGAGTCTATGTGCGCATTACTGGCTTGATGTCCCATAGTATAGACTAGTGTGCTGTGAAGATCTGAAAACCACCAATTAACACTCCTATATTGCAAATAAAGCAAGAACAATACTCTGTCTCAATGTGAGTGCTCCCAGCCAGCTACAGCTAAAAGGAATCAAGACGAGTTTCAACCAAAATTCAAAACCAAGAATCTTGAAATTATCTGTTCCACTACCAATGTCAATGGTACCAGTGACCTCCAGTGCTATGGCTGTAAATTTCATCTATCTGCTTGTGAACAATTCAGAGACCGATACATATATCTTTTTGCAAACTTTTATCCTTTTGAATTCACCTGTTATGTCTGATCATGCATATGCACATTATATTACTTCTTCTCATGTTTAATTATTAATAACTTTATTAATTTTGTTTATTCAAGAAAGCCTGATTAAATTGGTTCCCTTTAAAACATATGTTATTTTGGGTCTGGAGGAAAGCTATCCACAGAATATCCTTTTAAAATTAATCTTGTTGCCACCAACTTTTGGCAAAATTCAATAGACAGTTTGCTCGTTCTTAAATTTCCTGTGTGTGTAACTGTTGGTTATATTAATACTGAGCTGATTTTAAAATCTAATGCATGCTGGAATTTAAACTTTTATCTGCTGATGGCTTACACAAGCCACCAGAAATACAAGGTGTGTAATATTTCTATGGATGTAAGGGCTATTTTATTCAAGATGTTTCACCTCCTGTCATATATTCTTAAAGTTTGAAGGCTTTTCAAAAATACCCACATATCAGACCTAACCTTCGCAGAAACCAATTGCCAACTGTCACCTTGGCCTCCATAGGCTACAATGCAAACCATTATATCCTGATTTCCACATCTGCTAATTTCTTATGCATATTCCTGTACTCCTTCATTCCAATTTCCAGACTGGTGACTTCAATTCCCTGAGGTAGTGTCCCAACCCCTGGCCTCAATCTCTCACTCCCTGTTAGATATTGTAAGTTTGGTGGGGTGCTGTTCTGGTATTTTTGCAAAACCATTTCAAAATCAATATGCTCATGTTGTTTGTTTTGGCAAAAACTGGGGCAAAAGATACCAACATTATAGCTTCATATTTTCTGCCAAACAATGCCTTACACACCATCTGATGCCATGTTAGCTTGCATTATGTAAGTGCTTGGAAGTTGTTTAAAATAGGTATTTGCTATGAGTGCCTATCAACTGTTTCACAAATTTGCTCAAAAGGTAGCAGCCTAACAGCTTCTTCTGTAACCTTATTGTTCCTTAAAGGCACCACTGAATACAAAGAGAAAGCTATGTTTGTGAACTTTAACTTAGTATAACAAGAAGGTAGAGGATCAAAGGTACTGTTACTGGCTCCACATTATTATTGTAAGTCTTTACACCTCCACAAGCACTTGTTTCATTTCTGCTTTGCCTCCACCCTCAGAAACCTTCCACAGTCTGCCTACAAGGACTCATCTAAGGACCAAATAGTGTTATAGCAAACCCACATTGGAGCCTTTATTTGGATAGGTTGATGCAGTGACCAGAGCCAACTTCGACTTGGTATCCCTCTGGAAGAAAGCATAGATAAGGTCAAACATTCTACATTAGCAAACTAGATTGCACAAAGGGTATTGACAGGTTCCCTTGATTGCCTGCACAAAGGAAATCTCTGCCTTTGTAACTTTGGATGGGTAATACCAGTGTCACGTAATGCCACTCAGAATCTGAAATGCCCCAGCACTTTTCAAAGTGATGAATGAGCAGCACTCGGAGAGTTAGTGCTTCCAAATAAACTGTTGGACTATAACTTGGCATTGTGTGATTTTAACTTTGTCCATGCCAATCCAACACCGGCAGCTCCAAATCAGAACCAGTTAGTGGCAGGCTTATTTAATTGCACAGAGTACCTGGATGACATTGGAAATGTACTTCGAGCAACTGAAAACTGTCTGAGTTGTTCCAGCAAATACTGTCAGCTAATCTAGTAATTAATCTTGCAAAGAGCAAGTTCTTTAAGGCCTGAGAACACTTGCTGGATGAAGAACACATTATGCCCAGCATTGCAAAGCTAGAAGCAATAGTACAGTTCCCCATTCTCACAACAAAACAGAAATCACGAGGTCTTTGGAATGTGTGGGCTTTGCTAAAAGTCCACATGAAACTTCAGTAGATCAGCTACTGCAGAAAAAAAAGGTAGTATGGACTGAATAATGCCTAACTGCTATTGAAAATTTGAATGTTCTTTTAACAAGTAAGTTAATACTTGCAGTTCCAAGCTTTAACCAAGCATTTAAAATAACACTGATGAGAGTTATATCACAGTAGGCCCTCTCCTCCTTCCACAAGTTGAATCCAGAATAGAGACACCTGTCTTCTAAAATACTAAACAAATGTCAGAAATGATACTCACAGCAGAGATGAAAACCCTCAGTTTATCATTGGCTTTCAAATATTTTGATGTGTATATACAAGTGCTTTTGTGGCACAATGGTAGTGTCTCTGAGCCAGAAGGCCCAGATTCAAATCCTCTCTTCCTTGTACAATAAAATTCTTGAATAGGTTGATTAAAAAAAACAATGATGTATATTTATGCAATCTATAAAGATCTGCAATACCTTTGGGGCAGCATGATGGCTCAGTGGTTAGCACAGCTACCTCACAGCACCAGGGTCAATTCCAGCCTCAGACAACTGTCTGTGTCAAGTTTGCACATTCTCCCCATATCTCTGTGGGTTTCCTCCGGGTGCTCCGGTTTCCTCCCACAGTCCAAAGATGTGCAGATAAGGTGAATTGGCCATGCTAGATTGTTCACAGTGTTAGGTGCATTAGTCAGAGGGAAATGGACCTGGGTGGGTTACTCTTCGGAGGGTCAGTGTGGATTGGTTGGGCCGAAGGGCCTGTTTCCACACTGTAGGGAATCTAATCTGATATATCTGAATGGGTACAGAAAGACTGAAGTCTTTACTGACCACAACTTGTTACCTTTTCTAGAAAGGTTTAAGGCCCAGAATGCTAGGTTACTTCTTTGGTATTTGTTCCTTCAATCACACCACTTAAAAATCACCCACATTGCCAGAAATCAAATGTGATTGCAGACTCCTTGACAAGAACCTAGAGAAACACAATTAAAACTGCAGAGAGAATATTGACTGAGTCTGGAGTCATAAATATGTGTGTGTGAGTCATATTTCAGTTGTTTTGTGTGGAGCAAATGTCATGACCATGGATCATAACCCCACATTGCCTATGGACATAGTGAACTTTAATTACAACATCTGTTGTTTCGAAAGTGGGCAGATATCCAAACAGTGACTGCACATGTGAATTCAGTGGTTGCTGGGACAGAGATGAGTTCTGGAAAGTCACATTTGATGAGCTTCAAATGAAGAAAATTCTCTACAAATTACACTTCTAATCTCTTGAGAATATCTTAGACTGTGAAGATGATGGTACAAAAAAGGACAGTGATCTGGGTAAGAGACTTAATTTGCTTCCAAACCCCCACCTCCACTTTCACCTTTCAAGAATGTATGTGGACAAGGGTTCAGCCCTGGTCTGAGTGTGTTTGTTTCTTGATGACCTAGTGTGTGAATTCGTGAGCTGTGAGAACAGCCTTTTAAGTACCTTTGCACTGCAGGTAAAGAAAATCAAAAATATTCTTTTTTCACTCTGATTGCTGCTGAAAGGGATCAGTTAAAATGAATTGCAGTCAACCTACAACCTACAAAACCCATGAATCTCAAAGCTAACTGTTCAGCAACAATGTCAGCGCTGTACTTAATATTGTCTGCAATAGTTGCAATATTCGATTAGCCACTCTTCACAAAATATTCAAAGGTTTATCCTTATATTTTTAAAAACTTTAATCTTTTAGGCTTTGCTTCTTATTTATAAACTGTGTGTATGTATATTTTGTTACTATTTTGTCTCATACATAGTAATTTAAAAACTCATTTTTTATTAATTCAAGAAAGTCCAGTTAAGTTAGCTTCTTCTAAACATAAATTTATTGGTCTCAGAGGAAGGGATCCACAAGTTTGCTTATCAACTTTGTTGTGACCAACCTGGAGAGATTAAGGAAGGGATGCCAGTTCATCTGCTTTGCCCTTCAGCTTGATGGTCTGAGGTATCCTGCACACACCTTACCTGAGGTCTGATTACAGCACAATGTCACATATTCCCTTGGAAATGTATCTTTAAACATGAAATGTTGTATTGGTCAGGAGGAATTGTAGTTCTCTGTGCAAATATTTGGGGATTTCAGAGGAAGGTTTGCTCTGAATCAGAACTGCTTTTATATGACATGACTAATTAGCTCGTGACATAAGCAAGTCTCCCACAGTTAACTTGGCTATTGAGGATCAGTTGTATCTTATATACCCTGCTCAGTTCTCCTGTCTATCAATTTTAATAGAACTGAAAATTGAAGGGAATGGTAAAGGAGCCCTGTTATGATCTCCTGAGATCTGATAACTGCACGGACTCACATAGCTTTTGCTAACTTCGACCAACTTTGTATTGCTAAACACTCTTGAGCCAATTGACATGGTTCAGTTTGCTTCCTTCTTGATATTAAACTGTGTTGTGACATATGTGTTATTTTCACTGCCCCAGAACTCACATCCTTCACCTGATTAAGCAATTAAAAAGTACAGAACAACAAAGTGCATTCAAAATTTTGTAATCTATTCTTTCTTTCTTATAAATATGAAGCTAACATAAAGCACAGGAAAAATGAAATGTCTAGAGTGTAGTTTTAAGGTTTAAGAGCATGTGCCATTTACTATAAATATTATACTAAGAATTGTTGCCCTGAGCACCTGAGTGTATCAACTTAGCATTCTTCCCACACACTCCCAGAGTTTATCACCTCAAATTGATGAAATCTTTTTTCCACATTTTCATTGTGGGTGTTCCAGTTTCATTAAAAACACAGATCGGAAAGTTCCACATCAAAAACAAGGCTTAATAATAACTTGCATATCTTACACCATACACACACCTTAGAGTGATTTGGAGCACTCTGCTTTGAACTGATTTAATTATAGACATAATTACAGTAAGTTTCCGGTTCACAGTGATTCTGATCCCCTGCGCTGTGGAGAATAAGCAGACCCGTCTTCCTGTAATGGTCAGAATCAGATGGGCTTCTGAAGAGGAAGTCTCAGGAGATTGTGGTGTAAACAAGCACATCAAACATATTATAAATGAGAGCTGCTTTGGAAAGCCACCTGTTCAAGTTAGTTACAAACAGCAAAACGAGGCACTGGGAATGCAGTCACTGTACAATCATTGTACACTTTGACCTGCTGCTATACAATCTTTGTCACAATGCTGCCATTCATCTAGCAGCTAAACGCCATGTGTTTCGGAGATGAATAAAGAGACACATCCAAACACTGGTTGCTATTAAATGCACACTTTGAAATTGTTCAGCAGTAGGTGTGAATGTCTAGAAAATAGTTCATGTGAAACATTTTTGTTTCATGACACTTCAGTCCTAACTTTATTTATTTTTGATGCACTTAAAATTCAGAATGAGTGAACAGATGTAGCTCAAGAAACAACAAATCTCTCATGGTTGATTCTGAACTATAAAACTGCAATCTGAATAGTGGTTTTGGGTATTCTTTGTTGTGGGCTGAAGACTCCAGTCTTAAGTTTAACTGGGGATGTAGGGACAAGTGTGAAGCAAGTATAGGGTCAATTTGAGATTTTCCTTGACACATTAATGGAAAGTTCCAGTCAATTTAACTTCCAGGCCTCATTCAAATGAGTCATGCTCAAGCTCCCATTAAACTTTGTGTCAATTATGTGATGCTAGAATATTTGAGTGGGCAGAAGGCTGTCTTTGGGATTTGTGGAATGCTCTCCACAAACGCTAAGTCTCAGGAAATAGCATTGCTTTCTGAAGGTAATCATGAGGAAACGAAAGTCTGGATATGGGAAGTCTATGGCTTGCTTGTGGGGTCTGAAGGAGCATAGAGGGAAAGCTTTAAATAATAAATATCATTCACATTCCTGGTCTGCTTTTGGACCTCCTCCTTTTGATGCTAGATTTCTCTGGCAAGCATAACACTTGGTAATGACTCACTGAAGCTAAAATAGTTTTGTGGTCTGGCATATCATCAGAACCATTGATGAACTTTGAATCTCAATGAATCCTACAAACTCTGACCAAAATGCAGCTGTTACAATCCCTCAAAGTGGTTGAAGATGAGTGTGAAGCTGTGGTGATGTACCCTTTGTGTAGTTCATTTGCAAGAGGTAGATCTGGAGGGTGGGGGAGGGCATAGGGAGCATTAAAAGTGTGTGTGTGTGTGTGTGTGTATATACGTGTGTGTGTGTGTAGGTGTATACATGTGTGTGTGTATAAACGTGTGTGTATACGTGTGTGTGTATACGTGTATGTGTGTATACATGTGTGTGTATACGTGTGTGTGTATACATGTGTGTGTGTATACGTGTGTGTGTGTGTGTAAACGTGTGTGTGTGTGTATACGTGTGTATGTGTGTGTGTGTAGGTGGGGAAGTGGCGGGGGCTTTCCTGAATTATTGCAGGAGTCTTGTACATGAGATGAATCATTTTTCTGAGCTGACCAGGAAGAACAGCTGTGAATGTTGGACACGAACTGGATAATAGAGGGACAAAATGGAGTGGGAGAGGACAGTTATCAAAAGAACCTTCCAGAACAAGAGAACTGTGAATGAACAGCTCCTTAATTTTCCCTTTCAGCGAAGACCTTTGATCGTGTTCTTTGATCGCTTTGTTGGCTTTTTCATAATGGTAATGTTGCTTTTTTGGTGAAATCATTTTGTTTTACAATAGATGGGTTACTGCATTCACTCATTGTATGAGTAAGTGAAAGATCTGATGAAATGACCATATATTGTTTGTTGCAGCACCCATTACCCAGCCCCTAACCCAATCACAACCCAAGTCCTGTCTAGTCACTCACATACCAGATTACAATGTTTGAAAACAATGCTGAAACTGCAAAGCTAAAGCCTTAAGGCCTTAAGCCTTTGGACTATTTTTCCCTCCAAAGTATTTAGTTCCTAAAATGTAATACATTGACATTTTTGACTATAAGCATCTTACAACTTTCATTTGGGTGGGCATTTCTGTAAATCTAGGCTGTGTCCTTGTTGTAGTGTACATTTACAGTGGCTAACAGATCAGAACATAGTGAAGTGGGATGTTGGAATATATTTTGACCCCTGCTTAGCTCAAATCTCCTACTAAAGACAAAATTCTGTGATAACTTCCATGATTCACACATATACAGAGTAGTTTCCCAACATTTAAAATGTTAATGCCACAATATTCAGTTGAATAAAGCCTGAATTTTCAAAGTTAAGATATGATTTTGATATACAAAATGGCATTTACACCATGCACACACATCAGAGTTGGGCAGTGCCTGCTACCATTTTCAGTCTGTTATTAGCATGGGTTCTGGGAGTGAGTGTTGGTAGTTTGCTCATTGACCAGATCATAGAACAATGAGTTGACTCCAGTGAAGCTTCCATGCTCAGTCACTTTCCAAACATTGTTCTCCTTGACGCCTTGGAGGAGGTAATAGCAGTATGGTGGCTCAGAGGGTGCACGGTGGCTCAGTGATAAGCACTACTGCCCCACAGTGCCAGGAGGATTCAATTCCATTCTTATGTGACTGCCTGTGTGGAGTTTGCACATTCTTCCAGTGTCTGAATGGGTTTCCTCTGGGTGCTGTGGTTTCCTCCCACAGTCCAAAGATCTGCAGGTTAGTTAGGTTGGCCATGCTATATTGGCCATAGTCTGCAGGGATGTTAAGGGTGGGTGGGTTAGCCATGGGGAATGCAAACTTACAGGGATAGTGTAGGGGAATGGGAATGGATGGGATGCTCTTCAGGGTTGGTGTGGAATTGATGGGCCAATAGGCCCGCTTCCACATTCTAGGGATTCTATGATTCCCCATATCGGTGTGCAGCTGAAATGTAGGTAGCAGTTTGCACCATTTTGGAAGTACTGGGAACCACTGTCAGAGGTTCCTACAAACGCATCAGTCAGAGGGATCAAAGAGGCTGACAATGAAAACGGTTGGCAATCATTTGCCCTTTAGTGGCTGCCTCTGCTCTTTGCTTGCTGTCCAGATGGTTAGAATGGAGCATCATCAGGGGTGCAACAGGCATCCCTTCCAAATATCCTTTGTCCCTGACTGGTCCATGCAATATGGTGTGGCATGAATCCTATGTATGACAATGCACCTGAATGCACTGTAACCACTGCTGAATATGACTTTCCATGAGGTTGGCAACTCTTTTAATGGAGGAGCACATGCACATAAAGCCTTGGGCATTGGGGATTTGAAGGGCTGTCCTGCCCTGAGTTCTAGGCAGTTGCTTCCCCTTAGACATTCCAAGTTTCTCTGAACCTATGATCTTACAAACAGTTGTACAACAATGAAACAACAATTGCAGTAATTGCTGCCTTGATCTGCATAAATTGGCCATCTTCTTGAACAAGCCCAGACCCGCAACCAATAATTGGCCATTAACCCTCTCTTCAGGCTAATTAAAGGGCTATGCCAATGAAACTTGGAGCCGGAGACAGTTTCCATCTGGAGCTAAGTTCTCAAATTCTGTTTCTTGAATTCAGAAGGAAATCCCTTTCCTGAATATTTATTGTTGCAAAATAACAAACTCAATCAAATTCCAAACTTATATCATCTCACTGTTTTGAGCTATTCATGTACCTAAGCTGGAAGTTAAATGTCTTTAAACACGATAAGGGGAGGAACTGTTGATAATGGTCCCCAATATATGAAAATGTGGTTAAACTTTACACTATTGGTTTCACTCTTACTTGAGGAACTTTAGAATGTGCCAAGAATCCAAGGATTCCTTATTTATGTTTAAACCTTTTTAATAAATAAATATACATGGGAAATCTTGGTACAGTTTGCAAGACAAACATCCTTAAGCAGATCACATTACATTCCAGTATTAAGCACCATGCTGTCTGCATCACACAATTTGCAAGTTTTATTCCAATGACACATTTATTGAATTATATTAAATTACCACACAAACGACTGAAAATCCACTACCTATTTTGACAGCAGCGTGAAAAATCAGATTGTTTGGCTTTTAAAAATAATTACTAAATTATTAAGTGATCTCTTGAAAAGAGATGAACAATGCTGGAACTGTTGTTTAATGCTAAAAAAAATTTTGGAAACACCAGATCGAAAATGACAGTCAGCATCCACGTATAGAATATAAAGGTGATCCAACTGATCATCAATGTAGTAAACTTGGTCACAATATGCATACATCACATTATTTACTGTGCTTAATGTGGGGTGTTGGGCAGAGGCTGTGGGGAGGGGGTTAGGTGCAGTTGAAGGAAAGTGGTCGAAATGAAATATTCTTCAGTTATGTAGATACAGGAATCATTGGAACAGAGCATCAGTATGACTTAAATTTCACTGCAATCTTTATTAGCACAAAGAAATATCCTGATATCCTTCACAAATAGTTGTCAGAGTCATAAATGATTAGTCAGGAAATTAGTTAAGAAAAAAAGATGACCGCAAGCTTTGTCACAGAGATGGGCTTTAGAAAGTTTCTTAAAGTTGGAGAAGAGTGGAGAGGTGATGGGAGAAATTATTTTGGGAAGATATAAGACATAAGGAGATCACAAAAGTATTGTGACACAATACTATATAGGATTTAAAAACAAAAATAAGGCTTTTAAATTTAATGCCTTGGTATTGGAAGCTAATGAAGATTGCAATATGCAAGAAGCATCTGTATGAGCATTTAAATGCCAGGGCATAGTAAGCTATCGACCAAGTGCAGGTAAATGGGAATAGCATAATTTGGTGATTGTTAATTGCCATGAGCTCAGTGGGTTGAAGGGCCTTTTTCTATTCTGTATGACTCTATGGCTCTATCAGCAAGTTTTATGGGCAAATGAGGCATAGTACAAGAAAGGATCTGGAAGTTATGGCTTAGATTTTCTGTTGGCCAGACAGTCATTATTCCACCAGAGGTGGGAGTTGAGTATGGTGAACCTGAGGAATCCATCTCGCAGTACACTGAAGAAAATGCCCAGGGATTTCAATATTTCACTGGGCAATTTCCCTACCCTGAAAATCTCCATTTAGATCAGACTTCGAATGGTTCCAATAAAACTAAGTAAAATTGTTACTCAGGAGAAGTTACACTATTAAATGGATTAAATCTGACTTCTGAGTAAGTATTACCTCACACACCCCTAACTTCACTTCCTTCAGACCACTTACACCTCCCAGACAGAAGCTGCCAAAGTGGCCATCAGGACCTTCAAATTCCAGAATACGGCAACTGGTTCCCTGGAAAAGGGGATATGGTTTGCCTTCTTCTGACATTTCTGTGCAGTCAAAATAGAAGTGCAGCTCTACGTTTCTGAAGGAGCCCTGCTTGGAATCTATGGAAGATCTGGAGGCAGGACAAAGAGGTTAGGGCTGTTTTGCATGCCGAACCTGCTCCATGGTTAAAGAATGATTGTGATTTCTTCACAGGAATGGCCCTTCAATTGGCCTGGAAATTGGTTTGCCACCAATTAAAAATGAAAGGTGTAAGAGATCATTTAGAGTTGATAAAAGTTGAATTAGGAGTCAGCAGGAGAGTGTTAAAATAATGATATGAAAACAGAAATTGCTGGAGAAATTCAGATTTACAACATCCACTGCTTTTTTGTTTCATTCCAGTATTAAAATAATTATGTTTGAAGGTGACAAAGGCATGTTTGAGGTTTTAGTTGCAGAAACACTGACAGGGAAAGACAATGCAGTATTGTACTTAAAAATCAGGATGAGGCCAAACAGCTGAGAAAAATTGTAAGTTATCTTGTTCAATTTCTGTGAATTTCCGTAAGGTGGATGAAGTCAATAACAAATGAAGTAGAGCTTGTGTACAAGCTGGAGCCAATGGTGTAACTCACCTTCAATGAGAGGGTTAAATTTGCTGCATAGATTGATGGGATGTATAATAGTGTTGATCCAATATTGTCAATTCGACACCGCTGCCGAATTTGAAAGTTTACCTCCAACAATTTTGTTCTTGCTGATGGTGAGCTGCAGGATGTTAATTTATCCAGGATCTGATTTCAGGCAAGACATCTGAGAGCATGGAGATACGCAAAGAATAGAGAGAGGGGGGTGAAGAATTAGACTGACTTTTATTAGTGTGCATTAAAATGGAAAAGACATCGGGTTCAGGACAGATCTTTATCAATACCCTCGATATAAAAGCTACAAGTACAAACACAGCAGAGATTCTGTACTATAGGTCTTTACCATTTTCCATCATTCTTATGAGCTGAAAACTGACATATAGGAATGGTTAGATCTTTGCAGATCTGGAGGCAGGACAAAGAGGTTAGGGCTGTTTTGCATGCCAAACCTGCTCCAGAGTTAAAGAATGATTGTGATTTCTTCACAGGAATGGCCCTTCAGTTGGCCTAGAGATTGGTTTGCCACCAATTAAAGATGGCAGACAGGTCTTGAAGAAGAGATGGGGGTTGGCATGTTCAATGAATGAAATTTAAAATTGCAGCAGACTGTAATGAGAGGCAAATAAAAGATATGGTATTTTAAAATGGAGGTGCCATCTCATCAATGTCTAAAATCTTAAATTAAGAAATAACTGTTGCAGACAGGCCATCATTGTTGGATGGGATTACAGGAGTTAGTATGTAGGGGATAGGTCCATCCAGGCAGGCAAGTGTGCTGGCTCACTGCCTACAGCTGGGAGGCAGCCTCCAGGCAACCAGATTACCTCAGAGTACAATGGGATCTTGACAGATGGGCCAATGTGCTGAGGATTGGCAGATGGAGTTTAATTTAGATAAATGCGAGATGCTACTATTTGGAAAGGCAAATCACAGCCGGATGTATACACTTAATGGTATGGTCCTGGGGAGTGTTGCTGAACAAAGAAACCTTGGAATGCAAGTTCATAGTTCCTTGAAAGTGGAGCAGGTAGATAGGTTAGTGAAGAAGGCGTTTGGTATGCTTTCCTTTATTGGTCAGAGCATTGAGTATAGGCATTGAGAAGTCATGTTGTGGCTGTACAGGACATTGGGTAGGCCACTTTTGGAATATTGTGTGCAATTCTGGTCTCCCTCCTATCAGAAGGATGTTGTGAAACTTGAAAGGGTTCAGAAAAGATTTACAAGGATGTTGCCAGGATTGGAGGATTTGAGCTATAGAGAGAGGCTGAATAGGCTTGGGGCTGAAGGGTGACTTTATAGAGGTTTATAAAATCATGATTGGCATCAATAGGGCAAATAGACAAGATCTTTTCCCTGAGGTGGGGGGATTCCAGAACTAGAGGGCATAGGTTTAGGGTGAGAGGAGAAAAATTTACGAGAAACCTAAGGGGCAACCTTTACATGCAGACGGTGGTGCGTGTATGGAATGAGCTGCCTGAGGAAGTGGTGGTAGCTGGTACAATTACAATATTTGAAAGGCATCTGGATGGCTATATGAATAGAATGGGTTGAGAGGGAGGTGGGCCAAGTGCTGGCAAATGGAATTAGAACTGATTGGCATGGGTCTGTTTTGTGCTGTATATCTCTATGTGTATACGACTCTATATTGGCCCGCACTGCCTGCAAAAACACATAGTCTATTGGAAAACTCTGGTCAACCTTTATTAATTGGCCTCGTGGAGTTCTTCAGGAGCCTGATTGGCTCATTGTTAAATGCAGACAGATAGCCCTGCTATCTCTCGTCATTCCACGTCAGGGAAAATGGCCGAGAGGTGGGATGGAGCTGTGGACTCAACATACTGGCTAGTGGAGATATTCCTGCCCACTTTCGTCTCTAGCCCTGGCTAGGGCCAGAAGTCCAGCCTCAAATGATGGCAAGTGAAAACCAGTCCTTTTGTCATTTCAGAGAAACGTTGAAAACAGGAACATAGAACATAGAACATTACAGCACAATACAGGCCCACGATGTTGTGCCACCCTGTGAAACCAATCAGAAGCCAATCTAACCTACACTATTCCATTCTTGTCCATTTGTTTATCCAATGACCACTTAAATGCCCATAACTTTGGCAAGTCTACTACTGTTGCAGGCAGTGCGTTCCTCGCCCTTACTACTGTCTGAGTAAAGAAACTACCTCTGACATCTGTGCTATGTCTATCACGCCTCAGTTTGAAACTATTCTCCCTCATGCTAGCCATCACCATCTGAGGAAAAAGGCTCTCACTGTCCACCCGATCTAACCCTCTGATTATCTTGTATGTCTCAATTAAGTCACCTCTCAACCTTGTTCTCTGTAACGAAAACAGCCTCAAAGTCCCTCAACCTTCCCTTGTAATACTTTCCCTCCATACCAGGCAACACTGTAGTAAATCTCTTCTGAACCCTTTTCAAAGCTCCCACATCCTTCCTATAATGCGGTGACCAGAACTGCAAGGAATACTCCAAGTGCGGCCACACCAGAGTTTTGTACAGCTGCAGCATGACCTCATGGTTCGAAACTCGATCTCTCTACTAATAAAAGCTAACACACCGTATGCCTTCTTAACAACCCTATCAACCCGGATGGCAACTTTGAGGGATCTATGTACATGGACACCGAGATCTCTCTGCTCATCTACACTATCAAGAACGTTACCATTCGCCCAGTACTCTGCATTCTTATTACTCCTTCGAAAGTGAATCACCTCATATTTTTCCGCATTAAATTCCATTTGCCACCTCTTAGTCCAGCTCTGAAGCTTATCTATGTCCATATGTAACCTACGATATCCTTCAGCACTATCCACAACTGTACCAACCTTAGTGTCATCCGCAAATTTACTAACCCATCCTTCTACACCCTCATCCAGGTCGTTTATATAAATGACAAACAGCAGTGGACCCAAATAGATCCTTGCGGTATAACAATAGTAACTGAACTCCAGGATGAACATTTCCTATCAACCACCTCACTCTGTCTTTTTTCAGATAGCCAATTTCTGATCCAAACCGCTAAATCACCCTCAATCCCATGCCTCCGTATTTTGTGCAATAGCCTATTGTGGGGAACCTTATCAAATGCATTACTGAACTCCATACACACCACATCAATGACTTTATCCTCATCCACCAGCTTAGTCAGCTTCTCAAAGAACTCAATAAGGTTTGTGAGGCACAACCTACCCTTCACAAAACCATGCTGACTATCCCTAATCAACTTATTCCTATCGAGATGATTATAAATCCTATCTCTTATAACCTTTTCCAACACTTTACCCACAACCGATGTAAGGCTCACTCGTCTATAATTACCAGGGTTGTATCTATTCCCCTTCCTGAACAAGGGAACAATATTTGCTATCCTCCAGTATTTTGGTATTATTCCTGTAGACAATGATAACATAAAGGTCAAAGCCAAAGGTTCGGCAATCTCCTCCCTGGCTTCCCAGAGAATCCTAGGATAAAGCCCATCCAGCCCAGGGGATTTATTTATTTTCACACTTTCCAGAATTTCTAACACCTCCTCCTTGTGAACCTCAATCCCATCTAGTCTCATTGCCTGTTTCTGAGCATTCTCATCGACAACATTGTCTTTTTCCAGTGTGAATACTGACGAAAAATATTCATTTTGTGTTTCCTTTATCTCCTCTGACTTCATGCACAACTTCCCATGACTGTCATTGATTGACTCCAATCTTACTCTAGTCATCTTTTATCCCTCATATATCTATGGAAAGATTTAGTGTTTTCCCTGATCCTATCTCCCAACAACTTCTCATGTCCCCTCCTCGCTCGTCTTAGCGCTCTCTTTAAGTCTTTCCTGGCTACCTTTTAACTCTCAATTGCCCTAACTGAGCTTTCACATCTCATCCTAACATAAGCCTTCTTCTTCCTCTTAACAAGAGATTCAACTTCCTTGGTAAACCAAGGCTCTTGCACTCAACAACTTCTTCCCTACCTGACCAGTACATACTTGTCAAGGACACACAGTAGCTGTTCCTTGAATAAGCTCCGCATTTCAATTGTGCACAACCCCTGCAGGTTCCTTCCCCATCCTATGCATCCTAAATTTTTTGAATAGATTAGATTACTTCCAGTGTGGAAACAGGCCCTTTGGCCCAACAAGTCCACACCGTCCCGCCGAAGCGCAACCCACCCATACCCCTACGTCTACCCCTTACCTACACTACGGACAATTTAGGATGGCCAATTCACCTGACCTGCACGTTTTTGGACTGTGGGAGGAAACCGGAGCACCCGGAGGAAACCCACGCAGACACAGGAAGAACGTGCAAACTCCACACAGTCAGTCGCCTGAGGCGGGAATTGAACCCGGGTCTCTGGCGCTGTGAGGCAGCAGTGCTAACCACTGTGCCACCGTGCCACCCACAAATCTTGTCTAATCGATTCGTAATTGCCTTTCCCCCAGCTGTAGCTCTTGCCCTCCGGTGTATACCTATCCCTTTCCATCGCTGATTGTGGTCACTATTACCAAAGTGCTCAACTACCTCCAAATTTAACACCTGGCCTGGTTCATTACTTAGTACCAAATCTAATGTGGCTTTGCCCCTTGTTGGCCTGTTTACATACTGTGTCAGAAAACCCTTCTGCACAAAACCCTCTCAGACAAATACTGACCTATGTAAAGTACTTGAACTATGGTATTCCTAGTCAATATTTGCAAAGTTAAAGACCCCTTAACAACTATGCGCTCACTCTCGCTCCTACTGAGAATCATCTTTGCTATCCTTTCCTCTAAATCTCTGGAACTATTCAGATGCCTATTGAAAACACCCAACAGGATGACCTCTCCTTTCCTGTTTCTAATCTCAGCCCATACCACCTCAGCTGATGAGTCCTCAAATGTCCTTTCTGCAGCTGTAATACTGTCCTTGACTAACAATGCCACATCTCCACCTCTTTTACCATCTTCTGTGATTTTACTGAAACATCTAAATCCTGGAACATGCAACAATCATTCCTGTCCCTGCTCTACCCATGTCTCTGAAATGGCCACAACATTGAGATCCCAGGTACCGACTCATGCTGCAAGTTCACCTACCTTATTTCGGATGCTCCTGGCGTTAGATCAGACACACTTCAAACCAACATTTTGTTTGCCAGTGCTCTCTTGGGACCCTGAAACCTTATTTTGATGTCCCTACTCTCAACCACCTGTATACTGGAACTGCAATTTAGGTTCCCATCCCCCTGCTGAATTAGTTTAAACCCATCCCGGAAGAGCATTAGCAAATGTCCCCCCCAGGAAATTCGTACCTCTCTGGTTCAGGTGAAGACCATTCTGTTTGTAGAGGACCCACCTACTCCAGAAAGAGCCCCAATTATCCACGAATTCAAAACCCTCCCTCCTGCACTATCCCTCTAGCCACATGTTCAACTCCTCTCTCTCCCTATTCCTCACCTCGCTGGCATGTGGCATGGGTAACAAACCAGAGATAACAACTTTCTTTGTTCTAGCTCTAAGCTTCCAACCAAGACCCTGAATTTCTGCCTTAAATCCCCACCTCTCTTCCTACCTACGTCGTTGGTGCCTATGTGGACCACGACTTGGGGCTGCTCCCCCTCACCCACAAGGATCCCGAAAACACGATCAGAGACATCATAAACCCTGGCACCTAGGAGGCAACACACCAACCATGAGTATCTCTCGTTTCCACAGAACTTCCTGTCTGACCCCTAACTATGGAGTCTCCAATGACTAATGTTCTGCTCATCGCTCCCCCTTCCCTTCTGAGCAACAGGGACAGACTCTGTCCCAGAGGCCTGTGGCCCATGCTTACCCCTGCTAAGTCATCCCCCCCAACAGTATCCAAAACAGTATATTTGTTGTTGAGTGGAACAGCCACAGGGGATCCCTGCATTGCCTGCCAGTTCCCTTTCCGTCCCCTGACAGTAACCCATCGAACTTCTTGTACTTGAGGTGTGAGTACCCCACTGTAACTCCTCTCAGTAACCCCCTCCACCTCCTGAATGATCTGAAGTTCATCTAGCTCCACCACCAGTTCTCACCGGTTTTCAAGGAGCTGTAGTTGGGTGCATTTCCCACAGGTGCAGTCAGCAGGGACATTAGTGGTGACCCTTACCTTCCATATTCTTTAAGAGGAACATTCAACTGCCCTAACCTCCACCCCCACTATTCTAAATTCCCAACGAGCCTACTGAAAAGTAGAAGAAAGGAAAATGAAAGACTAGTCACCTTATCAATCCAGCGCAGAGCACCTTTGTTTTGGTTAGAGGAGGAGGATGGGTGGGAAACACTACCTGAGTAGCATTTCGGGCAAAACAACCACACATGTATGAAGCCTCACTTACCAAGCAGTCCTGTGTCTGCTCCTGCTCAGCGTGCACTCTGCCTATACACGTGCTACGTTTTTAAACTTTACTCCTACCTTCCCATCGGGATTCTGGTCCTTGCTGTCGCTCCTCCCACTGCAATTGCTGTGGGGAAAATGAAGGACTTGGGGTCCATCAAGTCTGCTCTTCCATTCAATATGATCATTATTGATTCTCCAATTATTGCGATTTTCCCACTTTTTCTCTCTACCTCTTGATGACATGAATGTCTAGAAATCTATTTCTTTCTTAATGGTATTCAGTGACTTGGCCTCCAGCACTTATTGTGGTAGAGGTTCCCATTGGATCACCACCCCCTGAGTAAAGTAATTTCTCCTCATTTCTGAAATTGCATACCCTGCATCCCTAGCCCGTGCCCCTCTGATTCACACCTACAGCCCTGCCCATTGTCAGTGGGAAAACTATATATCCAACCCTGGAAGTGAATCTAGATCCCTTCCCTTCCAGCCACATGATCAGTTATTATTCCATATCAAAACACGGCAAGAGCATTAGACAATTCAATGCCCTGCCTTTGTTACATTGAATGTTCAGATTTCAGTAAATTCTTCCATACTAGGCTCTCTTTCATCCCCATTTACAGGATCTTTGACATATGAAAATAATAAGAGTTTCCATTTAGTGCACTGCTGTTCAACACAGTACTGACATCATCATTAAAATCTGTATCATTCCATCAAATGAAATGACTAATTTAATGCAATCATCATTATTTACTGCAATTAAGCACACATAATTTGAACTACTTAAAACCAAAACCCAAACTGGTGTAATTCCTATGCTGTATGGCTTGTCAAATAATAGAATTTGGTATCTGTAAAAATGTAGTAGTGTAGGTTTGCTAAAAATGTCAAACACTGCCTCAAGTTTAACTTCTCATGTTTCAGCAACAGAACCAACAGGACAATACCAGCTTTGCCTGTTCAAGTAAGATGCTTGTGAATAATGGTTTTAATTGCTGTTTTAGTCAACTGACTAAAACTATTCAATATAAATTGTGTTTACTGCATGAAGAATGTGGAATGGCAATAATTACTGTAAGTGTTAGATTATAATTGCACTAACACAATCAATCTGCAGTAAATGTGTTCGGGAACATTATTTGTATAAAACAATGTAAACAAAAGAGTGGCATTTTCCCAAATTGCTGATAATATATTGTCATCACCCGCAGCATGTAACTGTCATGGTTCTTTTTCCAAATAAGTATTTTAAACTATGGCAACTCTGAATAGTTTTTCTGCTAAATTATGGTCTGCTTTCTGTTACACATTCATGGTACAAGTAGATGTATTGAGAGTTTGTCGGGGAGAAACTGGAGACCTGCTTTAGGAGATCAAGTGAATTGATACAAGTAGAAACTGCTAGACTGTGGCACAGAATAACACAAGTGATCGGGTTCAATTTCTGTACTGGCTGTTATGATCCATGGAGGTCATCCTCTAAATTTGTCCCAGGTTTAATGCGAACTGCAGCCTTTTGAGGTCTCTGGGTCTGTACTCAATGGAGATTAGAAGGATGAGGGGGGATCTCATTGAAACTTACAGAATACTGGCAGTCCTGGATACAGTGGGCCAGAGAAGATGTTTCCACTAGTAGCAGAGACTAGGACCTGAAGGAAGATCCCTTAGAACTGAGGTGAAGAGGAATTCCTTCAGCCAGAGGGTAGTGACTCTATGGATCTTATTGCTGCAGAAAGCTATAGAGGTGAAGTCAGTGATTATATTTACAGGGATAAATAGGTTATTGATTAGCAAGGGGATCAAAGGTTACAGGGAGAAGAGAGGAGAAAGAGTTTGAGAAACATATCAATTATGATTGAATGCAGAACAGACTCAATAGGCTGAATGACCTAATTCTGCTCCCATATTTTATGGTCTTAAAGTCTTTAATCTGTAGAACTAAATGGCTCTCATGGACTACTGATATTTACCTTACCTAAATTTAATACTGTATGCATTTGGTGAGAGCAGTTAATAGTAATCTGAGTATCAATAGTCTTTCCTGTTTTTATACTTACAACCTAGAAGTCACAGGCTCTGTCTGGAGTATATCTCCACAGGTACTCACATGGTTTTGTATTACATCAAAATTAATTTAGTTTACATGTGAGGCAAGTCATTGATGGCAGCACATCATTTGAATACAGCAGAAATAAGTTATTCCTCACCCAATCTCCACTCTCTCACTTTGGAAACGAGCTCAAATAGTTAACAAAAATACTCTGTCAATGTGGTCAACGCAAAGTTCATTGGAAATGGCACGCCATCTGTCTTTCTATCTCCATTGGATTTTTATATTCTTCAGGAAGATGCCAAACCCTCAGAAAGAGTGTAGGGAACATTTACATAGGAGCACAGGGAATGTACTAAGGAGAGAGACTCAGATATAGGAAGGGACTAGAGGAGCTGAAATTGTTTTCCTGAGAGAGCAGAAATGTTTTTACACAGCAAGCTGATATGATTTATAGTGTGCCCATCTACTAAAATAATTTTGCATTCTATGTATGAAATTTGCTTCCCCCCCTCCACCCCGGACAAAGGTCAGGATTGAGGGCAAATAATTGAGTGGGTAGGTCCTGGAAGAATACAAATCCATCTCAGGAATTATGTATTTGGTAAGAAGTGTCCCAGCTAATCTTCTCAAGTAGCAACTAATTAACATTCATAAGTGATTAATTAATGGCTAATTAAGGGCTTCAACTACCAGCAGTGACACACACTCACCGACCCCACCACCACACCCCCACCCCCTGCCAACTCCCCACCATGAAACCCACCGGCTTCAATATCCGTCTGCCTGGCAGGAGAGAAATCAGAGTGACTTGCCTATTGAGCTACAATTGGAGGCCTCCATTCTGGGACAATCACGGCAGGCACACAGGGCAGGTCATGAAATTTGAATGCCAACCCCTTGCCCTTGCCTCTGATACTGTGAACCCCAACTCTCCATGACTCCCAGCATGCAAGCCTTTTAAAAATATACCAATTTACTTGCTAATGCAGCTCTTCCTAGTTGCAAAGCCTGGTCTTCCAGCAATTCTTTTCAATTCCCTGTGGGTTGCTGGAATCTAATTGGCTGGCAACTTAGTAGGGTAGCACTTTAAAAGCAAGGTTTCCAATTGAACGAGAAGTTCGCCAAACAGCATTTAAGTGCAAAACTGGTGCTTTCCTGTAGGACTTTCCTGCTGGTGAGAGTGGGAAGTTAATCATCCATGCAGTTGCTTGCCTCATAAGTTCTTAGCTATTGTAGCTATCACAATCGAGCATGGGATTTCACCCCATGCCCATAGAAGTACACTTTCAATGATGATAGTATAGTTCTCAAGAATAGAAAGTTGACAATTATCCTCTCCTTGAGTTGCTGAGACCAATAATAACATTCTAACTGCCACTTTTCATGTGAAACCAGCATTAGTACTCAGAAAGTCATTGTCATAGAATCAATGAAGAATGAAATTATTTGGATCATCATTCTTGTCCTAGCTCTGATAGAACTGTCCAGTGAATACAACACACCTTACTGCCCCCAGCTGTGCAAATCTCTCAAGCTGTTATCCAATTCGCTGTTGAAAATGGTTGGACCAGTTTCCAGTATCCTTTCAAGTAATGCATTCTCTAACATAACTGCTTCCTATCAAAAAGGAACCTTTCTTCAGAACTTCCCTCTGACTGTTTTGCCAACTATCTTCACCAGTAATACATCCACTGCTATGGAATCCTTTATTGTTTAAGCACAAACAGGAACAATGGTCATTTAGCTGAAATATACTGAGGAATGTCTGAGAAATTGTATTGGAAAAGGAAGAGCCAATACCTTTGCGAAATGAAAGTTAGAAAAGAAAATTGCACCTTGGTAGCTCAATGGTAAATCCACCACATGATAGAGTATTGAGAATAATATGTCAGATTCTTACTTAATTTCTGATTTGTGTTGAGTTAACTTGTCACAGGTCAGATCAGCAAAGCTTTTATATTAAATTACAATTCTCATACATTAGCAGCATCAGGATGGCACCACAACTCAAAGACTATTACTTTTATTTACAATACTCTTCAAGGTGCCATATCCTAGGTTGTAAAATTATTTTCAATGACTTTCATGAACAAAAATTACAACTAATTGAATTTGTAGGTGTGAAAAATTACCTATGATCTGTGACCTCTTCCTTTCTGCATCAGATGATCATCTTCCTGTCAAAATTCCATTTACAGTTTCTCTTGACATCATACTGTAAGTGCTCAATGCACTTAGGCATAGAATGTGACTTGTATCACTTGCCTTCAGGTTTTCAATGGCATATAAGTTTCCAATTAGAATCTTTGAGGAATTTTCTCAATTTATGGTCTCTACAATGTTGAAATGATAACAAGGTTTTGCCGATACACCTGGCAAAAACATTGAAGTGTGCATTGGCAGATTTTGTGGTCTTAAGATGGTAACGAGTCAGGACATTTCAAAGATCAGCTTGGATGTTTTCAGTCAACATGCTCTATTGAGCAATGAGCAAAAATGCCAAAATATAATCACTGCTGTGAAATGAAGGGCAGAAAGCATATTAGCTCAATAACAGGCTTCCTTGTTTTTTGAAAAGAAATATTGTTTTAATGCCACTGTTGTGATGGTCAAGTGTACCACAGGAATGTGTCAGCAATTATGGCAATCAGTGTAGCACACATTACTCACATTAACTTATCTAAAATCTACTAAATACTAAAAGCTGCAGTGTCCTTCTTGGCTTAGATCACACAGTTAAATGAGAAAGCTCATGCAACTGGAACTAAATGAGACTATTAAGAGTAAAATTAGCAAAAATATCACTGCGTCTGACTAACTACAGGTGGCTTTCTGAAAATGAAAAATGAAGAAAAATGTTCAGCTGTAAAGTAACAATTAATAACAGAGCACAATTCACATTTATTGAACATCAGGGGCCTGAGAAAATAATTCAATTTTTGCAAAGGCATTGAATAACATAACAACTAACTTGCCACTTAATTTTATTGCAGGCATGTCTGGATCAAGTTTGTTTTTGATGCAATGATATAAGTGGTATTATTCTTTTGGCAACGTGAAATATTTCCAAACCCATATACAATTGTTTTTAAACTGGGTATTGGGATTAATGAAAGAAAGTCTGGCATTTATTGAGCTGTGGCCTCTTAGCCGTCTCTCAGAAGCCTTTGGATTAATGCAGTATCAATTGTATTGCAATATGGGTAAGCAAAGCATGATTCATAGAAATAGAAGTGAGATGACTAACCAATTAGTCTGTTTACAGTGACATTGGCATTGAAAGTTGGCTAGAAGATTAGGAGGATTTCCTGTTCATTCAACATTCACCTGAACGACTGCAACGGCACGTGGATCTAAAGATTAATATTTAATCTGAAGGACAGCACTTCTAACAATGCCATATTTCCTCAGTATAAACATGCTCAGAATAAAAGGAAGCATCATAGGTTTTTTGACAGAGACGTAAACTGCTAAGTGCCAAGATATTAAGCTATGACAACATGATTGCTTCTGCATTCATGCAGTTGTCCAATGGTGATAAAACTAGTTCATGTAAATGTGTGTTGCAATTAATATCCATGCACTGAACTTCAAACAGCTTCTCTTTGTGATATGCTAGAACGCTAGAAGTTCCTATGTCTTTGGACAACACTCTGGGCATTCAAATTCCAGAATGAACAACACGTTGTAGAAGAGGTACACAATGTTTGCATACCCATAGAATTATCTAGTTACGTTATATGTTCCCTAAATATCAACCATCTGCACTTTTGGAGCTTATTTATCTAATAGGATTTTTGGTTTGATACACATCAAAAATATTATTTGTTGGAAAATATTATCTATTAATCAATCAAACATGTTTTAATTGAAAAATATTAATGAGTTCCCTTTCATCAATCAGTCTGGGCTATTATGGACTTTCATTCAAAGTGCTACATGAAATTAATTTCCGGAAAAATTTTCAAAAATGGAATTTGGAAGATGGAAAGCAAATTCCCTTCATATTAATATCTTTGGGTGACCCTTTTTGCTAATATCATAACTTTTTCAGATTTTAGCTATCTTCTTTGATAATACACCATCTATCCACAAACCATCAGTTTCCGTTATTGTGAGAGAGAAAACAGTTTTTTAAAATACACCAGTGTGTCAAACAGACACCTCGTGATTGGAATCTTCATTGTTCACAAGTATTACAATTTGTTTTATGAATGAATTTTCTAATAGAGGCACATTTTATTTGTTTAATAACATGGGATAAAACCAATGACTCCTTCTGCCTAAATAAAGAAAGACATATCTACTACATCACAGACTGCTCAATATTGTTTATTCTGCCCCAAATTATTTTTTAAACTGGAGGAAGTCACACTCTCAGAAATATTATGAGCTAATATTAAGCATTAGAATACTTAAACCATCATTATTATACATCAGGGAGATTTTAATTCCTGTATATAATATCCAGTTCCTGAACCATTAACGAAAGTGTCTGACAAATGTAAAGCTGGGCTCCATTCCAATTATGCTAACCACACATTTTAGCAGCTTTTGTGGGGCAAGGAGGAGTGGTATAATCAATCAGAGGAAGCTCCTTCTTAAGTAGCACAGGTGCACAATTTAATTCCCTGAACAACATTTTGCACCTTTAATGTGGGCTACCTCTCAACCTTTGGTGAAATTAACATCTCAGATCTAAGCATTCCAAGTCACTTGTAAATGAGCACTGCAAATAAACAGATTCCTTTAAAGTTCCTGGACATCACTAGATCAGTTTTCATAGACTTTTGATCCTTTGTACTCATTAGCCCTGAAATTCCATTTTGTTGGGATTTTCTTAAGGGCAAAATCTTACATGGGTCTGAGTGATGTGGGCTGTGGCAAGATTTGTGGCAAAATCAGATGAGAGGTTTGACAGAGCCAATCTCAATGTTAGGAACATCTTGTTGCATCTGCCAAGTGGCGATCATGTTTCTCGCTAGGCAATGGCGAGCTGCCAATTAAGGGGCATTATATAAAAACAAAGGAGTTATAGTTTGTTAAATGTCTGATTAAGACCTCACCTCATTAATATTCAACTCCTTAAAATCAAACACACCAAATGAGCTTGACATTGAGGCTTTTCATAGGACCTTCATGCTGGACACTGGTCACCAACTTTGCAAGGCACCTTCCCTGTGTACCAGTCACCACCATGCTTCATTCACAGACCCTGGAATCTGACATGTGCCAACCTCTAAGAACCCTCATAGCATAACTATGATTCTCTGACAGGAAGCTTCTACACTTCAACGCTACACCTCGGGCTGCACTGGCAACAATCATTGTAATGCTGCAGGAAGGATACTATGCACTCAGGGACATGCAACCAGCCCATGGACTGGACCAGACTGCACCTCTGTGCTCTTCACTCGCTGTCCTAGTTCTTACTCACTGTAAGCCTACCTGGATGCACACAACATCCCGGCCTTGCCTTCTTGCACTTCACTCCCTCATTCAGAACTACCAAGTTCACATTACTTCTATCTTGCCTTGCTAGTTAACACAAAGCAAAGGCAGGAAGCTTGTTAACAGGCTTAAATCAAGTCAGGGGAAACAGCCTTTCCTCAGAGAGTCGCAGCACAGTAAGGGAAAGGCAGTCTCCAATACCAGACTAAAAGCTTAGGTATGGTCAGTCAACACTCAGGGCAATTAGTGTCAGGAGGCTTCCACACAATTAGTGAGGAGCTAAATATCAGACAGTCCACCCCAATTTTTGTCTTTTTCTGCTCTGTTGTAGGCAATTTCCTCCTAGAAAGAATGACTGAAAGAGGCAAATATTAGAAGAGATGAATGTGCATGGCACAGCTGTGTGCAGATGGGAGAGATGTCCTGAGAGTATGCAGGATTCATGGTTTTGGGGGTGCAGGTGGGTGAGAGAGTGAGGAAGGTGTTGCAGGCAATAGTGAGAATGGTACAGCATCAACTTTGGTGGGAGGTGGGTACAATAGCGGAGATAAAATGTGTGAGAGGTCTTAAGGACACAGAAACATTAGAACTAGGAGCAGGAGTAGGCAATTCAGCTCCTTGTGCCTCATCCACTGTTCAATATGATCAAGGCTGATCTCATCTCAGCCTCAACTCCACTTTCCTACACACTCTCCATAACCCTTCAACTCATTGTTATTTTACAAATCTCCTTATCTCCTCCTTAAATTTACTTAATGCTCTGGCATCCACCACATTCTGGGGTAGGGAACTCCTCACTTCTGTTTTAAATCTGCTACTCTTTATCTTAAAAGCTTGACCTCTCATTCTAGATTGCCCCACAAGAGGAAACATTCTCTCTACATCTCAACTTTGACAAACCCCTTTAATATTTCAATACCTTAATTAGGTTTGTTGCACTCCTCTAAATTCTCTTCATAAGACAAAACCCCTCACACCTGAAATCAGTCAAGTGAATCTCCTCCAAACTGCCTCCATTGCAACTTCATCCCTCTTCAACTAAGGAGACTAAATCTGTACTCAGTACTCCAGATTGGATAGAAGATGGTACATTTATGCTTTTTCTTTATTCATTTGTGGGACTTGGGCATCGCTACCTGGCCAACATTGATAGCCTATCCCTATTTGCCCTTCAGAAGGTGGTGGTGATCTGCCTTCTTGAATCGCTGCAGTCCACTTGCTGTGGGTTGACCCATAATGCCGGTAGGGAGGGAATTCCAGGATTTGACCCAATAACTGTGAAAGAATGGCAGTATATTTCCAAGTCAGGGTGGTGAGTGGCTTGGAGGGGAACTTGCAGGTGATGGTGTTGCCAAGTACCTGCTGCCCTTGTCCTTATAGATGGAAGTGATCATGGGTTTGAAAGGTGCTGTCTCAAGATCTTTGGTGAATTTCTGCAGTGCATCTTGTAGATAATACACACTGTTGCTACGGAGCGCTGGTGTTGGAGGGATTGAATGTTTGTAGATATGGTGCCAATCAAGCAGGTTGCTTTGTCCTGGGTGGTGTCAAGCTTCTTGAGTATTGTTGGAGCTGCATCCATCCAGACAAGGGGGAATATTCCATCACACTCCTGACTTGTACCTTGTAGAATGTAGATAGACTTTGGGGTGTCAGGGGGTGAGTTACTCACTGCAGTACTCTTCGTCTCCGACCTGCTCTTGTAGCCACTGTGTTTATGTGTTGAGTTTCTGGTCAATGGTAACCCCAAGGATGTTGACAGTGGAGGATTCATAATGGTAATACCATTGAATGTCAAAGGGTGGTGATTAGAGTGTCTCTTATTTGTGATGGTCATTGTGTGACATTTGTGTGGTGTGAATGTTACCGGCCACTTGTTGGCCCAAGCCTGGATATTGTTCAGATCGTGTTGCATTTGACCTCGGACTGCTTTAATATCTTAGGAGTCGCGAATGGTGCTGAACACTGTGCAATCATTGGCGACCTACCCACTTCTGATCTTGTGACAGAGAGAAGGTCATTAATGAAGCAGCTGAAGATTGTTGGGCTTAGGACAATATTCTGAGGGACTTCTGCAGTGATGTCCTGAAGCTGAGATGATTGACCCTCCACAACCACAACCATCTTCCTTTCTGCTAGGTATAACTCTAACCAGTGGAGTATTTGCCCCCTGATACCTATTGATACCAGTTTTACCATACTCAGTCAAATGCAGCCTTGATGTCAAGGGCTGTCAGTCTCAACCCACCTCTGGAATTCAGCTCTTTTGTCCATGTTTGAACCAAGGCTGGAATGAGATCAGGAGCTGAGTGACCCTGGTGAAACCTAAACTGGGCGTCACTGAGCAGGTTGTTGCTGAGCAGGTGCTGTTTAATAGCACTATTGATGACACCTTCCAAAACCTTACTGATGATGGAGAGTAACTGTTTGAGCGGTAGTTGGCTGGTTGAATTTGTCCTGCTTTTTGTGTACAGGACATGCCTGAGCAGTTTTCCACATTGTCGAGCAGATGCCCACGTTGTAACGGTATTGAAAGAGCTTGGCTAGGGAAGCGGCAAGTTCTGGAGCACATATCTTCAGTATTATTGCTGAAATGTTATCAGGGCCCACTGCCTTTCCTGTATCCAGTGCCTCCAGCCATTTCTTGATATCATTGTGGAGTGAAACAAATTGTCTGGAGACTGCTATCTGTGATGTTGGAGGCCACTGGAGGAGCCCGAGATGGATCATCCACTTGGCACTTCTGACTGAAGATTGTTCCGAATACATCAGCCTTATCTTTTGTACTGCTGTGCTGGGCTCCTCCATCACTGAGGATAGGGATATTTGTGGAGCATCCTCCTCCAGTGAATTGTTTAACTGTCCACCATCATTCATGACTGGATGTGGAAGAACTCAGAGCTTAGATCTGATCTGTTGGTTGTGGGATCGCTTAGCTCTGTCTATCACTTGCTGTTTATGCTGTTTGGCACACAAGTAGTCCTGTTTGGTAGCTTCACCAGCTTGACATTTCATTTTTAGGTATGCCTGATTCTGGTGATTGCTCCTGGCATGCTCTCCTGCACTCTCCATTGATCCCCTGGATTGATGGTAATGGTTGAGTGAGGGATATGCCAGGCCATGAGGTTGCAGATTGCGCTGGAGTACAGTTCTGCTGCTTTTGACGGCCCACGGCGTCTCATTGATGCCAGTCTTGAGCTGCTAGATCGGTTCAAAGTCTGTCCCATTTAGCACAGTGATAGTGCCACACAACATGATGGACGTTATTCTCAACGTGAAGGCAAGAATTCATCTCCACAAGGATAGTGTGGCAGTCACTTTATCTATATTGTTATGGACAGATGTTTCTGTAGCTGGCAGATTAATAAGAATGAGGTTATATGTTTTTTCCTCTTGTTGGTTCCTTCACCACCTGCCACAGACCCAGTCTAGCAGTTGTATTCTTTATGACCCGACCAGCTCGATCAGTAATGCTGCTGCTGAGCCACTCTTTGTGGTCAATATTGAAATTCCCCCACCCAGAGTACCTTTCCACCCTCAGTGCTTCCTCCAAGTGTTGTTCAACATGGAGGAGTACTGATTCATCAGCTGGAGGGAAGTATGTGGTGACCAGTAAGCGGCTTCCTTGCTCATGTTTAATCTGAAGACCTGAGACTTCACGGGGTCTGGAGTTGATGTCAAGGACTCCGAGGGCAACCCCCTCCCAAGTGTATACCACTGTGCTGCCACTTCCTCTGGGTCTAACCTGCTGGTGGGACAGGATATATCTAGGGACGGTATGGTGTTGTCTGGGGTGTTATCTGTTAGGTATAATTCCATAAGAATGACTATGTCAGACTGTTGCTTGACTAGTCTGTAAGACAGTTCTCCCAATTTTGGCACTAGCCCCAGATGTTGGTATGGAGGACTTTGCATGGATTTGATGCTTCCTGCAATCTGATCACTAAGTCCCCCAACCCTGAAACTCATCTAATGAGATTCAGGGGTATACCAGTTCCAATTTGTTATATTTCCATTTGCAATGCTTAAAGGAAAATAGGAATGAGGAATCCACGGCAGACTATTGGCTAGAATGGTGACTAGCAGAAATAAGGAGTATTTTTTTTCAACTGAAGGTTTGAGCAGTGATGAGTTGAAAATTCTTTTTCAGATTGATTTTTTATTTAGCTTTAAGAATAAGCAGTCTTTAATTAGTGCATAATTGCCGGTGGGAGGTTGACACCACTGGGAAATTTAAATATCTTCATTACAAGAGGTTAAGCTCGGTCCCCTGCACAGCTAACTTTCACTTGTGACGAGGCACAAACAATGCTGCACATTCTTGAAATGTGTCCACTCAACAGGTTAGTTGGTGGATTAATTATCTTAAACTCAACAAATGAGGAAGCTATCACTTGATTTCAGGGATTTTCATTTCTATTCACAAGTATGGGTTAGTTAGACATGGTCAGTACCTTGCTTGTTGCAAACAACTGGAGAGAATTTGCTGTTTGATATAATCATCCAGTCTTTGGGACATATCCTCCACGTGCTTGACATCACACCAACACTAATATTCATATATCACATTACTTATTTGTATGAAAAGCAGAACGTCTTTTGGCTTGATGGCTGCATTCTATTAACGGCGCACAACAATCATGTTGCTATTTCATAGTAGCAGGCTGAAACAGCTAGCTTCACTTGTTGCTCAATCCTTCGAGATACCTTACCCTTCCACGGTAATCTGAGGTTGACTGGAAACCTTTCAAGACCAAGCATGACGGCCTGCACACTTGCAAAACTCAAAACACTATGTCCAACATTAGATATGATTCTGCAACATTTGCAGGAGAGATAGTGCTGTAACAGTAATATCACTAGACCAGCAATCCAGAGCCCCAAACTAAGGTTCTGTAGACAGAACACTTTGGCAGATGGTAAAATTAAAATTCAATGAGAAGTCTAAAATTAAAAGCTAGCCTATTCCCGACCATATAACCATTATTGGTTGTCATTAAAAAAAAATTGTTCACTAATATCCTTTAGGGACCTTATCCAGTCTGGTCCAATGTGATTCCAGACCCTTAGCAATGTGGTTGACTCTTAAATATTGTCTGCGCAATAAGTTCTGACCTAGCCAGCAATGCTCACATTCCGTGAAAGGATTTAAAAAAACATTGCTGAATAATCCAGAGTGTGTGAAGGATTATGTTGACAATCAATGAATGATTGTCAGTCAGGCTCAGTGTGTGTGTATTATAGTGTGTACTGGAGTTACATAAATGAATATACAGAACCCTATAAAATGGATAATGTACGTGTTCTGCCTCTGTTTTAACACAACAAAATAGGTGACACCTATTCACTGGTTCATTTCTCTGGGTAATGCACTGACCAATCAGAGTCAACCTGTCTGGTTTAAAGTTTAAACTAAAGCTTGGCAGTTAACTGTCAATGAGCATTGATTGGTGCATTCTCCATAACAATACAATTAACACAATCAGGGTTCATTTACCAATCAATCAGCATCCTCCTCTCAGACAGTAAAAATGTTGGTTTTCCCCTTCCAAATTCTCTTGGTGAATGTAAAGCAGAAAGCTATGATAAAATGAGTTTTGTTTTCAGCAATACTTATCAGGAATTCCTGATGAAGGGCTTATGCCCGAAACGTTGACAGTCCTGCTCCTTGGATGCAGCCTGATCTGCTGTGCTTTTCCAGTGCCACACTTTTCGACTCTAACCTTGAGCCTCTGCAGTCCTCATTTTCTCCTACTAGATTGGTAGTCCAGTAACCCAGAGTAATGTTCTGGGAATATGAGTTTATAGCCACAACAATGCAGCTCTAGGAATGCAAATTCAATAAACAACTCTGGAACTGAAAGCTTGCTTCAATAATGGTGACAATGAAACTATCATTGATTGTTGTAAAACCATATCTGACTCACTAATGTCCTTCAGGATAGGAAATCTGCCCTCCTTACTGGGTTTGGCCTACATGTGCCTCCAGATCCAAAACACCATAGGTGACTCTAATCTAACCTCTGAAATAGCCTAGCAAGCCACTCATTTCGAGGACAATTACAATGGACAGCAAGTTGATCACTTTCTTACCTAATCCTTTCCATAAAAGCTATGACACTTGCAAATAATTGATCTTGTATACATTTGTCATGGTTTGTTATATTCACAAAAATACAGGATCACTCTTCTGATGAAGAGTCAACACTGGTGTCCGCAAGGCTACATTCTCAGCCCCCAATTGCATTCCCTGTAAGCCCATGACTGTGTAGCCAAATTCTCAGCAAACACTGTCTACAAGTTTGCTGACGATATCACCCTGGTAGGGGAGATATCAAATGACAATGAATCAGAATACGGGAAGAAGTTAGAGTGCTTGGTGTTGTGGTGCAATGATAACAATCTCTCACTCAATGTCGACAAAACAAAAGAACTGGTCATTGACTTTAGGAAGGAAGGAAGAGTTGGAGGTGGAGAGGATCGAGATTGTCAAGTTCCAAAGAATGACAATAACCAACAATTTGCCCTGAACCTCCAAGTAGATGCGATGGCCAAGAAGGCTCAGGAACACCTCTTCTTCCTCAGCTGATTTAGGAAATTTGATATATCCCTAAGGACCCTCACCAACTTTTACAGATGCACCATAGAAAGCATTCTATCTGGGTGCGTAATGGTCTGGCATGGCAACTAGTCTGCCCAGGACTATAAGAAACTACAGAAAGTTGTGCGTACTGCCCAGAAACCAACCTTCCATCCATGGATTCCATTTACATTTCTCGTTGCCGTGGAAATGCTGCCAACATCAAAGAGCACCACACCACCCCCACCCCACCCCCCAGGTAATGCTCTCTTCCAACATCTTCCATCAGGCAGAAGATACAGACACTTGAACAAACGCACCAACAGGTTCAAGAACAGCTTCTTCTCCTCTGTTATTAGACTGCTGAATGGACTGTCTAACTTCAAATAATGTTGATTTTGCTTTGCGCACCTCCTGTGCAGCTGTAACCTTGGATGCCTCGCTCTGTGTAAGCACCCTATGATCCGTATGTCGTTGTTTGCTATAATCTGTTTATACTGCTCGCTAAACAAAGCTGTTGACTGCACTTAGGTACATGTGACTTCAATAAATCAAATCACCAGACTCAAAATGTTCACACTACTTGCTTCCCACAGATCATAGAATCCCTACAGTGTGGAAACAGGCCCTTTGGCCTGTCCAAACTGGTCAGTCCAAACTGACCCTCCAAAGAGTAACCCACCCAGACTCATTGCCCTACTGCTTTATATTTACCCCTGACTAATGCACCTAATCTACATATCCCTGAACACTTTGGGCAATGTAGCATGGCCAATTCACCTAACCTGCACATCTTTGGACTGTGGAAGGAAACCCACGCAGACACAGGGAGAATGTGCAAACTTTGCACAGGCAGTCACCCAAGGCTGGAATCAAACCCAGGTCCCTGGTGCTATGAAGCAGCAGTACTCACCACTGAGCCTCTGTGCCACCCATGCTGTGACACCTGCTGAGTTTCTCCAGTATTTTCTGTTTTTGTTTCAAGATAACTATAAACTGGGATTTACCACCCTATCATCTTCCCAATTATCAGTAAATTGATGAAGGAATTCATCAACTAGATTGGTAGTCCAGTGACCCAGAGTAATGTTCTGGGAATATGAGTTTATAGCCACAACAATGCAGCTCTAGGAATGCAAATTCAATAAACAACTCTGGAACTGAAAGCTTGCTTCAATAATGGTGATGATGAAACTATTATTGATTGTTGTAAAACCATATCTCTCGCTCGCTGCATGCGTGTGTGTCCCTTCCTCACTCTGTGTGTGTGTAGTCACCAAATTGTTCACAACTGCTTAATTTGGGTTTTGTCAGAAGTCAAGCCCAAATGCAAAATAAACTTATTGTCAGAAGCCTCACACCAAACACAATACAATATACAGATTTTCTTATGGGAGTCCTCAGTTTAGCCATCTTCAGTTGCTTTATTAATGACTTTTTCTTCATCATGAGATTGGAGAGTTTCATTAATGATTTAAGATATTTTGGGCTCTATAGCCTTTCAGAATGTATTCAGTTCCCACTGGACAACATTTTGTGCCAGAATAAAGTGGGAAGAGGTGGGAATTTGCTAAAAGGGTGTTGTGTGAAGTGTTAATGAAAGTATGTAAATAAGATAGTGTACATAATCACTGGAAAATAGTATAACATCACCCAACTACTTGGAAATGGTTCTCTCACCTTTGCAGCAGAGATAAAGTCTTGATCTGTAGATAATTAATATTTACTAATAATGCAGAAATAACTGACCCTACATAAGACTGTAAAATGTCTGGACAAGTTGAATGAGTAGGCAATTAAGTGGCAGATGACATTTAATGTGGGTAAACATGAGTTATCCATTTTGGTTGCAAAACAGGAAAGCAGATGATTATTTGAACGGTAATAGATTGGGAAAGGAGCAGGTGCAACAAAACCTGGGAATCCTTGTACAGTTGCTGCAAACAAGGATGTAGGTGCAGCAGCAAGTAAAGAGGGTAAATAGTATGTTAGTCTCCATGGAGAGGATTTGAGCAGGAATGTCTTGCTGCAATTGTGTAGGGCCTTGGTGAGACCACACCTGAATCTTTGTGTGCAGTTTTGTTCTTATTCTCTGAGGAAGGATGTTCTGGCTATGGAATGATGCATGATACTTAGATTACCAGACTGACTCCTGGGATGGCAGTACTGATGAATGAAGAGAGTCTGGATCGGTTAAGACTATATTCACTAAAGTGTAGAAGAATGAGGAAAGATCTCATAGAAACCTATAACATTTTAACAGGATAAATGCAGGAAGGATGTTCCCAGTGATTTGGGAGTCCAGAACCAGGGGGGTCTCAGTCCATTTAGGACTGAGATGAAGAAAGTTTTCTTCAACCAGAGAGTGGTGAATGTCTGGAATTCTCTGCCGCAGGAAGAAGTTGAGGCCAAAACACTGAGTTTTCAAGAATGAGTTTTACATAGTTCTTAGGGCTACAGGGATGAAAAGTAATGGGGTGAAATTGGCAACTGGATATTGAGTTAGATGATCACCATGATAGTATTAAATAGCAGAACAGGCTCGAAGGGTCGAGTGCCCCCTCCTGCTCCTATTTTCTATGTTATTGCAGAGGAAAAGTCAATCGAGACAGCAAACTTTAGGTTGCACTATTCAATGCTAAGGAGTTAGGCACCAAGAAAGCAGAAATCTTATTTGAGTTTGATAAAGCAATGTATGAACAAGAGAAAATGTTTTGTATTAAAGGTGTGGAGACCTTCACTAATGACTGTCAAACATTAACAACACAAGGTTTAATCAAGATTAGAAATGCTCACAAGTCTGACACAGAATGTGCTCAAATCTCAGGGTACTGCAACAAAGGATAGCCCCATTATAATCCACATAATCGTTTCTGAGGCTTTTTTTTAGCAAAAGGTGTTATGTATGGCTTACTGATTATTACGAGAAATTTGTCTTGTTTAAAGTCATCAGACTCAATATAGATCAGAGGGTACACCAAAGTCACTTGGGCAACATTGGTGTGTCAGAGTGTGAAATTCTATTTGGTGACCTGGCCTTTCAAAATCATTATCAGAGATGATATCCAATTGCTCACATGTGTTATCCAACAAGAGGAGCAAAGTAAACCACAAATATTGTCTTCATTTCCATTTTAACCATGGCAATGTCTTGAAATGGATATTCTTGAGTTCAGAGGAAAAGGTTTTTGATATTGATTGACTACTATTCAAGGCACATAGAGATAAAATGTTCATACCTCTGCAGTTGACATTGCATTGTTGAATGAAATTCCTGGCCTTGTGATTTCAAATAAAGACCCACAATTTGCCAACAACCACTTGGAGCAATTTACAGAATCTTATTGGTTTGGCCGTGCTACTAGCTTACTCATGGTGACACTGAAAAGGAAGTATTGAGAATAAAGACGAAAAATGATATCAACCTGTCTCTGCTAAATTGTCATTCTACTCCACCCCAGAATAATCCAATTATATGTAAACCTTTCATGGGAAGGAGCCTACAGTCACAACTTTCTACTCTTACACACACACAGACAAACACACAAAGACAGACAGACACATACACAAACAGACACACATATACACGCATGTAGATAGAAACACACACACAAACACAATTACACACACAGAAGGAAGGAGAAGGAAGATGCATATATCCTTTCAATCAAACATGAAATTACAATCATTGCCACAGAGTACCCAAAGCTATCAGATTTCCAGGCCAGAGCACCAATATCAATTTGTGGTCAAATTTATCATTGTTAAATTCCTAAGAAAACATTACACCCACAGTTCTGCCTTGTGAAGATTGAAAATAGGTAAATATAAAGAAAAGGACTGCACTAGTTTCTGCAAAGAGGAGGCTTCCTACGGTGTCAATCAGTTCTTTAAGAAACCTGCAAATGGTCCAAATGGTGAATGGATATCATCACAATTTTTTATTCTGCACAACAGAGTTTGAGAGAATGCATCAAGAGATTGAATTCTCGATCCTTTCAGAAACAGTTCAGAACATAATTGAGTAAAGTGGTGAAACTGTCACGGGGTTGTCTGTAATCAGATATAAAGTCAGGGAATTAGGGTTGAGAAGTTGCTGTGGAAATGGAGCATGAATGGTTAATATTATTATGTAAGATAGTTTATATTTTCAATGGAAATGATATAAGATTACATGAATACTATGAGTTTGTTCTCTCTAGCAGTCTTATAACAGGGGTGAAATCTTGACCTTAATATAGTGTTAACATGTTTAAATGAAATGGTAATGGTTGACCTTATATTAAAAGACCTTTGCAATGTTTATTAACCATAAAAGACAGGAGCAGGAATAGGCCATTCAACCCTACGAGCCTGCTCCACCATTTCAAAGATCATGACTGAACATTGAGCAGAGTATCATATTCTTGCCCAACCTACTGCCATCCCCTGCCACCCCCACCAAATCCCTGATCTTTTTAATTACAAGAGTTATATCTGCCTCCTTCTTGAAAACACATAAAGTTTTGGTCTCAACCACTTTCTGTGGTCATGAATTCTACAAGCTCACCACTCTTTGAGTGAAGAAATTTCTCCTTAGCTCAGTTCTAAAACCACTTATTCTTAACCTTTACCCCAGGAACATCCATCATTGGGAAAATCCATCCTACATCTAGTTCCATCAGAATTGAAATGTTTCAATGAGATCCCTGCTCATTCTTTTAAACTCCAGTGAATACAGTCCTAGCCGATTCAATCTCTCCTCATATGTCATTCTTGCCATCCCAGGAATTGATTTAGTTTCTCTTCTGGACCTAATCACGGCATAAAGAGAGCTTGCTAATTCGACAGTGATGAGATTTTGATTTGATTGGATTTATGATTGTCACATGTAGCTAGGTGCAGTGAAAAGTTTTGTTTGTGTGCAGTACAGTCAGATCATGGCGTACAAAGTGTATTATGGTAATAGAACAGAGTGAAGAATATAATGTTATGGCTGTAGAGAAGGTGCACAAAGAGCGAAATCAACATTAAACTTAAAATTTGAGAGGTCCATTCAAGAGTCTAATAACAGCAGGGTAGAAGCTGTTCTTGAATCTGTTGGTAACGTGTGTTTAACCTTTTGTATCTTCTGCCTGATGGAAGAGGCTGGAAGGGATTATAAATGGGGTGAGAGGGATCTTTGGTGATGTTGGCTTCCTTCCCGAGGCAGCGAGAAGTATTGATTGAGTCAAATGTTGGAAGGTTGGCTTGTGTGAAAGACTGAACTGTGTTCACAGCTTTCTGCAGTTTCTTATGTCTTGGCCAGAGCAGCTGCTGTATCAAGTTGTATCTGCATGCATTCAGATCAAATGCTTTCGATGGTGCATCTATAAAAGTTGGTAAGAGTGGTAAGATTGAGTAGGTTGTTTAGTACAGATATTTTGTCATCAGATAAAGTGATAAATGGTGTTGGAATAACAGCAGGTTTGAAGGAGCAGAAGTCTAAGGTTTCCTTGTGAGTGCCAGAGAAGTACTCTTGCTCTAGGCCACACAAGAAATGTTTATTAAAAACAACAGTTGCATCAACAGGTCATTTTTTTGGATCTGAATCTGTTAGATTTAAAATTGCAGAGTTGAAAAATGTTGTGCTGGAAAAACACAGCAGGCCAGGCAGCATCCAAGGAGCAGGAGAATCGACGTTTCGGGCATAAGCCCTTCTTCAGGAATCATCGACGTTTCGGGCATAAGCCCTTCTTCAAATTTAAAATTGCAGTTTGGCCTTGATGACCGTGTCATGATCTACCTGCATTTTTATTCAGAGAAAAGATTCTTTTCTGCTTTTAAATAGAGTCCTCATTGCCTTCTCAGTGAAGCAGTCTCCTGGTAACTACAGCACGGGAAAGTGACTTCACTCCCACTGGTTGGAGAGAGTTAAAATTGGCTCCAGAATTCTAACTTGCAACTTTCCTGGCTTGCTCCCTCATTATCACTGAGACATCTATTTGTCATTACACAAATTTCTTCCATCTGTGCAAATATAGTTTTGATTCATATTCAGTTATAATTAGTAGGGATAAAGAAGTTTCAGTCATTGAATGAGTATTTTAAAAATCAATTTGCATATGAATTGAAGTTAATGATTTAGATATTAGTTCAGAGTGGTCAGTACAGCTCCTAAGTAAATGGGTTCAGTAAATGAGGTACTTAGTTTTCAGATATTTACTGTGTCAATTGGATATTTATTGTGTCATTGTTAACCATTCACTCTGTAGTTAATTAAAGTGACAATTATTTAGGACTGTGTCTTGCAATCAATTTAGAAAACAGAGAATACAATTCCTAAAGTACATGTTATAATTAACATTGTTATTACCAATCTAATAATGAAAATTCTGGTGGTTAAAAGCCAAATTTGTGTCTGACATTTTGACCACAACCCAAATACCATGCGTTGAAAAGCAGCCTCTCCCTGTGTTCAGGAACTGACCTTGTCTGAAAATTCCCCACTGAGCCAACACCACTATTTTAACTGGGTCAGGACCAAACACATCGAAGTGACCCTTTTCCCCCTTTTTTACAAGACAATTAGGGGAAGTCTGAGCGAATGTTCTGTTCAAGAGTTGTAGAGAGTAAAAATATCAATGTGCAAACTTAAATTGTGTTCTTTTGGCTTTGTTGCAGATGTGGATAGAATGGGCTCTCCTCCAGATCAAATCCCAAGAGCCCCTGTCATTGTGCAGTCTAAATCCTTTTCCCAGCTTACTAAACTGTTGATATATCCTTATCCATAGCAGTTAATGTACGCTAAAGATCTGAGACCAATCCGCTGTTGAAGTTATTAATTTAAAATATGACCAGTACATGTACAGCAATTACCGTTTGCTCTGGAGAATATCTTTATACTAATCTGCAAAACATTAGAATAAATTTTGTTCTTACTGAGAAAATGTCATTACTATTTTAAAAAAACCCGATAAGAAATAAATCAAGGCAACGTGGATTAAACCTGAAATCAGCAACTGAAATTGTGAAGTCATATTGTCTGTCCAGAGATGTCAAACACTGCGACTTGAGTTTTTAGCACCAAATGTCTGAGTCCACAAGTACAAGTTCTCAGTTATAAGACTGTGGAAATAAAACTCCATATAACATGTGAGAATCTATCTTGAAGACTCAGAGCAACAGTTTTATTAAATAAGTTTGTTTTTTATCCAGTGCTTCATGGCTTTGTTTTCAAATACCCTTCCCTAATTTCTTTTCTTGTGTCAGCGGGTTTGTAGTTTGGCAGGACAACATTGTGCTGAGCAGCTGCCAGCTCTGATATGTGAAGAGGAACACAGCAAAGACTGTGAAGCAGTGTCTGTATTTGGATCTACTTGTGGGTTAGCAGTGGAAGTGAGGGGGCCTGTGAAAAGAGCTGACATGCTGGCTACATTCCAATAAGCACTTTTCACAGGCTTGTTCTCATGGCTTTCAATTCTGGGGTTCAAGAGCGAATATCAAATGAGTTAACATTTTATGAACATCACAGAGATATGTGTTTTTAAGAAAACTCCAAGTTTGTTAGCTTTCTTCCCATTTGATCCCAAGAAAGAACTTGACCCACTGCCCACAGTATTGACATTGGTATTTGAACAGGTGCCACTTCAAGCCTTTCTCAGCTCATAAGAGCATCCTAATGAGAAGTGCGGGTACTTTGAGCAACTCCAGAAGCACTGGAAATAGTCATAAGCCATTCATTTGCAGCAGGCAAAAACTGAATGTGCACTTAAGTTTTACACATTGAATGAGAATAATTAACAACCACTTACTGTAAGGACCTTGCAGCTGCCCTAAAATATGCCACTTATCAAAGGACTGCTTACCTCATGAACTCATTCCTCTTTTTACTGCTTATTCAAATAAAGAAATCAAGTATCAAGAGACTTTGATGTACTTAGAGAATTTTATATTTTATACTTAATCCTTTATAAAACTATTATGTCTTTATATTTTAATTGAATTGAATTCCTTAACTCTATTCTCTCCCCATGACACTTTAACTTCTTGGAAACTGTGTTTGTTACATTTCCAAACCAATCCAAAACTAATACATGTTTTGTTAAGCTTCACTGCACATTTGTCCCATGTGTATATTCTTTGCTTTCATACTGCTCTAGAATATTTAATATTTTTGAAGTCATCATTCTGGGAAAGAGGAAATCTAATGGGAAGAAAATATGTATCTCTAACTAAAAAGAGAATATTTTGTCCAAGTGTTTTACGTCATGAGTTTCAAAATTGCTGTTCATGTACAAGTCTGGGTGAACAGTTGGTTGCACAAAGCTTTGGGGGTGTGAATTACAGCCTGTGATTAATTCCCATATTGCTGTTAAATTATGCACCAAAATGCTTTACAACAGGGTGACCAAACTGTTGCCTTTCCGTAATTAGCCACAAGGGATCATAGGCATTCTATTCTTTCTCACAGACTGTTCTGAGAAAGAGTGAGAAAGATGAGTGTTTATAGTTTGAGGAGCATCATTCAGCACCAAACATAGCTAAAGATAATTTTTCCTCCACTTTTATCATATTGCCTGTCATAGGCATAGCAATTTGATTATTACCCTGCTTGGTTGCTTCATAAATGTTCCTTCCAAGTCCTGGGGTGGCATTTTAACTCAGAGCTTCTGGTTAGAAGGCAGCGACACTATCCACTGAGCCAAAAGACCTGACTAAAAGAGCCATTCAGTATTGAAGAGATGGGAATACTATCAAAAACCCCCGCTGCACTCGTCTCAAATACCCAATAGCTTTGGAGAGGTGCAAAATAAAATGGTTTGTCTCAAGAAATCATCAATGGCAAGGCAAAAACACTGTTTGGAATGCCACAAGTAGCCATGTTACAAGACGTACTTGCACAGACTGCAAACCATTTAATGTGAAACATTACAATAAACATTAATAGAGCAGAGCAGGGTTTGTATGTTTCCCATGCAAGTTGATACCCAGTCTGGTGACATACAGTGACTGACTGCAAAGAAAAACAAACTGTGGGCAGTAACAGTTCTTTAAGTTGACTTGCACAATAATTCTTAAAGTGAGCTTAACTGCATGATTCTTGCTCATTTGATGTGTGACAGAATGGCATGGTAGATAGGCAACTGGGTGACTCTGTCTGTGTTATCTTACAGAATCTCAATACAACTTATCCACTTGCAGAACAGGATGGCACATTATAGAATGGAACAGACAAAAATGGAGAGTGATTGAGTCAATACAAGTCTATGACTTCTTCTCAAGAACTGAGCCTGAATAGGGTGTACAGTATTAAGTATGTTAGGGTGGGGTGCTTCATGAAGTACAAATCAGGGCTAGCAGCATTGCGTGCTTGTTATGTTTTGTCTCTTTTTACCTTTTAACTTCAATTATATCACAATGAGGAACTCTTTGCAAGCGCCTGTTGAAGTAACATTTTGACATGTTTTCTTGATTTTGTAGGTGAAAGAAAAAAAAATGTCATTGCAACCAATGTTTGCAAGCAAGGTTTTTAACACTTTTTAAATGTATTTAATCATGGAATGTGGGCATTGATGGCTGGGCCAACATTTATTGCCCATCACCAGTTTCCCTTGAAATGTGTTGATGATCTCTTCTTGAACGATTGCAGTCCATTTGGTGTAGGTAGACCCACAATTCTGTTAAGGAAGGAATTCTACGGTTTTGATTTAACAATATTGAAGGGATGGTGATATATTTCCATGTGACTGGTTTGGAGTGGAACTAGCAGGTGGTTGTATTCCCATGTATCTGTTGCTCTTGTTCTTCTCGAAGAAGAATATTCATGATTTTGGAAGGTGTTGTCTTAGGAGGGCTTGGTGAATTTCTGCAGTACGTCTTGTAAATAGTAAACACTGCTGCAACTATATATTGGTGGTGGAGGGAGTGGGTGTTTGTAGACGTACTGCCAATCAAGCAGGCTGCTTTTTCCTGGATGGTGTCCAGCTTCTTGAGTGTTGTTGAGGAGCTGCACCCATCCAGGCAGGTTGGGAGTGTTCCTTCACACTCCAGATTTATGGTTTGTGGATGGTGAACAGCATTTGGCGAGGCAGGTGGCGAGTTACTTGCTACAGGATTCCTAGCTTCTGACCTGCTCTGTTGCCACCGTACATTCAGAAGCCAGTTCAGATCTAGTCAATGGTAACCTCCAGGATGTTGATAGTATGGAATACTGTGAAGCTACTGCCATTGAATGTTAAGGGCAAGATGGTTAGACTCTGTCTTGTTGGAGATAGATATTGCCTGCCACTTGTGTGCTGTGAATGCTACCTGTTACTTATCAGACCAAACCTGAATATTGTCTAGGTCTTGTTGCATTTGAACATGGTTTGCTTCACTATCTTTAGAATTTTGAATGGCACTGAACAATGTGCAATAGTTGGCGAATATGTCTATTTAATGACCTTATGATGGAAACAAAATCATTGATGAAGCCGCTAAAAATGGTTGGAATTAGAACATAACCCTGAGAAACTTCGACAGGATGTTTTGGAGCTGAGATGACTGACGTCCAACAACCACAACCATCTTGATTTGTGCTGGATATGATTCCAACCTCTGGAGAGTTTTCTCTCCCAATTCCTATCGATTCTAGTTTTGCTAGAGCTCCTTCATGCTACACTTTGTCAAGTGGTGCCTTGGTAACAAGGCTAGTCTTTCTCACATCACCTCTGGAAGTCAGCTGTCTTTGTCTGTGCATGAACTAAGATAGTAACAAGGCCAGATGCTGAGTGGCCTTGGAAGAACTCAAACATAGTGTCATTGTTAAGCAACCGCTATTTCAAAGCTATTTTCACATTGTCGGGTAAATACAAGCATGGTAACAGTACTGGAACAGCTTGGCTAGGGGATGACAAGTTTTGGCGCACACAGCTACAATATTATTGATGGAATATTGTCTGAGCTAATACTCTTTGGAGTATCCACTGCCTCCAGCTGTTTCAGGATATCATGTGGAAGGAATAGAACTGGCTGAAGACTGGCAACTAGAGGCTGGGAACCTCAGGAAGAGGAAGAGATGGATCATCCAATTGACACTTCTGAATGACAAAATTTGCAAATGATTCAGCTTTATCTGGTGCGCTATTTTGTGAAACTATTTCTGACAAGCATCCAGTATGGCAATATATATTAGCAAAAGATGCTGATGCTGAATTTGAGGAAGTATTGATGCACAACCAAGAAAAAAATGTAGTGCTGACAGTTCAAAATAAATCTCCCATTAGCCAGAGGATTAGTGTTATTTACGTCTCCCCTGCTAAGGAATTGTTTAGAAAAGGGCATTGTTCGTTTTTTTAAAATGTGTTATGCCTTGGGTAGGTGGAGCTTGAACTCAGTTCTCTTGACCCAACAGGAAGAACTCTATTACTTCAGTGCAAGAGTTGACATTGCTCTCTTGAGCAGGAACATCCATGTAAATCACCTGATTCCATTTTCATAATTTGCAAAGTTTGATGAAGTGTTTGAGATATTCAATAATCTGTTCTGTGAATTCAAAATTCAATTACTATTAGCAATGATGCTTATCATCATAACAATTGCAATATTATTTTTAGCAAAGCCGAAAGGGAACATGTTAAGCTTATATTTCCCCTCGTAGTTTTTGAACACCTCCTACTGTTTTGCTGCAGATTTACCTTCCAGTAGCTGTTCCCAGTCTATTTTGCCCAGATCCTGCCTCATTTTAATTAAATCTGCATTAGTCCAAAATCCTTTTTCGCAGACCACTCTTTTCAATAACAAAGTCAAAGTGGTCAGTGGTGTGGTTGCTTTCATTAAAATGGTCCCCCACTGTCACCTTGAATATTTGCCCGATGTCTTTCCCCAGAATTAGGTCCAGCTCTGCATCATCTCTTGCAGGATCATTCACATATTGACATGAAAAGCTCTCCAGTATATTTTTCAAGAAATCTACATCTTTTAAACCATTATGCCAATGAATACTGGGGTAGTAGAGATCCTGTAATATAATTATTCTATTATTGTTTGTACAATTTTTTTGTGAATTAAATACATATCAGCTCCTCAGTTGACTGCTTACTCCTGGGTCCTAACAGTATAATTGTCCCCTTTTTATTCCCATTCAAAGTCCCTCCACATCTTCGCCTTGCCCTTCTTCTTAAGACTCTGCTTAAAGCTAATCAAACTTCTTCATCACTCCTCCTCCTATGGTTCTATGAACCTGTATTAAAACATAAACCGAATTGGAGTACTGGCAGAGCACATGAGGACAGATGTGAAAGTTTTAAAGTGGGCGCAGAAATGATTTATGAGAATCTTGGAGTGATAAGAGACTTTGTTTGCATGTACTGTTTGGAGAAGCTAAGGTTATACTCTTCAAATGAAGGCTGAGAAAAGATTTCATAGTGGCATTCAAAATCATTGGAGGTCCAGATAGAATAGATAGGGAGAAATTGTTCCCATTGGCAGAAGGGCCAAAAATCAGCAAACACAGATTTAAAGCAATCGTCAAAAACAATGCAAGTAAATTGTACAATAAATGGTTACAAAGTGAAATGCATCACCAGGAATGTGGTGAATGAAATTTCAATTGGAACCTTCAAAAGGGCACTCAAAGGAAATAAATTTATGGGACTTCATCAATATAAAATGAGCAGAGTTTATAAAAAAAAATTGTTAATTATTTTTCATCTATTAAGTGTTACTAAATGATTGAGGCACTTAATTTGCTAGAAAACAGAAGACATTGATTAAACAGTGAAATAACTCCACAGAGGCCAGTATCCCATCAACAAGTCACCCTTTATTTACAAGTGGTGAGTCCTTGGCACTTATCCAGCTCCCTCAGAGCCAGCTGTCAGAGGGAACAGGATACCTGACACTAATATTTATATCTGTCAGCTGGGGGTCCCTAATTGGGCAGTTAATCTGGTCCAATCAGAGAACTCATATTCTATGAGGGCTACCTGGTTGACCTTGTTACAATAACTACATCCCTTCCCCACTAAATCCGAGGATATAGGCCAGTTCATTTTTTTGTAGCTTCTCCTAGGATATTTTAGCACTGCAGCCAGCTCCTACAACTCAGTCTAATATGGGCAGTGTGTAATGCACAGTAGCTTGCCTCTTGCACATGGAGTATCTCAAAAAAAATTCACTCTCTTCTTCAGGCAGCAAAGGCATTGAGGCAGTGATGTCTGCCGTGTCCATCTCAGGTTCTGAGGTGTTTTCAACGCTTCACGGAGGTGGAGGTGGGGAACGGAAGGGGGGAGCCTATGTGTTCCACAGCAGTTGGAAAGGTTGTCAAGGAGCTGGACACATTATGCTCCCACACTGTTTGCAGGTTTGCACACCTTTCATATGGTCCATGTGCTATTCAGGACCATTGCACCTATTCCAACTTCCTACGTTACTGGCCCTGATCTTGCGTTGACCATGCCTCTTACCTGTGCAGGGCCATTCTGTGGTTCCTACACCAGACTTTGTCCCCTGAAGTAAACCGTCTCTCTCGCTTACGTCTTGTGTCTGCCATTGGCATTTCTGATGCTGTTTCACCCTCCTCCTTAGGTCGGGAAGATTATATTTAATCTGGTGCAGTGTCTTCTCCCAATTAGCAGCTCTGCTGGAGCTATCTCTGTAGTTGCATGAGGGTTGTCCTATAATCAAATAGGAACTGGGACAGTTTGATATCTAGCAAAGCTGTAGGCTGTTTCTTTAAGCCTGCCTTCAAAGTTTGGATGGCTCTTTCTGCCAGACCATTGGATGATGGATGGTATGGAGCTATCCTTATACGTTGAATATCATTTGACTTTAGGAAGTACTCAAATTCTCAGCTGGTAAACGATGTCAACACTCCCAAGAATCTGTGTATTGCAAAAGACCCACACAGTTTTTCTATCGTCATCCTTATGTTTGACGAATGAATACTATGCATGTCCAGTCACTTTGAGTGTGTATCCACAATGACAAAGAACATTGTGCCCATGAAAGGATCTGCATGGTTGACATGTAACAGACTGCAGGGTTTGCCTGGCCGTAACCACGAATGTTGGAAACTGTTAGTGGTAATGTTTGGCCTTTTTGGCACTCTGGCCACTGCCCCAGCATTGCAGCCATGCCTGCATCCAATCCTGGCTACCAGAGATTATTTCTCACCAACATCTTCATTTTAGAAACCCCACGATCACCTTGATGGAGTTCAGCCTGTATCTGGTGGCAATCTTTGCTCAGAACAATCATCCTTGCTCCCCATAATGCTGTCCTCTGCGATCTGGTCCTCTCTCCAGGTCCAAGAAGGTTTTAATTCTGGTTGTGATGAACCTTTGTTTCTCCCATCACCACCAGCTGTTCCAGTTTTGCCAGGACAGGATCTTTCTATGTCGAACTTCTGATAGTCAGCTGTGATGGTTAGTGTGTCCAGAAAATTTAAAACCGTGATGGACTCTTCCAGTGGCGGAACCACCGGTGGTGTATCTATCAATGGGAGGCAGCTCAATGCATCCACATTTGCTACTTGGCCTCCCGGATAGTGTTCCAACTTGTAATTATATGCACTTAGAATTAGAGCCCACTGCTAAATTTGGCCTAATGTTATGGGCAGCACTGCCTTATTGTCTTTAAGTAGCCCTAGCAGTGGTTTGTGGTCTGTTATTATTACAAATTTACTTCCATAAAGCCATTGGTAGAACTTCCTGATTCCAAATATGACGACCAAACCTTCTTTCTCTATCTGGATGTATTTAAGCTCTGCCTTAGCCAAAGCCCTGGGTACATATGCAATTGGGGAATTTCTCCATTGGGCCACCTATGAGCTAATACTATCCTGATGCTGAACAGGGAAGCATCGCATGTCAACACCAGATGTTGCTTGGGATCATAGTGTGTGAATACTTTAGAGGATGATAGCTGTTTCTGCACTTTTCTGAAAGCTATGCCTTGGTTATGTGACCATTTCCAAAGCTGACTCTCTTTTAAGTGTTGATCCAAAGGTGCCAGGATGGAGGCCAGGTTAAATATGAACTTTCCATAATAATTCATAAGCCACAGAAAAGACCTTAGCTCTGATACAAATCTGGGAGCCAGAGCAGCTTTTATCACCCCAACATTATCGTCCAATGGGTGTAACTCAATCTTGTCAACTGTGTAGCCCAAGTAGGTCACTTGGGATGCCTGAAACACACATCTTTCCCTTCTAAAGCATAGGCCTGCCTGAGAGAAACATCTAAGGACTGTGTGAAAGTTCTCTAAGTGCTCCTTATTGGTCTTCTCTGTTATTAGCAGGTCATCTAGATAAATGGCGACCTGTGGTTGATCTTATAAAATGTTCTCCATCATCCACTGGCAAATTGCACAGGCTGACAATATCCCAAATGGCAGTGTTATATATTGGTACAAACAGTTATCGATTTTTTAATAACAAAATGCTGGGAATCGTCATCTAACTGCAATTGAAAGTACCATGGCTCATGTCTAGCTTCGTGAAGGATAGCTCCTCTGCCAGCTTTGCATATGAATCCTTTATGCAAGGGATCGGCTATTTATCCAGCTGTGAAGAGCGGTTTACCATTTGTTTAAAATTCCCACAAAGGTGAACTGATTCATCGGGCTTCACAATCGTTACGACCAGTGCTACCCATTCTGCACACTGGACTGGTTTGATGATTCCTTCGTTTTCCAGCCTTCTGATTTCTTCCTCTATTTTTGCCCGTATGGCAAATGCACTGTGTAGGCCTTGCAGAATCATGGAATTGCTTCCTTGTCAACATGCAAGTTGGCATTGGTTCCTTTGTTCGCCCCTAGACCTACCTATACACTTCTGGGTATTTAGTTAGGACCTCATTCAGGCAGCCATTTTCTAATCCAAAACTGTTGCCTTAATCAAGGTGAATCCTTCTCAATTTCACCTCATCAAGCTTGGGCCCGAGCTTATTACTACAGTCAGTGGTAACTGAACCACTGCTTCTCATATGAGACCAGAACCAATGTTGTATCCTTACTCAATGGTTAGCACTGCTGCCTCATAGTGCCAGGGACCTGGGTTCAAATTTACCCTCAGGCAACTGTCTGTGTGGAGCTTGCACATTATCCCCATGTCTACATGGATTTCCCCTGAGTGCTCTAGCTTCCTCCCATAGTCCAAAGACATTCAGGTTAGGGTGGTTGGCCATGCTAAATTGCCTCATAGTGTCTAGGCTAGGTGGATCAGCCATGGGAAATGCAGGATTACAAGGATAAGGTAGGGGTGAGGGTGTGGGTGGGATGCTCTTTGGAGATTGGTGTGCACTTGATGGGCTGACTGATTTGCCTCCACACTGTAGGGATTCTATGATTAATCCATAAAGGCTCCCCAGTGTAGGTTCTTAGTCTAGCCAAGGTCTTATGAAGACTTAAAAGTTGGAGTTTAGACCAAATTTTGTTAAAGACTGATTCTGCAATCATTGATACAGCCGTGCCAGTATCAACCTCCAATAAAAACCAAGTGACCATTTTCCCAGATGTTTATTTTTGATTGGTTCTGATTTGGATGTTGCTAAGTAATTGAACTGTCCAAAACCAGATGTACGTGGATCTTCCAAGGTGTGCTTTCACCTGGATACTGGCCTTCTCAAGTTCATATACTAATAGCAGCTACAATGGCTTGCTGGCCTGGATCCTGAAGAAAATTTTAACAATTTGGCCAGGGGTTGGTTTTATTTTGGGATTTTGCTGTGTGCTAACATGGAGTCCCTCTGTTCAGAATATGTCCTGAGTGAGGCTATACAATTGCCTTCACTGAGGTGATGTTCCCCAAGCTCAGCTGGATTGGCAAGAATGTCCATTTCCATTGGAATCCCCTGCAACTCAACTCACTGGCCTCATTTTCCAACGATAAAGCCAATTATAGTGACTGTTTGAACTCCATTTGGACTTGCGCACACGTGGGCACTTTTGCATGGTTACATCATTAGACAAGGCAGAGTAGGACACTCCAGCTGGAGCTCCTCTGTTCCACCTATTCCCTCTCTCTTCCCTTCTTTCGGCCTCGGACACTGGGCCTGGCCTCTGAAGTGGGGTTGGCAGTCAGCGGTTGGCAAAAATGTCAGCAGCAGAAGGGGAATGCTGGTGATCAGCGGCCCCAGTAGCCAGTGTTCAGAGCACATGGAGACCCCTGCGCTGGTCTGCTGTGGAGAGCCTTTGGAGAGAGACTGTTATGTTTGTATTTTTAACTTTGCTTTTTGTTTTTCTGACCTATGGTTATATTGTGTATAGCTGTAATGTAATTTATTTTCTTCATTTCTCTATTCTGTAACTAAGAATTCTTACTATGTACCTTTGCACCTAAGATAGTGCTGTAAGTGGTGACTTAGAAATTTTTCACTGTATTCATTTGAGTACATGTGACAATAAAGCTCATTCATTCATTCATGCATAATCTCACATTCCAAATGGTCTTTCAGCACCTCACTAAGGGTTAAACCAAAATCAAATGCCTCTGCCAGTCATCTTAACCTAGTCAAAAGATACAAAATGTATTCCCCTGGATCTTGAATTGCTGAGCAAAACCAATAGCATCTCAGAATTAGAGGAAGATTAGATTAGATTACATTACATTACAGTGTGGAAACAGGCCCTTCGGCCCAACAAGTCCACACCGACCCGCCGAAGCGCAACCCACCCTTACCCCTACATTTATCCCTTACCTAACACTACAGGCAATTTAGCATCGCCAATTCACCTGACCTGCACATCTTTGGACTATGGGAGGAGGAAACCGGAGCACCCGGAGGAAACCCACGCAGACACGGGGAGAACCTGCAAACTCCACACAGTCACCTGAGGCGGGAATTGAACCCGGGTCTCTGTGAGGCAGCAGTGCTAACCACTGTGCCACCGTGCTGCCCACTGCCACCGTGCCACCCATGGTGTCATAATATTCCTTAACTAAATCCGTCACCTCTTGAAAGATTTTAGTATCTGGTGCCTTGGGGAAAGTTATCCTCCTAATAATCAAAAAAGCTGTGGGTACATAAGCTCTCAGGAGAATTACTTATTGCTTAGCATCTATTCCAATGTTGTTGACCTGGAAATTTTTTTTTGACATACTGAGCCCAGTCCTCGATGGCGGGATCAAATGGGTCAAGCTTCCCAAATAATGGCATGATGCCAGAAATGCTGATTCCAACTCAAAGACGACTGTTGCCAGCGAATTTCTTTAGGTGCGTGCTTTTCTTTCATTGCCACTGAAATAACTGAACAGAGTCTGGTGTCCCGTTACCGAGTCATCCTTTATTTACACATGGAGAGTCTTTCACATTGATCTAACTCCCTCAAAGCCACCTGTCAGAATGAACAGGATGTTTGACACTCCTGTTTCAAGCTGTCAGCCAAGACTCCCTGACTGAACCAGATGAACCAATCTGGGAACACCTGGCTGACCTCATTATACTCACTGCAAGTAGTTACTTGTGAGAGCAAAATTAAGCAATGTGGAAACATGCAAATGAAATAGGTTGTGTTGAAAGAAATTTTAAAAATGCTTTCTAATAAAGTTCTCATTGCATTATTTTATTCTTTTACCTGTTGCCCAAATCCCCAAAGCCAGACATCTAAATCAGCGGATGATAGTTTTAGTTTATGGGCACCCTCACTACAGACAAACAGCAACACTCCCTTGTGGACCCAGACCACTAACAATACACTGCATAAAAAAGGAGAAACTGTTTATAGCAACTGAAATAATTTTAAATCCTCCTTATGCCCCATGAAGTCTACAGAGAAGATTAAGGATGAGATGTGTTTTTAAAAGTTTGCAAGGTAGAGCAAGATTATAAGAACAAAAATAGAGTAGTATAATATTAATAAACATATAATTTCTAAAAATATAATCCAGAGAAAATAGCCTGAGAGAAACACATTAAACAAATATTTACTGTGATTATACTTGCATGGAAGTCATTGTGAAAATGGAAGGGATCTGTAATAAGGAACTGTTCTTGTTCAATGATTCCTTGGAACATTATAAGATTTAAAAAAGATATTAGTCTTGATGTACACTAAATTCAGTCTATTTGAGAGCTCTTTATATTCAACTTGAAGAACAGAATTATGAATTGTTTTTCTTCCCTCAGAACCTCTTGCCAGTTTTAAACTTGACAATACATGTAGTTCAGAACAACATTTTGTTAATCCCAACCAAAGCCTTATTACCAATCTTAGAACCCCTTGTGCTGCATCAGAGTGATATTTTGACTTTCCACACTAAGTATCTTTATAAATGCTGAGTGAGACTACTCAGTGACTGTTGATTTATGGAATCCTTTCTCTGGGACTTAGACTGAGACTGCCTGTCACAACAGTCTGGAACTGAACTAGAACCAAATCCCAGAGGGTAAAGGACAGTATTCCAAGTTAATGTACCACCCACTACTGAGGTAATTTAAAAATCAATATTTTTCTTTCAAAATCTCCTATAAAATAGATCTATTTGGAATTCTGAAAAGTATGTTAATGTTGCGACATTACATTGAATTAAACTAGATACTGCAGATCATTTGCACTCAAAGATCTTGTACTGGAAAACATTATCCAGATTATGTTAGAAACTGAGATTTAGTATAAACCACAGAATAATTTGGGAAACAGAACTATAAATTTACACCAGAAGGTCATCAGAATCTATTAACTTAGTAAGGTACAAATATGTCAAGCAATCACATGACAAACTACTCCAAAGAGAGTGTTCAAATCTTTTGATGTTAAAAATCACTGTCCAAATGGGGAACAAATAAAGAACCCAAGATAAAAGCAATCTGTTGAAGGGTTGCTGGACTGGAAACATCAACGCTGCCTTTTCGCTCCACAGACCTGCTGAGTTTCCCCAGCACACTGGTTTTATTCTTTAACAAAGATGTTTACTTTAGCAAAAAAGTGCATAATTTTCAAATATGTCAAACAATCTATAAATCATTCTTAAACAACAAAAACGTATTGATTAGATCTGGGAAGAAGGCATATTTTATAACAAACGCCATTAGAAAATTTTAATTCCAACAATCTTAACATGCATAGGAGGACAGTTGTGCTGGGCAGGAACCTGGGTTCAATTCCAGCCTTGGGTGACTGTCTATGTAAAGTTTCCATAGTCTCTCCGTGCCTGCATGGGCTTCTGCTGGGTTCTCCGGTATTCTCCCACTGTCTAAGCATGTGCAGGTCAGGTGGTTTGGATATGCTAAATTGCCCTGTAGTGTCCAGGGATGTGTGGGCTAGGTGGATTAGCCACAGTAAATGTGGGGTTATGGGGAAGGGGTGGGATGCTCTTCAGAGGGTCAGTGCAGACTTGATGGGCCAAATGGCCTCTCTCTGCACTGCAGGGATTCTAATTATACTATTCAGCAATCTTTCATGGCTGATCTATTTTGAATTTCACATTTCCATTGACCACTTGTTTCTCGAAGGTGGAAAATCCTCCGAGAGAAAAATAATTCTCTTTGTCTGTTCTGAAAGGATGGCCCTTAATTTTAAAATAGTGCTATCTAGTTGTGCAACCACAAGAGGAAACAAAATTTTCATGCCCATTTTGTTAAGACCATTCAAGATCTTAAAACACTTCAATCCAATCACTCTTCGCTCTTCTCAACTCCTGTGGTTAAAAAGTCCATTATGTCCAATTAATCCTTATAAGACAACTTACTCCTCATTCCAGGTATCAATTTAATAAACTACATCCAAAGCATATATTTCCTTCTTTAAATAAAGAGAGTAAATCCCCACACATTATTCAAGATGACAGCTCACCAATGTCCTGTGTAACTGAAGCATTACATCCATACTTTTCTGTTCAATCCTCTTCTAATAAAAGATAGCATTCCATTAGCCTTCTTGATTATGTGCAGTATCTGTATCTAGTTAAAAATCACACAACACCAGGTTATAGTCCAACAGGTTTAATTGGAAGCACACTAGCTTTCGGAGCGACGCTCCTTCATCAGGTAATAGTGGAGGGCTCGATCATAGTCCACTATCACCTGATGAAGGAGCATTGCTCCGAAAACTAGTGTGCTTCCAATTAAACCTTTGTACACCCCAGTCCAACACCGGCATCTCCAAATCATATCTGTACCTAAGTCATTGACATAAATTGTAAAATGTTGGGGCTCCAGCACAGTTACCTGTGGGAATGCACTTGTCACATTGTCAATTAGACAATGATCCATTTATACAAAAGTTTTGTTTTCGGCCATTCAGCCAGTTAATCTTCTATCAATGCAAACATCTACACACTACGAGCATTTATTTTATGCAACAATCATTTGTGTGGCACCTTATCAAATGCCTTCTGGAAATGCAGATGCTGCATGACTAATGATCCCTTTATCAAGAGCACATGTTACTCCTTCAAACAACTAAATATACTTCCAATAGAACATGTATCCTTAGATACTGACATACTCTTTAAGAAGAAACACCACGGCCATTCTTGGGGAAAATACATAACCATCTAAACCAGACATGACAGACTTTAGTTCAGGAACAACTAAAATGACACAGGAACCCAGCTTGTTATGCATCCAGAACATTGACACTAAAACATATTGAATAGGTATTGAAAAAGAGGCTCTCTCAGTTACATAAACAGAAGAGAGATTTTCAGTTTATGTGCTTGGCCTAAAAGCTCTTATAGAAAATGACCCTAAACCATTAGTCTCACTGTTAGATCAGTGGGAATTGGCAGAGATGATTTCATGGATACAAATATTCTAGGACTACCTTATAAGGTTTGCCTACGAGATCAAATACAAACATCAGCAGATTACTTCCTCAGAGCAACTCCAGACAGCCTGACAATGGCTGTTAATGCTTTTGCTGGTGAATTTAATTCATACAAACAAGTCACAGTGCTACAATGGCTAGCTACAATACTCAGACTTGATCAAATCAGAAATGCGCAGTAAGATGATCCAGAATACATCACCATCCAATGTTATTGTTTTGAAGGTTGGCCAGATTAAAACCCAGTGGCTTGACTATATCGACTTACTTCAGTGACAATATTTCACTATTATAGATGGTTTATTCATATTTAACTCAGAGCCAATGTCCTTTATAAACAACACCAAGGATATCTAGGTTTTTACACAATCACAGAAAAAGCCTTTTGGCCTATTATGCCTATCCTAGCTCAAACTGCCGCTTTTTTCCCATACCCTCATTTATTATTGTTGTCCAAACGATCATCCCCCATACCCAATTGTTACGACACGGTGGTGAACCCTTCTGTTAATTAAACCAAACACCCCAAAAAGCTCACCTCACCTCATACCTGTTAAAATCTGAGTGACAGAGAACTCCCAAATTCCACTATTTAAAGAAAATGATATCAATTTATTCTTTAACTCTTAAAGTGAACATTAAACAACAACTATTCACAACTCTAAGCCCCTCTTTCTCTTAACTACATTATTTGCCTCTAACCCTACAACAATATACTGTTCCAATAAAACACCTATTAAAATTACATCAACTTAATTTCAAAGCCATACAGCGGCTGTTATCTTTGGTGTCTTCTTCTGGATGAAGATCTCCCTGGGTTGTCTTCTTTATTTTTACTGCGCACAAACTACATATGAAAAGGCAACTTTGATAAAGAGTGTTCCTAATTTCTTGGCTTTCAATGGCAGTTACTCTGCTTGTTTTTCAAAATGCCTGCCTTTGTTTATATCCCTAATATCAGATCGGCCCATTGGTTCGATGTTGGCAAAACAATAAATTCAAACTCAACTGGGTTTTAGTAACCTTGAGCTTAATTTAAACTGATTGGTTAAATTCAAACTGTTGCCAAAACCCAGGTATCTATTTCACAGCCAAATGTTACAGATTTTCAATTTTCCAGTACACTCTGAGACTGCTCTTGTAAGCTTTCAGTGCAGAACAGTATTCATTCTCTCTTAAAGGTACAGCACACACCTTCAACTTCATAACACTATTAAACACATCAGTTGAATCTGATTGCATCACACTTCCAGGCAGTCTATTTCAGACCCTAACTGTTCACTGAGTGAAAAGGTTTTACCTTACTTCACCTTTGTTTCTTTTGTAGATCATTTTAAATCTATACCCTCTTGTCCTTGTTCCTTTTACCAGTAAGAACTGTTTCTCCCCAACCAATCTATCCAGCCCATACATGATTTTGAAAATCTCGATCAGATTTCCTCTCAGTCTTCTTTTTTCCAATTAAGCCTCATAAAGGAAGTTTCTTATCCTGGAACTATTCGTGTAAACCATTTTTGCACTTTCTCCAATGCATTCACATCTTTCCTATAACGTGGTGCCCAGAACTGCACACAAATAACCAAATGCAAAGTCAGACCTCCGGCTTCTGTATGGTGGCTAAGGATCTGAAAACAAACGGAAGATCTTATAGCAGATTGTGAAACATGTTTCAAACAAAGGCTTGAACACAGACAGCCTATTATCTTCCCCACTAGGCCTTGGGAATTAATGAGAACTGACATATTTGTGTTCTATGGATGCTCTTATCTCATTGATGTCAATTATTTCTGACAGTGAATCAAGGTGAAACAGTTACACATCACCACTGCTGATGCAGTTATCAGGGTCCAATGTGAATTCTTTCTTACGCACAAGATTTGCACATCAAAGGGAACTGTATGCAAAAAATGCAGAAAGCTTGCATCACTTCACAACCATCGACCATTTCCACTAAAGTGGGATGAACCTAATGATGACAATCATGAGGAGAACTACTCATAATCCACTCTGGTAGAGGATCCAAATTCAAATCAACCATCTTCAAGCCAGCAGCACCTGATGTTCTGAGTCCAGAATGTACACGGTCTAGAAGAATCTTCAAGACTCCAGAAGGATTTAATTTATGAAGTCAGAGGTTTGGGATTATTGTAAATTATATGTGCTTGATTTACATTTTCATATCATGTGTTAGGCATTTGTGTAAGGCATTTGGTTTGAAAGTTCTATCCATTGAGATATATCTGACAGTCTCTGGGAGGAGCTAGTCAATTCTAGTTTGTTGTGGCTATTCCAGTCTGTTAGGCTTAAATGTATGGTTAACTTGTAACGTAGGACAGCCTGGATCTATTAGGAAATGGTGGCATAGTATTGATGTAATTGGATTAGTAATTCACAGCCCCAGGCTAATGTTCTGGGAACATCAGTTCCTTGAATTAAATTCTCTATAAATCTGGAATACAAAGCTGGTTTAATGGCAACCATTGTAATAATTTTGTAAAAGCCCATCTGATCCTTTAGGAAAGGAAATCTACCGCCTTAACCACATCTGGCCTACATACGGCTCCAGACACAGAACAATACAGTGGACTCTTAAATGCCCTCTAGCAAGCAATTCAGTTTAAGGGAAAACAAACATGGATTACAAATATCAGCCAAGTCAGTGATGCCAACATCCCGTACAAGAATCGAGAAAAAGCAGCTTGTTTTCTTAGTTAGTTTGTAATAAACTACTTCTCGTTACTAAAATAAATGACATTCCACTGAAAGTTAACCCTTCACCACTTAACATTTGTAAGCCTCAAGAGACTAGCACTATAAAATGTATTGGTGGTAAAATATCAACTGAAAGGAGATTCCAGCAGAACCAGATTATCATCAAGGATATCGCTCACATTATTAACAATCTCTTAAATGGCTTAATTTCGCTCAACTGGAATATATGTCCCAGTCCTCTGAAATCAAGAACAAAAACATGGTGTCATCAAGCAGGATTTCATGGCCATTTCTTTCAGTCACATATCTCATTCTAAACCAGTTCAGGACAAAAATATCTTTGAAGTTTTAGGGATGCAGCCTCATGAAAATATATTAATTATGGGCCTGTCTTTAGAGAATAGTTTAACCACCCCATTCTCTGATTTTACTCTGTTAAAATAAGAAGTGGTCATGTTGGAGGTATATTGAATTTCATTTTCCTAGCTTTTAAATTTTCATCCATGAGTGTTAAAAATGTTGCCTTATTTCCTGATGAGAAATACTACTTCCTGGTGCATGCGTCCCTCCCTTCTTAAATAGTGAAATGGTAGTTATAATTTCCTCATTTATGAACACAATCCAAGAAGCAAAATATTTTGTTTGGGATTTTCCAGTCTGTATTATTCAGTACTAGGCAGTAGCATACATTCATCATCATCCTTTGTCATGGCTTGTCCCAATGGAAGCATAGACCCAGCAGAGGTGAATTTGCAGGCATATACAGTCAGGAAGGAGTTGCCTTTACGAGTCCTGAACATTGACACTGGGCCCCATGAAGCCTCTTGGCATCAGTTTAAAGATGGGCAAGGAAATCTCCTTCTGATTACCAAATATCACCCATCATTTGACTTATGAATCAGTGCTCCTTCATGTTGAACAACACTTAGAGGAGCCAACAAGAGGAAAAAACATATTTGACCTCATCCTCACTGATCTACCTGTCACAAATGCATTTATCCATGACAGTATTGATAAGAGTGACCTTGGGGAGACAAATTCTGCCTTTATATGACAGATATCTTACATTGTGTTGTGTGGTATTATCACCATGCTAATTGGGATAGACCTTGTCCATATCTAGCAATGCAAGAATTGGTATCCATGTGGCGCTGTGGGCCATCAACAGCAGTAGAATTGTACTCAAACACAATCTGCAACCTCATAGCCTGGCAAATCCCTCACTTAACCATTACCATCAAGCCAGGGGATCAACCCTGGTTCAAAGAAGAGTCTGGGAGGATATGCCAGGAGCAGCATCATAAATACCTAAAGTGGGTGTCAACCTGATGAAACTACAATACAGGAATAGTGTGCAAAATAGCATAAGCAACAAGTGATAGACAAAGTTACGTGATCCTGCAACTAACAGAACAAATCTAAGCTCTGCAGTCCTGCCACATCCAGTTATGAATGGTGGTGGACAATTAAAGAACTCACTGGAGGAGGCAGCTTCACAAATATCCTCATCCTCAATAATGGGTGATGCCAATACATTAGTGCAAAAGACAAGGCTGAAGTATTCCTAACAATCTTCAGTAAGAAGCAACAAGTGATTATAGATCTCTACCTCTTCCAACATCACAGATGTCAGTCTTTAGGCAACTTGATCACTCCACATGGTTCAAGAATGGCTGAAGACACTAGATATTGCAAAGGCTATGGGCCCTGATGATATTCCTGCAATAGTACTGATGACATGCTCCAGAATTTCCTAACACCCTAGCTAAGTAATCCAGTACAGCTACAATACTGTCAAAATATCCAATTGCCAGGTACGTCTTGCCCTGTTTTTTGTGAATAAATCCAACCTGAACAATTATTGGCCAATCAGTTTGCTCTCAATCATCAGCAAATTGAAGGGGTTCACAACAGTGTTATGAAGTGGCACTTGTTTTGCAATAATGTGCTCACTCACACTCTGGGTTCCAACAGAGAAACTCAATTCTTGACCGCATTACTGCCTTGGTCCAAATTTGGACAAAGAAGCTGAATTTCAGGGTGACGTGAATGTGACAGCCCTTGATACCAAAGCTGCATTTGGGACAGAATGCAACATCATGGATCTCCAGAAACATGAAGTTAATGAGAATCAGGGAATTCAAGTCATTCCTAGCACAGATGAATCCGGCTATGGTTTTTAGATGTCAGTCATCTCAGCTCCAGGACATATCTGCAGGAGTTCCTTAAGGTAGTATCATAGAATCAACTATCTTCAGCTGCTTCGATGGCCTTTCCTCCCTTGTAAGATCAAATTCAGCAAGACTTGGACAATAATCAAGTTTGGGCTTACAAGTAGCAAGCAATATTAATGCCACATAAGTGTCAGGTAATGGCCATCTTCAACAAGAGAAAATCTAACTGTTATTACTTGACATTTAATAAGATTACCATTGTTGAATCTCCCACTATCAAAATCCTGGGAGTTGCCATTGGTCAGAAACTGAACTGGCCTAGCAATTGACATATTGTGGCTACACAAAAATAGTCCAGAGGCTAAGAATCCTGCAGCAAGTAACTCACCACATGACTCCAAAGCCTATCCACCACATATAAGGCACAAATCAGGAGTGTGATGGAATACTCCCTACTTGCCTGGATGAATGTATCTTCAACTTCACTCAAGAAGCTTGACATCACCCAGAATTAAGCAGTCAATTGGCAACTCATCCACAAATGTTCACTCCCTCCATTACCAATGTTCAGAAGCAGCTATGTATGCCATATACAAGATGCATTACAGAAATTCATCAAGGCTTCTTTGACCTTTGAAACACATAAACAATACCATCTAGTAGGACAAAGGCAGCAGATATATAGGAACAATACCATTCAAGCCTCTGACCACTCTGACTTGGAAATATGTTGCTGTTCCTTCAATGTTACTGAGTAAGCAACCTGGAAACAACTCCTTAATTGCATTGTGGGGATACCTCCACCAAGTGAACTGTAGTGGTTTGAAAAGGAAGTTCACCACCACATTCTCAAGAGAAACTAGGCATGGGTAATAAATGCTGACCCAGCCAGTAACACCCACATCCCAGGAATGAATATTAAAAAAAAAACTCATCAACCAATCACTTATCCATCATGCTGTGGTGTTAGCTTTTAAGCTTATTGGAATATGGTTTGAATGGTGGGGTTCACAGAGCTTAACTTGCATAAACTGTCTGTCCCCTTTATGCAGTTTTTCAACTCCAACCTTCCTGGAGGTTGCCAATGTTAGGTATGGAAAAAAAGACCCTCCCACATCCTTATTCTCCTGTTCCTGTACATCCAAGATTTCCACCCTGTTTTAATGGGACTATAGTATAGCTTATTAATATGACTGAAATTTAGATGTGTGAGCTTTCTGGGGTTGCAGATCTGGATTATACCAGGTGTCTAATGAACTGATCTCACCTGCTCCCCAGCAGAGAACTTGTCTAGCCCTGCCCATGTCTGAAAAAAATGTAAAACTTAAAACAATAAAGTTAAGGTAATTCCTCATTATAAGAAAGCAATGCTAGGTTCTATAAAGAGCTGAAATGTGGAGGAGCTGGTGGTGGACTGGTGTGGACAAAGTTAAAAATCACACAACACCAGGTTATAGTTCCACAGGTTTATTTGGAAGCACTAGCTTTTGGAGCGCTCCTCCTTCATCTGGTGGAACAGGATCATAAGATACAGAATTTATAGCAAATAATTACAATGTCATGCAAGTGAAATGATATATTGAATAAACCTAGATTGCTGTTAAGCCTTTCATCTTTTAAATGGGTTGCAGGTTTTGGTTCATTAATATGTAAATCCAGAACTTCTTTTAAGTCACATTCTCAAGATATCTTAAGGTTTTATAAAAAAAAGGAGACATCTCAGCTCAGATGAAAGAATTCTGTGACATGATCCGGTTCCACAGCTATCTGATGAAAGGGCAGTGCTCTGAAAGCTAGTGCTTCTAAATAAACCTGTTGGACTATAACCTGATGTTGTGTAATTTCTATAAAGTAATTAACCTTTACAATTCGCGCCCTTGCTTGTTAAACTCCAAGGTTTACATTCTGTTCTGGCTGCACTTTGCATTGCAAGATCTGTTCCAATTTAACCCAATTAATATGGGTGGTGCTACATAACACAACTATGGGTGTCACCTCCACATGGATAGTGCTATGGTCACTCCTCGCATTACAGATATGGATAGGTGCCTCTGCAGCAATAATGCAGGTAAGAATGAGTTCAAGTAGGTTTACCTAGCTTGTTGCTCCTCTCACCACCTACTGCATGTCCATTCTCAAAAATGTGTCCTTTAATACTTATCCAGCTCAATCAATAGTGGTGTCATGGAGTCATTCCTAGTGATGGACATTGAAATCTCCCATTTAAAGTGCATTCAAAGTAACCTAAGTGCTTCTTCCAGGTGGTGCTTAATTTTAAGGAGTTCTGATTCATTGGCTGAGAGCTCAGCACTGGGTGATAACCAGCAGGCAGTTTCCTTGGCCTTGTTTGACCTGATCCCATGATACATTATAGTGTCAATGTTGCAATCTTCTCACTCAACTCTATGCCTTTGTTTGCATTGTAGGTGGGACAGAATGTCTTTATGTCTTTGCTCTGTCCAGTATGTGAATTAATGCCAGGCAATCCAGCAGCTTTTATACTTGCTAGGTCTAACTGAGTTAGACAATGAAGAAGGGTTACACCTGAAACGTTGACTTCCCCACCTCCTGATGTTGCCTGGCTTGCTGTGTTCTTCCAGCTTCTTGCTTGTCAGGCCTAACTGAGTGACCTATTACACCATTTCATTGGACTCCTATATAGGTCCAACTGGATGAGGAGTATTGATTTAATTCCCTCAAGGGCATTGGCGAGACAGTTTCTTTTAAGATACAAACACAGAAAATGCCGGTGAAATGCAGCTCTTGCACCATCTGCGGGAAGAGAAACAGAGTTAACATTTCAGGTTCAGCATGACTGTTTTATATTTGATGATGAGCTGATAGTTTCACGATCACTAACATTAACATTTTATTCCATATTTATTTGGCTTATTGAATTTAATTCCATACCTGTTCATGAGCTATTTTAATGGACAGAAGCAAGATGTGATCACATCAGCTTATTAAGTTACTATACATATGTAATTTTATTGCCTTTCCAACCGATGAGGCCATCCCATTTTTTGGACAATTTCATTTGGTATTACAAGAAAGATAAGAAAAAAAAGTTAAGGCTGGGGTGGGATATGTGGAACTGAGTTTCAGTGGAAAATATTTTAGGTTTTTATGATAGAGAGTGCTCTTTTCAGATAAGCGTAATTCACACTCAGATTCTAACTTTATAGAACTTTACCTCATCTTCACATGGGTACTGCCCAGGGTGGATACTAGGTGAGTTGGCATGATAGATGGTGAGTGGGGAAGATGGGCTGGTGTGACATGGCATTATGTAGGCATAGGGATTACAAAGGTCATGCAGGTCGGTAGAGGTATAACTTGGCATAGAGGCCACAAAACATGATGGAGGTGGATAGAGATGCAAAAACTTGGGACAGGGCCTGAGGTGACATGGTGACATGGCATGGATAAAGTTTGAAGTGTGTGGGGTGCAGTGATGAGTCTGAAGGCTAGAGTGGTCATCGATCTTCTATTCTTTTTTCTTAAATGTTGAACTCACTGCCAGACCCCTAGCCAGTTTATCTCCACAGTTGACTGCATCAAGACTTTTTTTGGGACTGTATATCTTGACTTGTAAGCCATAACATCACTGCTTTTCAGTTCTGTCCTAGAAATGAACTCCAGTTCTTGCTTTTCTTCTACTGGCTTTAGTAACCCTGTACCGCTTTCAGCGATTTTTCTTTCAGTTCCCTAAATCGCATTGCCCTTCTGTCCCATACAGATTCGTAAATTTCAAGGAATCTATACCAATTTTATTCTTCCCATTAAAATGCAACATCTCACACTTAACTAATGCCATTGATCCAAGAACAAGCAGTTCTGCAATCATATCAATATAAAATAAGTTACTAAATGAAGTAAAAATGCAGATTATATTGTCATTTGAACAATCTGTGGTGTATCAAGAAAATGCCGATGCAGTGTCAACTAGGGTAAATCTGGTGGGACAATATTATGCTCCTACAAAGGATTAAATTTAAAAATAAATGATATTGGTCAGGGAGTGACAGTAATGAATGTAATATAAAAGCAAAATACCATGGAAATTGGAAAGCCAAAATTAAAATAGATAATGCTGGAAATACTCAACTGGTCAAGCAGCGTCTGTAGAGAAAGAAACAGAATTGATTTTTCACACTAATGAGTAAATCAGGTTCTGGTGAAAAATCATCTGCCTGACATGTGAGCTGTTTCTTTCTCCACAATTCCTGCAAGACCCATTGCTTACTTACAGTATTTTCTGTGCCTATTACACGGAAAAATTATGCTCTACTATACAAAAAAATTTATTAGTTAATTTATAATCTTTAGGATGCAAAATAAATAAAAGTTTACAAAACCACAGCATTATTTTAATTCCTAGCTTAGTTTCAAACGTTTACTGTTATAAATTATAGGATTTATGTTCTGGAAATACTATTTAATCATTTGATGAATTCAAACAAAATAAAACTCCAGAGATTATTCTTCCATTACCATATAGGAGATTCTTCTCTCTTGTTGAATCAACAATACCTATCAATTTGTGAGCATATTTTGTTCTGATATGTGCATGATATCAAAAAGACAAACTACTCATGGAGGGACATTGATGTGGCTTCCAGGTGTCTGTCTTGCTACATTTACATATGCAGTCATTGCAAAGGAATGCCAAAGGCTATGCACTGAGAATAAAATTACAGGCTTTGCAACAAGCAAGTATAGTCAGCGAAGGTAGGGAAAGAATGTGACGCATTTTTCTCAGGTAGTCAGGATTTTAAATTAACAAGGTCATTCTCATGCTTTACAATGTTTCCTATCAACCTTCTGTCTTGATCTGAATGACCTTTGCAGACTCTATTTGACAGATAAGGTGCTACACATCACTTGTCAGAAAATAAACATTGCTCAAGCATAGTAATTTAACCTTACAAGAGAACTACTAGAAGAGCATCTGGAAAAATTGCAAGTAATTTTATTTTTCCCAGGAAAGCTTTCAAGCTGTTTTTGTTTCTCATAAAGTCTCAAGGACCTTTCAGGGATACTATCTATATTTTCTTTCTGTTCTTCTGAGGCTGGAGTTTGATCCATTATCCAACTACTCCTCCACATACCCAAAACTTTGTGCAAACTGGCTGCAAAGGCCAAGTGAGCTGGCATGCAGTGGCCTTTTGGCACATATCAGAGTGAGTGTGTGTGTGTGGGGGGGGGGGGGGGGGGGAGGTGGTGGCTGGTGTTGGGGGTTGGGGGGGGAAGTTGGAGATGCAACGATGCTCTTAAATGGGGCTGGAAAACGTGTGGCCCTGGGCTGGCAGCATACTGGGAATTTGGATATCTATAAATAATGAAACCGTGGGAGTAGACCTTGGGAGGGCAGCAGCCTGCTGTGTGCCTCCCCTTTCCCCCTTTCATTTGTTTTTAATCAGTCAAAGCTTCTAAAAGGTCAATTCCAACTGTTGGAGGTAAATGAACATGTGCCACTAGTATCAACACGCATTGAATTTCTTCTCAGAGCACTTGTTGCTAGAAAAATGCTTGCAGCTAATAGCACGAAACTAAATATCTCAAGACACAAATCAGCAACAACATTTAAAAAAGGAGGCAGTTGCATCCCTTCTCCGTAGTGTAAATTTAGTCAGTATCATAGTACAAGTCTATATCTCATAACTTTGTTTCAGTGTCAGATTGTGTTCCAGAAGTTTCTTTTTGGTGCTATAATTCAAACAATCAAGCATTGAGTTTCAACGAAAATGTTTTCAAAATTTAAAATATGTAATTATTAAATCCAGTCCATATTGAACAAAAATAATACTTGCATTTATCATTTTAAATAGCAATTCCCACTTGAACATCTTTAAAATGAAATTTCTCTTTGTTAAGTTGTTCAGGCTACAATTGATGAAATGTGTATAAAATGTATAGGGGACATGAAATGGCATCATTTTTATAGAATATAGCATTTCTGACAAGACATTCTGTGATAGATGTGAATTTTCAGTCGGTAACAATGAAGAAAACAAGCAAGACAGCCTTTATCCCATGTTCGAAGATTTTTGCCTCAGTAAAACTCTGCTACATTCTTAAAAATTCAACTCTTTCCATCCTCTGCTCAGATTATTATGTAGCCTTGATTAGGTAGTTAGCATTCTCCATTCACACAAAGGCTCATATTTTACCTGCAAAAGCCCTAACCTCAACCTACTCACACAGAAGAAAAGAAACAGAAGTCTTTGGTGTTTGACACAATGGCCTGACATGAGAGTGCGAGTGATGCCTATTTGTTTGCCACAATTTCCACGGTATAAGCACCGACACATTGCCCTCAGCAAACAGCATGCTGTGGCATACAGAACACCCAGCTGGGAAGATTCCAGATGATCATATCAAGTACTTGTTCTCCTAGCAACACACAAGAAAACCTAACGTTTATTTATTGTCTGAAAAATACTCAGAGTTATCAAAAGACAGTCAGATGGAAATGGAACATTACATGTATAGAATAACACCACAATTTAAAGCAATGTAAAATGAAGCTTTATCAGTTATTTTTAACGTTGATGACACCTTTTTTACATACTTGAAAATGCTTTTATGTTCTCTTTAAAGCTTGAAAGCAGACTGAGCTGTGAAAACTCTTTATGTTAAACCTCAACTGGAGTATTGTGTATGATTCTGGGTGCCACACTTTAGGAGGGATGTGAATGCAAAAGGAAAGAGTGCAAAAGGTGTTTACAGGAATGGTTCCAGGGATGTAAACCTTCAGTTATGAGGATAGATTGGAGAGATTGGTACTGTTTGCCTCAGAAAGAAGATATGATTGAAGCTTTCAAAATCAAATCTGGATCAAATAGACAGTGAGAAACTGTTCCCACATGTAGATGGATCAATAATGAGAGGGCACAGATTCAAAGTGATCTACAAAAGAAGTAAATGCAATGTGAGAAGAATGACTTCCACACAGCGAGTGGATTGGGTCTGCAGTACATTGCCTGGAAGTATGGGGGAGGGAGTTTAATTGTAGGAATTCAAAAGGGCATTATAATATTCAGGATTATGGGGAAAGGGCAAGAGGATGGTACTAAATCATGATGCTCAGTTGGACTGACCATTTTTAGCATTATGATGATTGTATCATGCTCTCCCCCATTTGAACCTACCTTACGATTCCAGTATGACTCATGTCAATACTGTACAAATCTACTAAAAGCAACATTGCAAATTTGTAAGTCATATAGTTTTGGTAGCCACAAATGTTAGATGAATAAATGTACACATTGAGTGGAATATTCCTCTCCCTGGTGGGTGTTGACAGAAGTAACAAGACAGAGAAGTAATTGGGTGAGATGACTGTAGATTAGATTAGATTACTTTACAGTGTGGAAACAGGCCCTTTGGCCCAACAAGTCCACACTGACCCGCCGAAGCGTAACCCACCCATACCCCTACATTTACCCCTTACCTAACACTACGGGCGATTTAGTATGGCCAATTCACCTGACCTGCACATCTTTGGACTGTGGGAGGAAACCGGAGCACCCGGAGGAAACCCACGCAGACAAGGGGAGAACGTGCAAACTCCACACAGTCAGTTGCCTGAGGCGGGAATCGAACCCGGGTCTCTGGCGCTGTGAGGCAGCAGTGCTAACCACTATGCCACCGTGCCGCCCACAAAAGATTTTCTGAACTCATCAATTAATTGCTGGGGGAAAGTCAATTTCAGACTTAGTGGGCACCAATTAAGGTCCTTAAGTGGTCAATTAATAGCCAAAAATGACCCTAACTCACCATTGCTCAATACTCAATCTTGGGGCAATTGGAGGCACAAGAGCGGTGAAGAGGGTGGCCTCTAAAGGCCACCTCCTACTCTTGTCGCTGATTCCCCTGACCTCCCTCATGCCATGACTCCCAGCCTAGGAGGCCTAAAAGAAAACTATTTACTTTCTGAGCATTGGATCCTTTGAAGAGTGGGCCTCAACAAACAGCCTTTTGGGCCAAGAACCTGCTGATTTCTGGCTGGTAGTTCTGTTGCAGCTGAAGCATGTGATTCACAGAGAAGTTCTCCAGTTAGTTCTCAACAAGTTGATTGGAGCCCAATCTGGTAAGTTCTTTCAGTAGTGGTCGCAGCAAGTTAGTTGTCACTGAACATGCTAGCCCTCACATTCGTGTTGTTAATTGGTGAGTTACAACCAGTTCTCAAACAGTAGTTTAATCCGATGCACGTTGCTCAATGTGAACTTGTTTGGTAATAGCAAGAGTAGAAAGTAGTATCGTAAGTAGTTATTGGATCTGGAAGGAGGAAACTTTACAACAAAATGATTCATTAAATGTAGGTAATTAAGGAAGGTTTGGTCAAGCTTCAAACCCTTATTAATCCAAAAAGAACTGAGAACAAATTTTGACAGGGAAATGAAAAAATATTGATGATGCAATGTAAAATAATGACATTGATTACCGTCATGGTCCATTGTATTGGAACTCTGCTGTGGTAGATTTAAGGTTGGCACTGCAATCTATACAGGATTAATTTGAGACAACCGCACAGATGGGAAGAAAAACTAGAAGGAAATTCTTATTGGACTTTCCTTACGGCCTAGGGCAAAGAAAGTGTCAAGTTGAAAAACTAGCACTAAAACAAGCTTCTGGGATGTTCAATTCTATGGTTTTCATGTAATTCCTAGTGAACATTATAAGCAAAGGCCTTCAGCTGAAAGCTAAGTCTTTGACTGCTCTATGATGTGACAAATGATAATGATGATATACAAATGATAATATACAGACAGAAAGAGAGCGTAGCAGAAAATATAAACCTCCCAAAAATAAAATAATTCAATATTTTGTTTCTGCTTAAAAACTTGGAAAATAAATAACGAATGACTCATTTTATTTGGCTTTAGACTAAATAATGTAAAAATAACAAGAATATTCCATGTGTACAATTGCAGAAGCATCTGTGTTGGATGGAAAGACATGTAATTTGTCTGACTAGCTATCAAATGTAATGCACAAATGTTATCTTGTAAAATTGTTACTACATTCTAATATTTCCTTTCCTTGTTGACTCCATAAAATACTATTTTTTTGCCAAACACATTTAATGGTGAACAGTGCATTTACATTTGAAAAGTTCCACCATAATTTAAATACTGAACTCTTGGTAAAAGAACTCTGTTGAACTCTTTACTATTCCCCATTGATCATGACCTGACTGTTGGGAAGTGAGGTTACAGTAGAATCTGGTCTCATGAGAAAATCTGCAGACAGAATGTATCTGTGTCACACATATGTGTATTTAAAGAGCAGGATGGAATCTCAGCATTGAGTAATGCTCCAAATCCTACAGAAGATTATTTCCCAGGCTATTTATAGATTCCAGAGTCATTTATAGCACAAGTTAAATACAGAAGGTAAATGTTGTGATTTGTACTGCAAAGAAAAAGCTAAAAATAATGAAAGACAATACTAATTTCCAGTCTTGCTGCAAGGTGAATAGTACTTGCTTGTTCTCTGGTCAATCTATGATTTGTCTATTTTCTGCAATGTAGTTACAAGAGTAGAGCTAGGAAGGAACACTTTGCTTCCTGAAAATAAAAAGAAAAGTATAGCCTTAATTGTTTGGACAATGGAAGTCCAGGGAAGTTTGCAAAAGGCATTTTCTGACAGGTTCCATGTTATTCATTCAAACATATCCTCAGGCTTTACTGTGAACAGATCTGATGGTTTAACTAGTTACATGTCTGCGCGTCTAAGTATATTTGCAGCTAATTGTTACCACCTTGCTCAAAAGGAATCTGGCTGTGTTTTGAAGTCAGTACTTACACGAAGGCGACAATCTAACACAGTGCATGTTTATACTTGAAATAGGAAATAGGTTTAATCTTGCTTTCACAGCTTGAAGATCTACAGCTGACATTATTAAATAACATATCCATTATAAAATTCTTAATTTTTGCAGGAAAATAGTAATTTTATGTAAATTATGAAATTAAGTTATTGCTCCCAATGTTATAGAAATGTATTTTACCCCTCATTTTCCATCAGCTGGATGAGAATAAATATGAAAAATCATAAAACTGTGTTTCAGTCTCCATATCTGAGGGAACACAGTGTCACTGGACTAGTCATCCAGAACCCCAGACTAATGATCTGGGTAAATAAAAACAGAAAATGTTGGAGAATCTCAGCAGGTCTGGAGAGAGAAAAAGAGCTAATGGCTTGAGTTTTGAAGTGTGGTTCTGCTTCTCGTTCCTTAGATGCAGAGTTTCTGCAGACTTTTTATATTTGATTTCAGATTCCAACATCTGCAGTATTTTGCTTTTCTTTAATGCTCCAGGATATGGAAGATAATGAAATCTGAAATCAATAAAATCTGGAATTAAAAACTTGCACACTGGTTATTGTAAAAACCCATCTGGTTTACTAATGTCCTTTCCTTCATTTAGGGAAGGAAATCTACCATCCTTACCTAGTCTGACCTTATGTGATTCCAAACTCACAACAACGTAGCTGACTCTTAACTTCCATCTGTGCTGTAAATGTTACCCTAGTCAGTGATGCCCATGTCCCTGTTAACAATTTAAAAAATTAAACTGAGTATGTGAAAGATTTGTGTAAACATAATTTTGTTTTGTTTGATATGGAATATACATGATGGGTGAAAACTTATGTGGGCACAGATGATGCAGGTAATAGCAAGATTTGTAGCAGAGTTGGACAGGAAGTCCAACAAGGTCTATGTTGATGTTGGGAGCAAATCACTACACTCTTTATGCATTTCCAAGCAGTAAGGGGAATTTCTCATGAGACAGTGAGAAATTGCCAATTAAGGGGAATTATAGCTATCTAAATGCTTTATTAATGCCATGCTAATTTCATTAATATTCTCACCAAACAAGCTAGACGTTGATAGTTCTCAAAAGGAATTCAAGCAATTACTTGATGACTTCAACTCGTTCCAAAGGATCTGCGTTTTCGACACAGGGTACTAATATTTCAGGGCATACTCCACGGGCAGCAGCCACACGCACCCTACATCCACAAACATTGACATTTGACAAGAGCCACTCTCAAGAGAGGTCTCATGGCATATCTCCAATCCACATGCAAGATGCTTCTACACTTCAAAGCTGCACCTCAGGCTACATTGGCAACTCTCACTTTAATACCACAGCAAGGACAATGTGCACTCAGGGTCATATACCCAGCTCATGGACTGGACCAGGCTGCATCCCCGGCCTGTTTGCTTGCTTTCATAGTGCTCCTTTGCTGAGCCCATCTGGCTGCTTCCAGCATCCTGTTTTGCATTGTCATGTCTTGCCATTGTATTGTTTGATTCCTAAGCCAGAGTTCCCAGGCTCAAAGTACCTCGGCTTGCTATTTAGTGCAGACCTAAAGCTAGGAAGCTTGTTGCGGGTATCAGCAGGCATCAGTCTGGGCCAGCAAGACAGCTTTTGGTCAGGGGGGTTCCAGCACAGTAAGTCAAAGGCCTTCGAGCCATGTTCACAGCTTGGATACAGTCACTTGGGGTAATCAAAATCATGATGCTCATCACATTAGGAGTGAGGATTGGAATGCAAGGACCAACTACCCATTTTGACTCTTTCTGCCAAAGTGAGGACTGTTTTCACTTTAGAATAAGAGTGAAGCAAGTATTAAGGGAAATCATCATGGTTGATCTTTCCAGAGGTGGTTAAGTGGAGCTGAAAAGATCAGCCATGATGTTATGAATGGTGGAACAGGCTCAAGAGGCCAGATGGCCTACTCTTGCTCCTATTTCTTATGTTTCTTGTATTCTTGTGAAAACCGGTGGCACAGCTGCTACTTTTGATATGGTAGAGTACTGTCCTAATTGCTCAGGAACTGAGGTGTGTAACAATATGTGAGGGATGATGTTGCAGGCAATAATGCGAATAAAACAACGTGACACTCTGTGGGCAGTGGGTGTAGTAGCACAGTTAGAGTGAGTGAGAGGTATCGGAGAGAAGATGGTGGCACTTATATTGGCAGAGTGAGAGAAGAGCATTGACCTTCCTACATTGCTATGCATTTCTCTAAACAGCTGAGACTACACTGACCTAGGTAGCAACTTCGGATCAAGCATGTTCAGTGTTGCACCCTCCACTACTGGTCTTGATTGAAGAGAACATTCTGCATGTGCACCTCTGTATCCAGCTTTTCCAAGTTCCTGCCCACAAAGTGGAGTGCCAATTTCCCCTTGCCTGCAATGTTCAGAGCAATTGTTAGGAACCATGCAAGGCAAGTCTGGACTGACAGTGCTTGTTCAGGTGCACTGTGGATTTTTACAAATAGCACCAGCACCAGGGATGCTGGTTAATGCCAGAATATTTAGTGAATAGTGAATTAATCCCAGAATGATGTGCGTAAGATGGAGATAGAATTGGACATGAGGGAGACTGTAAGGGTGGGGTAGGTAATTAATGAGCAGAATTGCTGATGGTGTAAAGAGAAAACCTATTTAGTCTCACAATGCAACGCCCTTCAAAAAACACGGGCAAATCGCAATTAGCCACAAAAATGTAAGGTTCAGCTCTTTCTCTTCATATGAATCATTCCTCTCAGATAGAAACAATGAAGTTGGAACAAAAGTGTGTTATCGTGATCATGTCAGTTCTCTATCTCAATGCTATATTCCTGCATTCTCCCACATTGACATCTTTAGCTTCAAGAAATCCATTTATTTTTAAATATATTCAGTGACTTGGCCTCCACAACCTTCTGTGGTAGAGAACTCCACAGATTCACTACCAGCTGAGTGAGGAATATGCCACATCTGCTATGCATTTGCCCACTTATTCAAGCTGTAAAGATCACTTTGAAGGCTGTTTACATCCTAGTTTTGTGGCATCAGCAAACTTTAAGGTATTACATATGATTTCCTCATCCAAATGGTTGATATATATTGTGAACAGCTGGATCTAAGCACCGATCCCTTCAGTACTCCACTCCAAAAAAAATTATTTATTCCTGCTTTCTGTTTCCTGCCTGCTAACTAATTCTATATCCATGCCATTGTATTACTGGCAATACCGTGTACTTTGAATTTGCATAATAACCTCATACATGGTAATGTATCAAAAGATTTATCAAATTTGAATGCACCACGTTCACTGGTTCTCTCTCATCTATTCTGTTTGTTACATCCTCAATAGACTCCAGTAGCTTTCTGAAACATGGTTTCCCTTTCATAAATTCACATAGAAATACCAACAAGATTACACAAAGTCAAAGTGTCTTGTTATCACACCCTTTATAACAGAGTCCAGCGTTTCCCTACTATCGATGTTAGAATAACTGGTCTGTCATTCCGTGTTTTCTCCCTGCCTTTTCTTTTTGATAATTGGATTACATATACCACTCTTCAATCTGCTGGGTCTATTCCAGAACATACAGAATTTTGGAAGATGACAACGAACAAATTTATTATTTTGGAAAGCAAGCTGAAAAGTATGACCTCAAAGGTAGTGATCTCGATTACAATCAGTGCCACATGCTAGTCAGATAGAAATAACAGAATATATCAGATGAACATGTGGCTAAAGAGTTGGTGTGAGGGAGAGTATTTTAGACTCCTGGGGCATTGGGACCAATTCTGGGGGAGGTGGAACCAATATACACTATAAAATTCAAACAGGATTAGACAGATTAAACATAAAAAGGATGTTCCCATTGGTGGGGATGTCCAGAACTAACGACCGTAATTTAAGGATAAGAGGTAAACCTTTCAGGATTGAGAAGAGGAAAACTTTCTTCACCCAGAAAGTGGTGAGCCTGTTGAATTCACTACTGCAGAAGGTGGTAGAGGCCAAAACATTATGTGTTTTTAAGAAGGAGAAAGATATATCTCTTGTGGCTAAAGGGATCAGGGATATGGGGGAAGAGTGGGATTAGGGTATTGAGCTCGATGATCAGCGGTGATCATAATGAATGGAGGATGAAGCTTGAAGGGTCAAATGACCAATGCCTATTCCTATCTTTCTGTGTTTCTATGAGCTTAATTTCAGATTGGACTCGTTTATATCCTATCTCTATGAAGAATTCTAACATATCATAATCACTTTTCTTAAAATACCCCTCATAAGTCTGGAGAATCTAGATTGGCTGGAGCTAAAGCTTAGGAACTCTTTTGAGAACAAGGGATACCATTAGCTGTAACCAGCTAAGACTCCAGATCATACCAGAACAGATTATTGGGAAACATTTCTATTGTTTGGTCAGATATCCAAGTGTATTGTCAAATTTCAGCCTTGCTTTCCACACATGTTTAATTAGTGTTCGCATTTAAGAATTTTATTATCCAAAGAGTGATCTCCATGTCCTGAATTGACATCCCAATGGTCTCACCCTTGGCTGCAAGTCAAAAGTTTGTTTGATCAAACGCCTCAACAGGGATTTGAGTAAAGATTTACATTAAAGATTCAGTTAAGTGTCAGTGCATATTGCCATTTTGATGAAGTGTTAAGATCCATCTGCTCTCTCCAGAAGGTGCAAAAGATTCCATTCCATGACACTTGTTAAAGAGCAGGAAAGTTGTCCTTTTGTTCCAACCAAAACATTCATTTCTCAACCAATATTGGCAAAAACCTTCCATCGGTGATTTACCTCATTACTATTTGAGAATTCATCACATGAATAAGCTACTCATTTTCCCAAGTCACAACACAGAATCAAAAGTACTTAATTGGCTGTACCATTAGAACATCATGAAGTTGTGAGAGGAGCTGTATAAATATGTTTTTTTTTTGCTAAAGTATTATGCCATACAACCCAAAGAGCGATATTGTTGCATGCCATTTGAATTCTAAATAATGAAAAGGGAGAGTTGAAATAATTCTTGCACATTACCAATATGGCAATTTTACTCTTGATAAAGAAAGGTAAGATCAGCCAGTAGAAACATAGCTAACTTAAGAAGAAAAAAAGAATTGCCAGATTACAAATATCTCATGATGGTAAAATTTGCAGAATCACAGAATTATTTCAAAGTAAAGAAGCCTTTTTTGCATGTCATGTCTGTGCTGGCTCACCATATGTGCAATTTCACCAATGCCAATCCGTTGCCTTTTCCCAGCAACTCTGCACCTCTTCCTTTGTTGATAACAATTGTGCGTGGGAAATCATGTCTCCCAAACTTGATTGAGTTTTTTGAGGAAGTAACAAAGAGGATTAATGAGGGCAGAGCGGTAGATGTGATCTATATGGACTTCAGTAAGGTGTTCGACAAGGTCCCCATGGGGGAATGATGAGCAAGGTTAGATCTTATGGAATACAGGGAGAACTAGCCATTTGGATACAGAACTGGATCAAAGGTAGAAGACAGAGGGTGGTGGTGGAGAGTTGTTTTTCAGACTGGAGGCCTGTGACCAGTGGAGTGCCACAAGGATCGGTGCTGAGTCCTCTACTTTTTGCCATTTACATGAATGAATTGGATGCGAGCATAAGAGGTACAGTTAGTAAGTTTGCAGATGACACCAAAATTGGAGGTGTAGTGGATAGCGAAGAAGGTTACCTTAGATTACAACAGGATCTTGATCAGCTGGGCCAATGGGTGGCAGATGGAGTTTAATTGTGATACATGTGAGGTGCTGCATTTTGGGAAAGCAAATCTTAGCAGGACTTATACATCTTAATGGTAAGGTCCTAGGGAGTGTTGCTGAACAAAGAGACCTTGGAGTGCAGGTTCATAGTTCCTTGAAAGTTCGAATTGCAGGTAGATAGGATAGTGAAGAAGGTGTTGTATGCTTTCATTTATTGGTCAGTATATTGAGTATAGGATTTGGGAGGTCATGTTGCGGCTATACAGGACATTGGTTAGGCCACTTTTGGAATATTGCATGCAATTCTGGTCTCCTTCCTACCGGAAGGATATTGTGAAACTTGAAAGGGTTCAGAAAAGATTTACAAGGATGTTGCCAGGGTTGGAAGATTTGAGCTATAGGGAGAGGCTGAATAGGCAGAGGCAGTTTTTCCTGTGGCGTTGGAGGCTGAGGGGTGATCTTATAAAGGTTTATAAAATTATGAGGGGCATGGATAGGATAAATAGACAAAGTCTTTCCCCTGGTGTGTTGGAGTGCAGAACTAGAAGGCATAGGGTGGAATAGGTTGAGTGGGAAAAGACATAAAAGAGAACTAAGGGTGCAACCTTTTCACGCAAAGGGTGGAATATGTATGGAATGAGCTGCCAGAGGAAGTGGTGGAGGCCAGTATAATTGCAACATTTAAAAGGTATCTTGATGGGTATATGAATAGGAAGGGTTTGGAGGGATATGGGTCGGGTGCTGTTAGGTGGGACTAGATTGGATTGGGATATCTGGTCAGCATGGACAAGCTGGACGGAAGGGTCTGTATATCTCTATCACTTCATGACTCTAAAATCTAGTTACATCTTGAAACTGTCTACACCACACTCTTAGGCTGTGCATTCCGGATACTAAGTACTGTGTGAAAACAGTTCCCCTCACAAGAAGGACAGATTGCACCAAATTTGGAAGGGGACTAATATACAGGTAGTAAAATTTGCTAGAGCTGCTCAGGAGGATTTAAACTAGTAAAGAGAGGGGGTAGGGAGGAGGGAGCAGTGGGGAACCCAGGGAGATAGTGAGGAAAGAGATCAATATGAGACTGGTACAGTTGAGATCAGAAGCAAGTCAAACGGTCAGGGCAGGCAGGGACAAAGCAGAGAATAAGGTAGGACTGATAAAGTAAACTGCATTTATTTCAATGCAAGGGGCCTAACAGGGGAGGAAGATGAACTCAGGGCATAGTTAGGAACATGGGACTGGGATGTTATAGCAATTACAGAAACATGGCTCAGGGATGGACAGGACTGGCAGCTTAACATTCTCGGATACAAATGCTACAGGAAGGTTACAAAGAGAGGCAAGAGAGTGGGGGTGTGGCATTTATGATAAGGGATAGCATTACAGCTGTACTGAGGAAGGGTACCCTGAAAATATATCCAGGGAAGTTATTTGGTTAGAAATGAGAAATAAGAAAGGAATGATCACCTTAATGGGATTGTATTATAGATCCTCTAATAGTCAGAGGGAAATTGAGAAACAAATTTGTAAGGAGATCTCAGTTATCTATAAGAATAATAGGGTGGTTATGGTAGGGGATTTTTTTAATAATATATTTTTATTAAGAAAAAAAGATTTTTAAATATTACAACAAATACAAAACAATGCAGTTCAATACAGTACAAAAATAGTAAAAAACTAAACCCAAATAATAAAAATAAATCTCCAACCCACCCTCCTATACAAGTGTACAAAAATATATATAGAGAAGTATAAGATTAAAAAAAATCTAAACTAGCTATTTAACTAAATAAATAAATACCTAGCAACAAACAAATAAATAATAATAACTCAGCCCAGCCAAACTCATACATTCACAGTTCCTCCTCCCTGGATATTGGACTCATGAAACACAATCGTTACGGCTATATAAAAGCCCTTGTTAGTGTGGCAGATAAATCTGTGTCCAGGTATTTCAAAAAGGGTTGCCATGTCTTGTAAAAATTCTCAGTTTTGTGGTGTACTATATTTGTGAGAAAATCCAGGGGAATATGCTCCATAACAATCTTCCGCCAACCCGACAGGCCTGGGGTTTTTTCGGATATCCAACGTAGCAAGATATTCTTCCTTGCACAGAACGTAAGAACATTGAAAAGTTTTTTCTTATGCGCTTCTGCAGGAAATACAATGGGTATGCCCAAAAGGAGAGAAATAGAATCCTTCTCCACCCCTACACCTGAATCCTCTCCATTGCACCCACCACAGCGCTCCAATATGTTTGAAGCCTGTCACAAGACCAAAGACAATGGGTAAGAGTGCCCGTGCACACTTTGCACTTGGGACATGCTGAAGATATCCCTGGTTTAAATTTTGACAAATCGTCTGGGGCTAAGTGGACCCTGTGGAGAATCTTCAACTGTAAAGCATGGGTCCTATTGCAAATTGATATCGTCCTTGCATTCTCCCAAATATCCTCCCATGCCTCTGAAGAAACTTCAACACCCAGCTCTCTTTCCCACATCTTGCAGAGTCGATCAGACAAATCTGAGGTGGCACCCCCCAATTGGTGATATAAAGTACTGACAGAGAGTGTACTCTTAACCCTTAGTCCCCTCTTTCTATGTCAGATTTGTAGGGATAAGTCAAAATGTGGTCTTTTTTTGAATAAAATCCCTAACTAGAAAAAAACAAAAGAGGTCTTTATTAGGTAACTCGTACTTCCATACTAACTGATCGAAGGTCATCATTACATCTCCCTCAAATAAATCACCCATGCAAGATATACCCCTAGCTGCCCAACATTTAAATCCTGAATCTATCATACCCAGTTGAAAACCCAGCTTACCTACTAAAGGTGTAAACAAAGATGTTTTGCCAATATTACCTTCCCTCTGACGAATTGCCCTCAATGCTTTAACAGTATTGATGACTATTGGGTTATGGCAATATTCCCTAACTGTCCTCACCTTGTCCAAAAACAGCAAACTGGGGAAGGGGGCACCTTGCCTGGGAGGCTTCAATATCTAGCCATATTGAAAGAGGGTCCCCACAAACCCAATCACTCACGTAGGTTAAAAGTGAGCTTAATTGGTAATTTTTAATGTCCGGGAGGTTGACTCCCCCCAATCTGTGAGGCAACTGCAGTTTGGCTAATGTAATGAGGGGCCGTTTACGGTGCCAGATAAAGGAGCTGAACCAACCGTTCAGTCTCCTGAGTGTTTGTTTATTGAAAATCAGGGGGAGCATCTGTATAGGGTATAGCAAATGAGGGGGAATATTCATCTTAATAAGCGCTATCCTGCCCAACCATGAGACTGAAAGTGCCTCCCATCTTTGGAGATCTTGTTTAATTTTTTCAAATAATTGAGTAAAATTGGCTTTGAACAGACAATCCAGAACTGGAGTAATGAATATGCCCAAATACACAAAACCCCTTTGTGACCACCTAAATGGGAATTTATAATCACTCTCAAGAGCCAACACTTTCGTAAGACCACCCATAGGCATAGCCTCTGATTTAGCAAAATTAATCTTATACCCTGAAAAAGTGCCAAATGTGTGAATGCAGTGTATCAGGCAAGGCACTGAATCTGCTGAATTTGTCAAGAAAATTAGAACATCGTGTGCATACAGCGAGATCTTATGTAATTTTGACCCCACTTCTGGAGCTGATATATTGAGATCCCCATGAATGACCTCTGCCAACGGTTCAATCACCAACGTAAAAAGTAATGGTGAAAGGGGACAGCCCTGCTGGCAGCCCCTAGAAATATTAAAATTGCTTGATCGTACCCCGTTGGTAATGACCACCGCGAGAGGTACACTGTAGAAAACCTTTACCCATCTTATGAAAATTTCGCCTAGACCAAATCGGTCTAGAGTATAGAAAAGGTACAGCTACTCAACTCGGTCAAATGCCTTCTCTGCATCTAAATAAATCACCAATCCCTGTATTGACTGCTGTTGGCAGTCTTGAATTACGTTAAGCAGCCTCCTAACATTATTGGAGGATCTGCGACCCTTTATGAAGCCTGTCTGATCCTCTTCAATAATATAGGGTAACACAGTCTCCAGCCTTAACCCCAGAGCCTTAGAGAGGTTCTTAAAGTCCACATTTAAGAGCGAGATGGGCCTGTATGAAGCACAGTCTTCTGGATCCTTCCTTTTTTAAGGATAAGTGATAAGGATAAGTGATAAGGATAAGTGATAAGGATAAGTGATAAGGATAAGTGATAAGGATAAGTGATAAGGATAAGTGATAAGGATAAGTGATAAGGATAAGGGGAATATTGAGACAATCATGACTGTATGAATCATTAAACATACTCAGCATCGGGCCTGACAGTATACTTATAAATTCCTTAAAGTCCATCGGGACCGGGCGCCTTTCCACTCTGAAGCTGCCTCACAGCTTCCTGCACTTCTTGCTCTGATAATGGGGCATTGAGAAAGGACTGTTATTCGGGAGTCACACCCGGGAGCTTCAGATCTCTAAAAAAGGATTCCATTTTGGCCTGTCCCTCCTCACAATTCTCAGACTGATATAACTTATAATAGAATCTCTGGAATGCCAAATTAATCTTTTTAGAATCACATGTAAGGTTCCCAGATCCTTCCCTAATCGCTGTAATGGTTTGTGGGGCACTTCTCTTTCTGGCAAGTATGCTAAGTATTTGCCTGGCTTGTCACCATGCTCGTATAACCTTTGCTTTGCAAATGCCAGCTCCTTCTTTGCCGTCTGCGTGAGCACGGAATTTAGTGTAGACCGCAGTGCCGTGATCCTCTGTAGTTTGACCGAGGGTCTGTCAAAATAGGCCTTCTCGACTGCCTTCAACCGTGCTTCAAGGAGACGTTGCTGCTTACCCTTCTGACGCTTCTTACTGTGGAATATGAAATAACTAACCCCCTGGCATAAGCTTTGGCAGTTTCTCAGAGAACAGATGAACTATCAACTGAGCCTATGTTGATGTCTAAGAATGCCCAAAATTCCCTAGAGATATACTCCACAAACTTACTATCCATGAGAATAAAGGGATCCATTCGCCAGTACCTTGAATCCACTGTAACATCCTTAATCTTAACCATGAGGTACACTAGGGCATGATCAGAGATGGCAATATTACCAATCGTACAGGATGCCACCAGATCCAGGGTTACCGCAGGGGTCAAAAAAAAAATCAATCCTTGTGTGACATCTATGTAGATTGGAGAAAAATGTGAAATCCCTACCTGTAGGGTGGAGACACCTCCAGGTGTCCACCAACCCTAATTCCCCACACAAACCCAAGAACAGTTTAGTTTGTGCAGAGGGTATCAAGGGACCTTTAGGCAACCTGTCTACTGTGAGGTCCATGAGGCAGTTAAAATTTCCCCTTATAATGATGTGCTGAGACTTGAGACTTTTCAGTTTAGAAAAAGCATCTACCAAGAATTTAAGAGGATGAGCTGGAGGACAATAAACATTTAAAGTACCATATTCTTCCCTATTTATCAAGGCTTTAAGAATTACAAACCTCCCGTATGTGTCTTTAACACATTCCAACAATTTAAATGAGAGATTTTTCCGAACCAATATAACCAATATTTTGGGTATTAAATGATGAAAAATAAACTCGGTCAAAGCCATTCTGCTGTAATTTCAGATACTCCTTGTCATCCAAATGTGTCTCCTGTAACAAAGCAATATCCACCTTCTCCTTTCTATGACACAAGAGTACCTTCTTCCTCTCAAATGGTGAGTGACTTCCCTTGATATTCCAGGTACACCATTTAATCAAATCATTAGTCATAATCTTCTGCAATTACATTTAAGTTCCAGAGAGGAGGAACCCGAACCACAAATTGCTGAGCCTTCGTGTTGCATGGTCCACCAAATATAAAAACTACATAAACTAAAACCACTACATTTAACAAACATACAAAATTATTACAGAACATAGAACAATACAGCACAGAACAGGCCCTTTGGCCCACGATGTTGTGCCGAACATTTGTCCTAGCTTAAGCACCCATCCATGTACCTATCCAGTTGCTGCCTAAAGGTCACCAATGATTCTGACTCTGCCACTCCCACAGGCAGCGCATTCCATGCCCCCACCACTCTCTGGGTAAAGAACCTACCCCTGACATCCCCCCATACCTTCCACCCTTCACCTTAAATTTACGTCCCCTTGTAACACGCTGTTGTACCCGGGGAAAAAGTTTCTGACTGTCTACTCTATCTATTCCTCTGATCATCTTGTAAATCTCTATCAAGTCACCTCTCATCCTTCGCCGTTCCAATGAGAAAAGGCCTAGCACTCTCAATCTATTCTCCATTCCAGGCAACATCCTGGTAAATCTTCTCTGCACCCTCTCCAAAGCTTCCACATCTTTCCTAAAGTGAGGCGACTAGAACTGCACACAGTACTCCAAATGTGGCCTAACCAAGGTCCTGTACAGCTGTAACATCACTTCATGACTCTTGAATTCAATCCCTCTGCTAATGAACGCTAATACACCATAGGCCTTCTTACAAGCTCTATTCACCTCAGTGGCAACTTTCAAAGATCTATGAACATAGACCCCAGGATCCCTCTGCTCCTCCACCTTACTAAGAACCTTACCGTTAACCCTGTATTCTGCATTCTTATTTGTCCTTCCAAAATGGACAACCTCACACTTGACAGGGTTGAATTCCATCTGCCACTCCTCAGCCCAGCTCTGCATCATATCTAAGTCCCTTTGCAGCCAACAACAGCCCTCCTCACTATCAACAACTCCACCAATCTTCGTATCATCTGCAAATTTACTGACCCACCCTTCGACTCCCTCTTCCAAGTCATTAATAAAAATTACAAACAGCAGAGGACCCAGAACTGATCCCTACGGAACTCCACTTGTAATTTGTAAAAATAAAAAAAACAAAAACCAGAAAACAAACCAACATATAAAGCGCCAATAGCGCTGAGTAGGGGAACTCTCCCCCTGCCCAGGGGGGCAACTACCCATCCCAAACTGCCCATAAATAGGCAACTAACCATCTCAACCACCTTCACTTCTCCCAGCTAGAGCCGCATCACAAGCACAAGCTAAAAAGAATAAACACCCCATAGAATATCAATATGAATAAAAAAACATTATTTTATAAAAAAAAGGGGGAATAAATACCCCAACCATCCTTTGGTATGTCCTAACTTAGAAATTTAAACTGTACATCTTAACCACCGCCAGACATTGTTTGAACCAAATTATCATCAATAGAGGAAAAAAAAGGGAAAAACAAAGCTCCAACCGGATTTCCTCCATTTCTTTTAAAGAAAGATAAACACATACCCAAGCAACAATATTTATACATACTACAATTGTTTAAATTAGGTTAGTTTGTCCACAAAGTCTCTTGTCTTCTCCGATATGTCAAAGACATGCATGGATCCATCTAAGGTGATCCGAAGCACTGCCAGATATCTCAGGAAATACTGAATCCCAAGCTAGCATCAGTCTTCTCTTGACTCAATCATACGATTTGCGTTTTTGGATCACCGCCACTGAAAAGTCCTGAAAAAACATGATCTGAGACCCCTTGTAAATTAGGGCCTTTAGACCCTTTCTCTGGAGTCTGAAAGCCTCCATGACTCTCTCCTTATCCCGGTAATGATGGAACCACTCCAGGAAAGGACGAGGGCGTTGACCTAGACCCGACCTCTGCCCTGCGATCTGGTGAGCCCTCTCTATCTTCAATCCTCTCATGCTAGTCTCCAAGTCAAGGAATTTAGGAAGCCAATCTTCAACAAATTCTGCAGGCTGCTTACCTTCCTTACCCTCAGGCAGACCGATAATCCGAATGTTTTTTCTCCTGCCCCTGTTTTCAAGATCATCCACTTGGTCACGCAAATTAGGAACCTGCGTCTTCAGGGTTTGGATCTCATCCTTGAATGAACTGGCATCAGCTTCCACCACTGTGACCCTGTGCTCCACCTCATCCGTCCTCTTCTCCAGGTCTCCCAGCTGCTGCTTATGCTTCTGCAGCATGAGATAGACTGGAGCCAGCTTCTCTTTAATCTGTTTCCCCAGCATCTCGCGAGATTTCGAGAGCTGGTTCACCAGGTCCTGGAGAGTAATCGGCTCAGAGGCTGCTGCAGGCCGAGCTGCAGGCCTGGCCTCGGATGCTCCTCCTCCCTTTTTAGGCATTTCTGGACAGCTGAAAATACAGGTAAGTCAATTTTAAATGTTTCATGAGGCTCCACAATCTTTCCAACGTCCCAAGAAATCATGATGACCTGGGTTGGGCGGGTTAAAGGACCGTCCTGCTCCTGCTGCGATGCGAAGCTCTGCAGTATGATCTTCTCAGATTGCCACCATCTTAGATCCCCATGGTAGGGGATTTTAACTTTCCAAACATAAACTGGGTCTGCCATAGTGTTTAGCTGGAAAGAAATTTGATAAGTGTGTACAAGAAGATTTTCTGATTCAGTACGTGAATGTATCTACTAGAGAAGGTGCAAAATTTGATCTACTCTTGGGAAATAAGTTGGGCAAGTGACTGAGGTGTCAGTGGGGGAGTACTTTGGGGCCAGTGACCATAATTCTATTTGTTTTAAAATTGTGCTGGAAAAGGATAGACCAGTTGAAGTTGTAAACTGGAGTAAGGCCAATTTTGACAGTATTAGGCAAGAACTTTCAAAAGCTGACTGAGGGCAGAAGTTTGCAGGTAAAGAGACGGCTGGAAAATGGGAAGCCTTCAGAAATGAGATAATGAGAGTCCAGAGAAAGTATATTCCTGTAAGGGTGAAAGGAAAGGCTGGTAGGTATAGGGAAAGCTGGGTGACAAAAGAAATTGAGGATTTGGTTAAGAAAAAGAAGGAAGCATATGTCAGGAATATTCAAGGTAGAATCCTTATAAGAGTATAAAGGCAGTAGGTGTATACTTAAGAGGGAAATCAGGAGGACAAAAAGGGGACATGAGATAGCTTTGGCAAATGGAGTTAAGGAGAATTCAAAGGGTTTTTACAAATACATTAAGGACAAAAGGGTAACTAGGGAGAGAATAGGGTCCCTCAAAGATCAGCAAGGCAGCATTTGTGTGGAGCTGTAGGAGATACTAAATGAATACTTTGCATCAGTATTTACTGTGGAAAAGGACATGGAAGATATAAGAATGCAGGGAAATAGATGGTGACATCTTAAATAATGTCCATATTACAGAGGAGGAAGTGCTGGATATCTTGAAACGCATAAAAGTGGCTAAATCCCCAGGACCTGATCAAGTGTACCCTAGAACTCTGTGGGAAACGATTGCTGGGCATCTTGCTGAGAGATTTGTATCATCGATAGTCACAGGTGAGGTGCCGGAAGACTGGTGGTTGGCTAACATGGTGCCACTGTTCAGGAAAGGTGGGAAGTACAAGCCAGGGAACTATATCCAGTGAGTCTGATGTCGGTGGTGGGCAAGTTGTAGGAAACAATCCTGAGGGACAGGAGGTATACGTATTTGGAAAAGCAAGTAGTGATTAGGGATAGTCAACATGGCTTTATGCATGGGAAATCATGTCTCACAAACTTGATTGAGTTTTTGAAGAAGTAACAAAGAGGATTGAGGAGGGCAGAGTGGTAGATTTCATCTATATGGACTTCAGCAAGGCATTCGACAAGATTCCTCATGGGAGACTGGTTAGCAATGTTAAATCTCATGGAATACAGGGAGAACTACCCATTTGGATATGGAACTGGCTGAAAGGTAGAAGACAGAGGGTGGTGGTGGAGAGTAGTTTTCAGATTGCTGGCCTGTGACCAGTGGAGTGCCACAAGGATCGGTGCTGGGTCCACTACTTTTCATCATTTATATAAATGATTTGGATGTGAGCATAAGAGGTACAGTTAGTAAGTTTGCAGATGACACCAAAATTGGAGGTGTAGTGGACAGCGAAGAAGGTTACCTCAGATTATAAAGCAATCTTGATCAGATGGGCCAATGGGCTGAAAAGTGGCAGGTGGAGTTTAATTTAGATAAACGTGAGGTGCTGCATTTTGGGAAAGCAAATCTTAGCAGGACTTATACACTTAATGGTAAGGTCCTAGGGAGTGTTGCTGAACAAAGAGACCTTGGAGTGCAGGTTCATAGCTCCTTGAAAGTGGAGTTGCAGGTAGATAGGATAGTGAAGATGGCATTTGGTATGCTTTCCTTTATTGGTCAGAGTATTGAGTATAGGAGTTGGGAGATCTTGTTGTGGCTGTACAGGTCACTGGTTAGGCCACAGTTGGAATATTGCACGCAATTCTGGTCTCTTTCCTAATGGAAAGATGTTGTGAAACTTGAAAGGGTTCAGAAAAAATTTACCAGGATGTGGCCAGGGATGGAGGATTTCAGCTATAGGGAGAGGCTGAACAGGCTGGGGCTGTTTTCTCTGGAGCGTCGGAGACCAAGGGGTGAGCTTATAAAGATTTGTAAAATCATGACGGATGTGGATAGGATAAATAGATAAAGTCTTTTTCCTGTGATGTGGGAGTCCAGAACTAGAGGGCAGAGGTTTAAGGTTAGAGGGGAAAGAAATAAAAGAGACCTAAGGACCAATGTTTTCACGTAGAGGGTGGTACGTGTATGGAGTGAGCTGCCAGAGGAAGTGGTGGAGGCTCGCAACATTTAAAAGACATCTGGATGGATATATGAATAGGAAGGGTTTGGAGGGATATGGGCCAGATGCTGGCAGGTGGGACTAGATTGGGTTGGGATATCTGGTTGGCATGGACAAGTTGGACTGAAGGGTCTGTTTCCATGCTGTACATTTCTATGACTCTATGTTGCTGTCGCATGTGTTTGGCCAGTTACCTTAAATCGGTGCCTCTTATCTTGAGTCTTCTGTCAATGAGAATACTTTCTTTTCCACCTCTTCTGTCTAGACCCTTCATGATTTTGAACACCTCTATCACATTTCATCATAACCTTCCTTTCTTGAGGAAATACAGTCCCAACCTCTCTAATCTACTTACAGAACTGAAGTTCCTTATACATGGGACAAGTCCTGTGAACATTTTCTGCACTTTTCCTGATGCCTTCACATTTTTCCTAAAATGTAGAACCCAGTCTGATCCAGTACTCTATTTGAGGCCAGATCATTGCTTTATACAAGCTTAACTTAATTTCCTGCCTTCTCTACCCCAATTGATGTTGTGTGCTTTACCAACTGTACTCTAACAGGTTCAAGAACAGCTTCTTCCCAGACATTATTAGACTGATGAATGGACTCTCCACTTCAAATAATTGATCTTGCTTTATACACCTCCTTTGCAGTGTAATCTGTAGGCCTTATTTTGTCCAAGCACCCAATGATCTATATGTCCTTATTTACTATAACCTGCCTATACTGCTCAAAAACAAAGCTTTTCATTGTATTTAAGTACCCATGACAATAAATCAAATCAAATCAAGTCAAGTCAATCTGTTCTACCACTTTCAATGGTTGATGATTTGCAGTGGAGAGGACAGAAAGTGATGTAGCAAGTAGACAGATGCCTGTATGAATGCAGGTTGTTGGTGATATTATTAACAGCTAGACTAAAGCTGGAAAAATCATTAAAAAAACAGATTTTGGGTTTTCTAAATAGTCTCACTTAAAGACAAAAAGTGTGATGAAACTATAAAAATTCACCCAGTTCATGCATTGTGTAGAGTTTTGTAACATATTACTAGTGATTTATTATCTAACCTCCAGTATTAGCAAAAGAAAGCTTGCTCGTATTTCATGACGTTCAATGTTTTTCTATCATTTTTCCTTTCACTTATTTCTAATAATATGACCTAATTTAGGAGATGACATATGGTGCAAAACTATACAGAGCTGAACAGATTGGCTAGTGAACAGAAATGTTAAAACATAGAAATACTGTACATTCTTCAGTTCATCTTGGATACAGTAGATATCAAGTATAAGATCTCTAAATGTGAATCAATTTTTCCCTTAACGTAGTTGTAAGGAAAAACAGTTGGAGATGAGGAACAGATTTGAAGAGCTAAACAACCGATTCATTTTCCTATGTTCCCCTGCAAGGAAAAGGGTGTGACTTCAAACCTCATGAATTCCTAATTTTTAATGAAGATAGTCATGTGGCTATCGGAATATTTTAATGAATATTCATTTTGTGAAGCCCCCTCACCTGGCATATCTCTCATTGTAAAACTTGATACTTATCTGAAGGATTAGCCTGCTGCTAACACCATGTTGCTCAGCTACTTAGGGCATTGTTTTTTGTGTGGTGATTTCCAGTTCATTGTTGAGTAATCAAAAAGTAAAAAGAGCTTTTTAAAATAAATAACTGCCTGGGATACAATACCAAACATTCAAAAGGAAATCTTATTTCTCTAAAAGTTTAAAAAGTTAAGAAAAATCATTTGCTTTACTGAATTAGATTGATGTTTTTTTTGGTTTATATGCTTCCCCATGCATTAGTTTTCCCCAATATAGCTGCTCCTTGACTTAAAACTTGTTTAGTCAAGAGATCAAAGCAGACAAGGTGGCATACTTTTGTACAGCTGCTGCAGAGCTACCCTTTAATCAGTCAACGACCAATAATGCAGTTTATCTGTAATGTGGCAAAACATGGCAACATAATTGAACAAAGTTTGTCATCCCTCTGCCTTGTACCAAAAGCTATACACCATAAAAAATGAAATCTGTGAATCTCAGCACAGTAGAGGATTAAAATAGTAGGTCTAACTCATTTAATCAAACATACAGCCTCTGAATAGTGAAGTGAATGCTCCTCCCAGTGCAGCCAAAAAAGAAAACTCATTTTAAAATTGACTAATGGCTGTTCAAAAAAGCTATGGGTGTTTAAGCCGAGGTTCTGACTGTGCATATTGCTTTCAGTGTTTTATGAGATGAAGGGCACTGTCGAGTGCATTTTGTCTTTTTAAAAGCAGTTTTTGTTGCTTGGAATTAATTGTGAAGGAAGATGGAAATGATAAGTTACTGTACTTACGCAAACTCGAGTGTTTTGCCCAACCATAGTACAATTTGTGCATACTAAGAACTAACTGCACAGTACAAGGATCTCTTTGATAAGCTATTATACAGCAGTATTCTGTTACTGTTTAATACAGGTTACTAGTAAGTTATTACATCTGTATTAATAACCTGACAACGATTTCAGCAGTCATTCTATTTCATCATTTTGATTCATGGGAAGCCTTCGAATTTTAAATAAACCTGTCAAACTGTTTTGTCTATTGTGGTTTTGTCAATTTCTAAAGTATCAGACAACACCAGTGCAGCTGGAAAGAATAGTCTGTCACCAAGAAAGAAGGAATCAAATTACATCATTCTAATTCCCATTGGAAGTACTGTACTAGAACCAAGTACAGTTCTTGGACATGTAGATAATCAGAATATTTGATATACGTTGTAATGCTGTGACCAGAATTGATCTGTATCATTAAATGCTAGTTCATCCATGTGCTAACTTTTCAGCCTTGGCATCAGAAGTAAGTGTGAGGGGATGACTGTTTCTCCAAAAGAAGTGTGAAGGTAAGTCAAAGGGAAGTCTGAGATAAAAAAAACCAGAAAATGCTGTAAAATACTTGGCAGGTCAGGCAGCATCTATTCAGGGAATCAGGGTCACTGTTGCAAATTCAAGATCATCATTCAAGGGGAGGGGAATTATTTATTTAATTTCATGTACTGTCCTCATACCATTGGCAAAGAATCAGGACATGTTTCCTTCCCACCTTCTCTGATGGGGAATTCTATACAATCCATGAACTAGTAAAGGACAGAGTTAGAAATCAAAGACTGTACTGACTGCTGAATCACATGTCTGAAAAGAGTGTAAAAGTAATTTTCATCTGCAAATAGCAAAGTTCCTGATGAATTACACTACAGACCAGACTGGCACTGACCCATTTTCTGTTGGACAGTAATGCTTTCTCTTAACCTTTCTAGCAGTTCCCATGCCTGAAATGGTGCAAGTACAAAAATCTGGGGGACCCTCCTTGATCTTTCTTTCTACATTTTTACTTTAATTGCTTAAGGGAGTCCTGTATAAAGACTCATGATACCCAAATGTAATAAAGCACAACTCTAAAATATTAAAGCATCCTTAGATTTTCATTATTCGATCCTGGCAAATTGCCCTCCACAGAGACAGTGTTCCTCTTCTGGTCTCAAAGCACAGGAAGTATCATGTCCTGTGGATTATTTCACCATTTCAGTTCATACTTATCCTTACATCTTTCAATCCTAATTCCAAACAGATATTTATCCAGCTGTTTGGTTTTTTGAAGAAGATAACTGACACATAATTAATTGCTTTTACTGGGAGCCTGTTGTACATAGTCGCTACTCTGTGGGAAACAAAAATCTTCCTACATGAAGTTTCTGTCTTTTCTAGCCCTATATTAGATTCAGAGTGGTGATAAAGTATCACACTAAATTCCATACGAGAAGCATAAAGCTGAATAAAAGCTAGTCACTGAAACAATTCTGTGGCAGTACTCGCATACAATTGAGTAATGAATGTATCTGAAATTTGTTCACAATTTAGCAGAGATTTAAAGTGGCTTAACAATAGGCTCATATCATAAAGAAGGAAATTTCAAATAAACGCGTTATGCAAATCAGCTAGCATCCCCAGTGTAATTTTATACTCCGTGTGAATTAGCAGCATGCAACAATAGAAGTTTTATACTACATTCATACTATTCTGCTCCTTGACTTATTGTACGCATTATATATTACAGTGTTTTCTTATGTAAATGTTAGCAAAATAAAACCAAAGAACAATGGTTGTGGGAGTTTTAATCCCTGGCCCCTCCTGTTGAAGATGCTGACTCATGTATAGCCTCTCAAGTCGTATCCACTCCCTCGCATTTCATCCAGTTGGCTATTTTCATACATAAACTAGAAATTCAGGGTCTAAATCCATTAGCCCTTCTACTACACAATTATTGTAACTCTAGCAGAGAACAATGGAAGGCTAAGAAAACAGGCTGATTTCTGAATACATCAGAATATTTGCAGAAAGTATTTCAGATCCCAGACTGCACCCCAGCCCTGGGTGGCAAGGCCTTCTGCAATTCCTAGGGAAGGAAGGTCATTAAAAGTGGTATTTGAGCAGAGTAATCTTCCATTGATGCTGTATATTCTAGTTGGATCCATGCCTAGAAGCATAATTGCTGCAATCATTTCCCTAATGCTTTTAAGGTTGAAATATCTCGGTACTTTCCAGAAATCATGGAGCACAGAAATCCATTTATGAATTGCAAGGTCTCACAAACATGAATGAGGTAATAACCAGATAAAATCTGTTTTTGGGTGATGTTGGTTAAGGGATTACTCTTGGTCACAATACCAGGATACCAAGGATAACTATCCTTTTTCTAGAAATAATGTTAAGAGATATTTTTCACCCACCTGAGAAGGATTCAGTTTAATGTATCATCTAAAGGCAATACCCCGAACAGAATAGCATTTGGTGTTGTATGGAAATGTTAGAAAATGTGCATGACTCCCTAGGTAATGTACTGAACACAAACTTCTGAATTACAGGTGAGAGTGCTAACACTGAGTCATGGTTGACATCCATTGGTTCAAGAAACTGAAATCAGTTGTAGTGCTTCCCTGCTCCTGGTAGAGATTAATTAGCTGAGCACAGGACAAAAACTGAAGTTGGGACTTTAAAGGTCTATTTGACAAATGCAAGACAGTGCAGAATCTATCCGGGCATTCACTATGAATTGTTTTTGATGAAATCAGTGTTAAGGCTGAATGTTTGAGCATCAACTGACAAAAAAACGCTGTTACAAGCACTAAAAAAGTCCGGAAAGATTACTCAACATGGAAGAGTATAATTGCATGTTTTATTCTACAACGACAACCTAGGTGGTCTGTTTTAACATCGAGCTGACAGATTTCTTCTCAGAGTAGCTCCCAACCATCTGTAGCTAGAGAACACCTCCCTTTCAAGAGACTTTGACTGCCTTAAAATAGCATCAGTGAAGCACAGATTCTGACTCCAGTTTTTCAAAAACAGATTTGCAGCCTATAAACAGTATAGATAAAGCTGGTCAAATGCAAGATTCATCCTCCTCTTAGGCCATCACTCAGGATGGCATGATTCCAATTCTGGATCATTAATCTTTGCGTCCTCCTGAGGTCTCCATCATTGCAAATGTCAGTTGTTGTCCACATGATATCAAGAAGCTGTTCCAGCTACAACACTGATAATTACTGAACAATGTGGAAGAATTGTCTGGGTATGTCCTCTGCACAAAATGCAGGACATATCCAACCCAGCCAACTATTGCTCGATCAGTATACTGTCCAATCTCAGCTAAGTGATGGAAAGGTCATGAACCGTGTGGACCTTGCAAAGGAATAACCTGCTCACTAATAATCATTATGGTTTCCTCCAAGGTAACTTAGCTCCAAACCTCATTACAGCCTTGGTCTAAATATGGGCAAAAAGAGTTGAACTCCAGAGGTGTAGACAGGGTGGATAGCAAGAAACTTTTTCCCAGAGTGGAGGACTCAACTACTAGGGGTCACAAATTCAAAGTTAGAGGGGAAATGTTTAGGGGAGATTTACATGGAAAGTTCTTTACGCAGAGGTTGGTGGGTGTCTGGAATGCGCTGCCAGCGGAGGTGGTGGGGCGGGAACGATAGTGTCATTTAAGATGTATCTAGACAGATACATGAAAGGTCAAGGAGCAGAGGGATACAGATCCTTAAAAATAGATGACAGGTTTAGGTAGAGGATCTGGATCGGCACAGGCTTGGAGAGCCAAGGGCCTGTTCCTGCACTGTAATGTTTTTTGTTCTTTGTTCTTGAGGTTAGGTGAGTCCTTGACATCAAGGTGTATTTCATCAATCGCAGCATCAAGGAGCCCAAACAAAACTGGAGCCAATGGAAAGATGTGTAAACCTCTTTATTGGTTGCAGTTATACCTTGTACAAAGGAAGATGGTTGTGGTTGTTACAGTCTTTCCAGCTGGAAGATGTCACTGTGGGAATTTCTCATTGTTGCTTCCTAAGCCCGACCATCTTTAACTACTTCATTAATGATCTTGCCTCCGTCATAAGGTCAAACACAGGGAGGTGAAGATTGCACAAAAATTGGTGAGATTTCATACTGAAGTACCCCAATTCCAAATGCAGAAAGACAATATCCAGATTTGAACGGAGAAGTGTTAAGTAACATTCATGCCACGTAAGTGCCAGTCAATAACCATCTACCAAGAGAGAACCTAAATATTGCCTCAATGTTCAATGATATTACCATTACTAAATACCCCACTATGGCTATCCTGGAAGCTACCATTGATCAGATGGCAACCAGCTATTTAAATCCTGTTGGTACAAGAGAGATCAGAGGCTAACATTTCTGCCATAAGTATCTCACCTTCGGAGCCTGTTCACCATCCACAAAGCTCAAGTCAGAAGTGTGAGGTAATACTTCCACCTTCCTAGATGGGTGTAGCTCTGACAACACTCAAAGTTTGAGACAATCCAAAACAAAGCAGTCCAAATTGATTGGTGCCCTATGCACCACATTCAACATTCATTGGCTTCACTAAAGAACTATAGTAACAGCAGTATATCTACAAGATGCACTTTTGCCAAGGATCCTCTGACAACACCTTTCGAACATATGACCTCTACCATCTAGAAAGCCAAGGACAACAGGAACACCATGACTTGCAAGTTCTCTCAATGCCACATTCCACCTGACTTGCAACTGTATCTCTGTTCCTTCACTGAAACTTCCTAAGAGCAGTGTTGGTGCTCATACTCAATGAGCTCTGCAGTGGTTTAAGAAGGAAGCTCATCATTACCTTTGCAAGGGATTTAGGGATGGGAATCTACTGTTGGCCTAGCCAGTGAGGCCCTCATCCTTTGAATGAATTTTTTAAAAACCATCATTCAATGGGTTGGTTGATAAGTTCTCTCCGCAGTTTTTCACATGCTGGATAGCTGGTGCCTGAAAGGTTTGGAAGGTGAATTAGGAGATTTTTGCACCCTTTCTGATGCATGACTTTACATCTACATATTCCCAATAAAGTCTTTATATGTGCACTGCATCTTCCCGTTGACCTTGTGCAGTGAGTTGATACAATAAAGAGCTGAGCCAAATGGATAAAGAAAGTCAAAATTTAATTCCCCTGTTTGCTGCTAAATTTGAGGATGAAGGAGGGGATGTGCAATTTTTAAAAAATGGAATGTGGATATTGCTGGGAAGGCCAGTACTAATTGTTCATGCCTTTTCCAGTTTGGACAGGACAAGTCAGGGGCTCCCATGAGATAGCTGACATCTTCTAGAATACTCTGAAGACATCCTGACAGTTTCTGCTGTTCTTTTGTGAGTTTCCTGCCACGACTGAATTCTGCCTGGAGCAATTGTTTTAAGTGTATGAAGTCAGGCATATGAACAACATGTCCTGCACAGCAGAGTTGGCTTTGAGTGATTAGTGACTCAATGATGGGCATGTTGGTTTGGGGGCGTACGCTGCTGCTGAACCGTCTTTCTGACCATTGGATTTTGTCCAATAGTGGCCCAAATCATTATGATGAGGTTGCAGCCACCTATGACATATAGTCCCATAGACCATGAGAACAATATAGTGCCTGGCTCCTGTGCCTCATTGTTATACACAGCTAAATTTCAGTGGCATGAGCTTTAGCTTCTTGATTTAAAATAGAATGGTAGACAAAGGTAAGCATTGGTAACTTGTGTGATGACCAGCCCCAGACAAAGTTCTCCAATTTGTTATGGTTTCAGAAGGGGTACCTCAAACTGTTAAGCTGAGTGGACTGGAAACAGTTGGTTGTACGAAAATCTACAGTGGGAATCTTTCTAAAAGGAAATAGTGAAAGTGGAGTGATAACATGTTCTTGAAAAGGCAAACAGTGAGACCAAGAAGTCCAAAGATCCTTGGTTATTGAGGAATGTACAGGATTGGATAAGAAAAAAGTGGGAAGTTGGTGAGCTTAACATTAGTTGTAGGAAACTATTGGAAAAATTCAGATGGACAGAATTAATCTCTGCCTGGAGAAGCAAGTAGTAATCAAGGACACTCAGCATGGATTTGTCAAGATGGATTTGTGAAGACCAAGTCTCACAAGTTTGATTGAAGTTTTAAAAGTGTATCTGGATGTACGGATGAGTGTTGTACAATGGATTTTTGACAATGTCATGAGTGGGAGACTAATTAAGAAGGCAAGAGTCTATGGGATCCAGTATAACTTGGTAAACTGGATCCCAAATTGGTTTAGTGGCAGAAGACACAGAATGATGGTTGAAGGTTGTTTTTGTGACTGGGATTGGAAGCCTGTGTCCAGCAGCTTAATGCTGGGTCCCTTGCTGCTTATAATGTACGCTAATGGTCTAGACATGAATGCAGAGGGTATAACCAGTAAATTTGCAGACGATGTGAAAATTAGTGGTTTGGTGATTACTGAGGCAGAAAGCCTTGGACTACAGGACAATATAGATGGGCTAGTCTGATGGGAGGACAATAGCAAAATTTTGAGGGGCATCAATAGGGTAGATAGGAAGTAATGTTTCTCCCTAGTACAAAAGATCTATAACCAGGAATAGATTAAAGGTAAAGAGCAGGAGGTTTATAAGGGTTTTACGGAAGAACTTTTTCATGCAGAGGGTGATGAGTACCTGGAACTCACAACTTGAAAGGATGATAGAAGTGCGATTCATCATATCATTTCCAAAGTATTCAGATGAGCAATTGTAGCACCATAGCACACAATGTTATGGGCCAAGTGCTAGAATATGGGACTAGAGTAAATGGGTGTTTGAAGACTGGGGAGACATGGTGGACTGAGGGACCTCTTTCTGTGCTGTAAAACTCTATGACTGAAAGTTTATTTATTTTTATTAAATTCAGAAGATATTGGTGCTGTTGGTAAAGTATACCATAATGTAGATCCCTAGTTGCCCTGATAGTTTGATACAGCTGAGTTGCCTAATAAAGCACTTTAGTGGGCAGCTATGAGTTCATCCAATTGGTGTGTGACTGCTGTCACAAATAGGCTGGCTTGGGTAATACTGCCAGGTTGCTTTTCCTATAAGGATGTTAGTGCACAAATTGGGTTTTTACAACAATCCAATAATTTAATGGTCATCTTTTTTAAACGAGAGCCAACTTTTTTATTTACAGATTTTAAAAAAATTGAAATTAAAATTTCAAACTCCGGGTGAATTCTGGATTATTAGTCCAGTACGCAACCTGACACAGCATTTAACAATTTTCTCTGTATCACTCCTCATGCTCATTATTTACTGCAAAGCAAACCACAGTTTGAAAAAAAAGTGCTCAAGTGATGCCTATTTACAATGAAGCTCTTAGCCCATTTGGTGCATACTACCATCTATTGTTCATATATAGATCCTGCAGCTTGCTTTTTCTGCATCTTTTGATCTTTATGTACAATCATTGCAGCACAAAATTGGTAAATTCTTCCAATTCTACAAATTATCAGTTTATAAATAAAATCAACTGCATTTATTACTTATTTTAAAACCATAGTTTGATATGTTCTGGAACTGGGGAAAAACACTTAGAATAAACTAATTCCAGAGAAGTTGGATGAACAGATCGTTGAAGAAATGCGATGTTTGGATTGACATTTATGTGGATTACTAATTAAACAAAAGTTAGAAACTAATTTATAATTGTCGTATCTGATCCCACAAAATAACTCTTATTGGCTCTTGAATTCCTACTAATTTACTAGGGTAAATCTTCCCAGTTGAAGAACGTGGAAATTGGCAACAAAATTGGGAAAATTACATGAGATCAACAGTGAAGATCCTCTCAATGTGGAGAACAAAATGTCCAATTTGCCACCAGGTGTTGAATACTAAGGCAAGATTCTTGCTAATGTGCAACAAAAGACATACTTGCATGCATTAATAGCCTCATTATTACTACATTTGCTTCATTAACACTGGGGAGATAATAGCCAATTGGTATTATCATTAGACCACTAAACCAGAAACTCAGCTAATGTTCTTTGGACTTGGGTATGAATCCTGCCATGCAGATGTAGATTTTAATTTCAACAAAAATATCCAGAATTAAGAATCTACAGGTGACCATGAAATAATTGTTGAAAAAACCTATCTGGTTCATGAATGTCCTTCAGGGAAGGAACCCTGTTATCCTCACCTGGTCTGGCCAAAATATGCCTCCTGACCACAGCCACTGAGTTGAATCAATCACTACAAAGTCTAAACAAAGAAATGGAAAAATACATTCACCTGGAATTGACCTAGACACTGGAAATGACAATGGCAGAAACAGCCCTATTAACTTTGCAAAGTCGTCCTTACTAACATCTGGGGGCGAGTGCCAAAATTGAGAGATCTGTCTCACAGACTAGTTAAGCATCAGCCTGACATAGTCATAAGCATAGAATCATACCTCACAGACAATGTATCAGACACCGCCATCACCATCCCTCAATATGTGCTGTTCCAGTAACCTCAAGTCCCAGCAAATCCCCATCTCAACCATTACCATCAAGTGAGGAGATCATCCCACCGAAACGGTGCAGGAGGGCACACCAGGAACAGCATCAGGCAGAACTAAAAATGAAGTTTCAATCTGTTGAAGCTGACAAATAGGACTATTTGTGTACCAAACAGCATAAGCAGCAAGTGATAGACAGAGCTAAGCAATCAACCAAACAGATCAGATCTAAGCTCTGCCGTCCTGCTACATCCAATTCTGAAAAATTGCTAACATCCAATTGTGAATTATGTTGGATAATTAAATAACTCAATGGAGAAGGAGGCAGGACAAACATCCTTATTCTCAATGATGGAAGAACCCAGTACATCATAGCAAAATAGAAAACTGAACAATTTGCAGCAATCTTCAACCAAAAGTGCCAAGTGGATGATCCATTTTGGCCTCCCCCAGTGGTCCCCAGTATTATAGATAACAGTCTTCAGCAAATTTGATTCAGTCCACGTGATATCAAGAAATGGTTGGAGGTACTGGATACTGCAAAAACTATGGGCCCTGACATCATTCCAGCAATAACCTGTAATAACCTATACACTGATGCCCAGTTCGGGTTCCGCCAGTGCCACTCAGCTTCTGACTTCATTCCAGCCTTGATTCAAACATAGACAAAAGAGTTGAATTCCAGAGGTGAGGTGAGACTGACAGCCCTAGACATCTAGGTAGACAAGCAGGAGGCTAGAAGAACACAGCAAACCACGCAACATCAGGAGGTCAAGTCAACATTTCAGGATCCTGAAGAAGGGTTACATCTGAAATGTTGACTTCTCCATCTCCTGATGCTTCCTGGCTTGCTGGGTTCTTCCAGCCTCCTGCTTGTCTATCTTGGATTCCAGCCTCTGCAGTTTATTTTGCCTCCAGCCCTGGACATCAAGCCTACATTCAACAAGTATAGCATCAAGGAGCCCTACCAAAACTGGAATCAGTGGGAATAAGGGAGCAAATTCTCTGCTGGTTACGTTCAGGAAGATAGTCATGGTTGTTGGAGGTTAGTAATCTCAGCTCCAGGATATCTCTGCAGGAGTTCCTCAGGGTAGTTTCCTACACCCAGCCATCTTCAGCTGCTTCATCAAAGACCTGTCTTCAATCATAAGGTCATAAGTGGAAATGTTCACGGATGATTAGACAATATTGAGAACCATTTGCAATTCCTCAGATATTGAAGCAGTCCATGTTCAAATGCAACAAGATCTGGACAATATCTAGACTTGGGCTGACAAGTGACAAGTAACATTCAGGGCAAACAAATGCCAGGCTACAACTATCTCCAATACGAGATTCTAACCACCGCCCGTTGACATTCAATGGTGTCACCATCACTGAATCCCTTACTATAAACATTCTTGTGGTTGCCATTGACCAGAACCTCAACTTTACTTATCATAGAAATACAGAGACTACAGAAGCAGGTCAGAGGGTAGGAATACTGTAGCAAGGAACTCACCTCCTGACTCCCTAAAGCCTATTCATCATCTACAAACCACAAGTCAGGAGTTTGATGGAATACTCTCTACTTTCCTGGATAAGTTCCAACAATGACAGCATCAAGGACAAAGCAGCCTACTTGATTCGCATCCACTAACGTCCACTCCCTCCAGCAATTACACTCAAAGCAGCAGGATGTACTATCTACAAATACACTGCAGAAATTTACCACAGATCATAATCATAGAGTCATGCAGCACAGAAAGAGATCCTTTGGTCTAACTTGTCCATGCCATCCAGATTTCCCAAACTAGTCGCATTTGCCTGTGTTTGGCGTTTAATCCTCTAAATCTTTCCTATTTATGTACCTGTTCAGATGTCTTTTAAGTGTTGTAACTGTACTTACCTATACCACTTCCTCTGTACTTACCTATACCACTTCCTCTATCCATAAATACACCACTATCTGTGTGATTTTATAAACCTCTATACAGTTTATAAAATCAAAACCTCCTATGCTCCAGTGAAAAGTCCCAGCATATCCATCCTCTCCTTATAACTCCTTAGATTGCACCTTCCAAACCCACAACCACTTACATCAAGGAGGACATGGGAACACCACTACCTGCAAGTTCCACTCCAAGCCACTCACCATCCTGACTTGGAAATATATTGCCATTGCTTCACTGTCGCTGGGTCAAAATCCTAGAAATGTGGCAGCATCTGTGAAAAGAAATCAGAGTTAACGTTTCAGGTCCAGTGACCCTTCCTCAGAACTGATGGAAGCTAGGAAAATGTTGGTTTATATGCAGAAGATAGGATGGGGGGAGGAGGTAAGGAGTAAAGGATAGCTGGGAATAGAACCCAAGGAGAGAGAAGAACAGTTGGACAAAGGAGTAGATAACAATCTAGCTAGGGGGTGAATAACTGATAATGGAAACTGTTAGTGGCTAATAATAGGTAGTGTGTAATGGCAGACTATGTGATAACAAATACTGGATTAGTGGTGCTGGAAGAGCACAGCAGTTCAGGCAGCATCCAACGAGCGGCTGCCTGAACTGCTGTGCTCTTCCAGCACCACTAATCCAGTATTTGATTTTCAGCATCTGCAGTCATTGTTTTTACCTATGTGATAACAAAGCCTGGTGAATGGGGTAGGGGGCTTGGGGACCCTGCAGTCTTCCAGACTCAATATCGAGTTCAATAATGTTAGGGCCTGAATTCCCCCATGCCCTTGCCCCCTACTACACACTCCAGGCTTTGTTATCACATAGTCTGCCATTACACACTACCTATCCATTAGCCATTAAAAGTCTCCAAAAACAGCTATTCATTCTGCTTATTGCTATCCACTCTTTTGTCTGTCCAACTGTTCTCTCTCTTTAGGCTCTATCTTCATCTATCTTTTACTCCTTACCCCTTCCCCCCGCCCTATCTTCTGCATATAAACCGACATTTTTCCAGCTTCCATCAGTACTGAGAAAAGGTCACTGGACCTGAAACATTAACTCGGATTTCTCATCACAGATGCTGCCAGACCTGCTGAGCTTTTCCAATAATTTTTATTTTTTATTTTCTGATTTACAGTTCTTTGCATTTTTATTTCTCTCTTCCATAGAAGTAGAGGACAGTCCATCTTACGATGCTGTTGTCTAGGGTGCACAGACTATTGTAAAATTCCTCATAACCTCAGGAAACAAAAGAGAGAATGCATTGGAACAAAGGGGTAGAAGTTGTGGCATGGTGACAATACATTCTCAGTGGGGTTTATTGGAGAATTGTGCAGCAACAGAAAGTGCTTCTCCAAGAAATGGATGTTTCTGTGTCTCCACAGCACCAGTCTCAGCCTCTCATTGTAACAGAATTCCAAAGGGACAATATGTTAGTTTTGATAAGACATGTTATATAATGTAAGCAATGGGAAGCGTCAGGTTCACGAATACTTGTGCCATATACACAACTCACTTGTAACAAAAATTAACAGCCAGTAGCTTATTTAAATTTAATGGTTGTTTCTGCAGTCATCCATTAAATAACCTGGGCTTTCAGTGTTCCCAAGTACACATTCACTGCTTGAGAAGAGCTGATCTCATCAGATTCTGCAGAGCTTGCTCATATAAATAATTGAACTGTACTTAGTACATACCTTTTACTTAAATGAGAACTTTGCAGATCTGAGAGATATGAAACCAGGAAAGCTGTCACTCTGAAAAGGCAGGCAGTCCTTTAATTGAAAGCTGAGTAAGGCTAAATAGGTAACTAACTCCTGATCATCCAACCGAACCACAGACACTGGGCAACTGGAATATGGTGTGAGTCATGCCATGCCTCCTTTGGAGAAGATGCACTGAATTAAGGGCTTCTCAATGTTAATCAATGGGCCCTTCCCAGGATCATGGACCCCTGACAGCTGTACACTGTTGACATTTTTCTTGAGGGAGCTGCTGACCAGAGTCCAACTGCTGTGCATTGCAGTTGGCACCACCAAGTGGCTGCTGTCAGTAATACACTCACCAAAACACTTTGGATTGCCAATGGACTGGGGCAAGTGAGTGAGTCACAGGGTGCAGGTGTATTGGAGCAGGGGAGGTGTTCACAACCAATGCAAAGGAATTTGCTACCTGTTGGTTCACTGTTTCAGTTTCCCACAATACCTGTGTTTAGGGGAAGATTACATTAAGATTGGAAGATAGCAAATGTAACTCATTTATTTAAAAATGCAGGGAGATAAAAAGCAGCAATCTACAAATCTACTAGCTTAATATTTGTCATTGGAAATGTTAGAAGGTAGTATGAAAGATGATTTAGCAGAGCACTTCAGAAATTTCAAGATAATCAGGCAGAATTAGCATGGTTTTGTGAAAGAGAAAATATCATTGGCCAATCTATTGGAGGAGGTCACACAAGTTGTGGATAAAATGAAACTGGTGGAATAAATTTCTATAAGACATTTGAGAAAGTGCCACATTAAATGTTATCATGGAAAATAAAAGCTAGTTGAAAGTAGACTGGATGGCTAGCAGAAATCAGAGTAGGCAGTTAGGACTTTTACAGATTGGCAAGATATACAAAGTAATGCCAAAGGGATTTTTGCTGGAATGTCAACTGTGTAAAATGCATATATCTGACTCAAGTGAAGGGACTCTATGATTCTAGGATATTGTGAGACATTGCAGGTTTTAAATGCAGAAGGATCTAGCCATCTAAGGGCATCTATCACAGATTGTCAGTGTTCTGATATACTTAGTAATTTGGAAAGCTAAAAGTATGTTATCATTTATCGTGAGGTAAATTGAACATAAAAGTAAAGAGTGTATGCTTTAAATATACAGGGCACTGTAGTATTGTGCATTGTATTGGTCACCTTAATTAAGGAAGGATGTAAATGTTTTGAAGCAGTTCAGAGACTAATAACTGTAATGGTTAGATTGTCTTATGAGGAAAGGTTGATAGTCTAGTTTTGTATCTGTGGTATTTAGAAGAGTGATAGAAACTTGATTAGAATCTGAGGAATCTTCGATGGATGAGGAAAGAATGTTTCCTCTGATGAGAGAATTTAGATTTAGGGGTCACTGCTTAAACATCTGGGATCATCCATTTAAAACGCAGTGGACATGGGTCTTTGTAACTCTCTTCCTGAAAAGGGGATGAAAGTTAACAGGAATAAGTGGAATGAGCTTACATTCTGATCAGCCATGATTTTATTGTATGATGGAGCAGCTGAAAGGGACTGAACAGTTGATATCTGTTCTTGTTTGTACATTTATGTCACTGAGAAGTCTAGAGCAACTCTCATGCAACCCAATCAGCCTGTTATCCATTTACATCAGACTGAATTTGGAGGATTCCCAGTGGATCTATTGTAAAGGAAACCTAGGGTTAGGATTAGGTTTGGCGAATTGGGGCAACTAGCACAGCAGCTTATGAAAGTCTAAGGATCAACAATTCAAAGATGTAAGTATCAAAAGGAGGCTTTCAAATGCTTAAATATTTATGTTTGAAAATTGGTGGGTTCTTGCCTCTGGTTCACTCAAAACCTAACCCATAGAAGGTTCTATTGGTGTATTGGCAGCAACCTGGCAGCTTATGTGTCCATGCACCCAAATACAGAACATATTACTGTCCCACCATTTTTTTTACATATACTCTCGCTGGCTCAGATAAGAGATCTATATGCATGGTACAAAGATGGAATTCAACCATACTTAATACCTTGTCAATATTGTCTCACTTACAAATGCAAATTAGGTAATGAACACTTCAAAATTACAGGCTCCTGACCGTATAATATAGACAAACAGGAGGCATTTGAATCCTCACAATAGAGAGATATAAGGAGTTGGTTAAAATTCCAAAACTCTGAAACCAGATCCCAACCTGACTCCATGCACCCATTTCCAATATTCAAAGAGGAGGACTGGGGAGCAGGGAACTATCCTGGTCTTGAGAGATTTTCAATTAATTAACGTATTAATGAGGCTGATGTCTGTTAGTGGCAATGTAACCCACCATCCTCCAACCAATGACTCTGAAACTGCATTTTACCATCTCAATTCGTGATCTTCCATCAGATGGAATCTTTTCCCAGCCAGTGATCATCCTTATAGCCTACAATCTCCTCCCTGGACTCTCAATCTCTTGCCAGATCAGCAATCTTCCGTTTTTCACTTTTTGAAATGTTATGAAGTTGAAGGTGTGTACTGTACCTTTAAGAGAGAGAATCAGCCATTGAGACAGTAACCCATGGAGAGCTAACATACAGTCATAGAGTCATAGAGATGTACAGCATGGAAACGGACGCTCCGGTCCAACTCGTCCATGTTGACCTGATATCCCAACCCAATCTAGTCCCATTTGCCAGTATTTGGCCCATATCTCACTAAACCTTTCTTATTCATAGATCCATCCAGATTCCTTTCAAATGTTGCAATTGTACCAGTCTCCACCACTTCCTCAGGGAGCTCATTCCATACACACACCACCCTTTGAGTGAAAAGGTTGCCTCTTAGGTCCCTTTTATATCTTTCCCGTCTCGCTCTAAACCTATACCCTCTAGTTCTGGACTCCCCCACCCCAGGGAAAAGACTTTGTCTATTTACCAAATCCATGTCCCTCATGATTTTATAAACCTCTACAGGGTCACCCCTCAGCCTCCAACGTCCCAGGGAAACAGCCCCAGCCTATTCAGCCTCTCCCTATATCTCAAATCCTCCAAACCTGGCAACTTCCTTTAAATCTTTTCTGAACCCTTGCAAGTTTGACAACATCCTTCCAATAGGAAGGAGACCAGAATTGCACACAATATTCCAAAAGAGGCCTAACCAATGTCTTGTACAGCCGCAACATGACCTCCCAACTCCTGTACGCAATGCTCTGACCAATATTATCCTATCTACCTGTGACTCTATTTTCAAGGAGCTATGAACTTGCACTCCAAGGTCCCTTTGTTCAGTATGACCTCCCAACTCCTACACTGAATACTCTGACCAATAAAAGAATTCCTCTCCAAGAAATTAGGAAATTAACTGTTACGACATTGAGGTAAACCCCTCTGTTAATTAAACCAAGCACCCAGAAAATCTCACCTCGCTTTGAATTCTATTAAATATGAGTGACAGAGAACCCACAAATTCCAATATTTAAAGAAAATAACACCAATTTGGGCAGCACAGCGGTTCACAGCATGAGGGACCTGGGATTGATTCTAGCCTTGGGTGACTGTCTGTGTGGAGTTTGCACATTTGCCCCATGTCTGCGTGGGTTTCCCTCTACAGTCCAAAGATGTGCAGGTTAGGTGAATTTGCCATGCTAAATTGCCCATAGTGTTCAAGGATGTATAGATTTGGTGCATTAGTCAGGGGTAAACTTAGAGTAATAGGGTAGGGGAATGGGTCTGGGGTGGGATACTCTTCGTAGGGTTGGTGTTGACTTGTTGGGCCAAATGACCTGTTTCCACACTGCAGGGATTTTATGAATTTTTTTAACTCTAAAAGTGAACATTAAACAACTATTCACAATTCTAAGCCCCCCTTGCACTTAACTGCTTATTATTTGCCTCCAACTCTATGACAATTTGCTGTTTCAGTAAGACATTTATTAAAATTACATCAACTTAATATAAAAAACCCCAGCCAATGTCGTCTTCTGTGTCTTTCTTCTTCTGGCTGAGGATCTCCCTGGGTCATCTTCTTTCTTTTTACTCCGAGTATATTTCCTATAAAAAGGTAGCTTTGATAGAGAGTGTTTTCTAATGTCTTAGAGAGCAACATGTTAGCTCTCCACGCGTTTCTACCTCGACAGCAGTTGCTCTCTCTTAAACGTACAGTACATGCCTTCAACTTCATAACAATAATTACTCCAAAATGAGTTGAATGGCAAAAGTGTCAGATACCTGAAAGTTACTGAAAACAGTGACAGTTCCCCTTTATGAAATAAAACACAAGGAGCCTCTGATGTGTTTGTTTTACCTCACTCAAATGAAATGTCCAATTGCAGTAATATAACCACCCATGAGCTTTCACGGCATCATCCCTCCCTATTTCTGTAACCTCTTCCTAACTTATAAGAACAGCACCCCCTGCCTCCTCACTGGCTGACCAATGAACTGCATTCTCCTTATTCTGGCCTTCTATGCAGCACACCTCCCGTCAACCTCATTACTGATGATTGTTCACACAGAACCTTCTTAAAACTCACCTCTTTGTTTGAGCTTTTGGTCATGACCCCTAATCCCTTTGTTTTATGCTCAGTATCTTTTTCTTTACAAATCACAGAATAGTGTAAACTAGAAGGCCATTCGTCCCATTGTGCTTGTTCAGACTCTTGGTTGTCCTATCCAACTAAACCCATGCCACCATTTTAAGGGTCATGGTCTAAGGGTTTGGATTGGATCATTCAGAACTGAGATGAGAAGAAATTTCTTCAGCCAAGGAGCAGTGAGCCTGTAGAATTCTCTGTCACAGAAAGTAGTTGAGGACAGAATATTGAAGGTTTTCAGGAAGGAGTTAGATATTGTTCTTGAGGTTAAAGCAATCAAAAGGTATGAAGAGAAAGTGGGAACAACACACTCTAGGTGGTCAGCTATGATCATACTGAATGGCGGAGCAGGCTTCAAAGGATCGAATGGCCCACTCCTGCTCCTGTTCTCTATGGTTCTATATTAATAGCCCTGTAAATTATACCTTTATGAAACAGCAATTAACATTTTTACAAAATTGAATCTCTGCAAAAGACTGTAATTTTCATGTCAAAGAAGGTATAATTGTATTGGAAGCAGAGGAGTCACCTCAACGCATTCCTGGAATGAAGAGCCTATTTTATGAAGAAAGATTGAACTGTTAGGTCCTGTTGTAGTTTAAAAGAATGAGAGGTGATCTTGTACGATCTTGAGGGTAGATACCATGAGGGTGTTTGCTGTAATGTGAAAGACTAGAACTAAGGGAGGCAATTTAACAATTAAAATGTCGCTCTTTTAGGACAAAGTTGGAGATTTGTTTTCTCTCTCAGAGGATCATTACTATTCGGAGTTCTCTTCCCCAGCAACTTGTGGAGGATACGTCATTGAATTTATTCAAGTCTGAATAACAATAGATTGTTGAATAACAAGGGAACCAAGAGTTCTGAGGCAGACAGGAGGGTGGAATTGACACCACAACCAGATCAGTTATGATTATATTGAATGGTAGAGCACTTTTGAGGGGCTGAATGGCTTGTTCCTAAAACCTATGGTGAACAATAGGTATCATTTTAATCAACAACATGCAGTGATTTGAGTCAGATTCCAACTGTGTCAGATCCAAGGTCAGACTAATTAGATCTATCAATAATTATGGGCTTATTTCAGATCTGAAAGCAAAACAAAGTATAACATGAAAAGCCTGGCATGCTAGAACTTCCTGTTAGATTCTGCATCCTTCTATGGAAATGTATACATATTGAGGAAATGATTTTCCGTTAACACCAGTTACATGACAGGCTTTCAATACCTATTTTTTTTTGCATTAGGACATGGGATACACACAGCCATTTTGTTGGACTACCAGGGACTAAACCATTCTTGACAACATGCCCAGTGTCATTAAGGTACCATTTATGCAAAGGAGATTATTAGCAACTTAAATGTTTTGTCTACTCCCTCAAAATCATTGTACATAACTTTCTCAGCAATTTTAAATAATCATCTGAGTTGGAATACTTCCCACTTCTCTGGACAAGTACATATCCAACATCACTCTAGATGCTTGACACCATTCAAAGTTAAGCAGCTTGCTTGATTGCTTTATTCATGTAGATGGTGCAAGACAGCAGTGTGCACCATCTACAAGAAATACCACAGTAATTAAACAGCCCACATTGTTACACCTCTTTTCTTCTTTATTTTTTGACTGGATATGGGTGGCACTGGCAAAGCTAGCATTTTTTGCCCATTTCTAATTTCCCTTGGAGTGAGTGGCTTGCTAGGTTAATGTAGTGGCCAGTTTAGAATCAACCACCTAGGGAGTCAAGGAAGAAGGTGCAGCAGATGCCTCTGCACTAGACTTTGTTGGCCAAAAAGTACAGCCACTACAATTTGAGCCTGGATGTGCCTCAGTTTTTTTTCAGAATCCTGTTGATTCTTTGCAGATGCTAGCAAACACCCATGTCTATATTCTGCACACGTGAAACCACATCAATCAAAGTCTGCTGCTGCAAGTTAGCAATGGCCAACTCACTATCAACATGTAATGATAAAAAAAATTAAAAAGGTTATAAGGGTCAGTTGCTGAATTACTCAAGAGCACAGAAGACGGCAATGTGTCCATTATTGGGCTACATTGGTAATGTTGACGTTGGCAATTGAACAGTTAACTTTGAGATTCTTGGTCGGAGGGGAGCTTACCGATTGTTCTCAAGCTGTGAATTCCACAGCGTACTAGATAGATTCTAGTTCACAGTAGCATAACAATAAAACACGACTACTGTTGTAGCTCATGTTAAAGCTCTCATTTGTATTTTGCTGGAAAGGGAGCCTACAAAATGTCTGCAAGAGGTAGCTTCCTCTGTGTAAACTGGCATTCGGTATACTGTATTAAATTAGAGAGATGAGTATGTGGCTCAAAAAAAATTGTGGGAGAAGTGTGTTCTGACTGTGGGATAATGGAACAAGTACTATGGAAACTGGGGACTATGTGATCAAAGCCAATAAAGCAAACAGCTTGCGAGATCTTGGCTATTTTTAAGAGCTGGAAAAAATAGAAGCTGCCTTAATGGGCCCCAGAATTGCTTTTTGTTTTAGCTTCAGTAGTAATTGCTTATGGCCCCTGGGTCTGAGCTCCACGGTCATTCGGAACATTCTTTTTGTGTTTACCCTATCTAGTCCTGCTAGAATTTTATAGGTTTCTATGAGATCCTGCCTCATTCTTTTAAACTCCAGTGAAGACAGTCCTAAAATGTCCAGTGTCTCACTCTCTATGTCAGTTCTGTTACCCCACGAATCAGTCTGTTAAGGCTTTGCTGCAATCCCTCTTTAGCAAATACATTCTTCATCAGATGAGACCAAAACTGAACACAATATTCCAGGTGTAGTCTCACCATGGCCCTGTCCAATGACAGCAAGACTTTCTGCACCCATACTCAAATCATAGATCCTCAAAGTGTGAAAGCAGGCCATTCAGTCCATTGAGTCCACACCATTCCTCCAAAGAGTGTCTCACACAGACTACCCTCCCCCCACCCTATCCTTGTAACCCTATATTTCCCATGGCTAATCCCCCTAGCCTTCACATCCCTGGACACTATGGGCAATGTATAGAGTTACAGAGAGGTACATCATGGAAACAGACCCTTCGGACCAACTCGTCCATGCTGACCAGATATCCCAACCCAATCTAGTTCCACCTGCCAGTATTTGGCCCATATCCCTCCAAACCCTTCCTATTCATATACCCATCCAGATGCCTTTTAAATGTTGCAATTGTACCAGCCTCCACCACTTCCTCAGGCAGCTCAGTCCATACACGTACCACCCTCTGCGTGAAAATGTTGCCCCTTAGGTCTCTTTTATATCTTTCCCCTCTCCCCTAAACCTCTGCCTTCTAGTTCTGTACTCCCATACCCAAGGGAAAAGACTTTGTCTATTTATTCTCTCCATGCCACTCATGATTCTATAGCCTCTATAAGTTCACCCCTCAGCCTCCGTGCTCCAGGGAAATCAACCCCAGCCTATTCAACCTCTCCCTATAGCTCAAATCCTCCAAACCTGGCCACATCATTGTAAATCTTTTCTGAACCCTTTCAAGTTTCAAGTCTCCAATCGGAAGGAGACCAGAATTGCATGCAATATTCCAACTGTGGCTTAACCAATGTCCTGTATTCCTGTACTCAGTACTCTGACCAATAAAGAAAAGCATATCAAACACCTTCTTCACTATCCTATATACCTGCGACTTCACTTTCAAGGAGCTAGAAACCTGCACTCCAAGGTCTCTTTGTTCAGCAACATTCCCTCGGACCTCACCATTAAGTATATAAGATTTGTTAAGATTTACTTTCTCAAAATGCAGCATCTCACATTTATCTAAATTAAATTCCATCTGCCACTTCTTAGCCCATTGGCCCATCTGATCAAGATCCCATGGTAATCTGAGGTAACCTTCTTCTCTGTCCAGTACACCTCCAATTTTGGTGTCATCTGCAAACTTACTAACTATACCAACTATACCTCTTATGCTCACATCCAAATCATTTATATAAATGATAAAAAGTAGTGGACCCAGCACCGATCCTTAACTCCACTGGTCACAGGCTTCCAGTCTGAAAACACCTCCTCCACCACCACCCTCTATCTTCTACCTTTCAGCCAGTTCTGTATCCAAATGGCTAGTTCTCCCTGCATTCCATGAGATCTAACCTTGTTAACCAGTCTCCCATGGGGAACCTTGTCAAATGTCTTACTGAAGTCCACATAGGTCACAACACACGCTATACCCTCATCAATCATCTTTGTTACTTCTTCAAAAAACTCAATCAAGTTGTGCAACATGATTTCCCATGCATAAAGCTATGTTGACGATCCTTAATCAGTCCTTGCCTTTCCAAATACATGTATATCCTGTCCCTCAGGATTCCCTCGAACAACTTGTCCATCACCGATATCAGGCCCACTGGTCTATAGTTCCCTGGCTTGACCTTACCACCTTTCTTAAACAGTGACACCACGTTAGCCAACCTCCAGTCTTCTGGCACCTCACGTGTGACTATCGATGATACAAACATCTCAGTTAGAGCACCAGCAATCACTTCCCAAAGAGTTCTGGGGTACACCTGAACAGGTCCTGTGGATTTATCCATTTTTATGCGTTTCAGGATACCCAGCACTTCCTCCTTTGTAATATGGACATTTTTCAAGATGTCACCATCTACTTCCCTACATTCTATACCTTCCATGTCCTTTTCCACAGTAAATACTGATGCAAAATACTCCTTTTATTATCTCCCCCATCTCCTGCAGCTCCCCACACAGGCTGCCTTGCTGATCTTTGAGGGGCCCTATTCTCTCCCTAGTTACCCTTTTGTCCTTAATGTATTTGCATTCTCCTTAACTCTATTTGCCTCTCTATTAACTGTATCTCATATCCCCTTTTTGACCTCCTGATTTCTCTCTTAAGTATACTCCTACTGCCTTTGTACTCTTCTAAGGATTCACTCGATCTATTCTGTCTATACCTGACATATGCTTCTTTCTTTTTCTTAATCAAACCCCCAATTTCTTTAGTCATCCAGCATTCTCTCAACCTACCAGCCTTTCCTTTCACCCAAATAGGAATGTACTGTCTCTGGACTCTCGTTATCTCATTTTTGAAGGCTTCCCATTTTCCAGCCATCCCTAAACCTGCAAACATCTGCACCCAATCAGCTTTTGAAAGTTCTTGCCTAATACCATCAAAATTGGCCTTTCTCCAATTTACGACTTCAACTTTTAGATCTGGTCCATCCTTTTCCATCACTATTTTAAAATTACTAGAATTATGGTTACTGGCCTCAAAGTGCTCCCCCACTGATACCTCAGTCACCTGCCCTGCCTTATTTCCCAAGAGTAGGTCAAGTTTTGCACCTTCTCTAGTAGGTACATCCACATACTGAATCAGAAAATTTTCTTGTACACGCTTAACCAATTTACACCTTTAACACTATGGCAGTCCCAGTATATGTTTGGAAAGTTAAAATCCCCTACCATAACCACCCTATTATTCTTACAGATAGCTGAGATCTCCTTACAAACTTATTTCTCAATTTTCCTCTGACCATTAGGGAGTCTATAATACAATCCCAATAAGGTGATCATCCCTTACTTATTTCTCAATTCCATCCAAATAACTTCCCTGGATGCATTTCTGGAAATATCCTCCCTCAGCACAGCTGTAATGCTATCCTAATCAAAAATGCCACTCCCCCTCCTCTCTTGCCTCCCTTTCTATCCTTCCTGTGGCATTTGTATCTTGGAACGTTAAGTTGCCAGTCCTGCCCATCCCTGAGCCATGTTTCTGTAATTGCTATGATATCCCAGTCCCATATTCCTAACCATGCCCTTGGTTCATCTGCCTTCTTTGTTAGGCTTCTTACATTGAAATAAATGCAGTTTAATTTATCAGTCCTAGCTTGTTCTCTACTTTGCCCCTGCCTGTCCTGACTGTTTGACTCACCTTTGTTCTCAACTGTACCAGTTTCAGATTGATCTCTTTCCTCACTATCCCCCTGGGTCCCACCCACCCCACCTTACTAGTTTGAATCCTCCCGAGCAGCTCTAACAAATCTCCCTGCCAGATATTGGTTCCATTCCAATTTAGGTGCAATGCGTCCTTCGTATACAGGTCACTTCTACCCGAAAACAGCTTTCAATCATCCAAAAATGTGAATCCTTCTCCCATACACCAGCTCCTCAGTCAAGCACTCATCTGCTCGACCCTCCTATTCCTGCCCTCACTAGCTCGTAGCACCGGGAGTAATCCAGATATTTCTACTCATGAGGACATCCTTTTTAAATTCCTTCCTAACTCTCTGTAATCTCCCTTCAGAATCTCAACCTTTTCGCCTCCTATGTCGTTGGTTCCAATATATACAATGACCTCTTAATGGCCCCTTTCCCTTTTGAGAACACGCTGCACCCTCTCGGAGACATCCTTGATCCTAGCACCAGGGAAGCAACACACCATTCTGATTTTTTGCTGCTGGCCACAGAACTTCTGTCTGTACCTCGGACTAGAGAGTGCCCTAACCTAATCAATCTCTTGGTATGTGATGTACCCCTCATTGCATTAGAGCCAGTCTCAATACCAGAAGCTTGCCTATTTGCGCTATGTTCCCCTGAGAGTCCATCACCCCCTTCATTTTCCAAAACAGCATACTTGTTTGAAATGGGAATAGCCACAGAAGACTCCTGCACTACCTACCTACCTTTTTGACCTTTCCTGGAGTTAACCCATCTATGTGACTATATCTGCTACTTTTCCCCCTTCCTCTAACTGCCATCCATCACATCCCCTTGCTTTTATAAATTCCCCATTGCCTCTATGTGTCTCTCCAACCGATCCATTTGATCTGATAGGATTCACAATCAGCGGCATTTATTGCAGATATAATCCTCAGTAACACATAAACTCTCCCTAAACTCCCACATCCGACAAGAAGAGCATACCACTCTACTAAAGGCCATTTTTGCTTCTTTCAATCTCCAGATCCAGAAAATAGCATTGTCTTATTCCTCTACAAAACATTGCTCCAGGTTAAATTAATACTTACGGCTTATATTTTAAGTTTAATCAAAAAACATATCTCAATAAAACACATAATCAAGGAAGAACCCATTCTATTCACTACTGCAGACTTACTGTAAGGCCATGATTAAAGTATTCACTTACCTGTTTCTGTGCTGTGACCTCTCCCAAACAGGTTCCTCCAAGATTAGTTGTGAATTTCACTGTTTGTTAATTTTCCTATATACACTCCGATGTCAGCGATACATGAATTTAAACAGCAAAGGCAGCAGCTGTGCAGGTTCACTGCTCTGTCAGTTAACAGTGTGGGTTTCTTTCTCTCTCTCTCTCCCTCTCCTGCACTGACGTCACCATGTAATTTAGTATGGCCAATCCACCTAACCTGCACATCTTTGGACAAGGGGAGGAAACTAAGTACCCAGAAGAAACGCATACATAAAAGTGGAGAATGTGCACACTTCACACAACCAGTCTCCTGAGGGTGGAATCGAACCCACACACTTCCAGTTACTCAGTTATGCAGGCACAGCAATCAAACACAGAATTACACAATCCCTACTTACTTTCCCCTCTCTTGTAGCACTACTTTTGGCATGATTGTAGGGAACATAGCAGAACTGGTAGGAGTCAGATTGCCTACAACACCTGGTAATCCACATGATGGGGACAGTTGCCACAGTGCCTGTTTATCTGACAAAATTGGAAACATTCTAAATTATGATATGTTTCTAACTGTGCTGCTTCTTGACACATAATTCACCATCTTTTTACTGTGTGGTAGAATATGTTGCTAATGATGTGACCATTCACCTTTTGCCTTTTATCACACATCCCTTTCCCAATTGATTTGCTGCTTTCAGATTCCCAACGATTGATGGCTAGGCAGCATCAGCAGCTGCAGGAAAAGTGAGAGCCACCACTGATGAAAAAGCATTGTCACTGAAGTTGTATAAGACTATTGGCTTGAAAGGGTTAACTGATGAATATTTGCTTGGCTCCACCCATTGATACATATGTGACAGTCTCTAGAAGGATTCTGGACTAGTGGTGCTGGAAGAGCACAGCAGTTCAGGCAGCATCCAAGTAGCTTCGAAATTGACGTTTCGGCCCGTTGGACTCTGCAGTCTGTAATCATATAGTTTAGGCTTAGCTACAATCCTGTAGGATATAACAGTGCAACTTACCTGATGTATATTTAGTTCTTTGATCTTACTTTCTTGTCATTTGCTATCTTACTACTATGAAATGAACCTTTCTTATGATTCAAAACACAATTCTTCTATTGAGACGTCTATGTGCCATCTTTTTCCACTTAGTAGTCATAATCCTTAGATGTGAAGTAGAAAGGGATGGGTGGCAGCTTTCTATCCTGAGTCTTCAAACGTCTTTGAGGTGAGTATCTAGCAATGTTCCTCTTATATGAAAGTGCATCTCCTACAACAACTTAACATGACTTGCTATAGTGCAGATATTGAAATTGCTCAATCTTTAGAGTGGGCTATAGTTTGAATTTGCATGTGGCAGTCATGGGGAACAAATAAGCTTCAGTCAGACCAGGGGATAGGGAGAGGCTGCAAACCACTTCCCTGGAAGACTTGGTGGCACACATTTTATGCTACATATGAGGATATCAACGGGGCAACATACAGAAGAATGCTGATGTGTTTGCAGACCACAGTGATTGGTACACTGACATATCTTTAAGGCAGTTTCCTGTCACTGTCAAGGAGCATGGAGGAAGCCAGATCAAATGTGTTTTGTACGAGAGCTTGGAGATAATACTTCACAAGATAGAAACAGTGGTTAACTCAATGGGAGTGCTTTTACAACCAGACATGGTGCTGTATCTGGTGACTGATACAGAACAGAGACATGGCAGTATTCTATTTATAGTAGGGGTGCGCTGGAGAAATTGGACAGAATGTCTGCAAGAGCTAGGGGTAGAGTGGGAGGAAGAGGGATACTGACAAAATTTGTGACATGCTGGTAGCTTTGGGATCAGGTCCCATGTGCTCACCCACTCATGAAAAGAAGTAGGTTCTCTGGACATAGCTCCCATTTAAGAACTGATGTTTGCACTCCCAGAGGATTTTTACTACAGTTGGACAGTTGTAGAGATTGCAAAATAACTAATAATGTACATCATTTCTGTTGTATTATGGCACAGAACAGAGACCACGCAGGCATTGCACTTTTAAAACAGTATATGACATCACAACACGTGATGTTCTGGTTTAATGGTACCTGCCTCAACTTCAGTCAATCTATAATTGGAGTCAGTGTTATCAATCAGTTGTGTATGTACTGTACCGAAATGTCAATAAGCACAGAACCCAGACCATGTAAGTCTGTGATATCATAATCTTGTAAATAGTTTGTAAATAAACTTCAAGAAGAATCCAAGTATCTGTGAAATGACAATTTGATAGTGTACTGCGTAACAATGAAATCACTACTTCAGATACATTTTTCTTTCAGGTGGAGAGCATGGCTCTGGTTATTGCTGACATTTAGAACAAGGAGAGTTTGAAAACAAGTTAGGCGAGGCCATTGTGGAATTCAACCTAAAGTTGAAATGATAAACCAAGAAGTAAAAACCAGTACTGAAGACAACAAATGCTGGAGACTCGAAACGTTAGCTTACTCTCTCTCCATGGATGCTGTCTGACAGGGTGTTATCAGTACAGATTCCAGCATCTGCAGTAATTTGTTCCTAACGAAAAACCAGTAACATTTCTGTTCTTAAAAAAAAAATACATTTTGTTTTGTGGTCTCCTTTCTGTTTTAATGCTCAAAATGGCACAATTCCCATTATTTCTTCAACATCATATTGAATGTTTATCTTATGAAACATTTGAAAGAAATCCTATAAACTAAATCTTATTCTAGGGAATTTTAGTAGATTTCTGGATGTTCTTCAGAAAATTTATTTTCATTGTTTGAGGTATAGTGCAGTTTTGTCCAGATTTTGAAATATAACAAATCCCATTTGATTTGTTACATTCCTTGGCTAGCACTCAAAATGACTAAGTCATAGTCCAAGATAGAGAAGACAGAAAGACTGATGGTTGCACAGAGACCAAACTCCCTATTCCCAAGCCTCTTTCATGAGTAATCAGAATTAATAAAAATAGGACCATCCCTTTGCTGCCTTTGTATGGGTTTCATCTTGGCCTTAGGAACTGCTATTAATTTTAGTTAAGTCTTGAACTACTTTGTAATATTTCAGCAATATGAGTTTCTGACTGATATTTTTTTCAGTGACTGATTGTTATCAGCTGTTTTATAATAATGCTAACTGTTACTCAATAATAGGAGTTAATTTCAAAGGCATCACTTGAAATTATTAAATGCACCAATTAATTTAGGAAGTCCTAAGTCTTTCACATGCCGTAAATCTTTATATTTACCAACGTGTGTATGCTTTCCAATACACCTACATCTGTGCTATGTGCATATTTTACATAGTTGAGATTTTTGTGGCAAACTGTACAATTACAATTTGATTTTGGAGGTAAATGTAGGAGGTATGGTTAGTAAGTTTGCAGATGACAGCAAAATTAGAGGCGTAGTGGACTGCAAAGAAGGTTACCTCAGAACTCAGCAAATCAGATCAGATGGGTCAATGGGTTGAGGAGTGGCAGATGGAGTTTCATTTAGGTAAATGTGAGGTGTTGCATTTTGGAACTGCAAATCAGGGCAGGACTTATACACTTAATGTTAAGCTCCTAGGGAGTATTGCTGAACAAGGAGACCTTGGACTGCAGGTTCATAGTTTCTTCAAAGTAGGTCGATAGAATAGTGAAGATGTTTGGTTTGCTTGCCTTTATTGGTCAGTGCATTAAGTATAGGAGTTGGGAGGTCATGTTGCGACTCTACAGGACATTGGTTCGGCCACTTTTAAATACTGCATTGAATTCTGATCTTTGTTATAGGAATGATATTGTGTAACTTGAAATGGTTCATGAAGGATTTACAAAGATGCTGCTGGGATTGGAGGGTTTGAGCTGTAGGAAGAGGCTGAACAGGCTGGGGCTGTTTTTCCTGGAGCATCGGAGACTGCGGGGGGATCTTATGAAATCACGAGGGACATGGATAGGGTAAATATGTAAGGCCTTTTCCCTGGATAGGAAGGGTTTGGAGGGATATGGCCCAAAATGTTGGAAAATGGGACTAAATGTATCTAGGATATCTGGTTGGCATGGATGCGTTGTGCCAAAGGGTTTGTACAGTACAGAAACATCTCTATGTCTCTAACTTTGGGCAGTTGTAGAAATAAAAACAACAGGGGTTTGTGTATCTACAGGATTCAAAGGATGAGATTAGATTAGCTACTCAGTGTGGAAACAGGCCATTCGGCCCAACAAGTCCACAACAACCCTCCGAAGAGCAACCCATCCTGACCCATTCCCCAACATTTACCCCTGCACCTAACACTATGGGCAATTTAGCATGGCCAATTCACCTGATCTGTACATCTTTGGACTGTGGGAGGAAACCGGAGCTCCCGGAGAAAACCCACGCAGACACGGGGAGAATGTGCAAACTCCACACAGACAGTTGGCCAAGGCGAGAATTTAACCTAGGTCCCTGGCGCTGTGAGGCCGCAGTGCTAACCACTGACCCACCATGCCACCGTCTTACGAGTTACAATAACTATCAGTACTGGTAAATGTGAGTACATAATTTTGAAGTTACCAAGCAAATAATGGATGACAGAAAATATGCCAGTGTTTGTTATTTCTAGAACAGCCATGTAAGAATCCTACTCATTGACTACAATTCAGCCTTTGACACTATTATCCCCTTGAGACTGATTACTAAACTTAGTGATCTCGGACTAAGCCCCACTCTCTGCAATTGGATCCTCAGGTTCGTGACCCACAGGCCACAATCAGTGAAGATTGGGGACAATACTTCATCCTCACTAATACTCAACACTGGAGCCCTCCAGGGATGTGAACTCAGCCCCCTACTGTACTCACTGTATACCCATGACTGCATCACCAAATACTAGACTAATGTCATTTACAAGTTCGCTGATGACACCACCATAGTTGGACAAAACACTACCAACAGGAGGTGGAAGACCTGGAAAAATTGTGCATTGAGAACAACTTAGCTCTCAATGCCAGCAAAACCAAGGAACTCATTATTGACTTTTGGCAGGCTGTCACTCATGCCCGCCTACACATTAACATCACAGAGGTGGAATGAGTGGAGAGTGTCAAGCTCCTTGGAGTGGTCATCAACAAGCTTTCTTGGACTCTTCATGTGGACACACTAGTTACAAAAGCCCAACAACATCTCTCCTTCCTCAGGCAGCTGAGAAAATTTGGCATGGCAGCAAATACCCTTGCCAACTTTTATAGGTGCGCCATTGAGAACATTCTGTCTGGAAGTATCACTACGTGGTATGGTAACTGTACCATTCAAGATCGGAGATGGCTACAGAGAATGGTGAACTCGGCCCGGACAATCACAAAGGCCAAACTCCCATCTATAGGATCCATCTACCAAGCCCACTGTCAAGGAACGGCCACCAGCAAAGATCCATCCCACTCTGGCAATATTTTTCAACAACCTCTACCATCAGGGAGAAGGTACAGAAACCTGAACACATGCACCAGCTGGTTTCAAAACAGTTACTACCCTACTGTTGTTAGAATACTGAATGGACTCTCAAACTTTTAGCATTCATCTTTTTATTAGATTAGATTAAATCTAATTAATTTAATTAGATTAGATTGGCCCTTTGGCCCAACAAGTCCACACCGACCCGCCGAAGATCAACCCACCCAGACCCATTCCCCTACACCTAACACTACGGGCAATTTAGAATGGCCAATTCACCTAAGCTGCACATTTTTGGATTGTGGGAGGAAACAGAGCACCCGAGGAAACCCACGCAGAGATTCATCCGAGGTGGGAATTGAACCCAGGTCTCTGGCGCTGTGAGGCAGCAGTGCTAACCACTGTGCCACCATGCTGCCCACGTGTACCTGTGTTTTGGTTTTTGCCGCTGTTTACCTATTATTTACTTATCTATGCAATTTAACTATGTGATCTGCCTGTATTGCTCAGAAGACAAAGCTTTTCACTATGCCTCGGTACAGTGACAATAAATTCAATTCAATTCTTATTGGTTTAAAACTCGGTTTTATTTGGTTCTCCATCACAACTGCAGAGGGTGCCCTTGCAGCCATAATCCCTTTGACTTCATTGCGAGTGACTGCACAGGACTGGTTTAATAGCTTCATATTTTCTTTCATGTAGCAGGCTGAGCTCCTGAAATGAATTAGACAGCTATTGACCAACTGAAGTACTCAGAAGGAGTATACAGCACAGAAACCGACCTTTCATTTCAATCTGCGTTCATGTTGACAGACTACATGAATCTCCCCACATTCCATCTGTCTCATTCCAGCCTTTCAACATAACTAATTCCTCTTCTCTCATGTTCTTATCTTTCCTTTTAAAAACATCTCAGTTATTTGTCTCAACCACTTCCTGTGGATGGTCTTTCTTCCAGCAGTACCTGTAGTAAAGAAATCACAACCAGAGATATTTGGAGGTCTCAGTGTAATCTGTACATTCTAGGTTATGAACTCTAATGTCCAGATAATTACCCTAGAAAGATTTTCAGGGTGTGGTAGACAGTTTCAAGACAGTGGCTAGTTTTTTTTGCAACATCAGTTCTTTTGCCATGTTAGACAATCCTTTTTAAATTACAATTGAGCTTGAGCACCCATTTTAAAGTGTTATTTTAAATGTTTTCTTTCAAAACAATGTCCAAGTTTTAAATTTAGTGAATGACTTTTAAAGGGTTCTATTCTATATTTGATGTCATCATGACGTAGTGCATTAGTATTTTCACATTCATCAAAGTTCCTCCATCCAAGGCCCACATCTATCAAAATTTCACCTGCACATCCCACAATGTCATTTATTGAATCCGTTGCTTCCAATGCGGTCTCCTCTACATTGGGGATACTGGATGTCTTTTCGCAGAGCGCTTTAGGGAACATCTCTGGGACACCCCCAACCAATTAACCTCACCGCCCATGGCCAAACATTTCAACTCCCCCTCCAGTCTGCTGAGGACATACAGGTCCTGGGCCTCCTCCACCGCCACTCCCTCACCACCCAATGCCTACAGGAAGAACGCCTCATCTTCCACTTCAGAACCCTTCAACCCTAGGGCATCAATGTGGACTTCACCAGTTACCTCATTTCCCCTCCCCCTACCTTACCCCAGTTTCAAACTTCCAGCTCAGCACCATCCTCATGACCTGCCCCACCTGTCAATCTTCCTTCCAACCTATCCGCTCCACCCTCCTCTCCGACCTATCACCTTTACCCCTTCCTCCATATACCTATTGCACTACCTTCACCCCAGCCCCACCCCCTCACATTAATCTTTCCAGCCTTATTACTGATGAAGGGCTCCCTCCCGAAGTGTTGATTTTCCTGCTCCTCAGATGCTGCCTGACCTGCTGTGCTTTTTCAGCATCACTCTAATCTCCAGCATCTGCAGTCCTCACTTTTGCTTAGTATTTCCAGAACTGAGCAGGCAGAGTAAATATGCCGTGAGGCAACTAGGTGTCAGAAGGCTTGAATGATCTGTTCCCCTTGGTGTGCTGTTGATCTCAAATAGAAGGTTCTGGTCAGTTTCAATGATGACATTGCAATATTAATATTATAGCAGACAAATTATGTAAACTGGGAGGTGATGGCCTGGTGGCATTATAGCTGGACTGTTCATCCAGAAACTCAAGTAATATTCTGGGGTCATGAGTTCAAATCCCACCAGGGTAGATTGTGGAATTAAGAGTCTAATGATAGCCATGAAATCAGTGTTGATTGTTGGGGGGAAAACCCATATGGTTCACTAATGTCCTTTAGGGAAGGAAACTGGCATCCTTACCTGCTCTTGCTTAAATGTGACTCCAAAACCACAGCAAAGTGAGTTCCTCTATACTGCCCTCTGGGCAATTAAGGACAGTCAATAAATGCTGGCCTGGCCAGTGATACCTTTATCCCATGAATGAATAAAAAAAACATGCCTGATACAGACTGGATTCTTAAATAGATATTTTACTGCAAATTTTAAGGACTATTCAATTTGGTTTGCTGTTGGTTTCCAGACCTGGCAACCAAGCCCAGGCAACCAACATGCTATCTTACAATTGTACTTCTTATATGTTATTTGATTTTTACATAGCTGGAAGATCTGGAAAAGCCTGTTACTGAGTTGTTAGACAAATCCTAAGTAACACCACCAAGCTCTGTTGGTCATAGCTGCAAGGACAGACTAGTTTCAGATAATCTGTGCAAAAAAATCCAAAGACTGCCTTCCATCAAACATTGAGTTTTGTTTTTCCAAATGGGTGCAAAACCAGTTCAATCGTAAACTGACAAGTATTCCTAAAGTAATTTCTGACTGAAAATCTATTTTCAAGCTTTTATTTGATCTTCAGGAGCTGACTAACATTAACATTTCCAGAACTTTTGTCTTTTTACTTCAGATTACCAGCATCTAAACTGACATTTTATTGATATTGCTGGGCAAAAATGTAAATTGGCTTTTCCCCTTTCAAAACAGTACCTACATCATATACAAACCAAAATTCATCACAGTGCCCGCCAGTCTCACACTATTAAACACTTAATCTGCCAGTTGTGTCCTTTTAAGCAGCAAAACTACTCTCTATCCATGAAATTAATTTTGTGGATGCTTGTAAATATAATTAACAGAGTGATTCCAGGTTTCAGACAGCTGAGAGCTCACTTAGAGGTATAGCAGATAAAGGAAAGACCACAGAGAAGAACAATATTGGAGCACAGACAATCACAACTCCTGCATGGTATAATGTAAGAGTACTAAGATTTGAACTTGGTGCAGTTATTGTGAACGAAAAAAATGATTTTTTTCTCAAGTTGTAATTTAAATTAACAGTCGGTCTGTAACTTAGAACTTTAAAAATACAAGTTATTTAAGGAATAAACATAGGAAATGCTGGAGAAACTCCACCGGTCTGGCAGCATCAGTACAGAGAAAATTAGAGTTAAATTTTTGAGTCCAGTATGACTCTTCTTCAAAACTGATGTCCAGAACTACTGAGTTTCTCCCGCATTTTCTGTGTTTTTTTCATACTTCTAGCATCTGCAGAGCTTAGCTTTTATTTAAGTTATTTAAAGAGCATGGTAAAATAAGCTACCTGCAAATGGCAGTTATTTATTAATCAACTTCAAATAAGTAGACATTAATTATTATAAGAGAAAGTTGATTTAGCAGTTGCTATTTGCAGATGCATCAGGGAGGGAGAAAGTTACCTGGACACTTTTGATTCAGAAGGAAATCACACACCTTAAGCTACTTCAGATTTGGTCACGATGACAATGGATGATACAGGTATGAGATCCAAAAGCAACAATGAAAGAGCCTCAGATTTTATAAGTACACAAAAAGCTTGAGACACTTGCAATTTGTGTCTGCAATAGGTCTGCAAGTTAAATATGGCACTATCATTCCGAGAGTCATTAATGTTGGGGAGTTAATAAACAAAGTATAAGTAGTATAGGACAGTACAGTTAGGGGAATACATACTGTTCTCTGTATCTGATATTGTGTCCCAAAGGCTTGTTGCCTGCCTGGTGCCATATTCAAGGACATCTCATGAACTTGGAGTGGAAGGAAAATGACTTTTTTAAAAATTCACTCATGGGACATAAGAATCACTGACTGGTCCAGAATTTACTGCCTGTCCTGAGTTGATCTTGAGAAGGTGGTGGTGAGCTGCCTTTTTGAATCAGTTCAGACCATCAGTTCCTGGGTTTGGGGTCGGGGGGGGGGATCCAGAACTAGAGGATTAAGGTTTGGGGTGAGATGGGAAAGATTTAAAAGGGACCTAAGGGGCAACTTTTTCATGCTAAGGGCAATATGTGTCTGGAATGAGCTGCCAGAGGAAGTAATGGGGGCTGGTACAATTACAACATTTAAAAGTCATGATTTGTAGATGCCGGCGTTGGACTGGGGTGTACAAAGTTAAAAATCACAACACCGATCGAGCCCTCCACTATCACCTGATGAAGGAGCGTCACTCTGAAAGCTAGTGTGCTTCCAATTAAACCTGTTGGACTATAACCTGGTGTTGTGTGATTTTTAACATTTAAAAGGCATCTGAATGGGTACATGAATAGGAAGAGTTTAGAGGGATATGGGCCAAGTGCTGGCAAATGGGACTAGATTAATTTAGGATATCTGGTTGGCATGAACAAGTGGGACTGAAGAGTCTGTTTCCATGCTGTACATCTCTATGACTCAACAAGAACTGTTGGTGTTGGAGTGATAAATTAACATAGACAATTAGCTAACTAACAAGAAATAGAGTGTTTCAGATGAAAGGGTCTTTTGAATCAGATTAGCAAACTATAACTAGTAAAATGCAACTAGTGCAGGGCTCAACTATTTACGATTATTATTAATGATTTGGATGAAGGGGCAGATTCCCTGTAGCCAAATTCAAAGATACACAGGAGTGAGTTGTGAGGAGGATACAGTGGGGCATGGACTGGTTAAGCGACTAGGCAAAAAAATATTGTCAGATGTATAAAGACCCCTTATTTGGTTTAAAGATTCTGGCCCAGACATCAATGGTACACAACTTGGATTCTGTTCCACTATATGTGGTATACCTTGATTAAACTACCAAGTACGTACTTAAAATTTCCCTGGCTGCTTAGAAGTCCCATGGGTCAGTCTCAGGTGGTCAATATCAATTGATCTCTTGATGAACCTTTGGAACAGACAACTGAACTGCTCTACCTGACTACGTCTCAAATTATGTTTGAAGTTTTTCTTTACACCATTTCCTTCATTTGACTGTTTTTGGCCTATACAATTGGTGTTTAATTATATCATTATCTATTCAAAGCTTTTGCCAGATGCATATTATATGGCCTCAATTTACAAGGTCACACTTGAATGGACAAAAGTATTTATCTGGGCCATTCCCTCTTGATTTCTTTACCCACTTCCAATGCTGAAACGAAGGAGACAATTTACAGTCACAGAAGCAATGGAACAAAAGTTCTCTCACAGTTCTGCCACTACTTAAAAATTACTTGATAAACTTCAGCAAATCTATGCTATATGCACCACCTGTCTTCCTATTCGCATTTCCATAATGTAGTTCTTCAATCATGGTACCAATTTCTTCTTTGATGTTCCATTGTAACACCATAACCAGCTTACATTCATTAATATGAAAGGAAAAATACATGATTTACGGTGAGTAATACAAGAGTAAAAAATGTATTACCATATGTTTGTGCATGTGTGTAAACATTAGCTTACAGATGTGAGTAAATACAGGAAAATGTGAGGTTGTTTGCTTTAGACAGAAAGAATAAAAATACAGGATATTATTTAAATGGAGACTGTAAAATCAAGCAATTGAGAAGGATCTGGTTGACCTTGGTATATGAATATTGAAAACTTTGCAGGCAGGTATAGCAAGTAATTAGGAAGGCAAATGGAATTTTTATCTTCATGGTAAAGGGGATGAAATTTAAAAGTAGCGAAGTCTCACAACAGGTGTAGAGAGCACTAAAGAGACTTCTCCCGGTGTGTACAGATTTTGTGTCCTAATTAAAACAGGGATACATTTACACTGAAAGTAGTTTAGAGAAGGTTAACTAGGCAGATTCCTGGGATGAAGAGGTTTATTTTGAGAAAATTATTGAGCAGGTTAGTCTATGTACTCATTGGAGTTTAGAAGAATGAGGTGATCTTATTGAAACATATATATGAAACAAGATAGATGCTAGGAGTATGTTTCCTCTTGTGGGGATCTGGAACTAGGGGATACATTTTAAAAATAAGAGATGACCCTTTTAAGACAGAGATGAATTTTTTTCTTCTACAGGGTCATGAATCTCTGGAACACAATGTTTCCAGTGTGCATGAAAGCCAAATATGTGTTTCTTCTGCAATTGTATTTTAAACCAGAATCATTATTCAGTGCTTTTTAGTTTCATAGGTCTAGTCACTGGAAATCAGCCTTGGAATAAAGAAAGCAAACTGAAATATGTAACCTTTAATATTTACAAATGGACTATCCAAGTCTGAATAGGCTATATCTATTGTACAAGACCTGAAGTGATTAAGGGCAATCTAACTGGGCTACCAAATTTGTTAGCTACATAGGACAATTAAGAAGTTGCTACTTTGTACTATGTGTATAATCTCGTTGATTGTCCTTTAACAGTTCTTCAAGCATAGAAAATATGTCACAGAAACCTTTATCCCAGAAAGTTTAGAGCAGAAGGACTTGTTCAGTTTTATTGGTCTTAAGTCAATTTAATGCCTTGTATTTGATTTATGCAGTTACTTCAGACACATTATTTTTCTGGCACATTCCTTGGCCAGTTGGTCTCCATGCATCAACTGAATGAACATTAAATAGTCCAGCAAAAAATGTACTTTATTTAAATGAGCAGTGGCATAATAGCAGCTGCACTTCCTCAGAACAGTTCTCTCAGTTGATATGTTGTGAAGGTTCATGTTTAGATATGGAAAATGTACATTCACTGTACATCAGGGAGTAGCTGAAATTAGTACTCATGCAGCACTGTTAGAGAGCAAAGAATGAAACAGTTCAAAGGTGGTACCATGTAGTGGCAGCTACAGCAGGTTCACAGTGACCAAATTTGATGTTATCATCAATCCATCTTGACTCCAAGCAGTTACCCTTCAAGTAGATCTGGGATTGCAATAAGCTGAGTCTTGTCCTGACTCTGAGCATTATCGCCTCTACTTGCTTCCAGGACCAGGATGAGTTATAAAAGTAAAGCTATGGTAGGTAAAGATGTTAATAATTTTGCCTGTTAATCAATTTTCAAGATGTCCTGCTGCAGAACTTCTGCAAAATACAATGAAAACAAGTAGGTTGACATTTGCTAATAAGAACAGAAAGTGCTGGAGAAATTCAGTGAGTCTGGCAGCATCTGTTGAGACTGAAGCGGAGTTAATATTTTGAGTTCAAATTGACACTCCTTTAGAATGTTTGAAGATTACTACCCAATGATTTTGACAAAACACTTCTCTATTCTCTATTTTGTCCAGGAACAATGTTTAAGGTTGCTATCTTTCACCAAAGAGGTGGTCACTGAGCTGTGCCACTTTCTACAACAAGGCAAGGATGATAATGCTGTTGATTATAAAAGTCAAAGTAGCATTCAATTTCCATGCTATTGGTTCATTCCAGGCAGGAATATTGCCAACAATTCACAGCTCATTGAGGAAGGGATAAAGGCCCTCTAGCGTTGGATTGATGGCAGCTTCACAAGAAATCCATGTTTAGTGACAGCACTCCTGGTAGGAAGCAGTTGATTTTCAGCAAGGAATTTTCCAATTTCTGAAGATCACTGGACCTGAAGTGTTAACTCTGATGTCTCTTCACAAATGCTGCCAGACCTGGTGAGCTTTTCCAGGAACCTTTTGACTATTGTGCCAGTCCTCATCATTTTGGACTCTTGCCAGAGAGGAAGCAACATTTGAGTGCACCTCTCCACTTTCCCTTCTGGATAATATATTCAGAAAAAGGCTCATATTCTAGCCTTTAACTCTGAATCTCCAGAGAGACTAAAAGACCTCCTATTTTCAGGATTCTGCTTCACATCCTCACAACTCTTGTGGGGGACAACAATCTCCGGTGCTCTAGTCTTAACCCTCCAGAATAGCCCTGTCTAATGTTCCCCTTCCCTCTCAGTGTCTTATTTGTAATGTCAGCTGAGAAAAAAGTAAAGAAATTAAATCTACTAACAGTACTGGATTGCTGTTTGAATTGTTGATCCAACCTCAGCAGGCTGTATTTTACCAAAGTGCAGGGAGGGGTCATAGGACGTGGGGAGGTAACCAGTTTGCCTGATTTGTAGCAATAAAATGTAGTCCTATGACTTATTAAGAATTCATCACCAAAAAGCACAAAATCTTTTCTTCTATCAGTTTCTCCCATTTTATTTAAGTTACCACAATGATGGTTGATTTCATACCCTTCTTGATTTCCTTCTGTCAGTCACTCACCCTTCTTTCAGTCTCCTTGATGGCAGTCTCATCTCCATCACCGGCTTCACCACATGTCCTCTCTCTCTCTGCAATATTAAATCTTTATCTTAAAAGCTTATAGTACTCTAGATTGGAATGACATTACAAATTAATCTGACATAGATCTAATTTGAAGTATTATTCAAAATGATTTCACTAAATTTACTGTACTTTGAAAACTGGTCTCCTATTTAGTAGCTGTGGAAGATAAGAATGCAGTGAAAAACATTCTGTGGTAGTATCTCAAAATACACATCAAGCTGCAATTAGACTAAAGTATATATGATCTGCTTAGTTAAATCCATTTACAATCATAAGTCAGCCAGAAAATGGTGTAATTTTGAACCAATAAGCCAAACAAATCCAGGTCCATTCAATTTGATATTGCAAACCCTGAAGTTACACTGAATTGAAGGTCTCAGAAGCGGTGAACAAATTTAACCAAACTTATTTTCTGGCAATTGGGAGATGTGGTCGAATTATTGCTCCCTGGAAGATAGTAAATATTCTATTAGTAAAATCATAGAATCCCTACAATGCAGATAGAGGCCATTTGGCCCATTGAGTCAGCACTGACTCTCCGAAGAGCATCCCACCCAGACCCACTCCATCTCTGTAACTCTGCATTAACCATGGCTAATCCACTTAGCCCTAGTATCCCTGGATACAATGGGACATGTTAGCACTCTCAATCCACCTAACCTGCACAACTTTGGACTGTGAGAGGAAACCCACACAGACATCAGGAGAACACGCAAACGCAACACAGAATCACTCAGGGGGGAAAGTGAGGACTGCAGATGCTGAAGATCAGAGACAAGATTAGAGTGGTGCTGGAAAAGCAGAGCAGGTCAGGCAGCATCTGAGGAGTAGAAAAAAATTGACGTTTCAGGCAAAAGCCCTTCATCAGGAATGAAACTGGGACCCTCTGAGGTGGAGAGATAAATGACAGGGGGAGGGGCTGGGGAGAAGGTAGCTAAGAGTACAGTAGGTGGATGGAGGTGGGGATTGGTGACAGGTCGGAGTGGAGGATGGAATGGATAGGTGAGAAAAAAGATTGGCAGGTAGGACAGGTCATGAGGACGGTGCTGAGTTGGCAGGTTGTAACTGGTGTAAAGTGGGAGGAGGGGATATGAGGAAACTGGTGAAGTCCACATTGATGCCCTAGGCTTGAAGTGTTCCGAGGCGGAAGATGAGGCATTCTTCCTCCAGGTGTTGGGCGGTGAGGGATTGGCGGTGGAGGAGGCCTAGGACCTGCATGTCAGCTAGAATTGAACCTGGGTCCCTAATTCTGAGAGGTAGTAATACTAACCACTGTGCCACTCTCAGTAGTCACCAAGTAGTTAATAGTTCCACCAGGTTAAAAATTCTTGTTCTGATCATTTCACGAAATGATTTCCAGACATATACATTTCCCAGAAATTGTTCCACGTAGCCAAAAAACTTTACATAGGTGTTTAATGCAAATGTAGGAGTATTCTCTTCTTTTGCAATTTTGTTTCTTCAAAACCATTTATAATTTTGATCCTTATAGTGAGTGTTGACAATAATCTGGATTAAAATAAATCAGCATTTGGAAAATTATGAGCTAATAAATGAAAGCATAATTTATTAAAGGCAAATTGTTTTGACTGACTGATTGAGGACTTTGACAGAGTAATGGAGATGATTCATGTGAGTCATATGGTTGAAGTTACGCACTTGAATTTTAAATAGGGTTTGACAATGTTCCACACAACAGATAAACAAAGCTAAAGTTTATGTGATTAATAGAGTGTGTGTAATAGGATCAGTAACTTGGGGGTCAGGGGGACATTAGACCTGGTTGTTGAGACAACTAAAGCATTAGTGAAAAATAATTGGAAATACTCATTGCAATAGGAATATAAACTGGATTGTGAAGCTCCAAGAGAATGGGCCAGTTCTGTCATTATTATCATTCTTTGAAAATTCTTGTGTACGGCTATCCACCTTTTAGGCCACATTCTAATATTGCATCTTTATTTTAAAGTGTTCTAATAGGTAGGGAACTTATTGGAGTAGAATTTCTGGCCACGACATCAATTTTTGCCTGCGCATGCTTACACATTCATCAAGAACTACTTTGATTATTCATTACTGTGCATTCATCAAGAACTGAAATAAGTCATCAGTGCACATGTATTCAGAAGCACACCAATATATTCAGTCATCGTTGCACCAAAACATCGTTGTGTAGAAGACGGTGTATAACTTTCACTTGTTTAACCATCATTGATAATAGTGTACCTAGTTGTGCTGTAGTCTGTCTTCTGCATTAGCACATTAAATTAATACATATAAGTAAGCTTTAAATCTAAATCATAGGGAACAGGAATGTAAAATACCCTTATTACATAGCCTCTTAACAGGCAAGTGATTTTTGTTCAGCAAAGTATAAAACAAGGGATAGCTATATTACAATGAAAGCATAAAACATTGGGGAAACTCAGCAGGTCTGGTGGCATCCATGGAAGAGAAACAGTTAACATTTTGAGTCAAATATGAGTCTTGTTTGGAGTGAGATGGAAAAGTATTGGGTTTATGCTGTGTAAAAAGATGGAGAGCCACAAGTTGAACAGAAGGAAAATTCAGCGAGTGGTTAGAGTTTAAAGATTAGCGATCAAAGGCTTCACAGAATTAAAAGCAAAAAGTGTGGCACTTTTCCATTTCAATTAAGTTCCAAAGAGTCATATTGGACTTGAAGCATAAATTCTTGGCAGAATCTACCCAGACCTTCCACATTTCCACAAAACCCAACTTGCTTCCTTTATGTGTGTTGTTCCATTTCAGTTGAGTTCAGATTGGTTGCTCCAGTCATTTTGGAATGCAGTCTCTAAATCCACCAGACAAGGTTTGACTGAGGCTGCCAGCTGGATACCACTTGCCCACCATGCGAGTTCAGTAATGGGTCATACAGTCATATGTACAGCATGGAAACAGACCCTTCGGTCCAACCCGTCCATGCCAACCAGATATCCCAACCCAATCTAGTCCCACCTGCCAGCACCCAGCCCATATCCCTACAAACCATTCCTATTCATATACCCATCCAAATGCCTCTTAAATGTTGCAATTGAACCAGCTGACACCACTTCCTCTGGCAACTCTTTCCATACACGTTCCACCATCTGCGTCAAAAAGTTGCCCCTAAGGTCTCTTTTATATCTTTCCCCTCTCACCCTATACCTATGCCTTCTAGGTCTGGACTCCCCGACCCCAGGGAAAAGACTTTGCCAATTTACCCTATCCATGCCCATCATAATTTTGTAAACCTCTATAATGTCACCCCTCAGCCTCCGACACTCCAGAGAAAACAGCCCCAGCCTGTTCAGCCTCTCCCTATAGCTCAAATCCTCCAATCCTGGCAACATCCTTGTAAATCTTTTCTGAACCCTTGCAAGTTTCACAACATCTTTCCGATAGGAAGGAGACCAGAATTGCACGCAATATTCCAACAGTGGCCTAACCAATGTCTTGTATAGCCACAACATGACCTCCCAACTCCTGTACTTAATACTCTGAGCAATAAAGGAAAGCATACCAAATGCCACCTTCACTATCCTATCTACCTGCGATTCCACTTTCAAGGAACTATGAACCTGCACTCCAAGGTCTCTTTGTTCAGCAACACTCCCTAGGACCGTACCATTAAGAGTATAAGTCCTGCTGAGATTTGCTTTACCAAAATGCAGCACCTCGCATTTATCAGAATTAAACACCATCTGCCACTTCTCAGTCCATTGGCCCATCTGATCAAGATCCCGTTGTAATCTGAGGTAGCCCTCTTCGCCGTCAACTACATCTCCAATTTTGGTGTCATCTGCAAACTTACTAACTGTACGTCTTATGCTCACATCCAAATCATTTATGTAAATGACAAAAAGTAGAGGACCCAGCACCGATCCTTGCGGCACTCCACTGGTCACAGACCTCCAGTCTGAAAAACAACCCTCCAGCACCACCCTCTGTCTTCTATCTTTGATCCAGTTCTGTATCCAAATGGCTAGTTCTCCCTGTATTCCATAAGATCTAACCTTGCTCATCAGTCTCCCATGGGGAACCTTGTCGAACGCCTTACTGAAGTCCATATAGATCACATCTACTGCTCTGCCCTCATCAATTCTCTTTGTTACTTCTTCAAAAAACTCAATCAAGTTTGTGAGATATGATTTCTCACGTATAAAGCCATGTTGACTATCCCTAATCAGTCCTTGCCTTTCCAAATACACGTACATCCTGTCCCTCAGGATTCCCTTCAACAACTTGCCCACCACCGAGGGCAGGTTCACCAGTCTGTAGTTCCCTGCCTTGTCCTTACTGCCCTTCTTAAACAGTGGCACCATGGTTGTGAACCTCCAGTCTTCTGGTACTTCACCTGTGACCATCGATGATACAAACATCTCAGCAAGAGGCCCAACAATCACTTCCCTAGCTTCCCACAGAGTTCTCGGGTACACCTGATCAGGTCCTGGGGATTTATCCACTTTCACCTGTTTCAAGACATCCAGCACTTCCTCCTCTGTACTCTGGACATTTTGCAATATGTCACCATCTATTTCCCCACAGTCTATATCTTCCATGTCCTTTTCCACAGTAAATACTGACGCAAAATACTCATTTAGTATCTTACCCCATTTTCTGCGGCTCCACACAAAGGCCACCTTGCTGATCTTTGAGGGGCCCTATTCTCTCCTTTGTAACCCTTTTGTCCTTCGTGTATTTGTAAACACCCTTTGGGTTCTCCTTAATTCTATTTGCCAAAGCTATCTCATGTCCCCTTTTTGCCCTCCTGATTTCCCTCTTAATTATACTCCTACTTCCTTTATACTCTAAGGATTCACTCGATCTATCCTGTTTATACCTGACATATGCTTCCTTCTTTTTCTTAACCAAACCCTCAATTTCTTTAGTCTCCAGCATTCCCTATACCTACCAGCCTTTCCTTTCACACTGACAGGAATATACTTTCTCTGGATTCTTGTTATCTCATTTCTGAAGGCTTCCCATTTTCCAGCCATCCCTTTACCTGCAAACATCTGCACCCAATCAGCTTTCGAAAGTTCTTGCCTAATGCCGTCAAAATTAGTCTTTCTCCAATTTAGAACTTCAACTTTTAGATCTGGTCCATCCTTTTCCATCACTATTTTAAAACTAATAGAATTCTGGTTGCCGCCCCCAAAGTGGTCCCCCACCTGCCCTGTCTTATTTCCCAAGAGTAGGTCAAGTTTTGCACCTTCTCTAGTAGGTACATCCACATACTGAATCAGAAAATTGTCTCTTACATGCTTAACAAATTCCTCTCCATCTAAACCTTTAACACTATGGCAGCCCCAGTCTATGTTTGGAAAGTTAAAATCCCCTACCATAACCACCCTACTATTCTTACAGATAGCTGAGATCTCCTTACAAGTTTGTTTCACAATTTCCCTCTGACTATTAGGGGGTCTATAATACAATCGCAACAAGGTGATCATCCCTTTCTTATTTCTCAGTTCCACCCAAATAACCTCCCTGGATGTATTTCCAGGAATATCCTCCCTCAGCACAGCTGTAATGCTATCCCTTATCAAAAATGCTACTTCCCCTCCTCTCTTGCCTCCCTTTCTATCCTTCCTGTTGCATTTGTATCCTGGAATGTTAAGCTGCCAGTCCTGTCCATCCCTGAGCCATGTTTCTGTGATTGTTATGATATCCCAGTTCCACGTTCCTGAGTTCATCTGCCTTCCCTGTTAGGCCCCTTGCATTGAAATAAATGCAGTTTAATTTATTAGTCCTACCTTGTCCCTGTCTGCCCCGACTGTTTGACTCACTTCTGTTCTCTACTGCACCAGTCTTGCTTGTTAATTGTTTCGGTGCAGGGGATTTTGAGCATTCACCTGTTTCACAAGCTTAATACCAATTACAACCACAAAGAATACTGCAGAAGTCCTGCAGGCCTAGCAGCATATGTGATGAGAGAAACAGAGGTAATGACTCCAGCTCGATATGACTTCTTCAGAAGATATTGCCAGACCTGCTAAGTTTCTCCAGCAATCTTCTTTCAGATTTCCAGTATCTTCAGTATTTTTATTTTAGTGCGATACAAATGACAAGAAACTCAACATCTCCCATCTCTTACACATGGGCTCTGAGTGAACGATCAGATTTGTTTCGGTACTGCTTATTATTGTTAGTTACTGGTGTAACTCTGGTAAGTTACGGTTAGTTATTGGAGGAGCCCTGCTCCTCGTAACTCCTCACACAGCTCCCGCTCTCACAAAAAGCACCAGCAAAACTTTTATAAACCAAGTGTGATGAAATGTGCGGCTGAGAACTCAGCTGTACCTACCTGGAGTTGGCTTGCTTTGTTTCGGTTATTTGTGTTGGTTGACAGTGCCCCAGGGGGTCTCTGTGCTATTCCTTGCTAACTATAGCCGTCCCCGGGACTGTGCACGCGACAGCCCAGTCTGCATTTCTAACGGATCTACCTTCCATTGCGGTTCAAACCTAAACGGCATGAGTGCGTGGGCAGGGTGACGTCACCTCCGTCTCTCAAACTATGGCCGCGAGGACGGGAACGACCAACCTGAAGACTTTGCTGCAGTTCATTCACTACATGGGACAGCTGAAGGTAATCCCGCTCACAAACAAGTCAAAAGTGTCAGTGCCCAATGTGTCTTTTCCTTCTTATTGCATGCAGGTTTTTTTGTTGCATCTCCGGCGGTTGCATTTGCAAGCCCTGCGCGCGCACATACATACACACGCACACATTCTCACATGAGCCGCTTGCTCTCTGCCGGTTCGAACCCATTGTCTCCATTGTTTCCCCTGGATCACATAACGTTCCACAGAGGGTTTTGCTTCGTTGTTCTCACGGGTTCACCCAGTCGTGACACTGCCCGCGGACCTCATTCCCAAGTTCAGACTTCCTTAATAGTACAGAGTATAGAATTACAGTCACTCTTGTAATTGAGAAACGCAGTAGCCAGTTTGGGTAGGGCAAAATGCCATTTCATAATATGTTGATTGATAAAGTAGCGTGAGGACGCCAATTTAATTAAAATGGAAGTAGTTGGAGAAATTCAGCGTGTCTTGCAGCATCTAGAGAGAAACCAGTGAACCGTGTTCAAAACGAGAAGTAGCTAGGACAAGGAGGTACTTATGGTAATGTGGGGGAGGAGTGAGCAGATGGGTGGAGACGGACCACAGACTCCACTAAGGCCGCTTGAAGTCCAGGTTGTTAACATCCATTGGCTCTCCTTGATCTAACTTGCTCATTACCTCTTCAAAGAATTCTAGTAGATTTGTCAGCCATAACTTCCTCTTGATAAAACCATGCTGACTGTGCCCTATTTTACCATGCATTTTGAAATATTCAGAAATCTCATCCTTCATAATGGACTCCAAAATCTTACCCAAGACTGAGGGTTAGGCTAATCAACCTGTAATTTTCCATCTTTTGTCTTAATCCCCTTTTTAAATGGGGTGTCGTGATAGTGATTTTCCAGCCCTCTGTGACCCTCTAATGATCCCTGGAAATAATGCCCCCACTCCAGTGATCTCCTTTACAACTCTGGGGTACAGTCCATCAGGTCCAGGTGATTTATCCACTTTCACATCTTTCAGTTTTTCTAGTACTTGCTCCTTGGTGATGGCCACCATAGTCAGCTGTGCTCCCTGACTGTCCTGAAATTTTAGGGAATTACTTTGAAGAGTGACACAAAGTAATTATTCAGTTCTTCAGTCGTTTCCTAATTCCCCATTACTATCTTTCCAGTGCCACTGTCCACTTTGCCTCTCTTTTGCCCCTTATATATCTAAAGAAATCTTATAGTATTCCTTAATTTTACTGGTTAGCTTACCCTTTCCCTCCTTATTCCATTTTTTGTTGGTCTTTGTAAGCTTCCCAATCCTCTGATTTCCCACTGCCCTTTGCCATATTGTATGCTTTATATTTTGTTTTTATGCTAGCCCTGACTTCCCTAGTCAGCCAGGGTTGCCTCATCCTCCTTGTACCATGCTTCTTTTTGCTGTGTCTCCTGAACCAACATCACCTCCACACCAACTTCCTTAACTAAAACTTATAAAAACAAATGATCTCGTCCCAGATTTTATTGCTGTTGTTCAGTGGTGATTCTCTCTGCAATTTGGCACCGTTTATCACTAGCAGCAACTACACTTTACATGTATTAGCTGTAAAATGAATTGGAACATCCCGAAGTCATGAAAGAATTTCACAAATATATAAATGTTCATTTTTCTTCACTTGTCCAATTGGAAAACTTTAAATGAGAGGAAATATTATAACATTCTTTAATACAAATAAACAATTAATTGTGAAAGACTAATTTTCTTTATACTGCTGTGACGTCCAGCAATTAGACTGCTACTTATCGACATGCTTAGGCAGATTTAAAAATTTAGTTTTGTCATTTAAAAGTTGATTATCAAAATCATTTGTACTTGATATGTTGGAATATCAGACTTCTGACAATGTATTTTTACATATGTTTGTTGAATGATCTAAAGTATGATGTGTAAGTAATGTCACCATTTAGAAATATTATGGGACCAATGAATAATCTCAGTAATGGTGTAATTATTATCCAACCAATATTAGTTTGGGATCTGTATCTGTACAAGAAAGGGGAACTGGCATCACCCAGATAAGTGGCAGATGAAGTTCCATTGAACAATTGTGAGATGATGCATTTTGATACAAAGAATCTGGAGACACTGCATAAATCAAAGAATACTCCTGTAATATGTGCAGGAATAAAGACACTAAGGTGTATATGTGCATGAGACACTAAATGTACGACAGGGAGAGAGAGCTATTAAAAACGTGCAGTATTCTCGGCTTTATTACTAGCAGCATAGAGCGCAAGAGCAGGGAAGTTCTGCTGACTTCATATAAAACAATAGTTAGCTCTCAGCTGGAGTATTATATACAATTCTGGATGCCACGCAAGAGGAAGGATGTGAATGCATTGAAAAGAGTGTAGAAGAGGTTTACTGGAATGGTTCAAGGGATGTAAAACTTCAGTTATGAGGATAAATTGGAGAAGTTGAAATTGTTTAATTGGAGAGAAGGCTAAGGGGAGATTTGGTAGAAGTTTTCAAAATCATGAGGGGTCTGGATGAAGGTGGCCAAAAGGCCTCTCCTTCAGTAAAATTATTCCATGATCATCACATGTATCAGGTAAACCTCTACATTTGCATGTTGTTATACTGTCATTTAGGTGCTGGTTAGAATTGAATATTATTTTTTTAAAAATCAGCGGGATAGGAAACACTTTTTTTTTCAGATAGAGGTTATGTTTTTATCTTAAACTTCCAGCTGGATTTAAAGCACAGCATTTGAGATAACGGTGGTGTGAAGATTTTGCTTCTGGTTTAAACTAAGTTGTTTGTTATTGTAACCAGCAGGTTTACATGTAATTGCAATTTCTGTTTGTGATTAAGTATAAACATTTTATGGATGTATCCATATGTACAGAATGATTGTTATGGCACTCTTAACTGAAGAACCAGAAAGATAAATGAAGTTCTTCAATGTATAATTTGTTTAAAAAAAAGATTAATATACAAAGTGTTGCCTGGAGTTCCACAGCTCATCTGTAGTTACAGTGGTTTACTGGGAAATCCCCTGGGGAAATTCATCCCCATAATATTTAAAATTATCTATGAATTTTTTTGTATAAATTTAATCTTCCGTATGTTTAAAAATCAGGTAGCTATTGGAAATAAATTTGATTAGCGAGTTTTGATAAGATTTGTAGCTCAGGTTGAGGTTCTGGATGTAGGTTTGCTCACTGAGCTGGAAGGTTCATTTTCAGATGTTTCGTCACCATACTAGGCTGCATCATCAGATGAAGCACTGGTGGCATGGCCCACTTTCTATTTATGTGATTAGGTTTCCTTGGGTTGGTAGTGTCATTTCCTGTGGTGATGTCATTTCCTGTTCTTTTTCTCAGGGGGTGGTAAATGAGATCCTCTTGCTATCATGCTAGCCCACAAACCCACCAACACACTAAAACAGCAGCTAATGAACTTGAAAGATCCTATACAGACAAGCAAAACTAATGTCATTTACAAAATACCTTGCAAGAACTGTAACAAACACTACATTGGACAAACAGGCAGAAAATTAGCCACCAGGGTACATGAACATCAACTAGCCACAAAAACACATGACCCACTCTCACTAGTATCCTTTACATACATATGAGGAAGGACACCACTTCGACTGGGACAACACATCCATCCTAGGACAAGCCAAACAGAGACACGCATGAGGATTTCTCAAAGCACGGCATTCCAACCGGACCTCTATCAACAAACAAATTATCTTTATCCCATTTACCACCCCCTGAGAAAAAGAATAGGAAATGGCATCACCACTGGAAATAGTGTCACCACATCACCAACCCAAGGAAACCTAAACTCATAAATAGAAAGCAGACCATGCTCACTGATGATGTTACCTAGTATGGTGACAAAACGACTGAAAATGAACCTTCCAGCTCAGCGAGCAAACCTACATCCAGATAAATTTGATTAGTTTGGGCTCCACTGGTGCTACTTATGTTGAGGTTTAATGTGTTGAGTGCAGTATTTTGAACAGTTTGAGTAATTTCCAGAGGTAAGGTGAATGTGAATAAATATAATGTTATTGTAAATACATTAGGAGTCTTGGTGTATAATTGACCATATCCTTGTTTCTTTAGAGAGTACCTCGAACAGGTTGGGTCTACAGAAATGTAGAAAAGCCAGAAAGTGTGTCAGATCACATGTACAGGATGGCAATTATGGCACTCTTAACTGAAGATCAAAAACTCAACAAAGACAGGTTCAGTATATCAGAAACTTTACTTCAGTATATCATTTCTGTAAAGAGAACTAAATTAAACCTGTATATAGTTTTACATTTTAAGTTTTTCATAATATGCTGTCGTTTTCTGTTTTTGTCAAATCAGCAACCCTTAAAATGACTCATACATAAATCACAACTAAATTGGTTTTTCAGAGACTTAAATTATGGATTGAGCTTAGAACAATCATATTTTCCACCTTTTCACAAAGAGTGTAACCTATAATTCGATAGTTTTAATTTTATAAAGTTTAATTTGTGTTGTGGACCATACAGAGGAACTTGGAAATTTCGGCAGCTTGCTCAAGACAGCAAAGAAATCTGCTTGATGTCTTATTTAAATGGAAAATCTCTCCTTGCCCTACCCTCTTCCCTTCTAATTAGAATAATGTGCTTTTCATTTATAGATGCATAAAATTAGCATTGGTTCATGATATGGCAGAATGCATTGTAGGTGACATAGCACCAGCAGACAACATCAGTAAAGAGGAAAAGCATAGGAGAGAAGAAGTAAGTTCCAAGAGTGATCTCCTTTGTTGAATGTCTTTGTGAATTTCTAAGGATAACAATGCAATTTCTTACAGTTTTTGGACTGAGTATTGACATTACAGAAGTCACTATCAGTGGTAACTACAATTGCCGGACAATTTTCAAAACACAACTTGAACTAATTTCAATATTGTTATTGCTGTCTTTACTCCCTTTGAAAGGAGGGATATGAGCTCCAGATTTCATTACTGTTTGTGTGTAAAAGTTTTTCCTGATTTTACTCCTGAAAGGCCTAATTTAAAGATTATGCATTATTATTTATAAGGAGATATTGTTTCTATTTCAATCCCATCAAAATACTTTCAATTTCAATACCCCTACCATGAAAAATGAACACAAACCAAGCTTATGTATCTCATTATGCTAACTTCTTTTAAACCCAGATATCATGCTGTTGAATGTGTGTTGTATCCCATCCAGAGCCAGTGTAGTTAGTTTTGAGCAATGAATCTAAAAACAAAGTGTTGCACTTTAGAAGACATCAGACCAAGTTTTGCTTTCAAAATAATTTTAAACTGGTTTCCTATAATAGATTAGATTAGATTAGCTTCCCTACAGGATGGAAACAGGTCCTTCAGCCCAACAAGTCCATACCGACCCTCTGAAGAGTAACCCACCCAGACCCATTCACCTACCCTACCTTTACCCCTGACTAACACACCTAACATTATGGGCAATTTAGCATGGCCATTTCACCTGACCCCGCATCTTTTGGATTGTGGGAGGAAACCGGAGCACCCAGAGGAAACCCACACAGACGTGAGGAGAATGTGCAAACTTTTTCATAGGTAATGAAGCGAGGACTGGAATTACAGCAAGCTTTCCACAGCACACTGTACCTCTGTTTTATACAGGCACACCAGGTCACTGTGCTCTATGATCTTCTCACCATGAAGATGGCTGCCACCATCCACTTGCAGTGTAGGAATCTGCAAGACCTACTCAATCTTGTGTGAAAGAGGAAAACCACTTCATGACTAGTGAATTTTGAGAAGATTTGTAGCTCAGGTTGAGGTTCTGGCTGTAGGTTTGCTCGCTGAGCAGGAAGGTTTGTTTTCAGACATTTCGTCGCCATACTAGGTAACATCATCAGTGAGCCTCCGGATGAAGTACTGGGGGTTTGGCCCTCATTCGATGTATGTGTTTGGGTTTCCTTGAGTCATTTCCTGTTCTTTTTCTCAGGGGGTGGTAAATGGAATCCAAGTCAATGTGTGTGTTGTTAGAGTTCCGGTTGGAATGTCATGCTTCTAGGTGCATGTCATTCCAACTGGAACTCTACCAACAAATACATTGACTTGGATCCCATTTACCACCCCTGAGAAAATGAACAGGAAATGGCGTCGCCACACGAAATGACATCACCAACCCAAGGAAACCCAAACACATAAATAGAAAGCAGGCCATACCACCAGTCCTTCATCTAGAGACTCACTGAAGATGTTACCCACTATGGTGACAAAATATCTGAAAATGAACCTTTCAGCTCAGCGAGCAAACCTACATCCAGCACTTCATGACTAATTAGAGGAATATCTTGTTGTTCACAAGATGTGATTTATTTCATGTTAACAATTTATACAGGTTGTAAGACTTAAACAACTTATTGATATGAAGATATAAGATCCTGAACTGAACAATATCCTGTGAATGTGGAAAAGACTTTTCTGCTTGTGGGAGAATCTATAACAATAGGTCACTGTTTTAAAAATAAGGGCTGACCAATTTAAAGCAGAAAAGTGAATTTCTTTTCTTTGAAGATGGTGGGTACTTGGAACCTACGTCATCAAAAAGCAGCGGAAGCAGTATCTTTGAATATTTTTAAGGCAAAAGTAAATGGATTTTTGTTTATTAAGAGGTGAATAGTTGCGGGAAATTGCTTGGAATGTGAAGTTGACATTACCACCAGATCGACTAAATTTTGTTTGAAAGGCAGAGTGGGTTCAAGGGCCCAGTTGGCTTACTCCCATTCCTAACTTGTATGTTTATATATGCTGGATGTTGTTAAAGAGACTTTGTTAGATCTCCTTCCTTCAAGGTCCAAAGCTGTTTCCCCACAAGTCCATATAACATCATTGTATTGCACACCTCAGGTTCAACCATTTCAGACCTTGCAGACCCATGTATAATTGTAAATGATGGAAACAAACACAGAACGTTGGAGAAACTCAGACCTGGCAGCATCTGTGGAGAAATGTTTAGAGTCCAGTATGACTCTTGTTTAAATTTGAATAATGATAACTCTGGTTTTTTTCTCCTCAGATGCTGTCAGACCTGCTAGCTTTCTGGAACATTCTGTATTTGGTTCAGATTTCTAACATCTGTAGTATGTTGCTTTCAGTAAATGATGGAAGCTTCCCTGCTTTGAGCTGGCACTAACGTGTTACTTCCAGTGAGTGAAAAGAAGTAACTTTCTTTTTCCAATTTCTTCACCTTCTGCCCTTTTGTTACCAAATTGGTTGTTGGTACTTTTACCTTTCCATGCAACTGTAGGAGATGTAAAACCAGTCTCTCTAGTTCCTCCCTTTTCAACATCCAAATCCCACAATACTCCTTCCAACTGAGAGCTACGTGCAGTTCTTTGGATTTAGTATACTATAATCAGTGCTTGCATGGGGAGCATCAAATACAGACAAGGTGGTTGCCTTGCTGAACATCTCACTTTGGTTCCCAGACATGATCCTGTACTTCATGTTGCCTGTCACTTTCATTCTCCACATTGCTTCCACTCTGATCTATCTGTGATATGCTACAGTTCAAATGAATCCCAGCACATTATAGCCTTCTGAAGTCATCACTTGCCTTCATAATTTTGGATTATAATCCTGGTACACATTTTTGTTTTATAAGTGTTTTGTTAGTTCATTTTTTACTCTTCTTTCTTAATTCCTTAACTTTGCATTCACATAGCTGCTATTTTGCCATTTACATTGAGACACATTGGGGTGGCACGGTGGCTTAGTGGTTAGCACTGCTGCCTCACAGCACCAGGGACCCGGGTTTGATTCCAGGCTCGGGAAACTGTCTATATGGAGTTTGCACAGTCTCTCCCCGTGCCTGTGTGGGTTTCTTCCGGGTGCTCCGGTTTCCTCCCACAGTCCAAAGATGTGCAGGTTAGGTGAATTGGCCATGCTAAATTGTCTGTAGTGTTAGGTGCATTAGTCAAGGGTAAATGTAGGAGAATGGGTCTGGGTGGCTTGCTCTTCGGAGGGTCGGTGTGGACTTATTGGGCCAAAGGGCCTGTTTCCACACTGTAGGGAATCTAACCTAATATCTTTTATTTCTTTACTTGTCTCATGACCACACTATTGGCTTTTATAGCAGGAAAATTTTCAAATGTAATCTGGCCTAAATGTAATTCACCCTATTACATACCTTCACTTTTGTCTTCCTCCCCTCTTTCACTTGCTTAAATGCTATTACAGAGCTCAGTTTTCTCAGTTCTGATGAATGCCTACTGTTTCTCTCTCTACACATGCTGCTGACATGCTGAGTATTTACAGTATTATCTACTTTTTATTTCAGAATTCAATATCTGTGAAATTTTACTTTTGTTACACCAGACTCCATTCATAGGCTGCCAAACAGGCATTTTAGTAAAGCCTGGAAAATAGAAAGGAAGAGAGCAAAGAAACTTTGCTCTAAGTTGATTGCTTTTAAAAATCCTTTGAGAAATTTCTTAGATGGCATTATGATAACATCAATGCGGAGCTGGAGAAACAAAAGGACAAAAAAAGTTCAAATATTGCGAGACGAAAAGGCCCAAAACCCCACAAACATATCAGGTGATAAAATTGTCTTTTGAAAAACATTGTGTATAAATGCAGGTACTTTTATTTTGACAAATGGATTTTGAATCACGTATGCTGTCCTATCCTGCAGGAAGCTATGAAACATTTAACTGGTCTGTTAAGTGATGAAGTGGGTAAAGAGGTCCTGGGGCTTTGGGAGGTGAGTTCTGAATTAAGCCATTTTTAGATGTATAAAATGGACTAATTGGCCTCCTTTGGTCACACAGATTTTTTCAGTAGACAGTTTTTACTAAATGTTGCACCGATGCTTACTAAATTTCTTTGTTAGATGGATTAGATAAATATTGTATAATCCATAATGTGCTCTGATTTGTATTCTAATGTTTTGATTCTGAGGGAAATTACAGGCAACCTATGCATATTGCTGATAGGCTATAATGGTGCTTGAAGAACTTAATGTGGAAAGGACATCAGAAATATGCCACAGATGTAGACAACTGATTGTGCAAGATTTCCTTTTATAAAATTGGGATGGGAGGTGTGTTGAGGGGTAGGGACATACTTGAGAAGGAAATCAGAAGGGCAGAAAGAGGATACGAGAGAGCTTTGACAGATAAGGATAAGGAGAATCCAAATAGATTCTATAAGTACATAAAAGGCAATAGGGCAGCTAGGGAGAGAATACTGCCCCTTTAAAGATCAATGAGGATGTCTGCATATAGAACCTCAAGAGATGGGTGAGGTACTAAATGAATATTTTGTATCAGTATTTACTGTAGGAGAAAGACATGGAAGCTAGGGAACTTGGAAATAAATAGTGACATCTTGAAAATAAGTCCACAAAACAGAAGATGAGGTGCGGGAGGTCCTAAATAACAGAAAGGGGGCTAAATTTCTGGGACCTGATCAAGTATAATAGATGACATTGTGGGAAGCCAGAAAAAATTGCAGAGCCCCGAGTAGAAATATTTCTGTCATCTACAGCCACATGTGAGGTGTCAAAGGATTGAAAGTTGGCTGATGTTGTGCTTTTATTTAAGAAAGACTAAGGAGAAACCTGAGAACTATAGACCACTGAGTCTGACATCAGTGGTGGGTAAGTTGTTAGAGGGGATTCTGAGAGACAGGATTTACCTACATTTGGAGAGGCAGAGATTGATTAAGGATAGTCGGCATGGCTTTGTGTGTGGGAAATCGTGTCTCACGAACTTGAGTTTTTTGAGTATGTAAACAAGGGGATGGATGGAGGCAGAGTAGTAGCCGTTGTCTACATAGACTTTAGTAAGGCCTTCAACAGGATTCCGACTGCTTAATAAGGGTCCAGTGGCATCCATGGAGAACTTGCCAACTCGAAACAAAATTGGTTTGATGATAGGAAACAGAAGGTCGTGGTGGAGGAGGGTTGTTTTTCGGCCTGGAGGCCTGTGACCAGCGGCATTCTGCAGGGATGAGTGCTGAGTCCACTATTGCTTGCCATCTATATAAATGATTTAGGTGAGAACGTAGGAAGCATGATGAGAAAATTTGTGGAAAATTGGTGGTGTAGTGGACAGTGAAGAGTACAGGATCTTGATCAGCTGGGCCAATGGGCAGAGGGGTGGTAGATGGAGGTTAATTCAGATAAAAGCACAGCATTGCATTTTGCTAAGGCAAATCAGGGCTAGAGTTATATGCTTAATGGTAAGGTCCTGTTGAAAGCTGAAGGTCACAGGTAGAAAGGAATATCAGGAAGGATTGCTTTCATTGGTCAGTGCATTGAGTATTGGGATTAGGACATGATGTTGTGGCTATATATTAATGAGACCACTTTTAGAGTACTGCATACAGTTCTGGTTACCCTGCTATAGGAATGATTTTATTAAATTGGAAAAGGTACAGAAAAGATTTACAAGGATATTACTGGTTCTGGAGGGTGAGAGTTATAAGGAGAGGCTGGATAGGCTGGGATATTGAAGTTGACTGGTAACCTTTATAGAGGTATATAAAATCACAAGGGACATAGATAAGGTGAATAGCAAAGATCTGTACCCTAGTGCAGGGAAGTTCAAAACCAGACGGCATATTTTAAGGTAAAAGGGGAAAGATTTAAAAGGAACCTAAGTGGCAACTTTTTCACAGAACGAAATGCCAGAGGAAATGGTGGAGATGAGTACAATTACAACATTTAAAAGCCATTTGGACAGGTACATGAATAGGAAAGACTTAGAGGGATATGGGCCAAACACTGGCAAGTGATACTAGGTTAGTTTGGGAAACCTGGTTGCATGACTAGTTGGACTGAAGGGTCTATTTCCGTGCTGTATGATTGTGTGTGTGTTAGTCATTTTATTTTGATAATGATATTTTGAGGAAATTGAACTATTAAGAATACCACCAGACATAGGGACTGGGAGAAAGGATGAAAGGACATATGGAACAGGTCATTGGTCTTGGAGGTGAGAGAACATTGAAAGGAAGAAATGGGAGATGCAGGAGAAACTACAAAGTGCTGAAAGTCTAGGAATGCATTAATAAGAAACTTGGAACTGAGAATACAGACACATGCGGAGGTATCTGCACATTCTTTTGATTTTAGAGATGATAAATCCCACAATCTCAGACTTGGAGGAGGTGGAGATGGAAGGCCAATAAGGAGTTTGAGTAGTTAGTTGAAGAGAAAAGAAGCTACAGTGGACTTCAAGATGATTTTGTAGGTGGTTTCAGACTGAGTTGGGATACTACAGACATAGATATGTTCATGCCAAATTAGATCAATATTGGCAAGTTCTACATTAACAATTTGGAGTTGTGGCCTTGAAGATAAATGTAGGAATGAGAATGAGAGGGTTCAGAGACACTGATCAATTTTCTAGAAAAGTCATTTGCAGAGGCCAGAGGTGCTCACTAAGTTTATTATTATTCATTAATGGGATCTATCTGTTGTTGCCAAGGCAGCATTTATTGTCTATCCCTTAAAGTGCGAAAGTTGATGTGTTAAGTCTTGCTCTTGAACCATTGCATCTCTTGTGCTTTTAGCATACCCATATCACTGTTAGGAAGAGAGTTCCACAATTCTTACCCAGTAATGATGATGTAAGTCAGGATGCTGTATGGCTTAGAGGGAAAGTTGCAGGCGATGATATTCCCATGTGTCTGTTGCCTTGTCTTTCTAGGTAGTAAAGGTAATTGGTTTGAATGGTGCTGTCAGAAGAGATTTAGCAAGTTGTTGCATTAATTCCTGCAGATGTCACACTCAAGGTAAGGAGACACTAAATGGAAAGCATGAGAGAGCAGAGCTCTTAGAGTCTGTTGTACATCATGGAAAGAGGTCCTTAAGGCTATTTCTACGCAGGTCATCAAGCATCCACCTACTTTAATCCTATTTTCCAGCAATTGGCTTTGTATGTTCCTTATCTTAAAACTGTTTATTGATCCCTCTATATTAAAGAATCTCCCTAACTACTTTTATACTGTTTATTTATGAGACAGTTAGGCTGTGATTGAGAATGACCTGTAAGGATAGAGTTGTTGTCGAAGTGAATGTAATGGGGCATTGCGTTTATTTGGAGCCTTCAGGCGAGAGCAGGTACTCAATAAAATTCTGCACTACTCAAAAAATGTGAATGTGAGACCAGGACAAGATTAGTCTTCAATCAAATAGCCTGCTAACATTCAGTGCTTCCCACAAAAGGAATGGATGTTGCATTTTCTTTCCTAAATGTGTCCATTGTATGTGGTGAGAAAAAAACGCTTATATATAACCAGCACTTTTCATATCCTCAAACATCTTGAAGCATTTCATAGTTTTGTTGTACAGATCTTGCTCTAATGTAGGAAACCACTGCAATGTGCATAGGAAGGTTTAACATTGTATTGAGAAAAATGACCAAATCTAACTTATTTACAGTGTAAAGTTTGATCTGTACATTGGAAAAACCCAAATGCTTTACATCCATTTGAGGGGGCAGGCACAATTTCAGTTTAAAAGACTGCATTTCTGATAGGAAGCACTTAATTTAGCTCAGTACTGAAGCATCAGCCTAGATTGTGCTGAAATCTCTGGAGTGGGGCTTTTGAATCAAGACTTGGTATGGAAAATAAAATTTAGGTGAAAAGAGAGTAATTTAGCAAGTTTTAGAGACTTGAATGAACAGCAGTCAGTACTTGTGGACTTAGACAGAAGTAGTATTCCAGATTTTCTGCTCATGTTTGAAATAAAAGGACTGTTAACACTTGTGACACCTTATACTATAGTTAATCCACTCTTTCTTAACTTTGAAGTATATTCAACATGTACAAGTAGTGGCAAATAGTCCTAATTGAATATACCTTTCTACAGGAATATGAGAACCAGTCTAGTATTGAAGCCAAATATGTGAAAGAACTGGACCAGTTTGAAATGATTATGCAAGCTTTTGAATATGAAGAGCTGGAAAAAAAGCCGGGTCGCTTGCAGGAGTTTTATGATTCAACAAAAGGTTAATGTTGTTTTTGTCTTGAGATTGCTTATACCTGAGTTAATGATGCAGCTTCTAATAATTGTTTGTAACATGAGTAAAGGAGTAAAGTGTTTCTTTATACCATTTCTTTGCCATCAGCATGGAAATGGGCATCTTATTTAGTGTATTAGAGACAGAGGCAAGTACTTCAGTGTGAAGTACACTCTTAGACACCATCTGGGTCATAGAATGTTTAAGAGATGGTTGTACACACTTGAGGCAACTCAACCTTCAATTTATTCTAATGTATTTTGAACAGTATATGTGAACTTGTATCCAATGTAGTACATTATACTTCAAAACTGGACTGAAGGAAGATTTAATCTGAGGCATTCAAGACAGCATTGGATAAAAAAAATTGCAAGAGATTGGCATCTAATGTTGCTCATCTAATGAGCTGGCAGACATGTTGGAGCTGAGTAGCCTCCCTTTGAAATTCCCATTACTTGCTTGGAATGGCACATATTCAGGCTAGAGTCTGAATTTTGCAATATTAGTCTATACAGAAATAAGAGTTGTATAGTGGAATTATCTTATGTATAAATTAGGCAGTATTCTGCTCAATAAATGAGATTACTGCACCAAGATCTATCATATGCAGAGAATAATTATATAGTTTTTCTATCTTGCATTTATATGAATTTGTATCTTACAGAAAAATTTCATCACCCCGAAATTCTTCAACTGGTAGCAACATTAAATGCAGAAAGAAATTCCAGGCAAATGAAGGCCAGCACCTCAGATGCACAGTTTTTTGGGGAGAATGGGCCAAGCATATTGCCTCAAAGCACAAAACTCTAGGACAGCATTGTGGATTATATGAATAAATATTTATTTTGAACCAGTAAATCCATAACTGAACAAAACCAAATACTTAGTGACTAATGCATTGTGATTTTCTAGTGTATGAAGAATGTATGTATTTCTTTAGACGTTGAGTATTTCAAATTTCAGTGCCTTTTATTTTCCTAAGATAACATTCAGCCTATTTATTTTTATCAGGGCAGTTTTAAATATTTGGATGAAATGGATGTAAAGTTATTGATGGGAGCATTGTGTTCAGATTTTTAAATCAGGTGGCTCTGAGCAAACAGCTGGGTCTCTTTTTCTTGGGATTTTCAATCATTTGAACTTGAAAATTGGAAACAGAATCTAAGAATGAACACAGCAGTTGGCTTGTTTAGTGTCATTAGAAGTACCTGATACCCATGAATAAGCCTATTAAAGCCATTGTTTCCTCATTTTTCTTTAAGTTACCATTTTAAAAATTCTCCAATAGTGAAGTAGAGCAGATGTTTTAATTAATCAGTGGTTCTAGGAGAACAAAAAATGCTATTAAATGTGCAACAATTTAAAAGTAAACTCTAATTTGAATCCTGACAAAGCTACAAAAACTTGCATTCATTGTTTAAAGGTCTACATGATACAAAAATACTAGTTCCACTGTGTAGAATTGTTCCTTTCAGAACAATTTCTACTTTTATGCATTTTTTTAAGGAACTGATAACTATTTTGTGCAGCATTTCCTGCCTATCATCTGGAGGAAGGACTAATAGGAGAGAGAGGTAGTTTTGGGTCTTAGAGGATTGCAAGATACCACTCATGCTTTAATCCTTTACCCTATAAAACTACATTTCAATGCTCCAATCAGTCTGCAAGATTTCATGCTGGCAGAGAATGAATGCATACCAATTTCTTTAAGAAACTCTGTTAAGGTAACAATGAAAATTTTCTGTGGTGTAACCATAAAATCAAACTTAAATGGCATTATAAACTGCTCCAATAAAGCCAAGTGGATTTCAGCCTCTGTGTTGCTTTTTTTAAAATGATATTGCAGTATTTATTAAATGTAAGCCTGAAGCAGGCACAACTTATACCTTATTGCTGTAATTAAGAATGAGATACAAGTATAGTCAGGGCCTGGGTCATCAGTGGAACAATCTTAAGGACTTTACCTTTTACCAACTTCCCCTTGGAAAGGAATTATGGCCATTGTTCTGGACTGCAAATAGACAGTTAAGTCAAGACAGAAAATTAACCTGGTGACAACTTTCATAAAAGCAAATAAGTAAGGAGAAAGTGTCCCAATTTTTGAAGAGGTTGAGATAAAATATGATTGAACACTAAATCATCTGCCACACAATACTGAAAGGACTAACTTCATTTCCTCTTCCCATAATGGGAAAAAAATGTTTTTAAGCACCTTTCATATCGACTGGACATCTTAAGGTGTATTAATATCAATGAAGTACTATTTACTTGAAACATAATCACTGGAAGAAACATAGCTAATATGTGCTCAGCAAATTTTCACAACTTCAGCATGATAATGATAATAATCAGACAATTTCCTTCTAAGAGATATTAACTGAAGGATAAGTATTTGCCAAGATATTTTTCCCCCCTCCTCTTCAAAATAGCACCATAGGATCTTTTATGTTCATTCAAGCAGAAGATAGGGCCTTGATTAAACATTTTATCTGAAAGACATCTCTGACAGTGAAGTGCACCTTCAGTACTGCACTGAAGTGTCAGTCTTTCAGACATGAACCCAGAACTCTGATTCAGACCAAGTTTGGTTCTAACAGTTGAAGGAATTAAGGATTAACATTTCAGTTTCTTCTGTACTAAAAGCATTAACCAACTTTTTAGACATGTAAAAATTAAAAATGTCTAAATGTGCTGTTATAGACTGGGGAAAGGAATCCACTTTAATAATGTCTAATGTATTTTGGAATACTGTAGTGACAGTGAGAGAAATGTCAACACATGCCATTTTCATATGCACTATAATATGAATAAATAATATTTCCAAATTCTTCAGCATAACTATCAATCAGGTATGGATTTAGGCAATTATCTCTTGATTTAAAGTCATAGAGCTGCACAGCCTAAAAACAAGACTCCAGTCAAAATTGTCCATGCTGACCAGATATCCTAAATTTATCTAATCCCATCTGCCAGCATTTGGCCCATATCCCTCTAAACTCTACCTATTCACATACCCATCCAGATGCCTTTTAAATGTTTTAGTTGTACCAGCCTCCGCCACTGCTTCTTGCCGCTCATTCCATATATGTACCACCCTCTACCTGAAAATCTTGCTGTTTAGATTCCTTTTAAATGTTTCCCTTTTAACATTAAAACTATGCCTTCGAATACTGGACTTTTTCATTCTGGGGGAAAGTCCTTGGCTAATCACCCTATCCATGCCCCTCATGATTTTATAAACCTCTATAAGGTCACCCCCTCAGCCTCTGACATTCTAAGAAACTGGACCACGGAGCAAGTGCTGTCCAATTATTCTGTACATTTGCACAAACTAATGTCCATCCTGCATGTTCCCATAAAATACAAATACACATGCATCTTTTCCCTGGATGGGGGAGTTTAAAACTAGGCATATCTTTAAGGTGAGGACAAAGATTTTAAAAAGGATGTTTGGGGGAGGGGGGGCAATTTAAAAAAAAAACAAACAGTGGATTGCATGTGGAATGACCCACCAGAGAAAGTGGTAGATGCAGGTACAGTTACAATGTTCAAAAGACATTTGGATAAGTTCATGGATAGGAAAGGTTTGGTGGATATGGACCAAGCACAAGTGGGTGGGACTAGTTCACTTTGGGAACATGGTCAGCATGGATTCATTGGACCAAAGAGTCTGTTTCCATGCTATATGACTCTACACAACTTTAACATTATTAAGAGCCAAGGTTACATTAGAAATACTGTATAGTCTGAATATTATCTTTGAAGTGCTTCAGTATTTTAACAAAACATTGATTAGTATCTATAACATACAGTAAATAGTTAATTCTATTTCCAAATACATAATTTTAAATCATTTCACTTCATGAACATCAAGAAATTGCAAACGGAGCCACATCAAGAAATAATATTTTTTTTTCTGTAAGACTTCAGAAGTACAATACATTAAGTATTTCAAACAGTGGTTTGTATAACATTCCTTTTAACAGAAATTGTTTAACTGTACTTGTGAACTTACTGCATTACAAGTACAAATGAAGCTTAGAATTCATGTTTAGAAATAAACACTTTATAAGTTAATAAAGATGGTCCAAGAATAAAAGTTATATGCAACAATTTTCTATTAATATAATGTAGAAAGATTTTTCCCACTATTTTGTTTTAAATAATTCCAGGCTGTTTTCCCCAATATACTCAAAGACAGGTTTACTGAATTTTAAATAAAATCTAATAACAACAGGATTTATACATTTTTAACCCCGCAGTATTAGAGAAAAGATTTAAAAATATTCAATGTCTTCTGCTGGACGATTTCGTGAAGTTGATTCCTGAATACTGGCACTGGCAGTAGAATTCAACACATCTTCAAAACTTCCACTGCTGTGGGCAGACACACCAACTTTGCACTAAACAAACACAAGATTATTGAAATGTTTTAAAAAACTATATTACCAGACACATTATGCCAGCTCGAAATCTCTATATAGCAACATGTTTTTAATCGGACTGAATATTATAGTTGCCTTTCATTAGTTAACTTGGAGATCAGGACTTTTTAAGAATAAACAATTCTAGAAAAGCAATACATCCAAAAATATATAACCAAGTCACTCAAAGAGAAGTAAACTCCAGCAGTTTGGGTAAGTAGCTAAAAAGAAAGGTGACCATCTTGGGTGGTGATGACATTCTGAGAAATGAAAAACCAAGGGGCTACAAAAAGCTGTTTACCAATATGAAGTGGCCTAGGATAATAATCACACTGCCAGGAAAAGCAGCATACAACAGATATTATTAGCACAGAAACTTACACATAACTGATTATGTAACCTTAGACACGGGGAGAACACCAGGAACTCAAACTGTCTTCAGAATCCTGAAACAGCAATCTATTATTTAATCTGCTGATTACTTTTGAGCATTAGGTTCCGCAGCTTCATTGTTTGTATCTCTGTTGCACGGGTTTGAAGTAAAAATAAAGCTCATGTAAATAGCTAATCTCTCAAAATAATTTTTACAAAAAAATCTCTTCTACAATTACTTATACATTGTCACTGTTTAGATTAGCTTCTAGTTAAATCCTTTAAAAGGCTCTCTGACCCTGTTCATGCAAAAGAACTATAATTGGCATTCAGCCATTTCATCACCCATGGACAAATTCTTCTGATAAAAATTTTACAAACAGGTGAATACCATCCGATATTTATTAGAATAAAACTACTTGCTGCACAGCACCTTGGGGGAGGTCAATCTTCATTTTCTGTAAAGACACAATTTGTTACTGGATTGTCTTTTGTCAAAGGCAAGGAATTTGGAACAGAAACTACACTTGATCTTAGCCAAAAGGCTGAAAAGTGATCAAAGGCAAGGAATTTAAACAGGATATACAAAAAAATACATGGAAGTAAAGAGCTGTACAGATAATTTAACAAAGTAACAGCAATTACTAATATACTCAGCATTTAGCTGGTTGGGCAGCATCAGTGAAGACAGAAACAGAGCTAATGCTTCATGTCTGTGACCTTTGATGAGATTTGGGAAAGGTCGAGAATTGTGATTTGTTTTAGGAAAGTGAAACAGGAGGGCTGAAAAAAGATCAGAAACAGACTGTTTTCTGACACCAACCATCTGATAATAACTTCCAACTATCCATGAGCAATAAACCCAACTTGAAAAATTTTTAAACATCAACACTTTTTTCTGTGCACCTTTATATTTCATAACTTTTTTCATTTTTAAGGGTTTATTAGGTTATCATTCCTTATTTCAGAGATGTTGCTGCTACTTACGCTCCTGTATATAGGGAAACACAATTGATAGAATAGGTGGATCTGATAAAGTGTGAAAGACATGAAACAAAATGACCGTTTTCGCCTTCTTTGCTTTTGGTTGGCAGCCATTCACAGTATGTCCAGATACTGAGTTTGTATGTTCCCTTAATCCATTACCACTCCCTTTGTCCTCGCATCATCAAAATTTATGTTGCTTAATTGCTCTTATCTTTAATTCTTAAGTATGTTCTTCTTGCACCCTGTCTCTTCTCACTTGGTTAGAACCTATTATAATTCTACAAAGTCTAGTTCTGATGAAAGGATTCATGCTTTGAGTATGTAATCTGTTTCTCCATGACACTATCAGACCCTCGAGGTATTTCTAGCATAGAGTTGCTAACTCTGGCTGGACACATTTTTGGAGATGTTGCCAGAGGTGACATCATGGAAAGCTGATGGCATGATCCAGTTTAGAGCCAGTTCTGAAAGGGACAAGGATTCACTTGCCTCCACCTTAGGAACTCAAACACCTTCCAGAGCCTGCTGTGAACAATTCCCAGCAACCAGCAAGCTGTGCAGAAAAATGACATCAGCCCATTCAGTCTGCGCTGACCCTCCAAAGAACATTGTGCCCTATCCCTGTGACAGGAACACCACCGGTAAAAGCATACAATTTTCACACTAAGACAGAAGAATCTGGGAGTTGGTTTCCTCAGTGACTTGATTAGAAGTCCCCTTCAGTGTGAAGCTCCAACACCGATCCATACTAACCTCCTTCTCTCCAGTCCCATTTCACCCCTTTGCTCCCTGTTCAGCATGTCCTCAGTACTGCACCGAAGTGTCAGATTACATTTCTGGTTCAAGTCTCTGGATTGGACCTCAACTAACCATCTAACTTGAGTGTAATCCCTGTGCTGGGCTTTCTCAGAGGAAATGCTAAGAACAAGTACACTTTCTAAATAATATTCATGCATGGGCTCTGATGGATTTTCACTGAAAGGGGCCAACAACAAATAAGGAATACAGCTATCCACTAACCTATATTGTAAATGAGTTGAGGACTGGTGCTTCTCTGAAGTCAAGCTTGCTGTATGGGAGAATGGGTAGGTTGGTCTTATAGCTGTGCCTTTGGGGCAGCTGCCACCAAGGCGCAGTGGGGAAAGACCACCGCATAACGTCTGCCCGCCAAAGAAGAACAGGGGACCCACTCAGTAAGTCGGCTCCGCGAATGTCTCAGCTAATTATATGGATGGTAAACGTACAGACCTATATAATAGGAATGATTAATTCCGATCTCTGTATGTAAAGAAATGGAATGTATACGTATGTATGGCATGACCAAATTGTATAGATATCAAAATAATTTTGGGAATAAAGTATATTTTTAAAGTAAAATAAAGCATACATCAGGCACTGCAGCACTCTGCACATGATGAGCAGCTTGACTGTCTCACTGATTACACATGATTTAAAGTAACCATTGACTGAAGCACCATCAAGATCACCAAGCATTCCTCTGAGCACCTTCAGCTGCATGCCACTGGTTGGGTCCTGTACTCGCTCTGCCACCAGACTAATCCAGGTGAGTGTCCCTGGCCTATCCTACTGTTGGGTCAAAATCCTAAAACTTCCTACCTCACAGCACCATGGCAATACCTAACAGGAGTACATTATAAGGGCAGTAGAAATTTAAAATGGGCTAACCAATGTTGGTTGTTCCATTATACCATATTCAATATTAAGGAGTCAAAGTTTCTTCACAATAACAAAGTCTGAAATCCTGAAATGTGATTTGACCCCTATTTGCCATCTCCCTCTTTTCAGTGACTGGGTCACATTAGATAAATATATACTAAATTTACAAAAGTTGTATCAAATTTTGCCTGAACCACAGCTTGAGAAACATGTTCAGTTCTCAATGTCATTTTATATAAATGATGGAGGTATGTTGGGGACAGTACATTGAAAACTTCCAAGGATGTTACCAGAAATGCATAGCTATAAATGCCAATAAAGGACTCTATATTTAAATAGGATTGACAGGTGACCTAACAGAAGCTTTTAAAATTATGAACAGTTCTTAGAGTGGAAACAAATAAAATGTAACATCTTGGCAGAAAGAGCATAATTAGAACCACTAATATAAGATAGTTACCAAGAAATCCAATAGGGAGTTCATCCAAAGAATGATAAGAAAGCATAGGCAGAAGGTGAAGCAAATACTATAAAACATTTAGGGTAAGCTTTATATAAGCATATAATGGAGACAGGAAAAGATGTTACAATGCAAGATATTTTGGAGAAATGGGAGGAAACACAAATAGAGCTTAAACACTTGCACACACTGGTTGTTGTGCCATATATCCTATATGATATAACAAACAGCCTCCTTAAAATGTGAAACTTCAGTACTTTAATTGGATGAAATTTTGACAAAGAAGTTATTAAATTCAAATGTCTAAAGGCAAGGTCAAACTCTACATGTAACAAAATTAGATCAAACCACGCTAATTGGGTTGGTTTAAGAGATATTACAAGGCTGACACATTTCACCACCATATCATGACAGGCAAACATTTACCTTCAAACTGCTAACTGTAGTTTCCATCTGTTCTTCAAAGGATTTGAACGCTGGAGAATTTCTGTGGCAACAAGAAATATAATAAAAATCAGAAGAACTGTGGATGCTGTAATTCAGAAACAAAAACAGGAATTGCTGGAAAAGCTCAACAGGTCTGCAGCATCTGTGAAGAGAAATCAGAGTTCATGTTTTGGGTCCAGTTTGGGTTCTGAGGAAGGATCACCAGATCAGAAACGTTGACTGATTTCTCTTCGCAGCTGCTGCCAGGCTTGCTGAGCTTTTCCAGCAATTTCTGTTTTTAATATAATGATTTGCGTTCTGCAGTTTTGTTCATTTAATTGAGATTACGTAAATGGCTCACAAACTTTGATTCATATCTTATAAATATTAACAATCTTATGAAGAATCATGTTTTATACAAACAAGCCTGCTGTATGCACTTCCAATTTATAATCAAGTTCCAAACTATTGATGTAACAGTAAGTCTAAAAACTTTCTAGTGACTCAAAATAAGTTGACTTTATGAAGAGATGCCCAGATACTAAACCAATAAGAGTCTAAGCTTTTTCAAAACACAGGCGTAATCCAGTAGAAATTACACAGTTACGTACACTCTAAAGGCAGAACTCAAATTTAACATATAATAGGAACCTTTACCATGCTAGCATATGGTGCAGTTTCACCAAAAGAAAGATAACAGAAGTGTGAGAGCTGAGGGACCAGATGGTATGAAGCACAAGGGGAGGCTGGGTGTGATAATTGCGAGTAGGATGGGAGCAAGGGTGAATGAGAACAGTACAACATGTTAGAAGGTTAGTGTGGGACTTGGGAGAGATACGGGGGGTCGGTGGTAGGATTTATTCAGTGGACACTGGATCAGCCAAGTTGAGAGAAAAATCCAAGTGTGAGACCGGTAAAACAGATGGTTGATTGGTTAGTAAGTTTTTTTTCTGTTTGTTTTTCAAAATTCAAGTGATTATTTGGAATTGTAATATTTCCAATCTGCTCTGGGCCGAGGAAGAAAACCTAGTGGGAGGAGGAGGATCCAGTTATCATGGTCCACCGAATTGTCAATATCACAGGGAGGACTAGAAAAGCTTTTCTACTCATGGTGTAGGAGTAGCCTGGGGCTAAACTAAAAAGCAAACCTCAAAGTTACCTCTGAAATACTACCGGAGGCCTGAACAAACTGAAGTAGGGTGAGAGACTAGAGATTTAATATGTATCTCAAAGTTTGTTGTGGAGGAAATAGGTTTCAATTTATGGGGCACTGGCACCATACTGGAGAAAGTGGGAACTATAGAATCCCTACAGTATGGAAACAGATCCTTCAGCCCAAGTCCACACCGACCCTCCGAAGAGTAATCTATCCAGATCCATTACCCTACTACTTTACATTTACCCCAGACTAATGCACCTCCCTGAACGCTATGGGCAATTTAGCATGGTGAAATCACCTAACCTGCACATCTTTGGATTGTGGGAGGAAACTAACGCAGGCACAGGGAGAATCTGCAAACTCCACACAGGCAGTTGTCCAAGGTGGGAATTGAACATGTGTCCCTGGTGCTGTGAGGCAACAGTGCTAACCAGAGCAACAGGGCTGCCTCAATAGCATTGGAGTGGTCTTCAGCTGACTCATATTGCTCTGTCTAGTTATATAATTAGGCAGTACATGTGATAGATTTAATTAGATGTGATAAATTAAAGACAGAACAGTCAAGACAGCAAAATAACAATAAGGCTAATGATAATTTGAAATAAAATCAGAAATTGCTGGACAAACTCAGCATATGCGAAGACAGTTAATGTTTCGGGTCCAGTGACCCTTCTACAGAACTGATGCGACCACAAACAATCCACTATCAGTTACTAATGGTTCCCATTGGCAGTTACTCATTTCCCCAGGCTGACCATTACCCATTCCTTTGTCTACCCAATGGTTTCTCTCTCAGCTCCAACTCCATCTATCATTTACTCCTCTCCCCACACCATCTTTAGCATACATACCAATCTTTCCCAATCAGTTCTGAAGAAGTGTCAATGGACCCAAAATGCTAACTCTGCTTTCTCTCCACAGATGCTGCCAGACCTGCTGAGTCTTTCCTGTTATTTTTGATTTCCAGCATCTGCAGTTCTTTAGTATTTTATTTAATGATAATCAAAATGTGGTAGGAAGTGACACAACATATAAACCTAACAGTGTCTGCAGATAAGGCTGTAATTTGGAAATTAATAAATGATAGAATTATAGGCATCAAAATGCATATTGCCTTAAAAGGAAAATGGTTGAATTATCAGCTCAAATTGAGATATGTTAGATCTAAAGCCATTACAAAGGCATGGCTGCAGGATCTGAATATCAATGCTATGACATTCCTGAAGGGTAGAAAGCTAACAAAAGGGGGAAGTTAGCTCTGTCATTTAAGGATGGCATTAGTACGATACATAGAGATGACCTTACTTCTAAAGATTAAGATGTGGAATCAGTTTGGTTAAAAATGAAAAAAACAGCATAGATAAAAGTCACTTGTGGGAGTGGTCTGTAGGTCTCTAAACAGTGACTACACTATAGGATTAGAAATACAGGAAGAAATACAGAAGCTTATGAAAAATGTAGTAAAAATCATGGGTAACTTTAATCGACATATTAAGCAGATGAATCAGATTGAGAAAAATAGCCTGGAAGATGAATACGTAGAGTCTTCTTAGAGCAGCACATTTTGGTGCCACTCAGAGAACAGATTACTCCAGATCTGACTATGTCCAATTAGGTATGACTAATTAATAAACCGATAATAAAGTCATCCCTATGTAATACTGATCATCACATGATTATTGTCTTGTTAAAATTGAATGTGAAATATTCAATTTTAAATTTAAATTTAAATAAAAGGAGATATTTCATTTCACTCAGCAACGACAGATTTCAGTGAGAAAGAAAGACTCCAGGGAGGGACACACTATCCATTGCTAACTAAGGAAGTTAAATATACTATCAAACTAAAATAAACAGTGTATAAGTCCATAAAGATAGTTGTAAATCTGATTGGATGTAACATAAAACCAATAAAGAATGACAAAAGAAAGAGGAAATAAGAGTATGAGGGAAATAAATAGATTAGTGGTTCGACATGGATTTAACAATAAAAAGATGAACTAAAGTGAGCACTGGCCCTCTAAAATGTGAGATTGAGGAATAAATAATGGAGTATCAGGGAACTGACAATTAGGTGAACAACTATTTTGTACTTGTCTTTGATAAAGAAACAAACACCCAGATATAATTGTACATCAAGAGGTGACAGGATAGAAAGAACTTAAAGCAATCACAATCAGCAGAGTAAGGACACTGAGAAAATTATTAGAATTAAATGATAGCAAACCCCCAGGCCCTGATGAATCTCATCCTAAGGTCTTCAAAAGAAGTGTCTGCTGAAAGCACGGATGCATTTTTTCAACATTTCCTAATTCTGGAAAGGTCTCATGAGACTGGAAAATAGCATGTGCACCTCCTCTACCCAAGAAAGAGAGAGAGAGAGAAGGCAGTGAACATCAGTCATTGGAAAATTGTTGGAATCTATTACTAAGCAGATTATTGCAGGAAGCTTAGAAAATCCGAATGCAATCAGGCAGAGTCAAGAGATATCATGAAAGGGCATTAGTGTTTGACTAATTTACTGGTGTTCTTCAAGTAAGAAGCAACATGGATAAAGGGATTCTGTAGCTGTGGTGTGCTTGTCTTTCCAGAAGGCATTTAAAAAATCTCATCACAAGGTTGCTACACGAAATATGCACATGGTGTAAGGAGGACGTATCAGTGAATAGGTGCAGTAGTGGTCAGCTAACAGGCAGCAGAGGAAAGGCATAAACAGGTAATTTTACAATTGGCAAGATGTAACTAGTAGAGTACCACAAAGCCTCAACTATTTATAACATATCAATAATTTGAACAAAGGTGCTGAATGTATGTTTGTTACATTTGCTGATGTCAGAAAGGCATAAGGAATCTGCAAAAGAACACAGGTAGATGAAGTTCCTCACCAAGAAAGACAAATAATGCATAATTAATTAAAACAAGCTTGTCCATTTTGACAGGACAAATAGAAAAAGCAACAATAATAAAGCAAAATATAAATAACAAGACAGAGGGAGGGGTGGGGGTTGCAATCAATAAAAGTAGCATATTATTTAAGTGCAGCAAGAGATTGCAAAACACTGACACAAGAATCTGGGCATCCTGGTAAATGAATCATAAAAGGTTAGTATTCAGGTACACAACAACGTAAATCAACCATTTTTACGACCACTGGTATCTACAATTGATAAATCAAGATGATATTAATCAAAAATTAATACTGCTGATAAGAGTGAATAAATGCTTAATATGTTTGAATGGATTTAGTCTGTTCACTAATTAATTAATACCTACATTATAGATAGAAGAAAAGTATTGTGATGTGCTATTGTCTGCAAATTATAAGTGAATCCCAAATGAATTTGTTATTGTCTGTTAAAATTGTTAACTAAGTAATACTTAATAAGTGCTTCTTATTCTTTCTTCCAACTTAAGTACTTATTGTGGAAGCTGTGGTACAGGTAGGTGATTCTAAAACAACTTCAGATATTTTCTAATCTAAAACCACCCCAGTGGAGGACCAGGAGTACAGCAATCAGACTAATTAATACCACGTTTTCTGGTGGTTAACTGTTACTGTATTCATACCAAATGGGAAAGTGCCTTTTCAAGACAACTGAAAATTTATGTTTGGTTGAACTTGCCTTCCCGTACTTGTGATGTTCATAACTGACACAAGGGAACCATTAGGAACCTTGCATTTATAAGCAGTTGATTATTATAAATAACAAATTAAAATACAGTAGTAGCAGCTACAAATATTAGTTCAGTTCTCAATGGGCCATATAATTCTTCCAAGATAGTCATAAAGTCAGACCCTTTGATCCTACTCATCACGCCAACCAGACTTCCCAATCCAACCTAGTCCCATTTGCCAGCATGTGGTCCAGATCCCTCTATCCCTATACCCATCCAGATGCCTTTTAAATGTTGTCCGATTACATTCTTTAATCAAAATGAAATAATTCTAAGGCAAGTGACAAGTGTTGGAGGAAATCACAATGTTGTTTTGATTTTCAAGAGGCAAATGATGTTAACAATTAATTTTATGAGAAGAAACCTTAAAACTTTACCAAGTCCAAAGTGAAGTACTGTGATTCTATTGACCATCTGGTTTTACAAACGTAATTGATAAGCGTAATCTACCACAGCTGAAAAGCATTTATTTCCATAAAACACAACAGAACACACAAGAAACCAACATCACTGGTTTATCAAAAATGTTCCCAATTCTTTTGGTTTTTCTCCAAAATGAAAAAAAAGTAGTTAAAGCTGTTCAATTAGAGCTTAACATTTTAAATTTAGCTAGGTCTTAGTTACATCAACACACATCACATTACCTTGTAGTTGGCGTACTAATAGAATGCTGCACAGGGTGACTGACATATGGAAGCATTGAGGAAAAAAAAATTGAATGCGCTTAAGTCAAGCAGTAGATATACAAAAAGGCCACCAACAAAACAGTTACTAAAGTTACTTAACATTCAAAGATTGATGGCAACGTTAATATATAAGTAAATGTTTAAATTGGTAGCATAAACATGAAGGGGCGGCTATCTGTGTCTTCTCTATGCTGCAGTGATCCAAAATACTGCCCAGGCACTTCTTCCAGCTCTGAATATTACATTGTTTCCTTTATTCACTCGTGACACATGGGCTACTCAGCATTTACTGCCCACCCCGAGTTACCCTGAGATGGTGGTGATGAGCTGCCTTCTTAAAGTAATAAACACTTGTTATTGAACTTCCAGATAGAGGCAATAGTCCTTTCTTTATTTACTCTTAAAACCCTTTATGATGTTAAAGCTGTTCTAAATTTCTTCTTAGCCAACCGTGTTTCTATGAGATAGTCCTCGTGTAATTTCATAATATATGATTTCTTTTTTCTAATTCATCTATAGCTTTAATGTCCTTTAAATGCAGGGGCATCCAAAACTGCACAGAGTATTTCAACCATGGTTTAACCAATAAATGTATTAATACTACTCATTTTTTGTACTCTGCATCTACTTATAAATATCAGAACATTACTGGCTTCAAAATTGTTATCTACCTGAACTCACTGTTTGAGAATTATATACAACTATCTTTGCCTTTCTGCTTTCATTTCATGCTGATTTCACTCCCTTTCCACAAAGTGTATATTCCCATTTCTGGTTATACATTTCAAAATGTATTAACTCATATCATATGGACACTAAGCTGGTTCTGCCTGCTCTATGAATTTTCCCCTTCCAGGTGTGGCTCGAGCAATGGTAAGACAGATCGGAAAATACAGTAAGAATGTCTCAAAACTAGTTCTTGAGGTGGAGAGAAACGTTCCTTTCAAGACCTATAAAGGTGACTTTAGAATCTAGCCATTGAACGATAACTATATATTTCAATTCCAGCCTCGAGCAACTGTGGGTGGAGTTTGCACATTCTACCATGTTTGTGTGGGTTTCCTCCAGGTGCTCCAGTTTCCTGCCACACTCCAAAGATATGCAGGATAGGCAGATTGACCATGCTAAATTGCCCATAGTGTTCAGCGATGTGTAGGTTAGGTGCATTAATTGGGGTAAATGTAGAGCAACAGAGTAGGGAAATGGGTCACTCCTCGGATGGTCAGTGTGGGCTTGTTGGGACTAATGGCCTGTTTCCACACTGTAGGGTTTCTGTGATTTATAGGGCAATGTTAGAGTGTGTGCTAGCCCTTTGAGTGAGGGATAGCAGAGAGAAGATAGTTGCAGTTAACCATGCAGAAATAGAAGTTCAATGATTTTCCTCCTACAACACTGGGTATTCCTTTTCACCACAAAAATGATTGGCAATGTCTGGTTGCATGGCCTAACGGAGTGGGGAAAAAAACTGTCCTCCTTTGCACCATCCAGTTACCCACAAAAACCTACAGGTCCCTTCTGTGAAATTGAGAGTTAATTTTGCTTTCCTCTGTGCCATGTGTTTGGTAATAACAATCGAGCACTCTTGTATGGGGGCCAGTTCCTGGTGGTGCAGCATCCAAAGTCAAATGCCACTGGGTTTAAATATGGTGCCAGGGATGTAAAAATTGCAAGCAGCGATGAAATTACTTCTAACTCTCTTGATGCACAATTCCTTAACGAAAGCACTCAGGAGTTCAAATGCATAATTAATGGTTTGAAGAGCTGGAGATTGCCTGATAAAAGTTACTCTGAACCATGTTGGTCCAGGCACCTTGAATCTCACTTGACGAAGCAGCAACAGTATATGCGAGAATGTACCCCATGTCTTATTGAAATTTTTATGAACCTTCCTCAATGACTGCCAAGGGCGTTGCATGAACAAATTTTAATTCTGTGCTCATTATTATGAGGACTCTGTACACTTGAAGGTATCTGAGAACACACATTAATAGACAACTGCTTTACTTACTCTGCTTTCAATAGCCAGTTTCTTTGACCAAAACTAATCGCTACACAAGAACATTGGGCTGGACTTTCCAAGTAGTGGCGATCTCACCACTCTGCCCTTTTTTTTATATATAGAGAGAGCAAAAGAGTGGGTGCTGGTCTGGAAAGGAATTGGGGTAACAGGTGTCAGGTTAAGGTCTGGGGTCATTTTAGTGGTATGGGGAGGTGTAGTAAGATTTCTCAACCACTAGCCCTAATGCCAATTTTGAACTTGCATCTTCCTCTGGTTTCTCTGCTGACTCTCCTCATACTCTTACTGAACTCATTTTGTCCATGTGAGATTCATCTCTTGCTCCTCTGACCTTTTCCCACCAAAATGCTAACTTTCCAATTTCTATTTCAGGTCCTCCATCTTGATAATGTTCATGGTTCTTCTTGCTTACATATTGTCCCCTTTTCCTTCTAATCTGCCATCATCACCCTCTGGGGAAAAAAATCTTTCACCCTCTCTTCCCTGAAAACTCCTGTCCCATCATTAACTTTTCTCTCCAAAGTTTCTGACCACATTGTTGCCTCCAAAATTTGAGCCAATCTTTCACAGTACTCCATGTTTGAATCCTTCCAGTAAAATTTCATCTCGACCATAGTACTGACAAAATTCTCAGCAAAATCAAAGAACACATTCCACATGTCTGTGTCTATGATAAACTAGTCCTCTTTATCCTGTTTGCAGCTTTTTCACACGGTTGAATACAACATTCACCTCCAACATCTCACTGCTGTGAAACTGCATACCCAGCTTCCTCTTATCTATTCTGTCATAATTAAGAAATCATGAGCCATGGCTTTCCTTCCTTTGCAGCACTGCGACTTCTGGCATCCCAAAAGTATCTATCCTCAGTCCTAACTTAGTTGTTATAGCCATGCTATGCCTCATTGACATTATTCAAAACAGTGTTAGCATCTCCACGCACACTGATAGAGCCTGACTCTGTCTCACCATTGCCTCTCCACATCCATCTACTGTCTCTAATTCTCTGCTTGTCCAACATCTATTGGAGGATGAGCAAAAATGACCTCAATTTTGTACGCTGGGAAGTTAGAAGCATCGCCTTCAATTGCTGTCAGACTCAATTCTATGGCCAATATCTCTTCTTTTGTAAAGGGGTCAAACTTTTAAATTGTACTATTGAGAAAAACTCAGGTATACACATGCAAGAAACACCAAGTTAAAAAGCAGTTACAGCAAGCAATTAGGAAGGCAGCAATATGTTGGTCTTTATTGTGAAGGGCTTGGTGCCAAATATAAAGAAATCTTCCTGAAATCACACCCACTTGTCACTCAAGTGACATCTCTTGTTTTGTTTAATATTTTGCAGAGATGTTCTTTCCAGGGCTCCTCAGCTGGCTAATTGTCTCCCAATTGAAGGACCAGACAACCTTTTTTTTGGTCAGGGTAAAGTCAACTTTGTTTCGCGTCATCAACTCATCTGAGGTATCCACAAGGAACACTGGCTCTTAGCTGGGAGTTTGGTTCATGAGTGCCAGAGAGTGTCTACATGACAGTGGCCCTGCACACTGCATGTCACTGCCTTTATTCCTGATGAAGGGCTTTTGTCCGAAACGTCGATTTCACTGCTCATTGGATGCTGCCTGAACTGCTGTGCTCTTCCAGCACCACTAATCCAGTATTTGGTTTTCAGCATCTGCAGTCATTGTTTTTACCATGTCTGGAGACCAAACCTCCTCTAGATGCTCTGAAGCTTCAGATTCATAGAATCCCTACAGTGTGGAAGCAGACCTCTTGACGCATTGAGTCCACACTGACCCTCCAAACAGTATTCCACCCAGACCCACTCCCACTGCGCTGTTCCTGAATTCCTGCATTTCCTATAGCTAACTCACCTTGCGTGCACATCCCTGGATACTATGGACAATTTGTCATGGCCAGTCCAGCTAATCTGCACATCTTTCGACTTTGGGAGGAAACCAGAGCACCCGCAGGAAACCCCACAGACACGGGAAGAACATGCAAACTCCATACAGTTACCAGAGGGTGCATTTGTACCCAGGTGCCTGGTGCTGTGAGGCAGCAAGGCTAACGACTGAGCACCGTGCTCCCTTTAGCTTTGCTCTGAAGAAACCAGTTGTCACACAGAGAAACAGCTGAGGACACATTGATGGAAAGGCTATGTACTCTCCTCCTTCTATTGGAACTGTGGGATCAGTGAATATATCAGTATCTTGGCCCAATTGAAAGATGGATAAGATTCCTTAAAGCTGACGTCACACTTTTGGAATCATTGGCTACTTACCCAAGTGGCTTTTTAACCAGAAAAAGACAGTAATCTTGAAAGAATCTGCATCAATTGCATCTTCATTACTTTCACACATTCAACTAATAACTGTCATCTCTTCAATTTGATGGTCTGTCCTTAATCCTTCATTTGTTCAAGAATAGTCTTCTTACTTTGACCTTGATGAACACTTCCACATTATCTTCATTGCTAAAGCTTGGTTTCATCTATCATGTGAAATACTTTCCCACACTCAGATGTTAAATTTCTCTCAAATTCATGCCCATCTAAGATTTGGAGAATACACTAATTTCTGAAAAGGATCATTTAATACTCCATCTGCCTCTAGCTTCAATCTTTTTCTTTCTCTTACTGTTTATTTTCTGTTTTATTAGTAATGTAATGGAAAGAACCATTTGTCACCATTCAAATGCACAGCATCATTGCAAACACAATAACACAGAAAACACATGCTACACAGGAAATATTTATTAATGCAGATCTTTCTGACTGGGATGAAGGTCAGTGTTAACATATTTGTTATAGTTCTTAAATCAACTGATATTTCTAAATGTTTTCACTTATACTTAACCAATAGACCTATGCTTTGCTTTGCACTTGACATATTATGTAGTATGGAACTAAGAAAGAGACAAAAGCTGTATAAAGCTACAAAAGAAAAGCAAATGAAAAAATAGATGTTGAAAAGAAACAATTCAAGAAGGGTATGCATGACATCGGAGAAATGTCACAGCACAACACAATGTAGTCACTTTGGGTTATGTAATTAAAATACATATACCTGTGATTTTACCATCCCATGAGACACAATATTTCAACTGGTAATCTAATTATATTTTGTACTCCACATGCCATGGGTTAGTACCTGTTTCAGTTTTTGTGATTTCAGCTGTTTTGCCCAACAGCTGCTTTACTTTATGATACCAAGAATTGCCACAAAGTGTGGGGTAACTCAAAAGGGGTTCTTCATAGGAATCCTTTCCAAAAGCTGTAAGCACTCCCTGACAGCTAGCTGCTCAATTTTAAATGAGTATTTATATTTTAAACACCGATTCTTTAGTCCTAAAATAATTTTTTAAAACTGGAAAAGGAAAAAGGAACTAAACATCAGACAAAATAACTCTTCAAAAGGTTTTGTAAATTTATCTACTGAGTAAGTAAGCAATACAAATTGAGGAAAGTTTCAAATTTGATTTCTGATTTATGGCAAATTGGATAAGTTCAATTAGTGGACCAGTGTGATGCCATTTTGATCCTCTGTACTAAATGTTCAGGATAGGAAACTGCAAATTCCTACTCATCAATTAGCAGTATTCCTTGGGAAATGCCGTTTCCCATGATTAGCTCCTATAGGTGAGATCAGGATGAGGTTCAGAGATGACATTCAAAGCTTAAGCTCATAGGTGTAATGGCCCAGCCTCCACTTGAAATGTTTGGTCACCTACATAGGATCATGAATCGCTGATCTGATTTCATGGGCAATCAGGATGCTAACTGGGTGTAGTACCTTGCACCTCTATATGGTCAGAAAAGCCACTTCTAATCAGTCAATCAGATGGAGGCAGCTCTCCAGTCACTAGGAGATAGGATGATTGCTGGGAACCAGCCCATACACCATGAACCTCAGCACTGAAAGCCAGACAACCAGGTAAATTTGCTACGGTTGGCAACTGTGAAGTTCTTATTTTCTAGTTCACACATGAAGTACTTTCCATTTTTAAAAAAGGGTGGAAAGTCAGAATACTGACTTAATGGTGATAAAACCATTGCATTCTTTAGTCAGTCAGCCACCCAGTAAGAGATCACTGAGGGGTGGAACAAACAGGGACTAGAAAACCAGGGGTACTTGACTTCCATGGGGCACATGGTGTTCAAAGAGGAAGCACCAACCCCCTAACTGGCAGCTAGGGTGTCAGGAATTAAATGGCAGTCTTGCCACACAGCCTGGGTATACCCTGCCATTAATTGGCCATTAAGCACTTCAATTGGCTCAAGTGCAAATAGGCCCACATGTTACTTACTCTGCGACTAGTAAAATTCCAGCTGAGGTAGGTAGGCGTTGCCTTCCCCACAGTCCTCTATCCACCACACATATCAGATTGAACACACCAAGCACAAACTAGTGGCGAGTCTGCATTTGAACGGAGGAGTTGGTGGGTGCACAGAGACATTATGCAGGGTTCAAAGTTCAGCTCATAGTTACAAGATGAATTACCCAAAGGTGCCTGTCATCTGTGCAGCTGTACATCAGTCCACATCTAGGAGGGGATTGCAGGCAGTAGAAAAACTTGTAGTAGTAAATTGGCAAAAAGAAAACAAAATAAAAATGCATGCAACATTACTATCCCTGCCAACATTGTGAAAAAAATCCTTTCCACCTCTGACACTCTCTACAGGCACAATGTATCACTTATCATTCTACTAAAGTATCAGTTAGTGAAAACTAAAACATGCTCACTGCAAATTTGAGAGATAAAAACAACAATAGAGCTTAGAGATTTTAATATGATTCAATATGGTAGATCATCACACAGAAAACAAAACCAGTCACTTAAAGAAATGTCAAAAAGAATATATGGTGGTCAACTCTTCATGCATGGACCAGCACATTAATCAGAAAGAGAATGAGATTGTGGAATTGTATATAAAACATGCATTTCCAACATTGATAGCTTTTAAAAAACAAATCAAAGTCATAAAACTATTTTGATCTCACCTGTTTGGGAGCAGAAGTCTGAGATAATGTAAGCTACAGTAGAACAGTCAGAAATCAATGTCAAACAGCACAAATAGTATACTGCAGAACGCAGTAGTTGGAAAAATGCATGATTAAACATGAAGCTAGCTAACACATATACGAATATCACAGACATCAGCATAAAGCTGTCTTTGAGATATTTGTTAGGTAGGCTAGCCAGTAATATTAGAAATGATAGTAAAAGTTTCTTTCAATACATAAGAAACAAACAACAGGCAAAAGTAGACATTGGATTAGTGGTGCTGGAAGAGCACAGCAGTTCAGGCAGCATCCAACGAGCAGCGAAATCGACGTTTCGGGCAAAAGCTCTTCATCAGGAATAAAGGCAGTGAGCCTGCAGCATGGAGAGATAAGCTAGAGGAGGGTGGGGGTGGGGAGAGAGTAGCATAGAGTACAATGGGTGAGTGGGGGAGGAGATGAAGGTGATAGGTCAAAGAGAAGAGGGTGGAGTGGATAGGTGGAAAAGAAGATAGGCAGGTCGGACAAGTCAAGGAGACAGTAAGTGAGCTGCAAGTTTGAAACTAGGATGAGGTGGGGGAAGGGGAAATGAGGAAGCTGTTGAAGTCCACATTGATGCCCTGGGGTTGAAGTGTTCCGAGGCGGAAGATGAGGCGTTCTTCCTCCAGGCGTCTGGTGGTGAGGGAGCGGCGGTGAAGGAGGCCCAGGACCTCCATGTCCTCGGCAGAGTGGGAGGGGGAGTTGAAATGTTGGGCCACGGGGCGGTTTGCTTGATTGGTGAGGGTGTCTCGGAGATGTTCCCTAAAGCGCTCTGCTAGGAGGCGCCCAGTCTCCCCAATGTAGAGGAGACCACATCGGGAGCAACGGATACAATAAATGATATTGGTGGATGTGCAGGTGAAACTTTGATGGATGTGGAAGGCTCCTTTAGGGCCTTGGATAGAGGTGAGGGAGGTGGTGTGGGCACAGGTTTTACAGTTCCTGCGGTGGCAGGGGAAAGTGCCAGAATGGGAGGGTGGGTCGTAGGGGGGTGTGGGCCTGACCAGGTAGTCACGGAGGGAACGGTCTTTGCGGAAGGCGGAAAGGGGTGGGGTGGGAAATATATCCCTGGTGGTGGGGTCTTTTTGGAGGTGGCGGAAATGTCGGTGGATGATTTGGTTGATGCAAAGGTTTGTAGGGTGGAAGGTGAGCACCAGGGGCGTTCTGTCCTTGTTACGGTTGGAGGGGTGGGGTCTGAGGGCGGAGGTGCGGGATGTGGACGAGATGCGTTGGAGGGCATCTTTAACCACATGGGAAGGGAAATTGCTGTCTCTAAAGAAGGAGGCCATCTGGTGTGTCCTATGGTGGAACTGGTCCTCCTGGGAGCAGATACGGCGGAGGCGGAGAAATTCGGAATACGGGATGGCATTTTTGCAAGAGATAGGGTGGGAAGAGGTGTAATCCAGGTAGCTATGGGAGTCAGTGGGTTTGTAAAAAATGTCAGTGTCAAGTCGGTCGTCACTAATGGAGATGGAGAGGTCCAGGAAGAGGAGGGAGGTGTCAGAGATGGTCCAGGTAAATTTAAGGTCAGGGTGGAATGTGTTGGTGAAGTTGATGAATTGCTCAACCTCCTCGCGGGAGCACGAGGTGGCGCCAATGCAGTCATCAATGTAGCGGAGGAAGAGGTGGGGAGTGGTGCCGGTGTAATTACGGAAGATCAACTGTTCTACGTAGCCAACAAAGAGACAGGCATAGCTGGGGCCCATACATGTGCCCATGGCTACGCCTTTGGTCTGGAGGAAGTGGGAGGATTCAAAGGAGAAATTGTTAAGGGTGAGGACCAGTTCGGCCAAACGAATGAGTGTGTCAGTGGAAGGGTACTGTTGGGGACGTTTAGAGAGGAAAAAACGGAGGGCTTGGAGGCCCTGGTCATGACGAATGGAGGTGTAGAGGGATTGGATATCCATGGTGAAGATAAGGCGTTGGGGGCCGGGGAAACAGAAGTCTTGGAGGAGGTCCAGGCTCACTGCCTTTATTCCTGATGAAGGGCTTTTGCCCGAAACGTTGATTTCGCTGCTCGTTGGATGCTGCCTGAACTGCTGTGCTCTTCCAGCACCACTAATCCAGTATTTGATTTTCAGCATCTGCAGTCATTGTTTTTACCAAAAGTAGACATTGGGCCACTTCAAACTGATGCTGGAAGGCTAGTGATGGGAGATAAGGAAATGGCTGGAGAACTTAATAAGTACTTTGCATCAGTCTTCACAGTGGAAGGCATGAGTAATATCCCAACAATTAAAGGGAGTCAGGGGGCTGAGTTGAGTATGGTTGCCATTACAAAAGAGATAGTGCTAGAAAAGCTAAAAGGTCTAAAAATTGACAAATCTCTTGGCTCCAATGGGCTACATCCTAGAGTTCTGAGGGAGGTGGCTGAGGAAATAGTGGAGGCATTGGTTGAGATCTTTCAAAAGTCACTGGAGTCAGGGAAAGTCCCAGATGATTGGAAGATCGCTGTTGTAACTCCCTTGTTCAAGAAAGGATCAAGACAAAAGATGGAAAATTATAGGCCAATTAGCCTAACCTCGATTGTTGGTAAAATTCTAGAACCCATCATTAAGGATGAGCTTTCTAAATTCTTGGAAGAGCAGGGTCGGATTAGAACAAGTCAATATGGATTTAGTAAGGGGAGGTCATGCCTGACAAACCTGCTAGAATTCTTTGAAGAGGTGACAAGTAGGTTAGACCAGGAAAACCCAGTGGATGTGGTCTATCTAGACTTCCAAAAGGCCTTTGATAAGGTGCAACATGGGAGGCTGCTGAGTAAGGTGAAGGCCCATGGTGTTCGAGGTGAGCTACTGGCATGGATTGAGGATTGGCTGTCTTACAGAAGGCAGAGAGTTGGGATAAAAGGTTCTTTTTCGGAATGGCAGCCGGTGACAAGCAATGTCCCACAGGGTTCAGTGTTAGGGCTGCAGCTGTTCACGTTATATATTAATGATCTGAATAAAGGGACTGGGGGCATTCTAGCAAGGTTTGCTGATGAAACCAAGTTAGGTGGACAGGCAGGTAGTACTGAGGAAGTGGGGAAGCTGCAGAAGGATCTAGACAGTTTGGGAGAGTGGTCCAGGAAATGGCTGATGAAATTCAACGTGAGCAAATGTGAGTTCTTGCATTTTGGAAAAAAGAATACAAGCACAGACTACTTTCTAAACGGTGAGGAAATTCATAAAGCCAAAGTACAAAGGGATCTGGGAGTGCTAGTCGAGAAGTCTCTAAACGTAAACGTGCAGGTTGAATCCGTGATTAAGAAAGCGAATGCAATGTTGTCATTTATCTCAAGAGGGTTGGAATATAAAAGCAGTGATGTGCTACTGAGCCTTTATAAAGCTCTGGTTAGGCCCCATGTGTCCAGTCTTGGGCCCCACACCTCAGGAGGGACATACTCGCACTGGAGCGTGTCCAGCGGAGATTCACACGGATAATCCCTGGAATGGCAGGTCTAACATACGAGGAATGGCTGAGGATCCTGGGATTGTATTCATTGGAGTTTAGATGGTTAAGGGGAGATCTAATAGAAACTTACAAGATAATACATGGTTTGGAAGGGGTGGACGCTAAGAAATTGTTTCCGTTAGGAGGGGAGACTAGAACCCGTGGGCACAGCCTTAGAATTAGAGGGGGTAAATTCAGAACAGAAATGCGGAGACATTTCTTCAGCCAGAGAGTGGTGGGCCTATGGAATTCATTGCCGCAGAGTGCAGTGGAGGCCGGGATGCTAAATGGCTTCAAGGCAGAGATTGATAAATTCTTGATGTCACAAGGAATTAAGGACTACGGGGAGAATGCTAGTAAGTGGAGTTGAAATGCACATCAGCCATGATTAAATGGCAGAGTGGACTCGATGGGCCGAATGGCCTTACTTCCACTCCTGTGTCTTATGGTCACATTCCCACAAAGACTGATTATCTTTGAAAAGATATTTGACTTCTAACAACCAACTGAAGAGATCACATAACTTGAAATTTGGTTTTAGGATTTTTATTTGAACTACTAAACTAAAACCTAGACTAACTAAACCCTATTTTTGTCGGCAACATACTCCAAAGAATCTCCATTTAATTTTTACATCAACCAAAAATCTCACATCACAATTATACTTTAACACTGTCCTTAAAGATGCTTTATTCTCCTTGCTTGTTTTTCCCTTTCTCCATCAACTAACATCTAATTTGAGAACTAACTTTCACTTTGATTCCTTCTCTCTAGCCCATGCCAAGCAAACTGTTAATTTTCCTTTTGATCATCACAAACTCTATCTGTTCAACTCAAGCTACAGAGTCATACAACACGAACAAACCCTTCAGTCCAACTCGTCCATGCCAACAAAGTTGCCCAAACTAAACTACTCCCATTTGCCTATATTTGGTCCATACCCCTCTAAGTGTTTCCTCTTCATTTACCTGTCTAAATGTCTTTTAAATGTTATAATCATAACTGCATCTATCACTTCCTCTGGCAGTTAATTCCACATATGAACCACTCTCTGCAAAAAAGTTCCCCCTCATGTCCCTTTTAAATCTTTCTCCTCTCACCTTAAAAATATGCCCTCTAGTTTTGAACTTCTCTACCCTGCTATTCACCTGATCTATGCCCTTCATGATTTTATAAACCTCTATAAGGTCATCCCTCTACCTCCTGAGCTCCAGTGAAAAATGTCACAGCCTATCCAGCCTTTCCTTATAACCCTCCAGTCTTGGCAACATCGCTAACTCTTTTCTGCACCCTCTCCAGTTTAATAATACACTTCCTAAATGTGGCCTCTCCAAGTTCATATACAACTGCAATATGACATCCCAACTCCTATACTCAATGGTATGAGCAATGAAGGCAAGATGCTAAATGCTTTCTTAACTACCGTGTCTACCTGTGGCGCAACTTTCAAAGAACTATGTACCTGAACCTTTTGGTCTCTCTGTTTGCCAGCACTACCTAAGGTACCACCTTTAACTATATAAGTCCTACCCTTGTTCATCTTATCAAAATGCAACATCATGAATTTATCCAAATTAAACTCTTATGTGCCATTCCTCAGCCAATTGGCTAAATTAATCAAGATCCCTTTGTAATCTTAGATAACCTCCTTCATTGTCAGCAATGCCATTAATTTTGGTGTCATCCACAATTTACTAACCATTTCTCCTAATTTCTCATCCAAATTGTTTACACAAATGAGAGACAACAGTGAACCCAGCACTGATCCCTGTGGAATACCACTGGTCGTAGGCCTCCAGTCTGAAAAACAACCCTCCAACATTACCCTCTGTCTCCTATAGTCAAGCTAATTTTGTATCCAACTGGCAAGTTTTCCCTGAATCCCACATGATATAACTTTACTAATCATTCTACCATGCAGTACCCTGTCAAAATCTTTACTACAGTCCATGTAGAAAACAGAGTCTAGATTAGAGTGGTGCTGGAAAAGCACAGCAGGTCAACCAGCAACTAGGGAGAGAATAGAGCTCATTAAAGATCAATGAGGTCATCTATGTGTGAAACCATAGGAGATGGGAAAGAACGTTTCACATCAGTATTTGCTATGGAGAAAGACATGGAAGCTAGGGAACTTGGGGAAATAATTATTGATAATTTGAAAACAACCCACTTTACAGAAAAAGAGATAGATAAGTCTCCAGGACCTGATCAAGTTTATGTTGTGGGAAGCTAGGGAAGAAGTCACCAAGCCCCTAGCAGAGATATTTGTATCGTTAGGGTGGCTAATGTTGTGCTTTTATTTAAGAAAGACTGTAATGAGAAATGTTAGAACTATAGACTGGTGAGTCTGACATCAGTGTGGGTATGTAGTTGCAGTGGATTCTGAGAGAGAGGATTTATGTCCATTTGGACAGGCAAGGCCAGATTAGGGATTGTTAGCACGACTTTATGCGAGGGAAATTGTGTCTCACAAACTTGAGTTTTTTGAGGGTGCAACTAAAACAATAGATGAAAGTAGAGTGTTTTCTACATGGAGGCAAAACTGAGGACTGCAGATGCTGGAAACCAGGGTCTAGATTAGATTAGAGTGGTGCTGGAAAACCACAGGTCAGGCAGCATCGGAGAAGCAGGAAAATCGACATTTCGGGCAAAAGCCCTTCATCAGGAATGGAGGCTCCTTGCTGTAGATGATGCTGGGTAATTCCATTTTGCTTTAAATTAAGTAGACAGAGACAAAACATAATCTTCTGAATGAATCACAATCTTCAGTGTTAAGTGATAAGTAGAATGAAGGGACTAATGTGTGTGTTACATACAAGTATGGTAGTCAAAAGCTTTTTGTAGTCAAATCTATTGAGATAGAATTACATTGACTTTTACTTACTTCATCTCTCCTAGTTTCTTGCCAAGTGTAGAACTTACATTATTCAAAGCTGCTGAAGCTTTCTGCCCTGTGGCATTAAGAGTCTCCTGTGTTTTTTTATATCTTTTGGAAAGAAAGAAACAAAAATAAATTAAGGGTGAAAGACAATACTGAGAAGAGGAACATGAGTTCTACAGAATCTTACTTTTTTAAAAACTTCAAATGTTATTTGTCACTGTATGAAAAAGAACACAAAGTCCAGATTATCCATCTCATTTAATTGTGATGAACGTGAGTAACATGATTTTCAATGCAACCTACATGTATTCATCAGCACCAATGTAATCTCAGAGGAGAAGAAAGAAAATGCTCTAAAGAAAAGACAAGTCACTTTAAGGGGAAAATAGTTCTGGAAAATACCTCATCCCCTTAAGATAGTCCAAAAGAGGTTCCAAAACAGAATAGTGACAACAAAATATGTTGCACAATATTCTTCTTACCACTTGCATGCAACAATATCATTTGCTTCCAAGTCCTCATCCAGTTTCTTTAGCGAGATTGCAGTGAAACCCCACTCCTGCATATGCAAATCTAACAGTTTGATTGCAGTTGTTCACCATTAAAGAATTAAGAACAAAAGTTCACACCTTCTGTTCTTTAAGAGTATTTTGTTGCTATTATATGTTATAAGTATGTTGTATTTCAGAAAACAATTTTACCGTAAACACATAGAAGAAACAATTTAAACCTCTTAGAATCAAAAAAGTACCTTGAGCATAGCAGGAGGCTAATCACAAATTTATTGAGCAATCAGTGATTAAACTTGATCTACCTGCCCTTCCCCCGGTCAGTTGTCTTAACATCTCAAGTTTACTGACATTAATATGTCTTCTCACGTGTAGATATCTCCCATAGCAACAATGATCTACACATGGAGAAAGAAGCCAGTTGTGCTTTGTTGTAGATGAACACAAGATCTGACTGAGTATGACATCACATCAAATCTGTCTGCACTAATTTGCTATCTTGAAAAAAAAAGTAAAAGGAACAACTACTCTTTATCACAGTTTTCAGTATGTTCATGATAAATTATAAATAGGGTTGATAAACCAAAATGTTCAGAAGTGAAACAAACTCAAGCCCAAATTTGATATTTCATTTTATCATTGTTGTGTTTAGGGATTTTCAGTATTTGACCTTTGAAGAGGAAGTTAGTATAACTGATGCAAAAAGGATTTAAGTTAAAACTTTCTTTCATGGAGTTAGATTCACAGGATAGCCACATGCTGAAGATACAGATCAGAAATCAGAATAAGTAATCCAAATATCTTAGAAAAAAATTGCATTCTAAGGTTGAGAATGCCTTGTCTTTCTATGTCTGCAATGAAGGGCAGGTGTGGTCTAGGCCAGGCTACTTGAAGAGCTCTGAACTTTTGATGTAGTCAGTCATGTGTTTTGCCACTTCACCTACCAACTAGGAGAGAACAGTACATTTTTTCCCTCTCCAGAGATAGTCTACATGCTAATTTGAAGTGAGAACCATGACTGTTTATTCAGTTACAGACAAAAATAAAATAGTCTCACAATTTTTATCTCAACACATCTCTCTAAAGTATTAACTAATCCGCTTTCTTAAAAACTAAGTTGCCTATGAGATCTGCCCATGTACATCCTGTTCAGAAAAATCAGGACACATTCAAACTGGCCAATTAATGCTCCATCAGTTCACTCCAAGTCATCAGCAAAGTGTGGAAGCGGTCACTGACAGCAATTATGTATGAGCAACTTGCTCACCAATACTCATGAAATCAGGTGGAAAATGCTCCACTCGTTAAAGTCTCATCCAGAAACTTGGTTGTGGTTATTGGAGACCAATCTTCTCAGTCTCAGGTCATCAATGCAGGAGTTCCTGAGGATATCAGGCCAAAACATCATCAGCTGCCTCATCAATTGACCATTCCTCCATCATAAAATCAACAGGACAATGTTTGCAGATGATTGCAGAGTGTTTAATACCATTGACAACTCCTTAAATATTGGAATAAAAACAGGAAGTGTTGGAGAAACCCAGCAGGTCTGGCAACACTAGAGAAAGAAACAAAGCTAACATTTTGAGTCTAATGACTCCGCTTTAGTTCTTCTCTTTACAAATGTCAAACTTGCTGAATTCTCCACACTTTTGTTTTTCTTTCAGATCTCCAGCACCCTCAATATTTCATTTTATTTCCTTAAATATTGGAGCAGTCTATGGCCAAAAGCGGCAAGACCTGAAAAATATTCATATTTGGGTTGATAAATGTCAGGTAACAAGTGCCAGGCAAGGACCGTCTCCAAGAGAAGAAAGGTAACTATTGGCACTTGAAATTTAACAGCATTACAATCACTTTCCCCTCCATCAACATCCGAGGTGTTATCACTGACCAGAAGCATAACTGGAGCAGCTATATATAGTGCCTACAATAGCAGGGAAAGATTAGGAATTTGGCAGCAAGCAATTCTGTTCCTGAATCCCAAAGCTTACACACTATCTACAAGTCACAAGTCAGGAATAAATTGGAATATTGCCCACTTACTTGGATTAGTGAAGGTCAAATAACACTCACTTAGCTCAATACCGTGCATGACAAATCTGCCTGTTTGATCAGCTAATTCACCACTTATCCATCTGATCCATCATTTTAAACATTCATTGCTTCTGTCACCAGTGCATAGTGGCAGTAATGTACCATATACATGATGCACTGCAACAACTCACCAAGGCTGTTTCCACACACCTTGTAAAATGTGACTTTTACGACCTAGAAGGACAGGTATAGTAGATGCCTGTGAATACCACCAACTTGAAGGTCCCGTCCAAGTCTCAGAACATCCTAACTTGGAACTATGTTGTCATTACTTCAACTTTTGAAATAAATATTTCTTTTATAATGAGTATAATAATTGCAGATGTAATCTAATATTGAGATGCAAACAATCCATAAGAATTAAACAAGGGTGAACGTTGACAGTTCACACAAGACCGATAGCCACTCAACTGTGGCTTGGCAACAAGATAGTCAGCTCTCAATTCATATCCAAATAGTAACATTTCATCAGCTCAAAATCAATGCAAAGTTGTGCTTACTTTCAAAAACAAACTGATTTTAAAGCAATGCTTCCATCACATTCATTTCACAAAAGTTACCTGTAACTATGCAACAGTTTTTAAAATATTAAATTTAAGATTTGAAATTGATATTCAGGATAATATATGCAATATCAATCTAGCATATTTCATAGTCCATTTCCCAACAGGGAAATAAAGGCAACAGTGTTTTTCTTCTGTCTGGCTGATGGTTTGATGTATTTCTAACTCTAACTACTCCTATGCTTAGTTTGAAGGAAACATTGAGGTGAAATTAGATTCATTCAAAGGCACAAGAAAGTAAAATAGGTAAAACTGAATTGCAGCATGTGGCATTTATTTTATTTAGCTTAAAAATACTTTAAAAAGACATAAAATTGCAAGGTTGCAATTTTTCCCAATCTACTCACATGAAGGAAAATGAAGCAGACAGGTAGGTTGAAGTTTGTATGACCTGCACTTATCTGCCATTTCCTTTCTCAGGTTCTTCAAATAGGTGAAAAATAGATATCTTGCGAAGTACTCATTCAACACACTATCAGGCTTTAAATAAACTATTTGAAAGTAGATATGTAGATTCCAATTCTGGTATAAATCTCTCTGGATGCCAACAACCTACAGCTACTTTAACCAAGTTTGAGAATACAACAATGAGTGATGGAGAGCATTCAAATTTGGCTACTTTAATTTAATGCTTGCGATGTCCACAAATACAGCTATCTATTTTTGAGGTGGACAATTCAGGATCCAATGCAGCAAATATACACCACCAATGTAAATGGGAGAAACGTTCATTTCAATTTTTAATAGATGTTTCTATTAGTTAAAAATTATCCAGCATCTCAAAACACAACTTGTATCAAGCAAATAAATATTTTGATAAATCACAGCAAAGCGTTCCTTCATACAACAGCAGGAATAACATGCACTAGTTTTAATCAAGTTGCAGCAAACTCCTCCACTCAAAAACTTACATCACAGAAGTCTGCATGTCATGCCAGCTTTTGCTTAAGTTGTGTTTTATTTCATTCAGTGGAGTAATGCCCATCTTCTGTTTTATTTCCACTAGATGCTTCTCCTTGGCACTTAAAACTTGTCTCAAGGTAGAGATTTCATCTTCTAGCTGACATTGAAAGAAAACATTTAATTCTTCATGCACACCTTCAAAATAGAAATTTTAGTAGGTTTATATTATAATCAAAGTCATAACCATCTTCTAGCCTACTGGACTTGCTGAGGTAAACAAATGCATAAATTACCGTAATACTGAGTGCACTTTGCAAATCTATAAGCCCTAACCCCATAAACATCAACTGTATAGACTAGAGAAAATGTGAGTTGCAGTTTTTACTTTTTAAAATACCTACTTTTAAGTATACTTTTTTCACTAGAATTCTTGACAGACTATGCAATTGCTGTCATTGAAAAGGCAACCTGTTTCCATGTTTTTCATCAGCAGGGCACTGCCTCCCAAGATGAATTGGAGAAAATTCTTGCTCCAAGTCAGACAAGCAATCCAATATTTCAGCAACAGTAGAAAACTTGAAGTACCAGGAAGCTACAGTTGTGTATTGTCAACATACAGTTAATGCTATGTTTATGGGTGATGTAATATGTAGAGACTTGGAAGACACCAGAGAAGCAGGAAGACTAGCCATAATTGCAGGAATACTCCGCCTATGATAGATAAGAATATATGTGTAGTCCTATCCAGCATGACAACAATGAAGAAGCATTGGAGGTGGTTTGTGTAGTCAACAATGTCAAAGGCAGTGGATAAACCAAAAAGGATAAGGAAGGATAGTTTACCAAAAATGCCTGCAAATCAACAAGGTTTTTAAAAAGTTTCTTCTTGATATTGGAAATGCTGCAGTTACAATGTTTCATTTGTTGTCTGAGCATCTTGTGCTGAGTTTATTCAGAAACTCTGGTGATTTGCTCCTACAATAATGCTAGGGAATACCAGGATGCTGACACACCAATATTGAAGGGACAGGTAGAAACGTCCAATTCAGCTTTCATGGGAGGAGCTTATTTCTGGAGGGGTGGGGGAAGATTCAAAGCATTTCCTCGGAGATAGAGATAATCGGAGATCAAGTTGTATGACAGATACATAGAGATGTACAACATCAAAACACACCCTTCAGTCCAACCACAACATGCCAATCATGTCCCCAAATTAAACTAGTCCCATTTGCCTGCACTTGCAGCAGTACTGAGTATCCCTTCAAGTCTTTCCTATTCATGAACTTATCAAATGTCTTGTAAATATTATAACTCCACTTGCAACTACCACATCCTCTGGCAGTTCATTCCACACATGAGCCATTGTGTATTAAAAAAATGTTGCCCCTCATGTCCTTTTTAAATTTTTCTCCTCTCACCTTAAAAACATGCCACCTAGTTTTGAACTCCCCCACCTGAAGCCATTCACCTTACCTATGCCCCTCGTAACTTTATAAACTGCAATCAGGTCAGTCCTCAACTTCCTAAGCTCCAGTGAAAGAAATCCTCATCTTTCCAGTCTATTTTTAAATCTCAAACCCTCCTTTTCTGAACTCTCTCTAGTTTAATCATATCCTTTGTATAACATGGCGATCAGAACTGCACACAGTACACCAGAGCAGGCCTTCACTAACATCCTGTACAACCTCAACATGACATTCCAATTCCTATACTCAAAGGTCTGAGCAATGAAGGCAAGCATGCTGAACACCTTCTTAACCACACTGTCTACTTGTGATGCAAATTTCAAAGAATTATGCACCTGAACCCCTAGGTTCTACAACAGTACCCAGGGCCCTGTCATTAATTGTATAAGTTCTGTCCTACTTACTGGATTAGGTTCGTCCATTCTGCAGTCATATTGTACCAGTACAAGTGGAATGCAGTTCAAGTCCAAAGACAAAGAGAAGATTTGAGCAAACTCCTCTGTTCTTGTGAATATCAAGCCTCTCCACTATTGCTACAGCTGCAGTTATTCAGATAAGTGGGAAGCATTTCATCAACACTCCTAAATTATAGACATGCTGAAGAGTTTCGAAATATCAAAGTGGTGAACCAGAGTTCTCAGCACATAAATATGATTGACTCAGTTAAGCTTCTGGTCAATGATTATGCTGAAGGTGAGGGTGGCAAGAGCTTTGGGAAAGTGATCCTTTTGAAGGTCACAAGATGGGTGTGCTTTCTGCTTTTGAGATGGCCACTATCAGCAGTGCAATGATGCAAACATTATCTGTCATTTGGACCAAGCTGGAATATTACCTATGCCCTGCTGTCAGCCGATATGGGCTCCTTCACGATCAGAAGCATTGTGAATGGAGCAGTGCACTATGTTCAGCTACGTGCAAAAAGATCCCTCCTCTGACATCATAAAAACAGTCAGCCTGGCAAAATTTTTTTTTCTTTATTCATTCACGGGACGAAGGCATTGCTGACTAGGGAGTATTATTACCCATCGGGTAGTTAAAAGTCAACCTCATTGCTGTAAGTCAGGAATCACATGTAGGCCAGACCAGGATGGTCGTTCCCTTCATTAAAGGACATTATTAACTAAACAGAAACCAGGAATCAAACCCAAGACACTGCAGATCCTTGTGGCTCAGCTAATGTCTGGAAAAACCCAAAAGTCATTGGGAAAAGCTTGGAAATTTGGGTATTAAGTCAATTTTGTTTTAAAGTGAATTATTTTCAATAGAATTCAAAGCAATAAATTTCATATTTTTGTGCAGTTTTGTGGATTCATTAAAGCTAGATTTATAACTATATTTTTTTCAGATTACCTTGGCCAGTTCTACACCAAGATCTTCTTTTTCTTCAGGGAGCATTCCAAGGTCAATATCAGAACCCAAGTCACTAAAACATCTGGCTTCAAGAAGTGCTGTTAAAATATAAGAATATTGTTGTATTCCCTGTTTCTGTTTCAAAGTTAGAACTTGAATTACACAATCACTCCTGAGCTACTGAATATTTTCGTATCAGGACTGAGGATTATCAAATGTTAACTGCCATTTAGCTTTTCTGCTGTACACTGACATGAGCTGCTTTGTTACTAGAAAAATTGGAAACAGAGCTACAGACTGAAATCATCATTCCTGATCTGTGAGTAGATGGAAGATTGTCAACTTATCAAGCAAACATCTTGTGAACAAGCTGTAAGCTTTTATCATCACATTTTGAATAATATTGACGTAGTTTTTTTAAACTTATAATATTTTATACTTAGACACGCACAATTCCTAGGTACTGATGGATTCACCCCTGGGTTTAGATCGCTGAGCTGTAATGCACGGGGAAATTTTTACACTTCATTTTTAGGTAGCAGTGGTGTTTCTGGCAGCCTTGGTTTAAATACAAATGTGGAAAAGGCAGGAGATTGGCACCAAGGATAAAGGATGAGAGAGCTAGTGCAAACACATTGGTATGAATAATCTCCTTCTGCACCATAACACATAACCTAATGCACTTTTCATTGAAAAGGCACCAATTTCTTGGCTTAATGGTAACTGTAGAGTGGGGGTATGCCATGCCATGAGTGTCTGAGTACAATTGTGCTGTGGCTGATGGTCCACCGTGCCACAAGAATGCTGAGTCTTCAGTTGCTAGATCTGGTTGAAGTCAATCCCACTGAGCATGGTGACAATGCAATATATCACAATGGAGGGTATCCTCGTGAAGAATGAACTTTGCTCCACAAGGACTATGCATGGTCCCTTGTATTGATGCTCCATGCCTTCTCCTAATCCCACTTTTGCCATATATTCACTTTACCCCTTAACTTTCGATATGTGCTCAGCAAAGACTTTTACATACCCACCTCAATGAACTTCAGGCATGTGATATTAACATCTTCTTCCAAAGTCTTTGTCTCTGTGCCCACTGCTTTGGACAGGAGTCCTCTCTCCATTCCATGTGACATTAGCCACCTTCATTTCTCTGCTCTCCTTACCCACTCTAATCTGTCTTCCTCTGAATTGCATTCACTCCATTCTCTCAGGTCAACCCTGACTGTATTATCAAATCTGCCAGTAAGGATGGTGTTGTCACCTGGCTTGCTGACCTCTAACTCACAGAGGCTGAATGTCAACTCTTGGACATTTCTTTCTATCTCCCCTGGATCGTGACCTGACTGTCAAATATGTCCTGGAAACAACAGCTTCATCTCCCCTCCACAGCTCCCTTTCTCATAATCCCCCAACCCCTGCACAACCCTCTTCTACCCTCATCCCAAAATTCATAAACAGGACTGCCCTAGCTGACCCAGTTTTTCAGTATGCCTCTGCGCCACTGAACTTATTTCTTCTCAATTTGACTCTATTTTGTCTCCAGTTATTCAGTCTCTTCCTGCTTACATTCGTGGTTCTTTTGAGGCTTTATTTCAGCTCCATAATTGCCAATTTACTGGCCTCAGCCACCCATTTTTCACCATGAATGTCCATTCCCCACTCGGACATTCTGAAGGTTCTCCACTTCTCTTGAAATGAGACTTGAACAGTCCAATCAACCACCTCTCTCCTTCACCTGGCTGAGCTTATTCTCAGTTTGAACAACTTCTTCAATCATTCCCACTTTCTCCAAGTCAAAAGCATGGCTATGCGTACCCATGTGGATTCCAGCTAAGCCTGTGCCTTTGTGGGGTACGTGGAACATTCCTTGTTCCAGTCCTAATCAGGCCCTAACATACAACTCATTCTCTGATACACTGTTAATGTCATCATAATGTTTCCTGTTTTTATCCAGAATTGGATAAGTTCATCAGGGTGGCATGGTGGCACAGTGGTTAGCACTGCTGCCTCTCAGCGCCAGGGACCCGGGTTCAATTTCCGCCTCGGACAACTGTCTGTGTGGAGTTTGCACATTCTCCCCGTGTCTGCGTGGGTTTCCTCCGGGTGGTCCGGTTTCCCACAGTCCAAAGGTGTGCAGGTTAGGTGAATTGGCCATGCTAAATTGCCCGTAGTATTAGGTGAAGGGTTAAATGTAGGGGAATGGGTCTGGGTGGGTTGCTCTTCGGAGGGTCGGTGTGGACTTGTTGGGCCGAAGGGCCTGTTTCCACACTGTAAGTAATCTAAGCAGTTTCACTTCTAATTTCCATCCTTCACTAACCTAGTCCATCACTGATTCTTCCTTTCCTTGACTTCACTATTTCCATTTCTGATGACAGGCTATATGCTAGTATTCACTACAAACCCACCAACTTCCAGTTATCTTGACTATATACACTCAAAACCTGGTTCCTGCAAGGACTCCATTCCATTCTCCCAAATTCTTCATTGCACCTATTCTGATGACACCTTCCACTGGAATACCTATAGCATCATCCCCTTTTACCTCATAGGCAAGAGCTCTTGGCCAGGTCTAACCCATTTCCTGTTTTTCTGTCCTCACACTTGCCCCTTTTTCCAGAACAAGTACAAGGTTCTCCTTGCTCTCACTTCCAATCCCACCAGTCTCCACGTTCAAAGGATCATTACCTTTCATTTCCTTTCCCTCCTGTCAATATTCCACATGGACTTCTCTCTGTGACACTCTTCTACACTCCTCCATCATTCCTTACACTTCCTCATTCTCCCAAGGCACTTTCCTATGCAATTGCAGAAGGTGCAACACTTGCCCTTTTACCTCCTCCTTTCTTAGTGCTTAAGCCCCCAATAACCTGTCCCACTGAAGCAGTGGTTTACTTGTACTTTTTTTCAATGTAGCCTACTGCATTTGATGCTCACAAAGTAGTCACCTTTAGATTGTTAAATTGCTGAGACCAAATGCAGCCCAAGTGACCGTTTGTGGAACTCTTCTGCTCTATGTGTAAGATAATCTCTATCTTCCAGGTGCTTGCTACTTCAATAAACCATTTTGTTTTCATACTAACATTTCTGTCCTTGGTCCATTGCAGTATTCCAATGAAGCTAGAGGAACAACACCTTATTTTCCACTTAGTCACTTTACAACCATCAGGACCCTCCAACAACCCACCACCCAGGCCCTTCCAGTGCATTTTGTTTGTCTCTTTTTGCTCAGCAGAGCTGATTTACATTCTTGTAATCAAATGTATTGAGATGTCTTACATCTCAATATTTCCTTTATTATTAATACTCCCTTTCTCTTTTGCTCTGGGCACCCTCACCTTTTGTTCCATCTGCTTCTCCTCCCACTTTGTCATTAACATAAACACCATCATTTTCCAACCTACTTCACTGTAGTCAAAAAGTGTGTTTGGGCTTGAAGCATTAACTCTCCACAAATGCAGTCAAAGTTTCCCTTGTGTTTACTTCAGATGTCCAGTATCTGGCATATTTCACTTTTATTATGTTGGTAAGAATGCCTTTGACAAGGCTGAAATCTATCCTGTTTAATTGCTTTTTTGATGCTTTTAACAAGCTTGATACATCTGAGCATTTCAGAGACAATGTCTAGAGGGGTCCAGACTTACATGACAGCCTGGAAAGGAAAGCAGTTTTCTATCCCTTAAGGAATTCCCAGGTGAATAGGTCAATTTTTAAATAACAATTTAATAAAATTGACAGAGTCATCACTGAATTCAATTTTTACCAGGTGCTCTGGTAGGAATCGAACCAGAGTCCCCAGAATACTATTTTTGGGTCTCTGGATTGCTAGTCCAATAACAATATCACAACACTATTGTCTCCCAATTAGTATTGTAATTCCAGACTCAGAACTCAGCATCTGAATCATCTATATGATAAGGTTGTAGATATACAATCCACTGAACACGAAAAAACATACTTCAGCCAAAAGTTTCTTGTGCACTTTTACATGATGGCTCCATGTGTTTGAGGTACACAGGAAAGCAAATATTTAGTGCTTACTGAGCTGTTCTGTAACTGCAACCTAAGAGAGAACTGAGATAGAAAGAGTAAAGAAAAGCAGAAATGAATACAAACATTACAAATATAAAATAATCTGTTTAAAAAATAAGTAGACTCAAGACAGTCTCAGAAAATATAAACAAATTTCTTCTCTTCTGATTGCTGTATTTAGACCAGTGATTATAGACATTTTGAAATACAGACAACCAGGAGCCAACTGATTTTTCACCTAACCCTACCATTAGATTGGTGTAAACAACTACACTATAATTTAAACAAGAAGTGATTTACAATCATACTTGGTTACAGTAGCAGGTCCTTGTGTGACACTGCTAAGGTTTTATTTCTTTTGAGGTTGGAGTTAAGGTTGATAACTATAGTACAACCAACAGTTTTACCTTGAGTCTTAACTGAACTACCCTAATTCCCAATCATTTTGGGGCATCCTTAGTCTAACACTGGAGTATAAAGTTGTGAAAGTATTCTACTGCCTAAACACAATTATCCTTAAAGAATATAATTTATTTTAGTCACAGTTTCAAACTAAAAACCATACTGTAAAGAATCCACAATGGCTACTTCCAAGGTATCTTAATTAATAAGTCTTAACAAATAAGTCTTGAAGCAAGCCTCAAGACCGACAAAACTTACACTTTGTCACTTGCATACATAAGCACTTTTTCTTACAAAACAGTGATTAGCTTCAAAAGAAATATATAAACTATACAGCACTTTGGGAAGTCTTAAAACCATTAAAAGCGCCATGTTAAACAATTTCTTCTTTAGAAAAATCAAATTAACTATTTCCTTTCCAAATGCCTTTGGAGCTGAGGTGCTTACTTTAAATTTAAACGGTTTAAACCCTTTGTGCCAGTACATTTGGTGCAACGTTTCAAGATTCTTCCAACTATGATGATAAAAGCAAGTTCATTCAGTAATGCATCCTGAAACAAACCACGAATAGAAACTGCTGGAGAAACTCAGCGGGTCTGGCAGCATCTAAACAGAGAAAAATCACAATTTCGAGAAGACTCGAAACGAATGCTGCTCGACCTGCCGAGTTTCACCAGCAATTTCTATTTTTCTTTGTTTCAGATGTCCAGCCTCCATGGTTTTTTGTTAATTCAGTTTCCCCTCTGCCCAAACCAGGGGGACAGGGAAACCGATCCACAGGGCAACCGCATCTCCTGGTACTCAGTCTAGTTAATATTGCTGGTCATACCTAATCAGAAATTAAGTTTCCCAAGTCAAACATTCAATGCTAAATTAGAAACACATCTGATTTAAACTGAGCAGTGACTCCAGCTCAATGACATTGACAAGACATTCTCACAAGGTTTTGGAATGATGCAAAGGAAATCGTTGGAAAATTTAACGATACTACTTTTGGAAAAGTTTCGCTATTCCCCTTTCTCCTGTGGGGTGTATTGAGGATATGGAGGCGAACCCTTACCTCCCTCATTCAGCTCCATTATACTCCTTCTCAATCCTGATCCGCTGGGAACTGGACTCCTCGTTCACACCTGCACTCCGCTCCACCTTCAGGATAGAGGACTCGCACGCTCCTCCGATACAGCAGCGACCCCACTGGCTGGAGGACTCGCACGCTCATCCGATACAGCAGCGACCCCACTGACTGGAGGACTCGCACGCTCATCCGATACAGCAGCGACCCCACTGACTGGAGGACTCGCACGCTCCTCCGATACAGCAGCGACCCCACTGGCTGGAGGACTCGCACGCTCATCCGATACAGCAGCGACCCCACTGGCTGGAGGACTCGCACGCTCATCCGAAACAGCAGCGACCCCACTGACTGGAGGACTCGCACGCTCATCCGATACAGCAGCGACCCCACTGACTGGAGGACTCGCACGCTCATCCGATACAGCAGCGACCCCACTGACTGGAGGACTCGCACTCTCATCCGATACAGCAGCGACCCCACTGGCTGGAGGACTCGCACTCTCATCCGATACAGCAGCGACCCCACTGGCTGGAGGACTCGGACTCTCATCCGAAACAGCAGCGACCCCACTGGCTGGAGGACTCGCACGCTCATCCGATACAGCAGCGACCCCGCTGGCTGGAGGACTCGCACTCTCATTCAAAACAGCAACGACCCCGCTGGCTGGAGGACTCGCACCCTCATCCGATACCGCAGCGACTCCAGTGGCTGGAGGAGTCGCACTCTTCTCCAATATAGCAAAAACTCCGCTGGGAGGAGGATTCGCACTCTCATCCGACGCAGCTCTCCAATACTTTCCCCAATGATATAGTTAAAAATTACACATCACCAGGCTTTAACAGGTTTATTTGGAAGCACTAGCTTCAACCCACAGATATAGTTCAACCAGCTCATTTTTTAAAAATTTCAAAACTATACTTTATTCATAAAACCATCTATAAGTACATACAAATGTTCAAAATCAGTTCTGTAGTCTTTGCAGAGAAAAAGCAAAACATTAGAATTTTGAATTTCTCAGAGCTTCTTGACAGTTGCAAAAAACAAAAGCATTTTTTACTAATCCAGGAAACTATTTATGTTCGTTTCGAGGCACCTGAAGGGTCTGACAACTGAATGGACGTTCATTATACTTTGACAGAATTAGTGGTCTTTCCACATTGCACCTTAGCAGTAGAAGCCCAAAGTTTTAGGCCATCCCTCAGCATGTAGTTCTGGACGTTGGAATGTGCCAGCCTGCAATAAATGGTTCAGGTCAACTTTATACACTAGAAGACCAATAGATTTTGGGCAGATCAAACAATGTATTTCAACAAATCAATGTATTTCAACAGGTTCAGTCAAGGTGTTTGTCCTGGGGAACAGCCTGTTGAGCACAAATCCTACATAATGAAGCTGCTCAGGATGAATGACGATGAAAACCGCTGCATCTCTCTTTAAACTTCTTTGCAAAAGCACATTCCAGAAGATGTGTTGTAACTGCTTCGAGGCACTGTGAGTTGGCACACAGAGACTGGGCGTACATGAAGAAGCTGACAGGCAGTGCCCTTCTCATCACCAGGCAAGCTACTTCTTGGTGCTTGTTGGGAAGTTTTGATGATGAGACATTCTGCCAAATGACTTTAACAGTCTCAGGGAACCACACAATAGGATCAACCTCTCCTTTTCTCGCAGAGTCTCAAGAACATTATGTGATGATCATTTTCTGATGGACTTGTGGCCAGTTATTTTTCTTTGTAAATTTCTCTGTGAAGGACAGGTGATATGGAATGGCCCAACTGCACTAAGGCCAGGCCCATCCTTCACAACACCGAGGACAGATAGAAACTCGGTATGTGGTGGCATGTGGTGTTTGTGTACCGAGGGCTTGTACATACAGCTTGATGCAACCACATACAAAGGTGGCCATCAGGATGATAGCAACATTTGGTATGTTCTACCCCCATTGTCCAGAGCATTATACATGGTATCCCTGTAGACACAGTCCATTTTTGACCACAGATGAAGTGGAAAATGGCTCTGGTGACTGCAGTGACACAAGTTTGGGGAATGTGCCAGACCTGTGCCACATACAAAACCACCGAAAGTACCTCACACCAGATAATCAGGTTTTTACCCACAATAGAGAGGGAACGGTGCTCCTATCTGCCCAGTTTCTGCCTCACTTTGGCAATACTCTCATAGTAATAGTTATAGAGATGTACAGCATGGAAACAGACCCTTCAGTCCAACCCCTTCTCCCAAATGTTTTGCACATGCCCCAGTCCATCTGAACCATATTCCCAGTACCTTTAGATAATCTGACCTGACGATGAAGGAGGTAAAGGGGTGGTTGGCCTAGCTCCCGAAGAACATGGCCTCGTTCTTGCTTTGATTTACCTTGGCTCCTGAGCCCAGTTCAAACTCACCATAGATGCTCCTAAGTCTGTGCACTGACAGTGGATCCAAGCAGAAAACGAAATAATCAACTATGTACAGATAGGCTTTGACCTGCAGGCCTCCATTGCCCCAAATAGTCACCCATCACAGGCTTGTATCTTTCCTGATGGACTCAGGAAAAGGCTCTAGACAACACACATCAGAGATAATACTTAACTCCACTATCCTGTTTTTTTCCCCTCTAACTCATGAGTCCCTTACTGATTAACAATCTGCCTGTTTCAGTCTTAAATGTAATTAATGATCCAACCTTGATAGCCCTCTGCAGTAAAGAATTCCACAGGTTCACCACCATCTGATAGATTAAGTTTCTCCTCACCTCTGATTTATGTGCACCACCACTTATTGTGAGAATAGGTCATAGATTTTCCCTTAAGGGGAAACAACATTTCTGCACATATCCAATAAAGTACCCTAAGAATCTTGCATGTTTTAATAAAATGACTTCTCATTCTTCTGAATTCCAATGTGTACAAGCCCAACCTGCTCAATCTCTCCTCATAAAACAGTACCTGGTGTCAGCTTCATCTCTGCACTGTCTCCAGTACTGGTATGTCAGTTAATCTACTGCTTATACCAGTTTTGTTAATGGGACGTCATATGACCAAATTGATTGAATTTCTCAAAGCAGTGACCCACTGTGTACAGGAAGGCAATACAGTTGATGTGGTCTACTTAGGTTTCAGCAAAGTTTTGATAAGATCCTGCATGGGAAATTGGCAGAGAAGATAAGAGCTGATAGGATCCAAGCAAAGTTGACTAGTTGGACCCAGAATTTTCTGAGTAGCAGGAAGCATAGGATAATGGTTGAGGGGATGTTTTCATAACTGGAGGAAGGTTCCACAGTGATCAGTGTAGGGACCTTTGCTGTTTGTGGTTTAATGTAAATGATTTAGACTTAAATATGCAAGGGTTGATCAGTAAATTCATAGATGAAATGAATTGGTAGGGTGACAAATTGTGAGGATGATTACCTTGACTACAGGAGTATATAGATGGGCTGGTCAGATGGGCTGATCAGTGGCAAATAGAATTCAATCTGGCTAAGTGTGAGATGATGCACTTGGGCAGGTCAAACAAGGCTAGGGAATCTATGATGATTGACAGGATCTTGTGAAGCACAAATGAGACATCTTGGTGTGCATGCTGACTGGTTCCTTCAGGTAGTTAATGTGGTTAATATCCTACAACCTGCAACACATTATTGATGCGGATGAGCACCTCACCTTTACTTCTCGCCTTTAAAGAACCAATAATCCTTAAACAGATCATTGTTCAGAGCAAACTGCATAGCCTTCAGGACAACATTGACTACAACACCATAAAATCCTATCATGCCAACCACTGCAAGATGTGTCAGAGTGTTGACATGGATACTACCATTACACATGGGGACTACCACCACCATGTACACAGCAGGTACTCATGTGACTTGTTCAATGTTGTCTGTTTTATACACTGCAGGCAAGGATGCCCCAAGGTACATTGGTGAGACCAAGCAGATGCTATGACAATGGATGAATGGACGCAGTGCAACAATCACCAGATAGGAATGTTCCCTCCAAGTCAGGGAACACTTCAGCAGTCAGGGACATTTGGCATCGGATCTTCGGATGATCATCCTCCAAGGCGGTTTTTGGGATACACAACAACACAGAATGGCCAAGCAGAGACTGATAGGAGAAAGTGAGGACTGCAGATGCTAGAGATCAGAGCTGAAAATGTGTTGCTGGAAAAACGCAGCAGGTCAGGCAGCATCCAAGGAGCAGGAGAATCGACGTTTCGGGTATGAGCCCTTCTTCAGGAATGAGGAGGGTGTGCCAAGCAGGCTAAGATAAAAGGTAGGGAGGAGGGACTTGAGGGAGGGGCATTGGAAATGCGATAGGAGGTTAAGGTGAGGGTGATGGGCTGGAATGGGGGTGGGGCGGAGAGGTCCGGAAGAAGATTGCAGGTTAGGAAGGCGGTGCTGAGTTCGAGGGTTGGGACTGAGACAAGGTGGGGGGAGGGGAAATGAGGAAACTGGAGAAATCTGAGTTCATCCCTTGTAGTTGGAGGGTTCCTAGGCAGAAGATGAGGTGCTCTTCCTTCAAGCGTCATATTGCTATGGTCTGGCGATGGAGGAGTCCAAGGACCTGCATGTCCTTGGTGGAGTGGGAGAGGGAGTTGAAGTGTTGAGCCACGGGGTGGTTGGGTTGGTTGGTGCAGGTTTCCCAGAGGTTAAGTCAGTCGAAGGAGGGTGTTCAGAGTGAGGACCAGTTCAGTCAGTCGAAGGAGGGTCATAGTCGCACAACCCCGCACCGCCCATTTCTACCTCCTGCCCAAAATCCACAAACCTGACTGCCCCGGCCGACCCATTGTCTCAGCCTGCTCCTGCCCCACCGAACTCATCTCTGCATACCTCAACACAGTCCTGTCCCCCTTAGTTCAAGAACTCCCCACCTACGTTCGGGACGCCACCCATGCCCTCCACCTCCTCCATGATTTTCGCTTCCCCGGTCCCCAATGCCTTATCTTCACCATGGACATCCAATCCCTGTACACCTCCATCCCCCATTGCGAAGGACTCAAAGCCCTCCGCTTCTTCCTTTCCCACTGTACCAATCAGTACCCTTTCACTGACAGAGCGCCTCATCTTCCGCCTAGGAACCCTCCAACCACAAGGGATGAACTCAGATTTCTCCAGCTTCCCTCCCTCTACCTTGTCTCAGTCCCAACCCTCGAACTCAGCACCACCTTCCTAATCTGCAATCTTCTTCCTGACGTCTCCGCGTCCACCCCCACTCCAGCCTATCACCCTCACCTTAACCTCCTTCCACCTAGCGCATTTCCAACGCCTCTCCCCCAAGTCCCTCTTCCCTACCTTTTATCTTAGCCTGCTTGGCACACTTTCCTCATTCCTGAAGAAGGGCTCATGCCCGAAACGTCGATTCTCCTGCTCCTTGGATGCTGCCTGACCTGCTGCACTTTTCCAGCAACACATTTTCAAGCAGAGACTGATAGTCAAGTTCAATACCATTGAGGGTGTCCTCATCCGGGACCTGGGGTTCATGTCACACTACAGGAGACCCTACTATGCTATACACTCTCACACACACACAAGCGCACACACACACATACACACACACACACTCTTACATACTCACACACTCACGCAGACCCTCTCTCATACACACGCTGTCTCTCAGACACATACACATACAGCCCCCACACTCATAGCCATGCGCACACCCTCTCACACTGACTTATACTCTGCCATATTCATGCACACACTATACCAAACACACACATATGCAAACACACACTTACATGCACACACACATACACACTCGCTCTCTGTCTCTCTCTGTCTCTCTCTCTCTCACATGCATGCACACAGACACATATAATTCTATGGGGTGAATTTGCATTTGCAGAATTATAATTACATTCTATTTTGTTCAAAAAGCACACAATCTGCAGGCAGTCAATCCTTGTAACGTTTAATAAATTCCCACTTTGGAAATAGAACCAATCTGACTCAAGATTGAGCTACAGAAGGACTTTAACCTCACACCTTTAATGCATTGTCTGAGCTGAGATGTCACCATTTTTTATAAAACCTTAAGTTATCTTGAGAATGTGAATTGAAAGAAGTTCTGGGATTTACATATTAAAGAATCAAAACCTGCAACGCATTCTAAAAGATGAAAGACTTAACAGCAATCTAGGTTTGTTCAATATATCGTATCAGTTGCATGACACTATGATCTTTTGCTATAAATTCTGTCTTATGATCCTGCTCCACAACCAGCTGTTGAAGGAACAGCGCTCTGAAAGCTAGTACTTCCAAGTAAACCTGTTGGATTATAACCTGGTGTTGGGTGATTTTTAACTTTGTCCACCCCAGTCCAACACCAGCACCTCTGCATCATGGTTAAGATGGCATGTGACATATTTACATATATTAGATGAGGCATAGAATTTATGCCAGAAGTTATGCCAGAACTGTATAAAATGTTGGTCCAGCCACACCTAGGGCAGTTCTAGAAACCACATTATAGGAGGGATTTGATTGCACTCGAGAGTGTACAGAGGAGATTGACCAGAATGTTGCCTGGGCTGAAGGGTTTTAGTTATGAAGAGAGAGTACATAGACTGAGGTTGTCTCCCTTGGAGCAGGGGCTGCTGAGAGGGGACGTGATGGAGATGTATAAAATTCTGAAGAGCGTAGGTAGGATAGACAGGAAGGAACTTCTCCTCTTGATGAAGGGATCAATGACCAGAGGGTGTAGATTTAAAATAAGGGTTAACAGATTAGGAAGGGGCATGAAGAAAAACCTTTTTAGCCCAGAGGTTGGTGAGAATCTGGAATTCACTCTCTGTAAGTGTGTTCGAGGCAGAAATTCTCATAACATTTAAGAAGTATTTAGATATTCACTTTCAATGCCAAGGCATGCAAGGCTATATGCAAAGTGCTGGAAAATGTGTTTAGAATAGTTAGGTGGTTGTTTTTGACTGGTAGACCAAAGGGAATTTTTCTGTGCTGTAGACCTCAATGACTCTATCTTTCCATAGAGAAGGGGTGAAAATTGTTCACACTATTTCCAGCGTGTGGAACTAACACACAAAAAGCCTCATCTTGTTAACTAGGAGAGAGTCTTCTGGTTAGACAAAGCAAGCGGTAGTAACCATTATCACAAACATCAGCTCACATAATGTAGTGAGCTGACATGTCCATACAACAGTTGTGCTGTTTTTTTGCCAATTATTTTAAGTCTGTGCCCTCTACTTTTGATTCTTTTGCTAATGGTAATTATTTATCCTTATCTATTCCAACGGACACTTATAATTTTGATCTTCAGTTCTGCAAGAAGTACTGCCTCAGTTTCGTCAATCCCTGACAACACAACGTAACGTCCACATCTTTGGACCCATTCACATGAATCTTTTCTTGGACCCCTTTCTTGACCTGTGCTACCATTTTCAATAATTATGCATGCATTCCCCAATGCTCCTCCACTTTCCCCTCTTTAGAAGTGCACACCTTGCTTTATGTTGTCTCTTCTTGTTCTTCCTATTTTGACCAGAGGTCATCATATCCAATAGTAGTTAAGGAGGCTTTTCACCTTAACCTAATTTAGTTCTGAAGAAGAGTCAAAATCTTAACTCTTTTTCTTTCTCCACTGTGCTGCCAGATCTGCTGAGTTTCTCCAGCAATTTCTGTGTTTGTTTTAGGATGGTTGCCTCAGTTCTAGGAGCTCATTTATTTAATCAGTTTCAAATAAAGTGATACAAACATTTATTTTGAAAAGATCCATAATTGTGCATCTTTTAATTTAGTTTCAAATTTGTCATAACCCAAGGGATGGCCATGGGCACTTGGATTGGCTCTAGCTATGCCTGCCTCTTTGTCGCTATGTAACATTCCCTCTTCAGAACCTATGCAGGCACTGTGGCCCAATTCTTCTGCTGTTACATCGATGACTGTTTTGCCACAACATCCTGCACCCAGACTGATCTGGCGCAGTTCATCGACTTCACCCATAACTTCCACCATGCCCTCCCCTTTCTTGACCTCTTAATTTCCATCTCTGGCAACAGTCTACAGACAGACATTTACCACAAATGCTCAGACTCCCATAACTATCTGGACTACACCTCCTCCCATCCAGCGTCCTGCAAGAACTCTGTCTGGTTTTCCAATTCCTCTGTCTCCGGCGCATCTGCTTAGACGAGGAGACATTCCACTCCCAAGCATCCCAGATGTCCACCTAAACAACGTGCTCCCCCCCCCCCGCATCATCCAGAAAGCCCTCCACTGCACCTCCTCCATATCCGGCTCCACTGCTGTAACCCCGCCCCTCCACTTCAAACACAATAAAGACAGGGTCCCCCTTGTCTTCACATACTGCTTCAACAGTCTCCGCATCCAACGCATCATCCTTAAACACTTCTGCCAACTCCAATTAGACCCACCACCAAGAACACCTTCCCCATCTCATCCTTCTTGGCTTTCCGCAAGGACTGTTCCATTTGCCAATCCTTAGTTCCAGACACTCACCCTACCAAACCCTTTGAACACCTGGTACTTTTCCCTGCAACCATAAAAAATGCAAAACCTGTTGGCACACCACCCCCCTTACCTCCATCTGGGGCCCCAAACAGTCCTTCCAGGTGAGACAGAGGTTCACCTGCCTCTCGTTCAACCTCATTTACTGTATCCAGTGCCCCTGATGTGGTCTTCTCTATATCGGGGAGACCAAATGTAAACTCTGGGCACATTTCGCCAAGCATCTCAGCTAGACCTGCAGGGGCCGATGGGGCCGACTGCACCTCCTAGTGACTGCTCATTTTAATTCCTCCTCCCACTCCCTTTCTAACATGTCCATCCTTGGCCTCCTCCATTGCCAAAGCAAATCAGATTGCAAATTGGAGGAACAACATCTCATCTTCCGCCTGGCCAGCCTACAGTGTGGAAGACTCAACATTGAGTTCTCCAATTTCAAATAAATTTCCTTTCCATCCTCCAACTCCTCCCTTCCTTCCATTCCTCTGGCCGACACTTCCTTCCAGCTATCAGCTGGATTCATTCCTCCCAATGACCAACCAGGTTGTACCCTCTACCTATGTTCACCTATGGGCAAAAGTGAGGACTGCAGATGCTGAAGATCAGAGTCAAGACTAGAGTGGTGCTAGAAAAGCACAGCAGGTCAGGCAGTATCCAAGGAGCAGGAAAATCGACATTTTGCACAAAAGCCCTTCATCAGGAAGGATATATTCATCTAGCCCTACCTCACCACTTCACCCCTCACCCCACTCAAAACCCTCCCCGTCCAACTTTCCTTTCTTTTATCTACAGCTCCCTTTACACCCACCCCCAGTCCTGAAGAAAGGTTATATCTGAAACGCTGAGCTTTCCACCTCCTGATGCTGCCTGACTTGCTGTGGTATTCCAGCCTCCTGCTTATCTATTTTGGATTCCAGCATCTGCAGTATTTTTGTCTCTGAAAGAATGGGCACAGCAGTAAAAAGACTTTGCTCAATAGTATGTACGTTTGGCAGGCATTGGTGGAACATAAACTGAATGGAATAACTGAGTAACTGAAAATCCATCATAATATAACTGTAATAAGCATTTACTGAAACTATAAATACTTTACTAAGGAATTATCAGTCCTGGTGCCTCAATTATCTATATCAATGACTTGGAGGAGGGGGCAGAGTGTATTATCTAAATTTGCTCACAATGCAAGAGAAGGCCTGAGATATTGTGATGAGGCAGATGGAGTTTAATATAGAAGAGTGTGAGATTGTGCACTTTGGTAAGGAAAATCAAAAGACAGATTATTATTTAAATGGAGGCAAATTCCATTTGGGTTTGGGATTGTTGGGCTGAAGGGCCTGTTTCCACACTGTAAGTAATCTATAATTGTAACAAAAAAGGATGTATGCTAGCAAGTAAATAAGATAAATAGAATTTTGGCCTTTATTGCTAAGCGTTACCATTTAAAAACAGGAAGGTTTGTTACAACTTTACATGATGTTGGTGAGGCCACACCTTGTGTATAGTTTTAATGCCTGCATTTAAGAAAGGATTGGGGACAGTTCTAAAGAGATTCACTAGACTGACTCCTGGAGTGAAGGGACTGAGAAGATTGGCTTAAGAAGTTCAGTCTTTATTTGTTAGATTTTACAAGAAGATTAGTGATCTTATTGAAATATGTAAGATTTTGAGGGGACATTAAGGAGATGTTTCCACTAGTGGGAGAATGTCAAACTAAGGGCCATAGCTATAGAATAAGAAGAGTCTCATTTAAGACTGAGATACAAAGGAACTTCTTCTCCCAGAGGATTGTGAATGTCAGGAATTCTCTACCCCATAGAGTTATGGCAGCTAGATTACTGGAAGTATTTAAAGAGGAGGTAGATATTTCCTGAAAATATTGAGGAGTTAAAGGGCTATGAGGAGCTGGCATGAAAGACATGTTGAGGCATGGGATAGTTTAGCATGATCTTATACACTGGTTGGCAGGCTCGAGGGGCCAAATGGCCTACTCCAGCTCCTGTTCCTTTTGTTCTAATGTTCTTATGAATGGACTGAATGCATTACCACTTGCTAACTGGGAAATTAAGTTGTGAACAGCAGTTTGCAACAGAATATAGTTAGGTTAAGTGGGCAAATGTTTGTCAGATGGGAATAATGTAGGAGATAGTGGACTTAGCCACTGTGGCAGGAGGAATCTCCAAACATCATTCTTATATAAACGCAGAGAGATTACAGAATTCTACAAGTTAGTATGTTGGTACTGCAAGTGATTTTCTTTTATTTGTTCATGGGATGTGGATGTCACCAGCCAGGATTTATTGCCAATCCCTAATTTCCCAGAGAAGGTGCTAGCGAGCTACATTCTTGAACTGATACAGTTTGTTAAGACGCAGAGACACTCAAAGCGCTTTTGGAAAAAGGATTTTTGACTAAGTGATATTTCTCGATACTCTGAATAAGTATACTCATACTAGGTTTCCTTATCTTTGAAAATATTCGCTTATCATGGAGGGAACACAGTGAAGGTCCACCAGATTCCTGTTATGGCCAGTGTGTCCTATGAGGAAAGGTTAAGGTGACTGCGGCTATGATGTCAATGGTGTTTAACAGATTGAGAAGGAATCTCATTGAAACATATAACATTCTGACAGGACTAGATAGGCTTGATGCAGGAATGATAGTTGCCTGAATGGGGGTGGGAAACAAGGGGCTGCAGTCTTAACATACATGACAGGACTAAAATACAGAGACATTTTTTTCACTGAGAGAAGGGTGAATCTGTGGAATTCTTTACCACAGGTGGTTGTGGAAGTGAAGTCACTGAGTATATTTAAGATAATAATAGATTGAGTTTTAGAAGCTAATGGCATCAAGAGGTATGGGGAGAGAGCAGGGGTATGGCATTGAGATAGAGGATCAATCATGATCATATTGAATAGTGGAGCAGGTTCAATGGGCCAAATGGCCTACTCCTGCTCCTACTTTCTGTGTTTCAAAGCAGTTGAGTATACACAAAACATGTACATAGATTTTTGTATCCTACAGGAATCAAAGAATATTGAGAAAGAGAAGGAAATTGCAGTTAAGGTGGAAGATTAGCCTTGTACCTGTGTTTTTGCTTTTGCCACTGTTTACCTATTATTTACTACCGAGGCTACTTAACTATGTGATCTGCCTGTATTGCTTGAAAGACAAAGCTTTTTACTGTGCCTCAGTACACATGACAATAAATTCAATTCAATTGATCCTATTGAATGGTGGACCTGGTTTGAATGACCAAATGGGCTGCTCCTACTCCTATTTCATACCTAAGATAATTAAAAATAATTTACTGAAAAAAGAAACACGCAGAGTACATGAAAAAAAAATTTATTAAACTGTGGAAGTTTTTCATCGTGGTTCAGCACTGATGTCCTTTGTGCTAATTAGGAATCTCCTGATATTTATTTAAGGTTAGTCATTCCAAAACTAAAATGGGGGTATCTGTTACATGGTCACTTTAGTGATGAAGTGGTAATTAGAATAGACAAAAGAAGAAAAATATAAATTATTTTACAAACCGGTAGCTACTGACATTTGGACTGAAAATCCTTAACAATCTTTAGGCTGGATTCCATTCAATGGATCAGGAGTAGGTTCTGTAAGATTTAAAATAAACTTCTCTCATCTTTGAGACGCAGGTCTTAATTTGCAATTAATTAACTGGCACTACTGAATAACAATAAAATATTCAAAACAGCAAAGTGTCACAATAAAGTGTCAGATTTTATTGGGAGCTCTGTCCATGTGCAGATGGCACACCAGCCACTGGTGAATTACCAGAACCAGCGGCGAGTGGTTCTTGACTGGTATTTCAAGGGCCTCAACTGGTCTTTTGGTAGGAAGGCGATCCTTCAGCCTGCCAGCACTGACAGAATTTTGTGCCTTTGGGAAGATGAATGGCATCTGACCTCCTCACAATACTGTTTTTTTTATGTCTGCTGCTCCTCCATCTTGTGTCTAGGGGGACTTCTAGAACTCAGTCCATTCTGTGAGAACCATCTGATTTCCAGGCAAGAGTGATACAACTGCATTAGAATCTATACAGTGTGGAAGCAGGCCATTCAGCCCATCAAGTCCACACCAGCCCTCCAACAAGCATCCCACTCAGACCCACCCTATCCTATCCTTGTAACCCTGCATTCTCCATGGCTAACCCACCTAACCTGCACATCTTTGGACTGTGAGAAGAAACCAGAGCACTTGGAGAAAATGTAGAGAACATGCAAACAGGGAGAACATGCAGACTTTACATAGGCAGTTGTCCAAGGCTGGAATTGAACCCAGGTCGCTGGCATGGTGAAGCACTAGTGTTAACCACTGAGCACTGTGCCACCCCTACACTGAATCTCAGATGGGAGCTCAAAAGGGCAAATGGACTGAGGAAAATTATAGCAAAAATTGAATTAGTAAGAGTAACATCCAGCAGTCTTCCATTTCATGAGATATTGGTGTGCACCTTTGTGGTGAACACTCTGTTAAATATGGGGCATCTGCAGTAAAAACAACCTAATCTGGGGATTTAAATAAATGTTAAAAGCCACCATATTCCCAGGGGACCAGATGACTGGTGGACAGTTCAACCCGATGGTCACTATGCCTCAGATAAGGGGTGATATTGAGAAGGTAGAACCTTCACGGTGACCTTAGCCATTGCAGGACCTTAAATAATAACTCAGTTATGACTAATCACTTTCAATCATTGTCCTCTATTTTTATCACATGGCAGAAATAGATGCTGTGGAATATGTTAAAAGTTACTTTAACAGTATTAGCAAATGTTAACAAATTGTAACATATACAGAGCAAATATTGGTTGTGTATTTTATCAATAGTAAATATGCATGTGATGTGATAATGTACCCACTGAAATTAAAATAGGGAGAGATACAAAGAATTCTGCCAATTTGTTATAGCGCAGTTTAGCCAACACGACTATTGTAGGGAAGTCATTGTGTATGAATAATGGTCAGGAGGGTGTAAATTTAATTAAAGACAGATTATACGAACCACACTTGCAGTTTCCGTTACATCTGTGACAACTGCAAGGTGCAGAAAAGCACAACTTACCACAAAGTCTTCGCATTTGTTAAATTTTATACGATCACCATTATTACCTTTCTTCCATCTTCAATGAAAGGCAAAGTTTGGACAGAAGGTAGTACTATAGATTTCTTTGAGTCTACATGAGCATTCTCCTTTATTAAAACCAACTCATAAGTGACCATATGTCACCCTGCTCTTCTTATATAATGCCTCCGTATGGCATTTAAGCATGTCATAGAGTCATAGAGTCTTATAGCATAGAAACAGATCCTTTGGTCCAACTTGACAATGCCGACCACATTTTCTAAAATAATCTAGTCCCATTTGCTTGCATTTGGCTCATATCCCTTTAAACCTTTGCTATTTATGTACCAGTTCAAATGTCTTTTAAATGTTTTAAGTGTACCTGAACCTACTGCTTCCTCTGGCAGTTCATCCCATAGATGTGCAAGCCTCATTGTGAAAATGTTGCCTCTCAGGTCCCTTATAAATCTTTCCCCTCTCACCTTGAACCGACGCTTTCTAGTTTCAAATTCCCTTATCCTAAAGAAAAGATCTTTGCTATTCACTTTATCAATGCCCCTCGTGATTTTATAAACAAGGTCACCCCTCAACTTCCTATATTCCAAGAAAAGACCCAGCCTGTCGAGCCTCTCCCTATAGCTCAAAACCTCCACTCCCCATAACATCCTCGTTAGTGAAGTCTTGAAAAGCTGTTTTTTATTCTTACGCTACGTCAGACCCTTGGAAACTGAAATGATCCTTCTCTTTTGCTAGCTTAGTCCAGGGAAGAAACTGCTGTTGGATGAATTTTCTAAGTTCCTTTCTTTCTGGTGGCTTTCCTGCCTGTCACTTGCAGGGAGAATGTCAGAGAGCTTGCAAGTGCAGCTGTTTACAAGAACTGTAACCTCAAGCAATCATGTTTCCACTGGCCAGCAATCAAATGTTGAAAAGCCTGTGGAAAAATAGTCTTCGTTTGGAGACTATTGCATAAGATCAATGACTTTGGGTGAGCATAAGAAAGCTTGTATAGGATACAACATTGGCAGACCTGGCTCAGTGGAACTTCAGTACTATTCTGTTACTATGTTATTTTTAAATATAACATTTATTTAAAATCTGCACCGTATATATCAAGTATTATGGAAAAATCTCATACACTCTACTCCATTGGTCTACTGCCCGACCAGAGAGTGATATAGCTCACTTCAGCCCTCTGCTGGGAGAGAACATCCACTGCCCTAGAAAGAAGGATTTTCCTGCTTTCATTATATACAGGCGTATTTAAACAGATTACGGTCGTTTTCAATCAGGAGTGTATAAAAACATGTTTTATAAAATCCTTGGCAATTTAGCAAACTATTCTTTTAAGAAATTTGTACATTGTAGAAGGAAATATTGTAATACTGCAGCTGTGGAAAGATACTGGGGATAACTGGATTGTGATAGACAGTTTTGATAGGGATTGGGTAGGGTGTGGGAGTCGTGGAAAAATCAAAATTGGTGCAGCAGAGAAAGGGTTTTATGAGCAGATGACCTGAGGCAGAACGAGAGCTCCATGGCATTACTGAGATGGAGTAAATAGTCTTGAGTGATGGAAACAGTGTAGAGTTAGAAGCTCAGCTTGAGGTCAAATGGAATCTGAGGTTCCAAACAATTTGGTTTAGATTCAGTCAGTGGCTTGGGAGACGGATAGAATCAGTGACCAGAGGTGGATCAAAGTCAATTGACTTACTCTCTTTCCAAACTGAAATACAAGATTATTTTGTGTTGAGCCAGTGGTGGATGTCAGAGAAGCAGTATAACAAGCTAGAGATCACTGAGAAGACAATAGAGATGGATGGTAATGAGATAGAACTACATGGAACCTGATATTTTGCATCTGAAATCTTGAGAAGGCGGAGTTTGGACAGCCAGTTGGACCCCAGGCAAAATATCCACAATGACTCATTAAAGCACCGAGGTCAACCCCTCTGTCATTTAAAAACAAACACAGAAAAGCTCACCTCGTCTCGTAATCTGTTAAAATATGAGTGACAGAGAACTCCCAAATCCCACTATTTAAAGAAAATAACATCAACTTATTTTTTATCTCTAAAAGTGAACATGAAAAAAACTATTTGCAATTCTAAGCCCCCCTTTCTCTTAACTGCTTATTGTCTGCCTCCAACTCTATAACAATATACTGCTCCAATATGACACTTATTAAAATTACATCAATTTCTGTGTCTCTTCTTCCAGCTGAGGAGCACCCTGCGTTGTCTTCTCTCTCTTTCCTGTGAGTATGTTTCATGTGAAAATGTACCTTTGATAGAAAGTGTTTCCTAACTTCTCAGAGAGCAAGATGTTAGATCTCCAGGCCTATCTGTCTCAATGGCAGTTGCTCTCTTCAATTTTCAAAATGCCCACATTTTTATACTCCCAACATTGGATTGTCTCATTGGTTTGATGTTCGCAAAACATTTGGTTTTAGCATCCTGGGGCATTAGTTAAATTGTTTGATTAAATTCAAATTGTTGTCAAAACAGCAATCAAAACCCAAACATCGATTTTACAACCAATGTTACACACAAGATGACCCCCGTATCCACGGGTCCAGTTACCATGGTTTCAATTACCTGTCGTATATGTGGCCTGAATGTATAAATGGGAACATTTTAGAACCAGGGACAAGAGGCTTCTGGGAAGGTATGTTTCCCACTTAAATGAATGGGTTCACTCCTATCCGCAGTTTTGGCCTTCCGGGATAGGTACAGGGGGACTACTGTACTTCAACTTTCTAGTACAGTCTAGGACTGCCATCTAGTCATATACACAGGTGCTTGCAATCTCTCAGTTCAGAACAGCATTTTTTTTCTCTCTCTCTCTTAAACGTACAGACACACCTTCAACTTCATAATAATATTTAAAGCCAATCAGGCAATGGTGAGACCACTGGTGTGCCTGTTGCTGGAATTAGGATTCCCTGAATGGAAATCCCACCCAGCAAAAGATGCCAGCCAATCAGAACGCCAAGGAGGAGGTCATGACTACTGCTAGAAAGAAACCCAAAGTCACTAGGGAACAAGGTGTAAATTATGTGAGTTTGGTTGGGGAGGGAGCATTATTTCTGGGGATTGGATTATTGGGTGAGGGCAGTAGGGATCAGGGTTGCTCACTGTTCTACGTTTAGTGGTCTTTAATTCACCACTTAAGGGCTTCAATTGGTGAAGACTGATTATGCAACTTTCTGCTTTGAATGTAATTCCAGTGGATGCAGGGGTGGGGTTTGGGAGCATCACAATACTGCCTTAATCAATGACCGTCTGGCCTTTTTTTTTAGGCATTTTTATTGAAAAAAAGAAAATTTTTAAGATTCTTTACAAAATTACAAAAGTAATACAAACAAGAATAAACATCAATATAAAATTAAATAAAAAAGAGAAATAAAATAATAACCAAAAAAAAGAGAAAGAAAAACCAAACTAACTTCTAATCTATCCTATAAACAACCAAAACATAAATAGAATATCATATATTACTAACAATAAACAATGAAATAATTAAATAACTAGATATATGCTCAAAATGGATTTATATCAAGTCATAATAAAACCCATATTTATTCAGGATTCCTCCTCCCGGGCGTCCCCGAACCAGACAGAACCATTACCACAGCTAGACAAAAGCCCTGGTCAGTATGGCCGAAATATCTGTGTCGATGTAGTTCAAAAAGGGTTGCCATGTTTTATAGAATAATTCCATATTTTGGTGCACCATATTTGTGAGGAAGTCAAGGGAATATATTCCATGACTAACCTGTGCCAGTTCAAAACTCCTGGAGGGCCTTCAGCTACCCAATTCACTAAGATATTTCTCCTTGCACAGAAAGAAAGAATGGTAAATAATTTCCTCCCGTACATATCGGCCAAAGCACTCCCCTTTCCCTATCCTATTGTAGGGATTAATTATCAGTGTGGTTGTCTTTTGTATAAAGTCTTGTATTTGGAAATACCAAAAAAGGTCCCTGTTAGGCAGTCCAAACATCTGGTGCAACTGCTCAAAGGAGATCATAACCTCCCCATCGAACAGGTCTCCCAAGTAGGAGATACCTCTGGACTTCCATCTGTCACCCCTGGCTCAAATCCCAGTGCTCCCACTGTAGGAGTATAAGGGGAGGTTTTTTGCAGGCTACCCTCATCTTGTCGCATTATCTTCCAGGCTTTAATTATATTTAATACAATAGGGTTTTACATTAGTCCATAATAGCTCTCATCTTGTCCATAAATAAAAGATTGATGAGGTGACATTTTGCTTGGGAGGTCTCAATATCTAACTAGATTGATTGTGGGACACAAGAGATCCAACCAGCTACATAAGATAATAAGGAGCTCAATTAATACCTCCTAAAATCTGGGAAGTCCAGTCCTCCCCTTGCTTGTGGGAGCTGCAGCTTTTCTAATTTGATAAGGGGCCGTTTATGATTCCAAATAAAGGAGACGAGCCAACCATAGAGCTTACGCAATGCCTGTCTCGGCAGCATCAGGGGGACCATGACCTTCTGGCCTTTAAGAGCACAAGATTCCACCTACTGTTCCCACAAGCGATATGTATACTGTTGAGGGAAGGATGGATACCAATTGTGGAGGCTGTAGCCACAAAACCTGGAAGTGATTTCAGAGGAACTAGAGGGTTGAAATATTATTCCTCTGTTCAAAAAGTGGGAGAAAGAATAGTCCAAGGACTGCAGGCCAGTCAGACTAATGGTGGTAATGGGGAAACTTCAGAAACCAGTACACTATTGTGGCAGATATTTAACACCAGAACAAATGAAACTGGCACAGATTTTTTGAGGAAGTGAAAAGAGGGTTATGGTCTACACAGATTGTTATGGCTCAGGCCAGACCGCCTCAAAACATTTCAAAAAAGTAGCAAACACTTGAACTTTGCTAGTTGTTTTAAGCAGGTGTAACTCCAAGAGGGATACAATTGGTCAAACCACGTAGTATCAAAACAAAACAGAATTATTTATAAGATTATCAAATGAAATACAAACAAAAGACAACAGAATACTGAATAACTTAACCTCTCTGAAAACCCAACAGATCATCCGAACTTAATGATGCAGTTCCAAATACTTGCAGCAATCCCCATAAACACTCCTTGGCACAAAAGGACAAAAAAAATCAAACACAGGGTCTTACAGGAGAGAAGTCAGAGAGAGAGGAGGAACAGCCTGAACCTGCTTCTTTGGGTTCAGTGAATAGCCAGACTAAACCAGAGAAAAGCTGAGCTGGGAGAACGAGCCAGTCCCCCTTTCATCGTACAAGCATTTTTTAAAAATCTTAAAAGCCTTTTGCCTGAGGCAGTATCTGTTAGCTATGATCAAACTGGCCCTAAAAGCCCTTTAAACATAGACTTTTCAGAGTCTGTGTCTTTTATGACCTCCCTGAAAAAAAAAAGCCAAAGATAGCATAACCTTGTTAAAGGAGCAGCATCGTAACAAGATTTTGGCAAAATGTTTGAAAATATTCCAATGCAGATTGGTTTAAAAATAAAAGGCCTTGGGGACTGTAACAAGCTGGATTTAAAATTAATTCAGTGTCAGGGAGTGAGAGGTCATTGTTGATAGGCACTTTTGTAACTAGAAGACTGTTTCCAGTAAGGTTTCACAGGACTCATTAAAGTCCCCTGATTTTTGTGGTATATAGTAATCATTTTGACATAAATGTAGGGAGCACAATCAAGAGCAGACTAAATGAGAATTGGCTGCATGGTTGATAGTATTGAGGATAGCTATAGACAGCAGGAAGGTATAAATAAACTTGTCAGGAGGGCAAGGGAAGTGGCAAATGGAATTCAACACAAAGAAATTTGAGATGTTGTATTTGAGGAGATTGAATAAGGCAAAGGAATACACGGTTAATGGGAGTACATTGAGGAGATGTCGAGGAAGTGGGGAACTGTGAAGTGAATGTTCATAGATATTTGAAGGTAGCAGGACAGTTTGATAAGGGATAGGAAATCTTTATCTTCATTAAGTATATTACATAATATTGGGACAGACAGGGCTTGCTTTCACTACATAAATCATTAATTAGGCCATAGCTTCCATCCGACCTCATTATATACATGGTATAATTGCATTAGAGAGGGTACAGAGGAGATTTGAAAAGATGCTGCCAGGAATGGAAAAATGCAACTACAAGAATGGATGATATGGCTGGTCCTGGAACAAGGAGGTTGATGGAAAATATGATTGAGTTTCACAAAACTATGACGGGTCTGGATGGGAAGGATGCGTTTAACTTAGCAAGAGGTCAGTAGGACATGGGCTTAAAGTGATTTGGAGAAAGATTGAGGGAAGATGAGGTAACAACTTTTCACCCAGAGGGTGGTACTGGTCTGGAGCTCTCAACATGACAAAGACCCTCAAATCACTAAAAGGTGTCTGAATATGCACCTCGTGTCCCATTTTTTGCAGGCCAATGAGAAAAAATAACACAATGCTGAAGAAATTCGCTTGCAATAGTCGTCTTTGAGTTGGGGGTAAACATTTCTGGCATCATGCCATTATTTGGGAAGTTTGACTCGTTTGATCCTGCCATTGAAGACTAGGCCCAATATGTTTAAAGATTACGTTTTTTTCCCCAGAGAATGACATTGGGGCATATCAAAAGCTTGTGGACCTACAGCTTTTTTGGTTATTAGGAGCCTAACGTTTCCTGAGGCACCAGATACTCAAACTTTTCAAGCGTTGATGGATTTAGTTAAGGAATATTATGATCCCAAGCTACCTCTAATTCTGTAAAGGTGTCACAGATATTTGTGGTACACAGAGGAACCTAAATTATCCGAAGGACACGGGCAGGGAGTATTTAGTTTGGTTAATCAAATTCTGGATAATTGAATGCCAGACAACATAGTTCAGCCAAGCATTGGGACCTTGCAATCTTGCCAGATAATCTTTCCTCTGTACTGCACAGCACAGCATCGCCATGCAGCAGGGATTTTTGGTGACACAGGTAGCTTGCTTGCAGAATAACATGTGCATTTCTGTGTGTAGAATGTTGTGAGTTCCTCTTGCAACTCTGTGTCATTCATAGTTGGGGGATTGGCATTTGTTTGTATGCTGCTGAATGGTGACCAGGTAGTTGGAGCTGGGTCAGTATGAAATGACCCCTGCTCACATACATCAACTTCTCTGGGTTGGATATTGGCAACGTTGTCCTCTACTTCCTCATCCTTCCCATCAGATGAGGCTCATGGCGTTTCTTCCTCTTGGTTGACATTATCCCTTTCTACATGGCAATGTAGTGCGATTCAGCATGCCACAAAAAGCTGTGACACCGTTGCTGGGTAATGCTGGAGAGTATTATGTAGTTCTGCATTATAGCAAGCACACATACATGATTAGCATTTTGTGGTCACAGCTGCAAATTAGGAAAATAGAATTGTTGCTAAACAATGCCAGCTCCTGACATGTTGCCTTGATCACAACACATTACAGATAGGGAAAGCCAGCATAACCTTTCCCTCTCTGCATGGTTGCTCTCATTTGTCTGGAATCTTATTAATCCCATCGTGTGATGGATTGTTCACCTCCTTGATACAGTGGTTAATGGTTGCTTAGAAGAGGCACTAAAAGCCACTAAAAGGAACTGGCTATATAGGAATGAAAAAAGGCTTAGCCACTAGCATAGTTTTCATAGTATCCACATGGGGTCAGGTTGTCTTGAATTAGGGCAAAGAACTCTGTGATGGTCTCTCTGCAGGGCCTAGTCACTTCACTCTCTCAAAGACTTTTAAATATGTCATTCCAATTATGTAAATTCCATTATGCTCTGGGGGTCAGTGCCAACTTCTGTCTTGTTGCCTGTTCTCCTATCATTGTGCTCCCTCCTGTTGCTGCAGTAAAAAGAGTTTTCTGTTGGTAACACGGGCAGATTCCTTGAAGAACTCAGTGCTGTTCAACCATTCATGGAACACTCTGTACAGTGCTGATTGATAGTACTCAGGAACAAAGGATTCCATTGTACCCTAACATAATCTTCTCTTTAAAGGCAGCTTCCAATGTGCCATCCTCTTAGAAATACTGATATGTACTGCCACTTCAATCAGCATCCTCTGTATCCCATATACCCCATTAATCTTTGGCTTAGGTACTTCCTTAGACCATTCTTGTCAAATTGCCAGATTATCCTGTTTAAATACAGAGAAAATCTCAAAGACAGTGCTCCCTGTGAGTCACTCTCCTGTTAGTCAAATCAGCTCTCACCAGAGTAATGTAAGATTCAAACACTTACGAGTGAACATTAACAGGCTGTGTTAAATATAACTATTTACAAGACCTGGTAAAATTGGTGATTTGGCTGGAACTTTACATATTCAGTCTTGTATTCCACTCAATCAGATATCACCTGCACCTTTTACATATTCTTAGAGCAAAGATATAATTAATCCTCCTTTACTTCACATTCACTGTGAGCAAGGTGAACCATCTGTAAGGTGCAGCATTCAATTTGTAGGTTATAAAAGGCACCAGGTTCCCCTTACAAGGGAAGCACATTACTTTGTGGTAAATTACATCTAAATTATATGCAAGCTGTCAACTTTGGATAATTGAGGTTCCTGTTGTGAATGGGTGAGTTTCCTGTTTCTTGACCTTCGTGCCGTTGATGTTATTGGGATTCATTTTGTGGCTGCTAGGGATCTGACACTCTGCCTCCTTTGCAGTACTGCATCTGGTCACCAGTTTTACAGCTCCTCAAATCCATCCCATGATGCTAGTGGTGCCAAAGATGAATCTTCTGAGCAAAATTGATGTCAGCTTGCATGTGATCCAAAGAGAATTGAGATGTCAACATGTAAGTGGAAATGAGGTTAAGAAATCAGAAAGTGAGTCTCATGGTTTAAATGAACTCAGAAGTATTGTTGGGGTACAAATGCCACAATTGGATTCAGAGATGGTTAAACTTTATTACAAATGTGCAGCTGAACTATTCAAAGTCTAACTCTCCATCAAAATCTGTCTGTTTCCTTCTGTTCATTGAGGTCCCTCTCTAAGGTCTAAGCACAATTTTATTTGTCCAAAATTCTTAACAACTTGGATTCAAAACACTTGGTCTTTTTTTTGTGCGGGTGTCAGACTCAGTGACACTCCTGTTTTTTTTCCCCCACACTACCACAGTTAGTTTATTATTTTTTCCCCAGCACCCATGTTGTGTGTGTGCAGGTGTGAGACACAGTGAAAGACACAAGGTGCACGAATCTTTATTCAAATTTCCATCACCAGGAAGAAAGGAAACACGTGAGTAGCCTGTGACCAGCAGTGCCCTTCACATCAAAGGGTAATGCTGTGTGATCAAACAGTGAAGGGGAGGGCAGAGATTAAGTCAAAATAGAGTTGGAGGGGGAAATAATGCACTCCACCCCCTGCGGTGCCCACCTCTCCCTGAACAACTCCAGGGTGTTGGTGGATACCGCATGCTCCTTTTCCAGAGATACCCGGGCTACACTCTTGGTCTTATCTGGTCTACACATCCCATGTCACTATTTGCAGAAAAGCACATCCTAATGGATTCACATCGACAAACAAGCTGGTAGAAAGAAAACATCTTGAGTTTATATACTACAGTAGTGTAATACGCAGCAACTCTTATCAATCACGTAATTTTCCACATCATCAGGAAGAGAAGCTGGAGAGAGAGATACGATGCCCATACAAGGGCTTGGAAGGAGAGAGATTATGCTGTGAAGGTTAGTTTGGTAGCAAGGGGACAGAGGCTGAATGGATGCTTTCCAACTCATGACAAAGGAATCCATGATGTCAAAGCCATAGAGGTATATGGCATAGAAACATGCCCCTCAGCCCAACTCAAATTCCTAAACTGAACTTGTCCCATTTGCCTTTGTTTGGCCCATATCCTTCGAAAACGTTTCCATCCAAGTATCTATCAAAATGTCTTTTAAATGTTGTAATTGTCATTAAATCTAGGAGTGGATAGAACAGAAAGAAGGGCTGAATGATGTGGTTGGACATCGTGAAAAGAACTGGAGGGTAATGTTTGCTTCCAAGGTTGTTGGAGAGTAGTGGGTGATTTTGGTAAAAGGACAGTGAGCCCTGATAGTAATGTGGACCAGTCACATCAAAAATGGATGGTTAAATTATTTATGTACTACATACACCTGAGTGTACACTCTGAGGACTTAATGGAGAAAACACAGCCACTTTATTTGTCACGTATTACAGTTTATTGGTATCATAAAATGTTAATTACCCAAAAACTGCAAAACAGAAACTAACAAACTTAAAAGACCCAGTACAACCCATGAACAAAACCAACATCATCTACAAAATTCCATGCAAGGACTGCCACAAACACTATGTAGGACAAACAGGAAGAAAGTTAGCCACCAGGATGATTGAACACCAGCTAGCCACAAAAAGACACGACCCTCCCTCGTAGCCCTACACACGGATGAAAAAAACCACCATTTCGACTGGGACAACACATCTATCCTGGGACAGGCTAAGCAAAGACATGCCAGAGAATTCCAAGAGGCCTGGCACTCCAACCATAACGCCATAAACAAACACATAGATCTAGATACCATCTACCAACCCCTCAGAAAACAAACAGAAAATGACATCACCACAAACCCCAGGAACCCCATCCAGGAGAAAGATATAAATAGAAAGCAGGAGACAACAGCTTCGCTTCACTTGGAGGTCGCCACTGATGATGTTACCTAGCCAGGTAATGAAACGTCTGGATATCAAACCTACAGCTCAGCGAGCAAACCTACACACAAGAAATGAGTTTTCAATGACACTTTTAAGAGACACAGGTTTTTTTGTTATTTATTTCATCGACATTCACTGTAAGTCAGAATGTAATTGACCCAACCATTAGTAAGTCTTTGTTTTAATGCTTCTCCTCATTGGTCCAGTTAATTCCATCACAGAGCTGGTGGTTTTAGCAAGTTGCTGCCATTTTTCAGAGCCGAAGGACTGATCCATTGCATTCTGGGACTTCAAAGTAGAAATGTCCTGTTCAAACAATTGTATTTCTGAGTAGACTTGAGAAAGTTCTTCCTCCTTACTTGAAAGCTGCATTGAAGGAATTTAAATTTTACCCAAATCAATGTGATTTTTTAGAAACAATTACCCTAATATTTCAGTTTTAATGATTACAATTAAACAAGACTAAGTCAACTGAAATCAAGTAAACTTTAGTCCACAGTAAATGTCAATAATATTACAACATATTAGACCTAGAGTTTATATGTAATTGTATATTAAGTTGAAAACCTACCCAATCTTAATTGTGAACGTGAAAAGTGACACTTGAGACCTTGAACCAAGACAGGCAGCTTTTAAAAAATGCGGCAGAGAACTCTTCTGGTATTCTTGCACCATTCATGTCACTTGAAAATTTTTTGATGTTAGCATTGTAACATCTCATGATATGGGTAGCAAGCCTACAAGCAACATTCTTCAGCTTGCTGGCTTGATTGTGGAGGTGGGTTTTTGGAACCACTGCTATAATTCTTTAAAATATTTATTCATGGGAAATGGGTGTCATTGGCTAAGCCATCATTTATTTCCCATCCGTAATGGCCCTTGAGAAGAGAGTGGTGAACTAGCTTCTTCAACTGTTGTGGATCTTGGGGTGTAGGTATACCTATAGTACTGTTAGGGAGGAAGTGTCAGGATCTTGACTCAGCAAAGTGAAGGAATGGACTTGTTGATCTCAACCAGGATGGTATATGGCTTAGGGGAGAACGTGCAGCTACTAGAGTTTCCGTACATCTGCCCTTGTTTGAGGGTTTGGAAGATGCTGTCAGAGAAATCTGAATGAATGACACAGTTACAGCATATAGTGCTCATGCTGCCGTTAAACGCCAATCATGAGGGAACTGAAAGTGGAAAACAGTGAAGAGGGTGCCAAGCAAACAGGATACTTTGTTATGGATAGTACTGAGCACTCTGAATGTTGTTGGAATTGCATTCAAGCAAGCAGAGAGAATATTTCATTACTCCTCAATTTGGCTTGTCAACGGTGGTCAGGCATTGAAGAGGCATTGGGGCAAGCTATTGGCTGTGGAATTATTAGTTTTTGACCTGCTCTTGTAGTCACAGTATGTGTGTGCTGGTCCAACTCAGGTTCTGGTCAATGACATTTTGTACCCACTTCCAGCTTGCCCTATTGATTGTGAGAAAATTCAGTGATAGTAATGCCACTGAACATTAAAGGGCAATGGTCAGAACTTTTGAGCTTGGAGTGGGTTTTTGCCTGGCACAAACATTATTTGCCTTTTTTTTAAGCTCATGCCTAGATGTTGTCCAGGTCATTCTGCTTATAAACATAAGCTGCTTTAGTATCTTGTGATGTAGACTGGCTTTTAGGATTTTGTAGGAGCGGTTTTTGTGTGTCTGAATTAATTAATAATTAACTTGAACATTTCTGAAGCTATTGTGCTTTTTACAAACAAAGAAGGCTAGTTTTCAGAACTAAATGGATTTTTATTTATCTTGGGGGGTGTGGTTTACAATCAAGCAAGATAAACAATTATGTCTCAAAGATTTTGATCAAAATGCCTGGACTTTTTTTACACTTGGAGGAAACTTTTTCCTAGGATGATGACATCAGCGTGAACGAGGGGGCATAACTACAAATTGAGGGGTGATAGATTTAAGACAGATGTCAGAGGCAGGTTCTTTACTCAAATGGTGGTAAGGGCATGGAATGCCCTACCTGCCAATGCAGTCAACTCAGCCACATTAGGGAGATCTAAACAATCCTTAGATAAGCACATGGATGATGATGGGATAGTGTAGGGGGACGAGCTGAGAATAGTTCACAGGTCGGTGCAACATCGAGGCTGAAGGGCCTGTTCTGCGCTGTATTGTTCTACATTCTATGTTTTATGTTCTAAACCCCTGTCGCTTAGAGAATTTTTCAGTGTCACTTTCAGTTTGGGCAGTTCAACAGTCATTTTCACATGTAAAGTCAATCCTGAGAAAGAGGGGAAATATAATTAAATTTGTTAACATTAGATTACTTGGGGTAAGGAGCTAAGTCCTGGACCAGAAGTGTTTGGATTAAAACTTGAAAAGTTTATTTGAAGCTGAGACTACTTAAACCTTGGTGTGCAATAGCTTCTTCCTGGAGCTGTCAGATTTTCCAGACTGTAAGTTAAAGTCAAAATAAACCTATTGTCATATTAGGAAAGGAATTTTCTGGTGTGAGTACTCTACAAAGGTTGCTTTTGGATATCATACAGCAGTGTTTAGTGTTTTGGGATTAATGGGATTATATATCTGTGTTTCAAAATCTGTGTGTTTGTATTTATGTCTGATTTATGCTGTTATCTTAAATTCCTTTTGCTTAATAAACATCTGTATTGTTAAAAATAAAGCTCCAACATTAAATGCTTATGTTTCAATCAAAAACCACCTTGTTAAGATCAAAACAAAATATGATTTACTAAGGCAGATTAGTGTGGAATCGGACTTGACCAGTAATAACATTAGCTGGAATTGAAAAATCTGAGGGGTTACAAATGGTGCTGAGCACTGCGTAATCAGTGAATGTCCCACGTTTGAGTGTAATGATGGAAGAAAGGTCATTGAAACACCTAAAAATAGTTGTGCCTAGGAAAATACTTTCTAGAGGTCAGGCAGAGATGTCCTGTGACTGAGATGATTGAACTCCAACAGTGTTTCACTGGAGAGTATGAAGTTGAAAAGTGACCCCATAGAGGTTTTATATATGAAGGGCATAGAAGTGAACAGCAAAGGTATTTTCCTGAGGGTTGAGGGATTTCAAAACCAGGGAGCATATTTTTAAGGTGAGAGAAGAAATATTTAAAAAGGGACCTGAGAAACAATTTTTTCACACAGAGGGTGGTTCATATATAGATTGAACTGCCAGGGAAAGTGGTAGGTGCAATGGTTTTGATATAATTGAGTGGTTTGGTAGGGCATTTCAGAGAGTAGTTTAAGAGTCAACTACATTTCTGTAGGTCTGAAGTCATAGAGGCCAAACCAGAGTCCCTGCCCTAAAGAATATTAGTGAATCACTTGGGCTGTTAACCAATAAATAAGGCTTACATGATTGCTATTAGCGGACCCTTTTAATTCATGGTTTTTGACTTCAAATTTCATGATCAGCTATGGTGGGATTCAAACTCCTGACAGCAGTAACCTGGTGCTCTGTATCACTGATTCAGTGGCATTATTACTATGCTACCACCTCCCTTTCAGGCTTCAGTCCTGTTCTGGGAGACAGCATGGTTCATGACAACTCAAAGCAGTAGTGAAAAATGGGAATCCTAGTCTGAAGTTGGGAATTTTTTGAATTGCATATACAAACGTTGTTACTAACTTAGCACAACATGCAAAGTTAAATGTTTTCTTAATAGATTGAATTTTAATAGTGCTTTGTTTTGAAAAGTGACAATTAAAATGAACTGGCATATGAAAGTGGAAAAGTCTTTACAACTCATTACAATGCCCTTTGGCATTGAACAGTTCTGGGTTTCCAATTTACTGTCAACAATAGCCTTGTATTATTGAGTGTCAGTCAGCCATTTGTTCAGTTTTGAAGTACAGGAACAGTAAAGTAACGCAACTTCTTCAAAGTCTTTAATTTCTTTTTGCTCTTGGGACTTTGACACAGTTATGAAACAGAATTTAATTATCAATGCTTGATTGAAAATTAAATCCCAATAATGGTTTTAGTTCAGCAAGGGCTGTTATAGCTGTCAAGAGTACCATGAGTGTTATTCTGACAATTTTGAGCTCTTAGAGGATGATGTTTATTGACAATGTTTTTGAATGGCTGTTTTCTTATTCTGACAGTTTTATGAATGTGATAGATTAAAATTTTAAGTGAAATTTGAATGATTATGTTTGAACCAGTTGTATGAGTTTGGGGAGGAATAGCGAGGAACAGTGAGGCAAATTGGGAGGGGGCAGTGAATGAGAAAGGTGAGATGTAAAGTGTTGAATGGAGTGAAGTTTAGGGTTGGGGGATGGAACTGGTGAGTGGGAAGCAGCAAGAGTTTTTGGAGTAGGAAATGGAGAAAAAAGGGAAGTATTAATGGCTACAAGCACAAGGCAGGAAGAAATTAGTTAGGGAAGTAGTAAGAGTATTATGTTAGTAAAAGCAGCAAGTTGACAAAGTATTTTGGATCGATTAGAGTCATAGAGATGTACAGCATGGATAGAGACCCTTCGGTCCAACTCGTCCATGCCGACCAGATATCCCAACCCAATCCAGTCCCACCTGCCAGCACCTGGCCCATATCCCTTCAAACCCTTCCTATTCGTATACCCATCCAGATGCCTTTTAAATGGTATAATTGTACCGGCCTCCACTGCTTCCTCTGGCAACGCATTCCATACACGTAACACTCTCTGAGTGAAAAAGTTGCCTCTTATGTCTCTTTTATATCTTTCCCTTCTCATCCTAAACCTATGCCCTCTAGTTCTAGATTCCTCCACCCTAGGGAAAAGACTTTGTCTATTTATCCTATCCATGCCCCTCATAATTTTACAAACATCTATCAGTTCAGCCTTCAGCCTCCGACGCTCCAGGGAAAACAGCCCTAGCCTATTCAACCTCTCCCTATTGCTCAAATCCTCCAACACTGGCAACATTCTTGTAAATCTTTTCTGAACCTTTCAAGATTCACAACATCTTTCTGATAGGAAGGAGACCAGAATTGCACCAATGTCCTTTACAGCCACAACATGACCTCCCAACTCCTGTACTCAATACTCTGACCAATAAAGGAAAGCATATCATTCAAATATCACTTAAAATTTTAATCTATCACACTCATAAAACTTCACGATCCTATCTACCTGCACCTCCACTTTCAAGGAGCTATGAACCTGCACTCCAAGGTCTCTTTATTCAGCAACACTCTAGAGGACCTTACCATTAAGTGTATAAGTCCCGCTAAGATTTGTTTTCCCAAAATGCAGCACCTCACATTTATCTAGATTAAACTCCATCTGCCACTTCTTGCCCCATTGGCCCATCCGATCAAGATTCAGTTGTAATCTAAGATGACCTTCGTCACTGTCCCCTACACCTCCAATTTTGGTGTCACATCCAAATCATTTATATAAATGATGAAAAGTAGTGGACCCAGCGCCGATCCTTGTGGCACTCCACTGGTCACAGGCTTCCATTCTGAAAAACAATCCTCCACCACCACCCTTGGTCTTCTACCTTTGAGCCAGTTCTGTATCCAAATGGCGAGTTCTCCCTGTATTCCACGTGATCTAACCTTGCTCACCAGTCTCCCATGGGGAACCTTGTCGAATGCCTTACTGAAGTCCGTATAGATCACATCTACTACTCTGCCCTCATCAATCCTCTTGTTACTTCTTCAAAAAACTCAATCAGGTTTGTGAGACATGATTTCCCACGCACAAAGCCATGTTGACTATCCCTAATCAATCCTTGCCTTTCCAAATACATGTACATCCTATTCCTCAGGATTCCCTCCAACAACTTGCCCACCACCAACGTCAGGCTCATTGGTCTCCAGTTCCCTGGCTTGTCCTTACCACCCTTCTTAAACAGTGGTACTACATTAGCCAACCTTCAGTCTTCCGGCACTTCACCTGTGACAATCGATGATACAAATATCTCAGGACGAGGCCCAGCAATCATTTCCCTAGTTTCCCACAGAGTTCTAGGGTACACCTGATCAGGTCCTGGGGATTTATCCACTTCTGTGCATTTCAAGATATCCAGCACTTTCTCCTCTGTAATATGAACATTTTTCAAGATGTCACCATCTATTTCCCTACATTCTACATCTTCCATGTCCTTTTCCACAGTAAATACTGATGCAAAATATTCATTTAGTATCTGTTCCATCTCCTGCGGCTCCACACAAAGGCCGCCTTGGTGCTCTGTGAGGAGCCCTATACTCTCCCTAGTTACCCTTTTGCCCTTAATGTATTTGTAAAAACCCTTTGGATTCTCCTTAACTCTATTTGCCAAAGCTATCTCATGTCCCCGTTTTGCCCTCCTGATTTCCCTCTTAAGTACACTCCTACTGTCTTTATACTCTTTTAAGGATTCATTCGATCTATCCTGTCTATACCTGACATATGCTTCCTTCTTTTTCTTAACCAAACCCGCAATTTCTTTAGTCACCCAGGATTCCTTATACCTACCAGCCTTTCCTTTCACCCTGACAGGAATATACTTTCTCTGGATTCTCGTTATCTCATTCTTCCCATTTTCCAGCTGTCCCTTTACCTGCGAACATCTGCCTCCAATCAGCTTTTGAAAGTTCTTGCCTAATACCGTCTAAATTGGCCTTCCTCCAATTTAGAACTTCAACTTTTAGATTTGGTCTGTCCTTTTCCACCACTATTTTAAAACTAAAAGAATTATAGTCGCTGGCCCCAAAGTGCTCCCCCACCGACACCTCAGTCACCTGCCCTGCCTTATTTCCCAAGAGTAGGTCAAGTTTTGCACTTTCTCTAGTAGGTACATCCACATACTGAATCAGAAACTTTTCTTTTACACACTTAACAAACTCCTCTCCATCTAAACCCTCAACACTATGGCAGTCCCAGTCTATGTTTGGAAAGTTAAAATCCCCTACCATAACCAACCTATTATTCTTACAGATAGCTGAGATCTCCTTACAAGTTTGTTTCTCAATTTGCCTCTGACTATTAGGGGATCTATAATACAATCGCAACAAGGTGATCATCCCTTTCTTATTTCTCAGTTCCACCCAAATAACTTCCCTGAATGTATTTCCAGGAATATCTTCCCTCAGCACAGCTGTAATGCTATCCCTTATCAAAAATGCCACTCCCCTTCCTGTCTTGCCTCCCTTTTTGTCCTTCCTGTAGCGTTTGTATCCTGGAACATGAAGCTCCCAGTCCTGTCCATCCCCGAGCCATGTTTCTGTAATTGCTATGATATCCCAGTCCCATGTTCCTAACCATGCCCTGAGTTCATCTGCCTTCCCTGTTAGGCCCCTTGCATTGAAATAAATGCAGTTTAATTTATCTGTCCTGCCTTATTCCCTGCTTTGTCCCTGCCTAGGAGAAAGTGAGGATTGCAGATGCTGGGGATCAGAGCTTAAAAATGTGTTGCTGGAAAAGCACAGCAGGTCAGGCAGCATCAAAGGAGAAGGAGAAGGGCTTCCTGAAGAAGGGCTTATGCCCGAAACGTTGATTCTCCTTCTCCTTTGATGCTGCCTGACCTGCTGCACTTTTCCAGCAACACATTTTTAAGCTTTGTCCCTGCCCGCCCTGACTGTTTGACTCGCCTTTGTTCTCAACTGTACCAGTCTCAGATTGAAACCTTTCCTCACTATTTCACTGGGTCTCACCTCCCAATCTTACTAGTTTAAATCTTCCTGAGCAGCTCTAGCAAATCTCCCTGCCAGTATATTAGTCCCCTTCGAATTTAGGTACAATCCGTCCTTCTTGTACAGATCACTTCTACCCCAAAACAGCTTCCAATGATCCAAAAATGTGAATCCTTCTCCCATACACCAGTTGCTCAGCCATGCATTCATCTGCTCTATCCTCCGATTCCTGCCCTCACTAGCTCGGAGCACCAGGGGTAATCTAGATATTCCTAGTCTCGAGGACATCCTTTTGAAATTCCTGCCTAACTCTGTAATCTCCCTTCAGAATTTCAACCTTTTCCCTTCCTATGTCATTGGTTCCAATGTGTACAATGACCTCCTGCTAGTCCGTCTCCCCCTTGAGAACATTCTGCACCCTCCCTAAGACATCCTTGATCCTGGCACCAGGGAAGCAACACACCATTCTGATTTTTCGCTGCTGGCTACAGAAACGTCTGTCTGTACCTGGGATTAGAGAGCCCCGAACACAATCGATTGCTTGGAACCCAACGTACCTCCCATTACTCTAGAGCCAGTCTCAATGCCAGAAACTTGGCTGTTCATGCTATGTACCCCTGAGTGTCCATTACCCCCTACATTTTCCAAACAGCATACTTGTTTGAAATGGGGATAGCCACAGAACACTCTTGCACTACCTGCCTACCTCTCTTACCTTTCCTTGAGTTAACCCATCTATGTGACTGTATCTGAGACTTTCCCCTCTTCCTATAACTGCCATCCATCACATCCCCTTGCTCTTGTAAATTCCTCGTTGCCTCTAACTGCCTCTCCAACTTTGGTCCAACCCATCCATGTAAAAGAAGTTCTAGGGTTTACCTATTAATCAGTCAAAACTTGCATCCCCATTCTAAGTGATTAAAGATTTAGCAGCAATCTAGAATTGTTCAATACATTGTATCAATTGTATGACACTTTGATCTTTTACTACAAATTCTATTATCCTGCCCCACTAGCTATCTGATGAAGGAGCAATGGTCTGAAAACTTGTACTTTTAAAATAAACCTGTTGGACTATAACCTGGTATTGTGTGATTTTTAACATTTTTCAAAGTCTCCTTGTAATCAACTGTTGGATTACAGCCCACATTAAACTGCTGACTTCACTTCCAAAAAGCCATTTTGGTTCCCTCTAATTTTAGTTAAATAGCCTGGTTAATCCAGGAAGTGTCCAAACCTGCAAGAAATTTTCATTGAGGTGCAATAACTATCAAATTGTTATTATCAGGGACACTTTAAGTATTCTAATGTTGACTTTACAAAGGGCAGCAGAGAAGGGGAGAATTTTCTACATCTGTCTGTCTCTAGTCCAATGAGGAAAGAATCACAGAACCATTACGATACAGAAGGAGGCTATACATCATGTTTGTGTTGGCACTAAAGCATAATGTCAGAGAACTACTGTCCTGCCATTGTAAACTTGTGCTTTTTTCCCCTACTTTAATATCATCTAATGCCCTCTTGAATACCTCCATTAAACCTGACACAACAGTAGGCTCAAATTACTCTGTGAAAAGTTGTTTACAAACTCACTTCCTTGCCACTTAAAGTCCCCTCTGAAGTCAGTTGATTATTCTTAATCTGGATTGACTGATGACTGTCCGTCATCCTAAACCTTAGATGCAATGATCAGCCCCCTAAATGCTCCCCCACTACCACTTTATCTACTTTACTCAACATATTCACAAGAACTGGGTTGAATAAAGCCTCCTTTCTTGTTGGGCCGGATACTTGCTGCATTAGGAAATTCTCCTTACACCTCCTCTTTCCCAGTCAATATATGTAATTAAAGTTCCACATTAAACTTCTCTATGATGTTTACACCTTTCTATAATTCCCTTGTTCCTTTAGAATTAGGGGATTCAAATGGATCAAGTATCATTAAGGGAAACTTGAGATATTGAATATAATGATCAGAATTTTTTAGATAAATTTTGGGAAAGTATAAAAAAAATTTGCAGAAAGATCTAACTGGAAGGAGGATTGATTTCAATGTGATGAGAATGATTCAGATCCAGGTAAACCAGAATCACAGACTGACAGGCCAAACTGGAGTGGAACAATAGGCTGTCTTTAAAGAAGAAAAATGTGTTCGGTTCCCATAACTAGGAAAAATACGGCAAACAGAACCTTGTATTGTGAAAGAGCTGGAGAGGTAAGCTGAAGCAGAAAAAACATGTGTACAATGGATTCCAGTTTGATAATACAAGGAAGAATCAGGCTGAATATAAAATGTTGAACTTGGAAGTGGAAGTTGAAATAAGAGTACGGAAGACCGAAAATGAAACTGGCATCCAACAAAAAAAGTGAATACAAATGTTTTCTAAAAGCATATATAAAGTAACAATGCATCCACAATTACATTTTCTAAGAAAGGCAAAAGGAGGATTGGGTTAGTCAGGTACCAAAAAGTGGAGTTACACATGAATGCAGAGGCATAGCTTGAGATAATAAATGAGTACTTTGCCTTTGTCTTCGCAAAGGAAGAAAATGTTGCTAAAATCAGTGAAAGATGAGGTAGTTGAGACACTGGATACATTGAAAATTGATTAAGATAAGTTATTAGAAAGGCTGGTAGAAATTAAAATTGGTAAATTTCCAGGGCTAGATGAGATATCTTGGATGGATACTAAAAGAAGTAAGACTGAAAATGATTCAGTGAATGGCCATAATTTTGTAATTAAATTGATACAGTGATAGTGTTGGAGGACTAAAGAAATGAAAATGTTTAAACCAGTTCAGAAAGTGTGCAAGGACAAACACAACAACTACGGGCCAATCAACTTAACCTCAACGGTGGGAATGCTTTTAGAAGGAATAGTCAAGAAGAAAATTATTATTTGGACAAATATGGATTAATTAAACAAAGCCAGTACAAATTTATTAAGGACAAGCAGTGTTGATAAAATCTTATGATAAATTAACTCGGAGAGTATTGAAAGTAGTATGGTTGATGTGGACTTCTTTTAATGTGCCTTTTAGCAGGTTTGTGAACAAAGGTGGAAACCCGTGGAATAGAAGGGACAGTGACAGGATGGATACAAAGCTGGGTGAATGATAGAACAGAAAAATATTGGTGAATGGTTACTCATGGGAGAATTGGAAGTGGTGTACTGGGTTTCCCCAGAACATTGGAATTACCGACATTGCTTGAATACAGTAGACTTGAGTGAAGGAAACCATTTCGGAATTTGCAGATGACACAAAACTGAGAAATTTGGTGATAAATTTCAAGAGGAGATACAGGCTTATGGAATAGATGGGTGTGTGATAAATGTAATTTAATGTGGGCAATGTGAAGTAACATATTTTGGCAGGAAGAATAAGCAAAGACAATTTTAAGAAAAGGATACAACTGTATAAGCATACAGGATCAAAGAGACCCAGGGCTATAGGTGTATAAATCATTCTCAGTGGGAGGGCAGGTTAAGAAAGCTGTTAATATGCTAAACAGGTTTCTGGACTTCATAAATAGTACCAAAAGTCCAAAAGTAATGGTGAACCTTCATAAAATCCTCATTCTGCCTCAAGTGGAGAATTTTGTCCAATTCCAAATGGCTGTGAGAGGGTGCAAGATAGAGGCCTAGGCTAACAGACTTCAGTCATGTGGATAGAGTGGTGAAGATGGGACTGTTCTCCTTTTTGAGAGGAAATTTGATACAGGCATTCAAAATCACAGGGGATCTGGACAGAACAGGTAGACAGAAATTGTTTCCATTGGCAGAACAGTTCAGAATGACAGGACATGAATTTCAGCGAGAAAAGTTGGCTGGATTATGGTCAAAAGACAGGAGAGTTGGACTAGCTGTGTAGTTCTTACAAATGAATTGTATTGCAGCCATTCTGATTTGACGTTCAACACTCGAGTCTAGTGGGATGAATGTGTCCTCTAGTGTTTCTGTCATTTCCACTAAAAAACCCAACGGACCACTAGTATAAGTACCATTAGTCTCTCATCAAAGAGATTAAAGTTGACACTGGGACTGACATATTTAACATTAATGCTAATTTACTATTTAAATGTTCAGATGAAAACTAAAGGATTTATTACTTTTGCTGCCCTTGTTCTCACATTCAAACAAAATTAACCACAACTTATCATAATCTTCCACCATACCCAACAATTCAGAAAGACTGTCAGGCTGAAAATCAACTGCAGCAAACTCTTTTAATCAATAGAAGTAAGGGTGATTAACTTGACATCTTCCCTTTCATGCTGCTTAATGCTAGTGGCACTAGCCTGTTGTGAAGAAAATGAAGATTATGTGCTGACTTGCTAAAACCACGTTTTACTTTAATTCTAAAAATTATATGATGTAACAGTTTCCAGAATTTGACATTACTTCCAGTAATAAACTAGGAGCAGTTTTGCAATCTTGAGGCTGAAATTCATTTAGTTCTAGTCTGCAGCGGATTTTAGCCAGAGCTATTAAGTTTCTGACACAGTCCCAAATTCGAAGAACTGTGTTGCTAGTATCAGGGACAAGAATCTATGCTGTTTACCGCATTACCTCAGAGCAACGAACCTCAGGCATGTTGTAACTTTATTACTGGGGTTGGATGGTGGTGTTGAAGGAAGGCTATTAGACCTCAAGATAATCAAAGAAGTTGAAACAGTTCAGGGTATTGTTCTATTCATTCTGAGGATGTGGCTATTATTGAGAACTAATTGCCCTCCCTGTGAGGGAGGGTGTCCATGAGGGAGAAAGGATGTATAAGTCAGTAAGGGAGTAACAGAGTTTCAGGGAAGGAGGAAGTGAGGGAAAGCATGTGTAACTCTGAGGCTGTGTGAGTCAGACACATACCCACACTTGTCTGCATCATCCTCATTCCCTCCTTTAAAAACCTATCCACCAAACAGACGGGGAGAGGAAGAAGGCAACCTGCTTCCAATCCCCACTTTTGTATGAATTTTGAGGCCAGTTAAGAGTACTTTTTTATTCATTCACAGGACGAGGGTGTCTCTGGCTAGGCCACCATTAACTGTTCGTCTCAGAGGGTAGTTCAGAGTCAACCACATTGCTGTAGGTCTGAAATCACACGTAGGCCTGATCAGATGAGAATCGAAGTTTCCTTCCCTAAAGGATATTAGTGTACCAGATGGGAGTTTTGAAAATTGACTTGGATTAGCACTATCACACACTGCATCTGTTGTTTGACATGTAATTTCACCAGCCTGGTACCTAATTTCTAGATAAGTCTGGTACTGCTCCTGAAGTGTCCTCATGCACACTTCTCCAAACTGCACTCATCTCCTAGATTAATGGTAATGGAGATTGGCCATGGACCTACAGCTTGTACTTGAATATAATTCTACTACTGCTGATGGTCCAACCATCTCATGGATGGCCAGTTTGATTTACTAGATCTATTCACAACCTATCCCATTTGGGACACTGCCAATGCTAGACAACATGATGGAGGGTGTTACTAATGTGGAAAAAGGTCTTCACCACCTCAGGGACAATGCAATAGTCACTCCTACCAATACTGTCACACACAGATACATCTGCGATGGATAGATTAATGAGTTCAAAGTTATGTAGGATTTTCTCGTCTTGATTCTCTGCCACCTGCCAGAGATCCAGCCTGGCAGCTATTTCCTTTAGAAACTGGCCAAGCCAGTCAGTGTGGTACAATCAAGCCACTCTTGGAATGAAAATCGCATTTCGAGTGAATTCTCAGTGAGGGGCTTCAATGGTCTTTCCATCCTCAGTGCTCCTTCCAAATGGTCTTTAAGGGGTGTACGGTGGTAATCAGCAGGAGGATTACTTTTCCTATGTTTCTCCTGATGCTGAGAGTTTAGAGTCAATATTGAGAACTCCCAGGACAATTCCCTTCTGACTGTATAACATTGTTTTACCACCTCTGGGTCTGCCCTGCTCATGACACAGGACATTAACAGGAATGGAGACTGTGCTGGCTGCAATAATGTCTGTAAGATCTGTTGGGTTGATGCTTTACCAGTCTGAGACAGCTCTCCCAATTTTGGTATGTGCACCTACATGTTAGTGAGACAATTTTGTAAAGTTGCCTTGGCTGTATATGCATGTGTCATCTGGTGTCATAATTGATACTGTATTCAATTTTATTCATCTTTGACTTTGTGGTATTTGACAAAATTGAATGGCTTTCTCGGCCATTTCAGAATGCAGCTGATAGTCAGCCACATTAATATGAGCATGGAGTTACACGTAAGTCAGACCAGATAAAGATGCCAGACATTCTTCCCTAAAGATCAATGGTGGACCAGATGGATTTTAAATAAGAATCTGGTACTCATGGTCACCATGACTCTTTTTTAAAATCCAGATTCATCTAAATAATTAAGCTTAAATTTCTTAGCTGCTGGGTTGAATTTGAACACATGACTCAGGATCATTACTGGTCAAATGTCTTCTGAATACAGATAGTCACAAAGTTTTGAATTCCAATAGAAAACTGGGGAAGTACTACAAGCTCTTAAGATGGGTTAAATTTTACTTTCTCATCTAACCTGTAAAGTGAATTAAATAAAGCTAATGAATAAAAAAAACTTGAATTATCATAAGACCTTTTAGCTTTATTTTCAACCTTACCTCTACCAGACAAACCTTGTTTGCACTTAGCTGTGATCCTGTGTCTTCAAGTTTGAAATCTATCCTCAACTTAATCAGGCATCCAATTAAGTAATTTTCACATGTGGGACAGTTAATTTCTTAGTTTTGATCCACTGCCTGATATATGTTGGGAATGATTTGTTTATTACAATGCAGTGTCTGACATTAAAAAGTATATAGATAAAACTGATTTCATTTTCTAATCTGGTATATTCTATAAACCACTTCAGAGTTTTCAAACCATAATGGGGGAAATAATAAAGGCTAATGTTCACGTCTGCTGATGGTCCATTGTCATTGATCTTTCAGTTCTAAGAAGCCTTCTGTATTATTGATGCTAAGTGAACAGACTGCTTAATCAAGCAAAATGTAATTCTTGGCTTGCATGTTGCCAATTGAAGTTTGCTCTTTGAAGTGTTTTTTACATTCAAAATGGCTGGAAATTTAAAATCAGCCTCCATAACTTGAAATCAAGGCAGATTGTGTACAATAATTCCAAGCCATTTAAGTTGAATGGTGATGAACTCTGAATATCCTTTATATTTCCATTGTTAATTATATTGAATATCCCAAATACTGGAGGTTAGGAGTACACAATTAATCCAAAACAGTTTCTAGTGCTGCATCCAATTGTCAGCATAAGTACAGCCAAATCCAGCGTGGCATAGGTTAGACAGTATGGGGCACAATCAGAGAATGGTCACAGCACAGGAGGCCATTTGGCCCTTTAAGCCTGCACCAACTCTCTGCAAGAGTGATTTAGTTGGGCCTCGTCCCCCACCCTTTCCCCAAAGCTCTATTTTTAAAAAAAACTATTAAATGTCGAGCCAATTCCGTTTTGAAAGCCACAACTGAATCTACGCAACAGGCTGCGCAATCCAGAGCATAACCATCCACTTCTTTAAAAATCTCAACATAATTGATCAGAACAAGCAAATGACTTAATGCTGAGAAAACAAAGAAAACAGTGACCGTAATTTAATTTAGCTCACTAGAAACAACAAAATAAAAACAAAATCTTCAGTCCAGTATTGTAAGGAGAAGTGTGATGGCAGGAGAAGCAGGAATAGACTCAATCTGATAATCCATGGTTAAGGCAGATTTTAGTTACTTTGCATTTCTTCAGTAGGGCTTATGTGATTGCATCTAGGGTGCTCATTACAGGGAGCAATTAAGAAAGGGGATGCAGTTGGCTACTTGGGAAATTGCTGATGGCTTCCCTAGTAATAACTGAGCTCAGATTCATACAGAGGCAATTAAAAAATATAGAAGATTCCCTGGATTTTCTGTGCCACAACCACATCTTGGCCCTCAGATGGACATCAACCCATTACTACACTGTGAGGAAGAAAACGCATTTCCAGAGCCTAAATCATTCAGAGGGTAAGTGGAACAATGGGAATTGTTGATATGGATAATCCTGCCCTGACCCCCACCCTGCCCCTTCATCTCTAACCACTTTGAAGCTGTGGACCATGATTGGGGCATCTTTTCCCAAGCCCAGTGAAAATACTGGACAGGAGCAGAGATCTGTGAATCCTGCACAAATGTCCTTGCTCTGAATTGTGCTCATCTCACATCAATTGAGCGTGCCTGAGAAATTTTAGTCAAAAAGTAAATGTTCATATGGAAATAACTAATTAAGTGAGATGAAAGGGGCTTTAAACAGACTAATTAGTTTTTAAAGAAGGCAAATCAAATTGCAGACCAACATTCATAGATATTTAAATACAAGTCAATATGTTAGAGGTTAAATGCATTCTAATTAGACACCATGAAAGATATTCAGGAAAGAACACATGAAGAAGATAAGGTAACATGAGCGTAGTCTTACCAGAACATAGAGGTGCTCTCTCATTAGGGACAACTGCTGGTTTACCTGGAGGGTCACCACACCTCAGGCGAGGGACAGGTTGAGAAGGAGAATCCTTTTAAGCGAACTGAAATATCTCCAGAGGCCAGTATCCCAACACCAGGTCACCCTTACTTTACACATGCACATACTTAACTCTGGTCTGGCTTCTTCAGCCAGTTCTGAGTGAACAGAACCTCTGTTCCTGTTTTTACCTGTCAGACAGAGCTCAGTGATTGGGGCTGTTCATCTGGTCCAATCAGTGAACTCCTATTCTATGAGGTCCACCTGGCTGACCTTGTTACAATCACTCAGTAACCTCAGCCAGTGCAGAAATTGAACCTATGCTGTTGGCATCATCTTGTATTGCAAACCTGCTGTCCAGCCAACTGATCTAACCAATCCTTAAAGGGGCAAATGATAAATTTTTAGGTGACAATATAGAAAGGGGAGAGAAAAAGGGGAATTTAGATTTGGTAAGAGGGAGAATGAGTTGGCTGTCAGTTCATATAAAAAAAACTAGGAAAGAATTTTATTAGCACAAACTAGATAGAGGGATATTCCAAAAGGACTGGAGTTATTTAGTAATAAAAAGGAACGTTAGTGTGAAAGATATCAGTGAAGTATTTTACCACACACTTCTGAGAAATGTGGGTGGGAGTGAAGATTGGTGTGGTGGACATGGAAGGGTATTAATGCTGATTATCTTTTAAAATACAGTTTTCCTTTTGAATACTAATGGTCTTAAAAGTATAAATGATCAGATTTGGACTGAATTTATCCTACATGAGACTTAGGAAGAGACAGCAAAGGGGTAACTATAATTTTCCAAAAATCTTTTGATTGGTAACTTTCTAATGGGTAGTTTACCGAGTAAGGAGTAGGAAAATCCCACCCACCAATCAATTTTAGAAAACAAGCACACGGTACACAAAATCCCTCCGATACGTACAGTTGGATAGTGAGGGTACACCATCAGTAAATAACTTTGAAAATACCCACCACACATTGTATCCATAAAACAAAATGGTAATAATAATGGCAATAGTGAATGCATACCAGAGATTTTCAACAGACAATTGTAATTAAGAAATAGGAACAAGTGTAGGCTGTTCAGCCCCTAAAGCCTGCTCCAGTATTCATTAGGATCATAAGTGATCCATCTTTCCTCATGTCCTCTTTCCTGTCCTTTCCTCAGAATCCCTAGATTATCCTAATACAACCAAAATATTGCGAGATGTTGGAATAGTTCAGCTGCATTTTATAAGAAAAACAGATTATTGAGCAAGGGGGAAAATAATTGTTTAATACATAGCTCTTCACAAATGTTTGAAAAGGTGCAACATAAATTTGTAAGGCACATGTTATTCAATTAAACTGAGGGACTTAGGACCATGGTTGGGGTACAAGATCAAATAAAAAGGATTAACAAATTTATTTTTGATTGTATTTGTGCTGGGATCACTTGTTTTCCTTTTATATATATATATATATATATTTGAAATTACACGTGATTATTTCTATGATTATTCATGTGAATAAATTAAGATCAAGGACATAGACAAAATGACTGAGGAAGTAGGTCAATGGCAGATGTAGTTCAGTACCAAAAACTGCAAAACAATACAATTTGCAGGAACATAAATGAAGCTGTTAATTATCTGAACTCAAATGAGGTAAAATCGTGAACACTGATGCTCAGCTAACAGCATGTTCACCTCTGAGTTAAAAACCTGTGGAGGTTCAAGTCCAGCGTCTCCATTCCAGCTGCTCAGTCAGGTGGATGCAAATGGCACTATGTTATAAAATTGCAGGGGAGTTCTGCTTGGTCCTAGTTAATAATATCCCTCGAGCAACATCACACAAAAACAACCTGGTCATTATCTCAATCTGTTCTGATGTGCTTTACCACCAGTTAAGTATTTTAGAAGTGTAGTCATTACAAAAAGTGGCAAACATGGCAGCCAAATTTGCAAACAGCAAGGTCTCAAGTCAACAATGAAATAGTGACCAGATAATCTGGTTTTAGTGAGTGGGTTGAGCATAAATATTGGCTGGATCAATGAATCTTTTGTGTCTACCTTAGTTGACAGGTAAGACTACAGTTCAACATCTCATCCACAGTACATCTGATTCATGCAGTACCAAACAATGATTTGCTGCACTATGTGTCAACCTGAATTATGTGTTTAGCTCCCTGGAGTGGGAAAAAGACAAGGTCAGCTTGGATAAGATACAAAGGGTAATGAATATAAAAGGAAGGAAGTTTTGTTGAATTTGCACAATGCATTATTTAGGTCACATTTGAGAGCAGTTCAGGGCACTGTTTTAGAAGGTACTGTAAACTAACATTAGGGATAGAGTACAGTGGCAATTCATTCAAATGAATAAGGAGTTATAGCCATACAAAAAAAACAAGTTTTTAATCCCTGGGCAATGGTTCTAATAAGGTTTTTGAAACGAACTGGAGGGGACAAACTGGAGGTTTTAGAAGGAAATTGACGGGAAAGTTAGAACAAGGGAAGTCAAGAAAGACAACTGTATCAATGAAGCAGAAAACTCAAAAAGGGATCATGCTGTAAGGTTGAGTGAAATAAGAGTTGATGGGAAGGGTGGGGGCAGTAACAAATTAAAAATACTATATATGAATGCACAAAGCATTAGAAATAAGATGGATGAGCTTGAGGCTCTTTTGGAAATCGGCAGATATGATATTGTGGGGATAACTGAGACATGGCTTCAAGTGGATAGGGCCTGGGAAATGAATATTCAATGCTACATGTGCTATCGTAAGGACAGACGGGCAGAGGGGGTGGGGTGGTCATGTTGGTAAGGGATGATATTCAGTCCCTTGCGCGGGGGGACCTAGAATCTGGGGATGTAGAGTCAGTATGGATAGAGCTGAGAAATTCTAAGGGTAAAAAGACCCTCTTGGGAGTTATCTACAGGCCCCCAAACAGTAGTCTGGATGTCGGATGTAAGTTGGATCAGGAGCTGAAATTGGCCTGTCGCAAAGATGTTACTACAGTTGTTATGGGGAATTTCAACATGCGGGTAGACTGGGAGAATCAGGATGGTATTGGACCTCAAGAAAAAGACTTTGTGGAGTGCCTCAGAGATGGATTCTTAGAACAGCTGGTGCTGGAGCCTACCAGGGAGAAGGCAATTCTGGATCTGGTATTGTGCAATGAACCAGAATTGATCAGGGACCTCGAAGTGAAGGAACCATTGGGAAGTAGTGACCATAATACAATAAGCTTCAATCTACAATTTGAGAGGGAGAGGGTATATTCGGAAGTGACAATACTTCAGTCGAATAAGGGGAACTATGGAGCTATGAGAGAGGAGCTGGCCAAAGTACAATGGTGCAATACCTTAGCAGGGATGACAGTGGAGGAACAATGGCAGATATTTCTGTATAATGCAGGCAATGCAGAATCAGTACATTCCAAAAAGGAAAAAAGATCTTCGGAGAAGGCATGGGTGGCCGTGGCTGACGAGGGAAGTTAAGAAATATATAAAGTTAAAAGAGAAAAAGTATAACATAGCAAAGATAAGTGGGAAAACGGAGGACTGGGAAGCTTTTAAAGGACAACAGAGGATTACGAAGAAGGAAATATGCAGAGAAAAAATGAGGTACGAAGGTAAACTTGCCAAAAATATAAAGGAGGATAGTAAAAGCTTTTTTAGGTATGTGAAAGGCAAAAAAAATGTTTAAGACTAAAATTGGGTCCTTGAAGACAGAAACAGGGGAATAAATTACGGGGAATAAAGAAATGGCAGAAGAATTAAATTGGTACTTCAGATCTGTATTCACTGGGGAAGACACAAGCAATCTCCCTGAGGTAACAGTGGCTGAAGGATCTGAACTTAAGGGAATTTATATTTGCCAGGAATTGGTGTTGGAGAGACTGTTAGGTCTGAAGATTGGTAAGTCCCCAGGGCCTGATGGTCTACATCCCAGGGTACTGAAGGAGGTGGGTCAAGAAATCGTGGATGCGTTGGTGATTATTTTCCAGAGTTCGATAGATTCGGGATCAGTTCCTGTGGATTGGAGGGTGGCTAATGTTGTACCACTTTTTAAGAAATGTGGGAGAAAGAAAGCAGGAAATTATAGACCAGTTAGTCTGACCTCAGTGGTGGGAAAGATGCTGGAGTCTATTATAAAGGATGAAATTACGACACATCTGGATAGTAGTAACAGGATAGGTCAGAGTCAGCATGGATTTATGAAGGGGAAATCATGCTTGACAAATCTTCTGGAATGTTTTAAGGATGTAACTCTGAAGATGGATGAGGGAGATCCAGTAGATGTAGTGTACCTGGACTTTCAGAAAGCTTTTGATAAAGTCCCACATAGGAGGTTAGTGAGCAAAATTAAGGTGCATGGTATTGGGGGAAAAGTACTAACTTGGATTGAAAGTTGGTTGGCTAACAGGAAACAAAGAGTAGTGATAAACGGCTCCATTTCAGAATGGCAGGTAGTGACCAGTGGGGTACCGCAGGGATCAGTGCTGGGACCGCAGCTTTTTACAATATATATTAACGATATAGAAGATGGTATTAGTAATAACATTAGCAAATTTGCTGATGATACTAAGCTGAGTGGCAGGGTAAAATGTGAGGAGGATGTTAGGAGATTACAGAGTGACCTGGACAGGTTAGTTGAGTGGTGAGATGCATGGCAGATGCAGTTTAATGTGGATAAATGTATGGTTATCCACTTTGGTGGCAAGAACAGGAAGGCAGATTACTACCTAAATGGAATCAATTTAGGTAAAGGGGCAGTACAAAGAGATCTGGGTGTTCTTATACACCGGTCAATGAAGGTAAGCATGCAGGTACAGCAGGTAGTGAAGAAGGCTAATAGCATGCTGGCCTTCATAACAAGAGGGATTGAGTATAGAAGCAAAGAGGTTCTTCTGCAGCTGTACAGGGCCCTGGTGAGACCACACCTGGAGAATTGTGTGCAGTTCTGGTCTCCAAATTTGAGGAAAGACATTCTGGCTATTGAGGGAGTGTAGGGTAGGTTCACGAGGTGAATTGCTGGAATGGCAGGACTACCTTACGCTGAAAGACTGGAGTGACTGGGCTTGTATACCCTTGAGGTTAGAAGACTGAGAGGGGATCTGATTGAGACATGTAAGATTATTAAAGGATCAGACACTCTGGAGGCAGGAAACATGTTTCCGCTGATGGGTGAGTGCCGAACCAGAGGACACAGCTTAAAAATACGAGGTAGACCATTTAGGACAGAGATGAGGAGAAACTTCTTCACCCAGAGAGTGGTGGCTGTGTGGAATGCTCTGCCCCAGAGGGCAGTGGAGGCCCAGTCTCTGGATTCATTTAAGAAAGAGTTGGATAGAGCTTTCAAGGATAGTGGAATCAAGGGTTATGGAGATAAGGCAGGAACAGGATACTGATTAAGGATGATCAGCCATGATCATATTGAATGGTGGTGCAGGCTCGAAGGGCAGAATGCCCTACTCCTGCATCTATTGTCTATTTTCTATTGAAAGGCATTAAAAAAATCTGGGACAGGAACTCAATGAGGATTCACAGAAAAATAAAAGGTGATCTTGACTTTTCAAAATTCAGAAATGGGTTGAGAGCATGGAAAAACTTTAAAATAAATGACAACTGAAGCAGACAGTTTAATACAATTTAAGATGGAATTGGATAAGTCGTTGAATATAAGTGTCGTGACATACAGTGAAGGAGCAAATAAATAGGATCAATTCTCTTTCACACAAGATAGACAGCCATATGATCTCTCTGTACTGTATTTCTCTGGAAGGTGATCTAAACCTGCAAGTGCATATTTCATGACTACATTTTTAAAATTAATTTTGATATCACTTCCAATTGATAGCAACAAAAGCACAGAGTGGATAATTAAATTCTAAAGTTCTTTCACAATTTTCAGAATGCAATTGGCTTCTACTCTACACCAAGGCTGATTTTAAATTATTGCAGAGAGTGAATATTTAGCCAAGGATTCAAATACCTGCTTCTGTAAATCAGTAATAAGGTCAACTAGTAGTGCTTTATCCCTTTGGAGCTGCAGGTTTTCTTCTTCATCACATGAAAATCGGCTCTTTATCTCAGCTATACGACTGCACACAGTGGCTTCATTCAGTTCAATCGAGGTCTTCCCTTGCTCAAGAAGTAGAATCTTGGAAATTTTTCAAAACGTGGTTAGAATCGGCTCTACAAATACTAGTTTTCTCAAACTAATTTAACGCTAAACCAAATGCACAGCTGATTAATCAATGTTCAATTTAATTGTAGATATCAAACATTTGGGGAGTTCCTCATTTACTATATTAAGCATAACAGTGTATCAATAAGCAAACCTGGACATTATTCTGAACTTTCATTAATCTTTCTTGGTTCATTTTAGGAGAGAAATTAAAAATCATATTATCACAGAGAAATAATGAGAATAAATTGAGTATTGTTATGGACGCAAATCCATGTAATAATGTAAAACCAGTTTTTTTTCCCTCAATTTCATATATATTTGTGTTAAAACATTGGTATGTGCCAATTTTCTGATTGTTAACATCAATTTGGAGCTTTCTCTAGTAAAATCCTATGTTCCTTCACATGGTCCTTTTTGCACGTGAGCAGGACTATTTCATGAACATTTCCCACAGTGACGTCAGATAATGTTTTGCTTGGCTGTAGACCAGCACCTCAAAGTTCAGGCACAGTATGGCCTTGAGTTACCTGCCTTTGGGAGATTTCTGGAGTTCTATAACTATTTACTTTGCAACTTAAATAAAGTTACTAAAACTGCACTATATATGTGTCATTTATTGGATGTCGTGGCTCCCTATACTCTATGTATTCAGAACGACTAAACAGCTAAAATAACTTTTCCAATTGCATCACTCATTTTGCACAACACAAAAGGAGCAAAATGTCAAAAAGCTCTTGATAGTAAGGACCCTTGGCAGAGGGCAGCACTTGCCATCACCCTTGTTGGGTATGCAGATTTTTTTTTGCTGATTTAACTTGATTTTTATTTTCTGTAGCTAAATGGATAATTATGCAGCCTGATTCTGGATAGCAAAATTAATATAGATCAAAAGCTGAAATTGATGGAGGAACTTAGCAGGTCGGCCATCATCTGTTGTAAGAAAGCAGAGTTAACATTCTGAGTCTGGTGACTCTTCAGAATTGTCAGGAGATGGGGGGAAAGTAGTATTTATAGAAGATATTCTCAGAACCCAGAAATAGATATATATCTCCAATCTTGACTCTTCTCCAGGCTAACCTCTGATATTAAAAATATGTAGAAGGCGCAACACAAAAAAAACTCCACCTGACCAGTCCTTGCATAAACACAATTCAAATTATATTTATCCACCCTCTTTCTTCTCACAATTATATTTTCCTTCATATCTTTTCAAATTGTCTTGATAATGGCATATCAGAGAGAAGACAGTGAATTGAAGTTGAGATGTGGCATTGATCAATATATTGATTCCAGTAAATTTATTTTTCCTTAGAAAGAAGTGATCTGCAGAAGTTACTATTTTGTATTCATTATTTTTACATCAACTCTAACTACCTTTTCCATTAATTCCTTAAATTTTATTTTCTCCATTTCTAGGAGTTCCTTATGTCGTTTGACTTCATACCGCAGTTGCTCCTCTTGGCCTTTTACAGTGATCAGTTGAACGACACTGGAAGAACGACAAATATCTGTCTCCTCTTTCAGCATTCTCTCCTATAACACATCACACAGGAATGACATCACTGGTATTACTGACATTATTGTTAAAGGACAATCAGAATTATACTATTGTTCTTGCCATTTGCAATATAGGAAAAGGCTTGCATTTAGATATATTCAAATATGCTTTACATAGACAATGACAAAATAAAATTTGGTTCCAAGCCTAAAAAGGCAAAAGTGATGTAGATGACCAAAGAGGGGAGCTTTTCGGAGAGTCTTAAAGAAGGACAAGGAAGAAAGCTGGAGAGATTTAGGGAGGGCATCCTAAGTGTTTAGGGGTGAGACAGCTGAAGGTATAGTCATTAGTGGCAGAGCAAATACAACCAGAAGTGCAGAGGACAGAATTAGGACAATGCAGATCTCTTGAATAGCTGTAGAGCTGGATGGGTATATGTAGATAGTGAAGCCATGGAGGGGTTTGAGAACATGAAAATCAAGCATTGTTAAACTGGAGCAAATGCAGATGAGCAAGTACAAGAGCGATGGGCGACTGGAAGTTGTTGCAAGTAGAATATGGGCAGCAGTGTTAAGGATGAACTTATGTTGGTGGCTGGTAAGGGTTGATTGGAATTGTCCAGGGTGAGTCAGGTCTGGAGGTAACAAAGGCATTGACTAGGATTTCAACAGGATGAGAACAGGCAATGTTAAGGAGGTGGAAACAGATGCTCTTTGTTACGACACAAAGTTAAAAGTAGAAATTTAATCTCCAGGTCAGATATGTCCCAGAGGTTTTGAACAGGCCGGTTTATTCTGAGACAATTGCCAGGGAGAGGGATGGAATCTGTGATGTGGTGAGGACCAAAGATAATATTTCATACTTTCCAATGTTTAATGAGAGGAAATATCTGCTCACCTGGATCTTAAATAAGCAATCTGACATATTAACATCAGATTGAGAAAAGAGATAATGAGGTAGAGTCTTGAGCTGTGAGCATGAATGTGGAAACTGATGTGTGTCTAGAATGTCGTCACCAAAGGGCAGCATTTAAGTACAAATCAGAGGGGCCAAGGTTAAATGCTTCAACTGAGAATGGGAAGAGAAACCACTTTTGGAGATTCTCCAGCTTTGATTCCATAAATAAAAATGGAGCCAAGTGAAAAATGAAGAAGGACTGCTGAACTATGTCACCAGCAGATAGGATGTCAGTGGTGAGTTTATAAAAATTTATTGCAAAACTGCAGGAAGGTGGAAACCTTTTTGGAATTAAATGTGGAGTTTCAGGAAAGGTGAGAATAAATTTGGGAGGCAGTAGCATGTTAATGGATCAGAGGAAAGGGAAGTCGGAGTTGGGCTGGGAAATTGCAAAGGCACAGGAGTTAAGGATTAGATTTTGAGGAGAAGAGTAATATTGGCATGTTTGAAAAAGACAGCTAGCTCCCAAGGAAAGAGAGCTGTAAACAAATTCAGTTAGCATGATGGGAAAATTTTAATTACAAATACAAACATTTGGAACATTTTCCATACCATACTATGTTTACCACCTATGGGGAATGGTACCAAGACACACAAATTGATCCCTTCAATTAAATGATCTCAAATCAGTCATCTTGTGTCTCTCTGGGTTTGGGATTATAAAATCTGAGCTTTTTACAGTGGCAGATATCATCACTGCAATAAAGCTGTACAAATGTCAAATACAGAACAGGATTTGCTTGAGATTTTTCACAATAAAACAGGCAATTGGGAGTTAATAACATGAAGATAGACTAGATAGGCTGGTGTTGTTACTCTCAGAAATGAGAAGGTTAGGATGGGACCTGATTGGGGTGTACAAAAAGATATGAGGAGCACGAGGGTGGATAGGAATAAATGTTTTGAATTATTGGAGGCTCGAGAGCCGGGGCATAGATTTAAGTTCAAAGGCAAAAGGTTTAGAGGGGATTTCAGGAAGAATACTTTTACCAGAGAATGGTGGGTACCTGCAATTCACTGTGTGCAAGGGCGGTCAAGGCAGAGACCCTCATAAAGTTTAAGATGTATTTAAATAAACATATAAAATGCCATGGCACACAAAATCGCAAGCAAAGTATTGAAAAATATGACTAGATAGGTAATTGATGATGAACAATGGACCAAATGGCCTCTATGTATACTATGAAAGTCTATAACTCAGTGTCGTTATTGAAGTATAAAAGATTGGAAGGGAATGTGGAATTTTATACAGAAACAGATCAGCCATGGCCTTACTGAATGGAAGCACAGGTTTAAGGGTTTGAATGTCCTACGTTTACTTCTGGTTCATATGTAGGGACTGCCATATAATATGGGCAGCTTAATATATTGGCTTCCCACTACTCACCTAAATGTGTGGCACAGTGGCTCAGTGGTTAGTACTGCTGCCTCACAGTGCCAAGAGCTGGGTTCAATTCCATCCTTGGGTGACTATCTGTGAGGAGTTTGCACATTCTCCCTGTACCTGTGTGGGTTTTGTCCACCTGCTCTGGTTTCCTTCCACAGTCCAAATACATGCAGATTAGATGGCTTGGCCATGCTAAATTGCCCATAGTGTCCAGGGATGTACAGGCTAGATGGGTTAGCCTCTAGAAATGCAGGGTGACAGGGATAGGGGAGTGGGACGGTTTGCTCTTTGTAGGGTTGGTATGGACTCGATGAGCCGAATGGCTTGCTTCCACTGTAGGGACGCTATGCTTCTAAAAGATGGCCTGCTTCCTTAGCTGTGACAAAGTCAGTTCACGACATGATGCCCTGAGAAATTTGGGCCTTCATCTAGTCCTACTGAAGGTAGATATTTTCCTTATCAAGCTGTTCATAGATGTTACTACACAACTGTGGAGCAGATGTGATTTGAACTCAGGTTCAAAGATAGGGGGACACTATAACAGTGTAGGTACTTACAGCTGCACATTGCTCCAGTAAGTGTTACAATCATACACCAACTTCACCACTCAGTGGCTGTCTGGGTTTCCCATTCCTGCAGCTAGAAGACATTTCCATTTCCGGCTTGGCATGACCCTGACCATCTGATCCCACGTTATTTGAATGTGGCATTCAATTTGTTTTTTGTTACCATAAGATAACATTGGACCTAATACTTTAGACATGCTGAACTTTATAAAACATCTACTTTAAAACATTTTGTGATATTTTACAGTTGATTAACTGGCACTAATGAGTTTATTTTGTTCTGGGTCTTATTTTGTAAATTATTAGTTGGAACATTACTAATTCAGTTTTAAACCTGTTCTGTCAACTATGACACCTCAACTTTAATAGATGATTAACTTTAATCAAACCTAACTGAAATTGGTCAATTATCTGACAGCAGCATTTTGACTTTGGACATTGGGATAGTTGGGTAAATAGGAGTCAGAAGCCTGTAACGTGTGGCAAATAGTCACCTGATTATGATTTACGCCAAATTAGCCACTTTATTGGCCGGAAGCTAGATCCACTGTCCAATTAAGGACAAAGGGAAGGTCTTCAGAGCCAGAGGGCCAACAGGAGGCCTTACTACACTGAAGCAGCAGCAGCAGTATACTGGCCTCTTAGGGAAGAGAGGGGGAGGGGCCCGTGAGGTTGAAGGCACCTTCTCTTCAATTTTTTAAAATTGAAAGACTCTGAAGTCAGATCACCAATGGAGGAGGGTTAGGGTGTACAAGGAACTTACACACAGAAAGTTGCTGCAGTTGAAACCAGGCAGACAGGGAAAGTCTCTAAGCTGGACTGGTGTACAGGGACATTGTCCCAATCCCCTTGAAGACCTTGTTGGGTCTGAGTTCAGCCTCTAATTTGAAACACTGAATTCTGCACAAGGGCAGTTTTTACATACCCTTTCCAATTGTTTATTAAGCTCCAGAGTCTGTGAATGTAGCACAGCATTTTCCTTGGTCATCGCAGCACAGTCATCTGCTATTTTACTCCTGAGGAAGCGGTCCTGCTCTCTCATCACCTCTTTCTCACGGAGTTGTTGGTAAAGATGACGGATCTCATCTCTGGAGGAGCAAATAACATCATAACATTTTATACTTGCACACACCATCGCAGAACATTGTTAAAAATACTCTGACGAGAGTAGTCATCAATGCCAACCTCAGACTGATGCAGAGGCCTTCTTTAAGACCTTCACATATTTCTATAAGCTCACCGTCCTTCGTATTCTTTACACCATCCTCTGGATCACTGGATGAGGTAGTAACAACAACGCTTTCATCACCAGATCATGGGTCATTGCTAAAGGGCAAAAGTCTGGACAGGCTTTTAACGGATCATCGATTGTCTCATTTTAATTTGCAAATATCCTTGGGTTTGCTGACATGACAATTTTACCAGGAAAGTTTGAAAATTCACATTACTCGAAACAAAGCAGCAAGGATCTGCACTGGATATGGCATAGTTTTGATACTTCCTCATCCTACGTCTCTCTCTACCTGTCCTATCTATCAACCTTAGAACTTTGTACACCTCCATTGGGTCCCTCTTTTCCTCCTCTACTCTAAGGAAAACTATGTTAGCCTATCTAGTCTCTCTGAGCGGGATTGTCCAGCCAGCCCAGCCCAGGCAACATCCTGAAAAGTCTCTTCTGCACCCTCTCTCCAGTGCAAATTTTTTCCCATTTGAGTGGCAACCAGTACCCAAGCTGTAGCCTAAATAACATATTGCTCTAATCATAATCTCCTTGCTCTTGCATTCAATGCTGTGACTAATAAAGGAAGGTGTTCCATTTGCCACCTTGGCTACCTGCCCTGCTACCTTCAAATGTATATGGACATGCACATCAAGATCCTTCTAATCCTCCATTCATCTTAGGATCCTACCATGCAACATGTAAACGCTTGCCTTTTAGTCCTCCTAAAATGCATTACCTCTCACTTTTCATGGTTAAGATCCATTTGCCACAGTTCAGCCTATTTATAATACCCTATCATCCAAGGCTTTCATTCTCACTATATACTGCAGTATCAATTATCACGTCATCTGCAAAATTACTGATTATGTCTCCCATGACCAAGCATGTAGATGGGGGTAGGGCAGGTGACGTAGTATACATGGACTTCAGTAAAGCCTTTGATAAGGTTCCACATGGTAGGCTGTTGGAGAAAATGCAGAGGCATGGGATTGAGGGTGATTTAACAGTTTGGATTAGAAACTGGCTTTCTGAAAGAAGGCAGCGAGATGATGGAAAATATTCAGCGTGAAGTCTGGCCACTAGTGGTGTGTGACAAGGATCTGTCTTGAGACCACTGCTGTGTGTCATTTTTATAAATGACTGAGACGCAGGTATAGGTGGATGGATTAGTAAATTTGCAGACGACACTAAAGTCAGTGGGGTAGTGGACTGTTTGGAAGAATGTTACAAGTTTGCAGGGGGACTTGGATAAACTGCAGAATTGGGCTGAGAGGTGGCAAATGGAGTTCAATGCAGCTAAATGTGAGGTGATGCACTTTGGGAAGAATAACAGGAAGGCAGAGTACTGGGTCAATGGAAAAATTCTTGGTAGTGTGGATGTGCAGAGGGATCTTGAAATCCATGTACATAGATCCCTGAAAGTTACACCCAGGTTGATAGTGCTGTTAAGAAGGCATACAGTGTGTTAGGTTTCATTCGTAGAGGGATTGAGTTCCAGAGCCGCAATATCATGCTGCAACTATACAAAACACTGGTGTGGCCACACTTGGAATATTGTGTACAATTCTGGTCGCCATATTTCGGCAAGGATGTGGAAGCATTGGAAAAGGTGTAGAGGAGATTTACCAGGATGTTGCCTGGTCTGGATGGAAGGTCTTATGAGGAAAGGCTGAGAGACTTGGGTCTATTCTCATTGGAAAGAAGAAGGCTAAGAGGGGATTTGATAGAGACAAGATGATCAGAGTGTTAGATAGGGTAGACAGTGAAAGTCTTTTTCCTAGGATGATGATGTCAGCTTGTACGAGGGGCATAACTACAAATTGAGGGGTGATAGATTTAAGATCGACATCAGAGGCAGGTTCTTTACGCAGAGAGTGGTAAGGGCATGGAATGCTCTACCTGCCAATGTAATCAACTCAGCCACATTAGGGAGATTTAAACAATCCTTAGATAAGCATATGGTGGGATAGTGTGGGGGACAAGCTGAGAATAGTTCACAGGTCGGCGCAACATCGAGGGCCAAAGGGCCTGTTCTGCGCTGTATTGTTCTATGTTCTAGGTTCATGTCAGGATCATTAATGTACACAACAAACAGCAAGGGCCCAGCACCATATTTAAGAAAGCTTTTACACTGTATTCAAACAAGTTCTTGTAGCTCTTAGAATCTGGTGAGGTACACAAAATGGCTAAACCAGCAACAAGTTTAAGTAGCTTTGTATTCCTGCAGCGCTTTCCATGTGCAACAACCATACTTTATTTGTTTCAAATGTGACAGAACAACACTGGTTAACCAATTTGCTTTTCTATCATATTAAAAGCTATTTTAAAGCAAAAATATTTTCCATTTCCCAGCTAGAAATTGCAGGTCATGGCCATATCTCTGAACAAAATGTTTGTTAATTCACAGCATGGGAGATGTTTTAAAATCTGAGATACTGAAAATGATATCTAACGTCAGATAAAATACCTGGAGCAGCATTGATGAAAGAGAAATATTTCCACCAACTTTGTGTCTTGCTGTTAAATTACATTATGCTGACTCCACTTTGGCACCCTGTGGGACACACTGCATTCTAATGTTTTAACACATGCAGCTATAGTTACCAGCGCCTCCACCAGTAAACCAAATGGCTTGCCCACTTTCCTGATCACCTTACATATTGTAGTGGACAGGTAAGGAATCAGGCATGCATCCCTGCCCTTGCACTGATTAATGGCATCTTGGTGATTTCATTCTGTTGCTATTATACGTGAGATAGTTGAAGGTGGCAGCCCAGCAGTTTTCACTGTTGGTTACTATCAGGCAGGAAGAGATCTCTCCCTTGATAATACACTGTATCTGTCAGAAGTGCCACTTAATTCATACTCCTCCAACATCTAAAACAACTACCCACATTCCTCCCTTCTCCTCACAGGCCCATCTAAAATCCCTAGAATTACCTGATGTATAGAAATAATTACACTTCTTCCTCAGGGACTGCTGTAGTCTGAGTAGTGACCACAACTCGATCCTAATGTTGATGGAACTGCAGAGAAACCAGTTAATGTGATTAATCAGCTGCTCTCCTGGGTGGAATTTCTATTTTTTTCAGACTAGGGGCCGACATGCCAGTCTGGCTCAATTCAGGCTATCCCCAAATTGCTGCAAGGCAGCTGGGTTTCTAGTGGTTTGGCCTGACACTTTGGAGTTGGGGTGGAGAGGATATGACCTCCTGTAAAATTCATTCAAAGTCTTGCTCTTAAAGTCAATGTTTTAATATCTTTCCTAAAGTGTGGTATTTAGAATTGAGCACAATACTCCAAATGAGGTCTAACCAGCAATTTTGAAAGATTGAACATAAATTCATGATATGCTGCACAGTACCTCATGGGATTGCTAAAACTTAACAGGCAAGGTGTTTTACTAATGTTCTTGTTTAAGCACATACATAGGCTTTAGTTAATATGGCAATATAGATATTGAGTACAGGAAGGATAAATGTACTGTTGGTAAAAACAAACACCCATTTCCTTCATGATAGTAAATATTAAGCCATTCTGTCAGCTATTTACTGTAAATAATTCATGTAATGCACAATGATCTGTGATGTTTGTTAGATTATAATGTTCGAATATAGTATGCATTAAATCAGTACACATCTCTCCAAGGAATAATGGGTTATTTATTACGCAGCCATTGTAAATCCATAAACTAGACTTTTGTCTAATAATAAATTTGAACTTTATTACAATAATTTCTTTCAACTGAATAGAATCCAACTAACACCAGGAAAATGGTACATACCGGCCTGTGTTTAATTACTTCCTGGCAGGGAGGTTGTGACACTTGCCCAAGTGCCTCTTTTTAATTCCTACACCGACTAGCACTTTCTAACTGATTAAACTAGTACTCTCTCCTTCAAACGTTAATATTGTAATTTACCATTTTAAAATTCTTTAGATCTCAAAGACGTCACATTACTATTGAAGTTAACATACCTAATTACTAAATATTCAAACGTACCTTCTACCTACTAATTTATTCAATTTGTGGAGAATCCCAGTTCCAAAAATGAAGTTTGCACGAACTTATTTTGAATACTGTGATTTTAAAATTAATTTTCAGATTTTCCTCCTTTTTTCCTCAATTTAATTCCTGCTGGGTGCATTTCCAGAGTTTTTATATTTTTTTAAGCTTGCTCCTCAAATATACTTTGTTCTTTCTGAACGCAGAGGTACAACTATTTAGCAGCAGCAGCATGGGAAACATTCAGGACTCCATATACTGGTCCTTTATATGGGAGAGGTTAGTGAGTTTTGAGAAGATTTGTAGCTCAGGTTGAAGTTTTGGATGTAGGCTTGCTCACTGAGCTGAAAGGTTCATTTCCAGACGTTTCGTTACCTTATTAGGTAACATCTTCAGTGGGCCTCAAGCAAAGCAAGGCTGAAAATTCCTGCTTTTTATTTACAGGTTTGGGTTTCTTTGGGTTGGTGATGTCACTTTCTGTGGTGATATTACCTCCAGTGGTGAAGTCACTTCTTGTTCCTTTTCTCAAGGGGTCTAACTCAATGTGTTTGTTGATAGAATTCCAGTTGGAATGCCACGCTTCTAGGAATTCTTGTGTGTATCTTTGTGTGGCTTGTCCTAGGATGGATGCGTTGTCCCAGTTGAAGTGGTGTCCTTCCTCATCTGTATGTGAGGATACTAGTGAGAGAGGGTCATGTCTTTTTGTGGCTAGTTGATGTTCACGTATCCTGTTGGCTAGTTTTCTGCCTGTCTGTCCAATGTAGTGTTTGTTACAGTCCTTGCACGGTATTTTGTAAATGGCATTAGTTTTGCTCATTGTCTGTATAGGGTCTTTCAAGTTCATCAGCTGCTGTTTTAGTGTGTTGGTGGGTTTGTGGGATACCATGTTGCCAAGGGGTCTGAGTACACTGGCAGTCATTTCCGAGATGTCTTTGATGTAGGGGAGAATGGCTAGGGTTTCTGGATGTGTTTTGTCTACTTGTTTGGGTTTGTTGCTGAGAAATCGGTGGACTGTGTTCATTGGGTATTATTTTTGTCAGCAACACAAACAAAGTTCTCAATATACTCTGAATGCAAATGACTAGGTGTGCAAGTAATTAACCCCCTGTATCAAATGTTCTTTCTCTATTCCAAAAAAAGTTAAGATGCTAATCAAGCTCAGTGGAAAAACATAGCATAGCAATAAAGTATAGTATCATTTTGGAATTCTTGATCTGATTGGTTAGCTTAAATTTTGATCTCTTCTTAACAAGCTAGTACCTGAAATCACGTGTAATTTTATCCTGCATTGTGGCTGTCTTTGAATAGTACTTTTCCTCCAGCTCCTGGAGAGCTGACTGCACTTTTAATAGCTCTAGACTCTTTTCTCCTAGTTGTGTCCCAATCATCTTCTCTTGCTCTGATCTCTGTTCAATCTGAAAACGTTCAAACAAATAAAGTCAACCAAATTGGTGTGGTTTAAATTTTTACACTATGTTCAACTTAATTACTGTGTTTACAGTGAGATGCAGGATTCATAAAAGACCATAAACTGAGTTGTGCCAGTTAGTATGAAGAGGATCACTCTATATTAGCTATAGGAGTGGCCTTGAGATCTGGGAACATAGAAATGGAGTATCAGGATCTGGCCTTATTCAAAGAGGTTGCAGGATCAAGCACTTTTGAGTAGGCTCTCTGGGTCCAGGGACACTACAGGTAAGTATTCTGAATGCATTGGACGAATTGCTAGAAATTTAAATTCTTGGATGGATATTTTGGCTTCTGGAAATTTTGAAGAAGGCTATTCTTGTGTTAAATAAAAACAACAACAGACTGATGTGGGACACTGAATCAAACTATTCCACCTGGCGTTTATACCTCGGTGTGTGTTCTTCCTTCCAGAGTCAGACAACATCAGTAGATTGCTAGTAGGCCTGGAGGGCTTCATTTAGGGAGTGCTGTGGGTACCAATGGACTAGTAGTTATGAGAATTTGGGACAGTGACTAGCTCCAATGAATAGCCAACCAGCTGGCAGGTCAGTCTGTTCGGAAGGAGGTGAGGAGATATTGTTGATCTTGTGTGCCTTGAAATGATCTGGCTAGGTGTTGAGGTTTTCTTGTGGGAAGGAGCAGCATAGAACTGGCTCCATAAAATTAAACCATTTCAGGTCAATTTTTGAATAGCCTTCAAGGGCAGCTAGTAAAGTTCCTCCAATGTTCTTGTGTAATGCAATATTGCAAATAGGGCATTAACAATTGATGTAGATGCCAAGGTTTGCATATTTAAGTGACTAATTTTGCAAATAGGCATACATACTGCTTGCTAATTTGCAACTGCACTCTAATGTGTCATTGCTTAATTTGAACTATCAACTACTTAATTTTACTAAACTTGGGTACTGAAAGACATGCTGAACTAACCTGTTGCTTTATAACTGTAACTTTATGCTGATTGTTCTTTAGTTTCGTGACTTGTCTTTCCAGTTCCTGTTTGCTTTGCAGCAATTCCATTTCTTTGTGAGAGAGGGCCATGTCTGTGATCTCCTTCATTTTCTTCATCTGTAGTATTTCTTCCACAAGAGAATGCTTTTCCTTCAAATAAGAATCTGCATGTTATAAATAAATTATACCGTTAACTACCAGTGAAGGCACCAATTTGAGAAAACATTTCAAAATTAATTTAACTTAATTTCAACATATTGTAAACATTTACTGCAGTTATGCATGGGCAGATTTGTCATTTTGTAAACAAAGTAAGCTGATGAAAATGATATCCTACTGGGCACAACAATAAATATTGCATTTCCACTGTTAAAAACATATATTTATGGATTATGAGACTTGAAAACTGAACTGTTTGGACAAAAAGTCAATTGCCAAGCACTGTGGGGCTGTTAGCTGCTAACTGGAAAAGCAAATAACTTTGCAGAAGGCGATAAACCAAAGCTTGAAAAGAGAGATAAGAAATGGCTTGATAGACAAACCTGAAAAAGTTCTTAGGATCTAGGGTTTCATTGTCGCTTAGCAAAAGCCCTGGATGTCTGTTTTCTGTTTCGCTACAAATTTGGAAGCTGTTGGAAGAAAGCTGGCATCTCCTCTCTCTCTGTCTAAAGGCAATCCTTCAAAGAAAGCTATCTGAAGAAGTATCTCTGAATTACTTTCTGGGAATCAGAAAATTCGAGACATCAGCATCTCTGATATCCTCAAACACTGAAAGGTAATCGCAACCCAAGGATCTAACTATCTTCCACCCAAATGAAAGATCTTCCATCACTCTGCTATTGATAGAAACTTTATCCAGTTGATAAGAAAGTAAAGCAACTGAAAAGTCAACCTAATTCTCCCTCGTATTTTCCTTATTTTTCCCATCCCATAATACCTCTCAAGTTGTGTCTTGTCCTGTCTCTGTACGAATTTGCATGTTTAGGACTAAACGGTAATTTACTTTAAATCTGGATGGTATCTTAGTTCAGAATTAGTTTTGCCACTTGCTTGAAGGCTAAGTTTGTTTTGAATAATGGGTTATTTTGATTTTGTTGAGTAAAATAAATAAAGTCTCATTTTAGATAAGAGTAAAAAATAAAACCAAATTGAACATTTTGATTAAGTAAAACATTTATACTTTTGATATGGCTTGTGGAGTAGTGCACACCTCCCATTAGAGTTAGTTACAATGGACTTAAAGCTAAAATAATTTGAACATGAGAAAAAAAACAAAGCAATTAGAAATAGAACTCTAACTAGCAAAGAAAGAAAGCAAAAGATTGTTGAAATTGGAAATGAAGGAGAGGAGAACTGGAGATTAAAAATCTTGAACTTGAGGAAGAAAAGAGAGATGACAAACTGGAACTAGAATTTCTAACAGAGAACGAATAGAACCTTCGCATAAACCAAATCATCCGCCGACATTTCCGCCACCTCCAAACAGACCCCACTACCAGAGATATATTTCCCTCCCCACCCCTTTCCGTCTTCCGCAAAGACCGTTCCCTCCGCGACTACCTGGTCAGGTCCACGCCCCCAAACAACCCACCATCCAATCCTGGCACTTTCCCCTGCCACCGCAGGAACTGTAAAACCTGCGCCCACACCTCCTCCCTCACCTCTATCCAAGGCCCTAAAGGAGCCTTCCACATCCATCAAAGTTTTACTTGCACATCCACTAATATCATTTATTGTATCCGTTGCTCCCGATGCGGTCTCCTCTACATTGGGGAGACTGGGCGCCTCCTAGCAGAGTGCTTTAGGGAACATCTCCGGGACACCCGCACCAATCAACCACACCGGCCCGTGGCCCAAACATTTCAACTCCCCCTCCCACTCTGCCGAGGACATGGAGGTCCTGGGCCTCCTTCACGGCCGCTCCCTCACCACCAGACGCCTGGAGGAAGAACGCCCCATCTTCCGCCTCGGAACACTTCACCCCCAGGGCATCAATGTGGACTTCAACAGTTTCCTCATTTCCCCTTCGCCCACCTCACCCTAGTTCTAAACTTCCAGCTCAGTAACTGTCCCCTTGACTTGTCCGGACTTGTCCTACCTGCCTATCTTCTTTTCCACCTATCCACTCCACCCTCTCCTCCTTGACCTATCACCTTCATCCCCTCCCCCACTCACCCATTGTACTCTATGCTACTTTCGCCCCACCCCCACCCTAGTCCAGCTCATCTCTCCACGCTTCAGGCTCACTGTCTTTATTCCTGATGAAGGACTTTTGCCTGAGATGTCGATTTCGAAGCTACTTGGATGCTGCCTGAACTGCTGTGCTCTTCCAGCACCACTAATCCAGAAATGGGCATTATCGGACTAGTAAAGAAAAGAGGTTCAAATGAAGATGATGGTTATGATGAGGGGGGTGAAAACACCATAACCTAAGTCCAGTAAGGATATGTTTAAATTTGGACAGGCCTTACCAACATTTGAGGAAAATAAATGTGGCAACTTTTTTTTTAAGTTGAGCTGAAAAAGTAGTTAAACACCTGAAGTGGTCAGAAAAACTAAACACTGCCCATTCGGAAACAGTTGGTGTGTGGAGTACATGAAACTTGTGTGTCACTATTGGAAGTGGTTTTGATGGATTAGGACAAGTAAGAAAGGCTATTCTGATAGGTATGTAAAAGTTCCTGCAGTATACAGGCAAAGGGTTCAAAACTTAAATGAAATTGCTTTGGCCAAATTATACTGAATTTGAAAGAGTAAAGCAAAGCAATTTTGACGACTGGATATGAGCACAAGGAGTAAGTGCTATGGATAGGCCTTTCTTACTCACCTACCGAACAAAATCTTGGGGACTGTGATATTTTCCAAGCCTCATCAAGGTAAAAAAGGTAAAGTGATTGCAAAATACTGAACTTGAATATAAAACAGTTGAATTTACAGCATATTAATTACAAACAAGTGCAAGAATAGATGAGAGAGAAAGCAGCATACTCTCTAGACAATGATAAAAATATAATATGGTGAATATCTTTAGGATTGGGACAAAGGCTTGGGTTTTCTCTGGTTGTGAAGAAATGTCAGGCCAATCAGCCACAGCTCTCCAGCACTTTTGAACAGACGTGTGCAATGTTTGTCTGGTATTTTAGTCAGTGTTTGAGGTCTTGTCAGGTATCAAGTGGCAGATCACTGCGAAGGCAACAGGAGCTGGAGTGAGACAGAGCCAGTTGGAGTAGGCAACCTTTTGTGGAGATAAAATCTTAGTAGCGGCCCTCTAATAATGCCATTGAATCTGTTATGGAGGAACCCATTCCTTTTCACCACCAGCCCATGAATGTAGGCCTTTCCTGTTGCTGGTTAATTCTTGGCAGCAGTGGGATGTTGTCATGAAGCAGGTCCTCTTAAGGGCCTATATCTGTTTGCAGACCATCCAGTGCCATCACTGCTCCTGATACAACCGCTACTGAAGGCAGGCAGCAGGTAAGCTAGTCTCTGAATTTACCGAGTTCCTGCCTTCAAACCTGCCAGAAAATCCAGCCCATTAAATTGATGTGTATACGATTAATTTCTGAACAACTTCTGTTTGTTTTCTAGCCTTTTCTGCCCCCGTCACTCTTGCTCGCGAACTGAAACTCTGCCTTCTATTTGAAGTTTTGCTACTCACTGTTCCATATGTGGAATCATCTTCTCATTCTCTTGCCAAGCTGGTGTGAACACTTGCCAGGTGTGCCAGCAAACTTCCCTGCAATAATATTGGTTCTTGCCATGCTTCATGGAATAGCATGAAAAGCTAATGTCCCATGAACCTAAATTTCTTCCTCCTGCACAGTTCAGCTGCCACACATTAATTTGCCCTGTTTTCCTATTTCTGTCCTCACTGATACATGACACCAGGAGTATCTGGCAAAGACCATATTTGAGTTCTTGAGTTTTAATTTCATTTCCTAGTTCTGTAAAATGTGTGTGTGGGATCTTACTCCCCATTCTCCCTCTGTAATTGAGACTGGTATCGAACCACACCCTCTGGTTTTGTATCCTAGCCACTCAGTGCTCTGCAACCACTCAGGGATATCATTGGCTATGGCACAAAGGAAGCACAACATAGCATCCTGAAATCAGAACTGCAACCACAGAAATGCCTGTCTGTTCCAGAGCATCGAATACCCTATCACAATCCCTCTTTTGTCCTCCTCATTATCCTGCTCTGCCACTGAGCCAGTGAGGCAGAGGTTGGGCTATGGCTAGAGTTCAAACCTCTGCAGCTGATAATACTTCCTGCACGTGGTTGTTTAGGGCCTGAGACACTTCCAAGAATTCCCATGGCAAGCAGGATATGCACTTATCATGTCTGAGGTGGCCTGCCTCACTTCCTATGTGTCTCGTAAGTCACCCAAACCTGGGACTGAGTCTTTGCTGGGCCAGAGGATTTGCAGGAAGATGGAAAGTCACATTTCAGGGTCATGGGAGCTTTTCAGCACAATTTAAAAATAAATGCTGTGCAGCATTAAAGTATCTGCTTTCCACCTGATCATCTTGTTACCTGTCAGACCACAGAGACTGCCAAGCTAGACTGGTGCCAACTTAGGGATATGCAACTTATCTTATCTAAATGTAACAGAAGTAAAACTTAGACTTAAAGACTTAAGATTTAAAATTAATAACCTCTATTTTTAAAATGCAGCTTTCCTTCCTTTCGGTTCCGCCTCGCCTCCTTCTCTGCACTGATTCTCACATCACTCTTCAATGTTTTGAATTAGTGTCAGCTCCCACCTCTTCTGCACTCATCCCAGCTGTGCTGTCAGGCTTGAATCACTGACTTTATTCTTGCCCAGTAGCTGCCCCTTCTGATCTCAGGATTCCTCCGCTGCCATTACTTACATTTCACAATGCTATCATTCAGGTCTCTCTCCTCCTTGTCCCAAGGCTTCAATATTGCTGTACTTTACATATCACTCAGTTGCCTCTCCTTTCAGTGTCGGGCCTCTTCTCTTGCTGAGTTTCATATTTTACTTCATTATTGTTTAACTCGCTCTCTTCCTGACATGGCTCAGTGTTAAGTTTTGCATTCTGAAACTTTCATGGGGATGTTTTATTCTGCTAAATACACTGTATAAATGCAAGATTTTGGTGGTGTAAAATCAACTTTAAAATTAAGCATATATATATATATATATATATAAAAATTTTTAAAAAAGCAAAAAAGAATTTGCTTACGGATTGTTCTCCAATAATGCCGTAGTTGCGATCCAGCGAAACCTTGCTTCATAAAAACGTCACACAATAGAAATAATAGGGCTTATGGGAAAAGTGAGGTTAGGGGCAGACCCGCAAAAAATATCATTCACGATTGCTCAAAGATTACCCAAACATCTACACAAAGTATAGCACAGCCTGGATGAAGGTTAAAATCACATTTATTAATGAAACAAAAATAAATTTAACACTGCATCTAAAAAAATGTTAAGAAAGCTACTCTTTGTCCAGTACCTCTCAGAGAAAGCTGCTCTGTCAGAAGCTGACATCGGCGCATGCGCAGGATGACACAGAGACTTCAGTGCAGACACTGGCACATGCACAGAACAAAGTGCGCAAACTGATCCTGGCTGGAATCACGCTATTGCCAAAGGAGGCAAGCACTCTCCAAAATACCATTCCCTAATTCTTCAGTGACATTACAGCCAAATCGCAGTGCTGAAACATACATTATCCCAGAACTACCTGTACTTCATGAGCTAACCACAGAACTTGCCTTCTGAGAGATTAAATTCATTGCTGAGTTTCTCTTTTTGAGTCTGCAACATGTTTAAATTGGCTTCTTTTCTTTTCAGTTCTAAGTGTAGACCATCAACTTGAGAACGCATCTCCTGAATAACATACAAATTGATAAAAGGGCTTGATCAGTCATGATCAATAAAATATTTCAGTTCTTTTCCCCAATACTTGAATCGAGTCTTTAATACAAAAAAAGTAACAATTCATGTTTGCAGGAGCCTATGGAATTTTATGGCTCAACTATTTTTGAAGTGTAGTCACTATTGTAGATGTAGCAAAAAGTGACAGCAATTTGTTAACAGCAAAATTCCACAAACACCAAAGAGAGAATGATTAGTTAATCTGCTTATCAAGGCCTTGTCTGAGGAATAAGTCTTGATAGGTCACCCTCTGCAGTGCACTATTTTACTCCCATTTAAAGCATCTGTTCCTCAGATACATTGCTAAAAATACAATCATCTAAATTCTTGTTATCATGTGGATAGAAAGCCATCCAGTGAATAGTTATTTTCAGCAAAATAAGTGGCATAGGGTCAAAGTTGCAACATGGCAACCATCATCAATCCAATCCTACTTGGGATTGGGTAATAGAGGCCAAAATTCCAGTTTGGGTCCACAAACAGAGGCACATTTGTCATTCAGCAAGTTGCTAATAGATTGGCCCCTCTTTTGAGGTTTAAGTACTCAGCAACTGTTAGTATTGAGAGTTTGTTATCATCAACATTGCTCCCAGGAAACATGACTGGCTTCAATAGAGATGATTTTTTTGGAGCTGATTTCCAACCTTTCCAGCTTACCTCCAGAAGAACTGCAGGTTTTAACCCCCAATACTTTGAGGTTTACTGGGACATCATGTCTATCACCTTCCCTGCCAAGTAGTACAGAGTAGACAAGCAGGAGGCTGGAAGAACACAGCAAGCGAGGCAGAATCATAAGGTGGGGAAGTCAACATTTCGGGTATAACCCTTCAGGAATGGAGGTGGGTAGGGGAACAGCAGATAAGGGAGATGGGGAGGGGGGGTGGTTTGGGTTGGGAAAGGGGCTGAATGGTGAGGTAGTGATAGGTGAACAAAGGTGATAAGTACGACTTGACTGGTCCATGGAAGGAATTTCTCCAGTTGGTAGCTGGAAGGAAGGCTCAGTAGATGGAACAGAAGGGAGACGGCAGGGCTGAAAAGGGAGTCAGGAGATGGATGGGAAGGTTGTTTGAAATTGGAGAACTCAAATGTTGAATTCTCCGGGTTGTAGGCTGCCCAGGGAAGATGAAGTGTTGTTTCTCCAATTTGCGGTCTGATTCACTGTGGCAATGGAGGAGGCCGAGGATGGACATGTCGAAAAGGTTGTGGGAAGGGGAATTAAAATGGGCGGTGACTTGGAGATCAGTCTGGCCCACCACAAGATATTAGAACAGAATTACAGCCATTCAGCTCATCAAGTCTGCTCTGCCATTCAATCGTGACTGATCAATCCTGTTTTTCAACCCTGTTCTTCCTACCTTCTTTCCATAATCCTTGATTCCCTTACTGATCAAGATCCTATTTATCGTTGTCTTAAAGACACTCAATGACTTGGCCTCCACAGCCTTCTGCAGCAATGGGCTGCACAGGTTCATCACCCTCTAGCTGAAGAAATTCGTCCTCATCTCAGTACATCTCTACTTTCGTATTCTTGTCCTCTCAAAATGCATGCTAACATCGTGTTTGCTATGCCATCTGAACCTGCATGTTAACTGTAAGAGATTCCTGAAGTAGGACTCACAAGTCCCTTTGTATTTTAGATTTCCGGAGCCTTTCCCCATTTCACAAATAGACTACATCTCTATCCTTCAAATCAAAGTGCAAAACAGCACATTTTCCCACATTGTATTCCATCTGCCACTTTTGTCCAAGATAAAATCTAGTACATGCTACGTTGCACAGATAAACTTACAAACTATTTATTGGGCAGATTGATCATTGGAGTGGGGGATGGCAGGTTCTGTCCTGTCATGCTTCTATTAATAAGTCAACTTTCCCTCTGCACACATTCCTCATACCACCATATTGAAATTTAGGTTATGCAGCAGCAATTAAAATGATTTGCTAAGAAAAGATATTACCTGTAGCTTCTGTAACATTCTCTTTGCTTCCAATTCTACCTTTGGTTGAAGGGTGGTAGATTTTTTTGTTTGAGTGCGAGTATGTTTTGGTTAAGATATTAAAAACAAAAGCAAGCAGATAATGAGTAATATTATGGTACCACTTTGAGATTGGGTTCCTTTTACTAAAAGTCTACCTTGGTTTGTTCCAAATTTCTAAATATCAGTTAAATATTCTCAGTCACTTATACTTAGTAAAGAGAAAGGCAACACTTTCAACTTACAAAAGAATATTGTCAAACCGTGGCTATAATATTGCCAGAATTGTGATATTTGCAGTTCTGTACTTCCTCAGAGACCAATGCTATTTGGCCCTCCTACACTTTCTAACAAAACTTCATTAGCTTTCCTCAAATTCAAAGCTGAAAGCCTGATGAGAAGTTTTGGAAATCTGACTATAAACAGTTTTAATCACTGACATTGGCAATGCCTGGCATGTTTGTATGATCAAGGTGCCCTTCTGGCATTAGGACTGGCTGAGCCTTTCATTGCATTGAATGGACTGTTACATTGCTTCAATGGATCGTATTTGATATATGGCCTGACGTTTACCCATTTAGAATAGTTTGAATGAGCGTCAAATCAGGGACATGACCTAAAGCCACTGAGCCATGTATAATCTAGAAATAAATAAAAGAGCACACCGAGTGATTGTTTAGTAATTATGCAGAAAATACAAGAACAAACTTGATTTGGAAAGGATATAGAAAGTTGGCTTCAAGTTCTAGATAATAGATCTGTTGCTGGAGATTCTTAATGAACTCAGTTTCAACACTAGCCAAAGGGCTTTCTGCTGAACTATGGAAGGAAAGAAAGACATTTGTGTATTATGCTAATACGGTATTTTTTCACAAATATTTATAAAAGTAGTCAGAATACACAATATTTTCTATGTAAGAACATTTTTTTCCAGCAAACAAGCCAGCCTGAGTTTCCCTTACAATATTATCCATGATGAATTATCTAATTTGCCCCACATTAGGTAGACACGAGGTACTTCCACTGTTAAGTTGTTTTATATACTTGTGGGATGTTAGCATTGCTGGCTGGACTGGCATTTATTACCTTTCCTTAGTTGCCCTTGAGAAAGAGGAAGTAAGCTGCCTTCATGAATCACTGCAGTCCATGTGCTGTAGGAAGACCCACAATGCCATTCAAGAAGTTTTTCCAAGATTTTGGCCTAGCAACACTGAAGGAATGCCAATACATTTCCATGTCAGGATGGTGTGTGGCTTAGAGGGAAATTTGCAGGTGGTGGTATTCTTATCTTTCCAGGTGGAAGTGGTTGTGGGTTTGGAAGGTACTATCGAAGGGACATTGGTGAAGTTCTTCAATGCATCTTGTAAATCAGTACACACTGCTGTTCCTGAGCATTAGTAGTGGAGGGAGTGGATGCTTCTGAATGGGGTGCCAATCAAGCAAGTTGCTTTATCCTGGATGGTGTTGAAGCTGACCTCATTCAAACAAGTGGGGAATATTCCATCATACTCCTGATTTCTGCCTTGTAGATGGTGTACAGGTTTTAGGGAGTCAGGTGGTGAGTTATTCACTTCAGTATTCCTAACCTGTGACTTGTTCTTGTTGCCACTATGTTAATGGAAACCCCAAGGGTGTTGATAGTAGGGGATTCTGTGATAGTTATGTCATTGAATGTCAAAGGGCGGTGGTTAGATTATGTTCTGAAAAATACTTAACAAAAGTAAACAAAAAACATTTATTTTGTGTAATCTTACTTGAACCGTTTGGGAAAAGTGCTCATGTTGAGTACCAATTAACTCCTTTTCCAGATGAGCCTGAGGAAGTAGAAAAGCAACAAAACAGGAAGGTTAGAAGTGGGACTATTTGGGAACAATTCCACACATTCCACAGTTTCTTCAATAATAATGAATTGCTCATGCAATTCTCAATCAGCTCTTGGATAATTTTATAGCCTTGGACTGATAAATTGTTGTTAAAATTCATGTTACGTAAATGCTGGGCCCGATGAGGAAGCTAGTAATTCCCCTCTGGGATGATAGAGCTATCAGCCAATCAGATTAAATGGCAGCTTTCTGAGGTAGGACTTCCACATCAGTGAGCGGTGGACTACCATCTCTTGATAACTGGTGGTAGTTGGCAGCTGGCATTGGTGGAGAACTCTTTTGGTAGTAGGGCAAATGCTGACCTGGGGGAAATGACTGGAACAAAGAGAAAAATGATAGAAGAGCCAAAGGATGGCAGTTAACTTCAGGATTCTGACTTCAGCATTTGCTTGTGAGAAATAAGAAGTATGAATGCATTGAAATAATCGGGGTGTTTAGCTCTTTAAGCCTGCTCTGCCATTCACTAAGACCGTAACTAACTTTTTTTTAAACATCAGGTATATATTCCTACATTAACCCTATATCCTAAGACTTCCTTCTTTCTAATTTTCTTAGTTGAACACACTGAACAGCTGAGCATTCACACCGCTTTGAGGCAGAAAATTCAAAAATTCTTTGAGAGAAGAAATTTCTACTCCATTCTAAATGACCAACCCTTTATTGAGACTCCTAGTTTTAGGTTCCTGTGTAAGACGTATTCTGGGCTATGGCTTCCCTCCTGGTTAAGAAACCATTTTGTGGAAGTGCCCCTCACCTAGCAGATCAATAGTATTTGGCATGCAGCTATGGGAGGCTTTCTCACACATAGCTTAGTTCCTTTCTCACTGTGATGCATTGCTGGCGTATAGCTTAATTGTTCAAAGGCAGCTCCTCTTGACAATTAGCTTCACTCTATGATATATTGCCAATGTGTGTTGTTCCTCTAATTAAGGACATCTGTCCTGCATTTGTCATGGATCTCTGTAAACAGCATGTTAGGTGATAACTTTCAGTCCTGTTTACTGGTAGAATGTGGAGCATCTCTAAGGGCAGACCCCTGATTCGGTATCTCCTTGGACCATCCTGACACTTTTTGATTAATGGTCAGCCTGTGTTTCAGCCCTGTCTTGTTTTCTATATAGTCTTGTAACTTTCTGCTGTACATCGGAGTTCTGCCGAGCCATACTTAGAACGGTGGTCTTCCCATGCTGCATTGTGTAATAAATTGGTTAATGCTCAATGTCTGCCTCTCGAGGCTTTCTTCAACAGTTCCTCAGTGAAGTGAAACATCTTCCCAGTACTGACCCATTTAAGCCCCTCATTAATTTTATATGCCACAATGAAATCACCTCTCTTTTTAAAAATATTCTGGGAAATAAAAGACTATGCTACTCAATCTTTCCTTGCACAACAAGCCCCACATCTCAAGAATCCATTAGTGAACATGCATTATGGAAGCCAATGGTTCAGTGATATTATCACCAGACTATTAATCCAGAAACTCATCTCATGTTCTGGGACCCAGGTTCGAATCCCACCACAGCAGACGGTGGAATTTGAGTTCAATAAAAAAAAATCTGGAATTAAAAATCTACTGATTGCTATGAAATGATTGCTGAAAAATCTGTCTAGCCCACTAAGGAATTCTGCCATCCTCACCTAGTCTTGCCTACATGTGACTCCAGCTTGGCTCTTCACTTACCCAGTCTGTCCTTTTCAACATTTTTGCACTCCCTTCACAGCTTATTTTCCTATCCAACTTGTTGTCATCCAACTTGGATACATCACACTCAATCCCCCCCCTAAATTATTGATGTAGATTAGAAATAGTTGAGACTGAAGCACTGATTCTTGCGGTTCCCCCAATGGTTAAAGCCAGTTTACCAGAGATGGTTGATTTATACCCACTCTCAATTTCTGTCCATCAACTAACTCTTGATTCTCATTGACATGCTTCTATGATCTTTAATTTCAAGCAATAACCTCTTGTGCAGCACCTGATTGAATTTTGTTTTGAAAATCCAAATACATCCTGTATTTCTCAACTTTCACTCTTACATCTTATGGTCTTATCCACTCAAGTTGCAAGTTAATTTTAGCAAATTACTTCCTTTACATTCAGTTGTCTTGACTTTTTCCAATCACGAGATTTCTCAGGTGTCCTTGTACCATGACCTTCATTGATTCCAGCATTGTCTGTACAACTGAGAGGAACCTCCCATGAGGACATCATGATGGAAGGCAGGTTGGCGATGGAGCACTTGGGAGGTCTCACCTAGCCTCCATAAATTTGCAGTCAGGTCAGAAATGGGTGAGAGGGTGGCTAGTAGGTCATCCAGAGATTGTTTTTGCACTCCTCCCTGCCTGCTAAGCTGCCAGTGGGGAACTGCAAAGTTCAGCTCCGAGTGTGGTCTAACCAAGGATCCATACACATTCAAAATAATCTGTGTGCTTCTAAATCAAATCCATCTGGAAAAGAACTACCAGTATTTTAATTATTTTTAAATAGTTTTATGAACATGACTTGCAACTTTTACTGACTTGGGCCCTAGACTATTTGCTGCTCTTCCCCATCTAAACTCTCATTGTAAAAAGGTGCACGTGGTCCCCTTGTTCTTCCTACCAAAATGTACCACTTTACACTTATCTATAATGAAACTCATTTGCCAATTATTTGAGAGTTTATTAACGTCATTTTGCATTGTGTCATGGTGCTTCTTTGTTCTCAGTATACAATCCCCTATCCGGTTCTCCATTGGCATTTTTGGTAGCTGGGCAATTCTCACATTAACTTGATCAGAAACATCGCTGCCGATCCTCTGGAATATTAAAAGCACAATTAAAGTTGAAACCAATCAACTGTGGCACAAAATCTGTTTGAAAGAATGATAAAGCCTCAGAATTTGCAGTTTTAACCAGAACTGATTGAAACCTACAAATCGGATAAAAATCGCACGGGCGGGACAGCTATTGAATGGCAGCACATGCTGAGACTCTCCAGTTATTTGAATGGCACTTCTCTGCATTAACTCACAAATTAAAGCAGCAACACATACCTGCAGACTCTGAACTGCTCCTGAGTTGCAGTTTTCTCAGCGCTTCGTTACTAAGAGGAATCAAACATCCGTCTGACCCAGGAAATGATGCTATTGTACCTGTTCCTCACGCAAGGTGATTTTACGACTTTTTTTAATTGAACGGTACTCATTGTAATCGGGGACAACGTAGATTCCTGGACTTTTCAGGTTCTCTCTTTTACTGTTTTGATGTAGAATCTGATGTTGCAAGAGGATTCACAAACGGCAGAGCACTGAATAATCTCGGAAACTACACAAATGGGACTCAAATAAAATTCAACTACTTTTAAAACTGGGCCCGCTTTTCTATACTTGTCAATGGCATCACTTTACTGGAATGATTTTCATTTTTTCCCCCTCATTTGTTGGGAATGATAACTGTACATATCCCACGAACAATCTCACAAACAACCCGCTCATTTGTCCACTCGAAGTCTGAATCGCCCACATTTCAAATTATTCACGGCGATTCCCTTGTCATTTCTCTACATCGAAAAGTATTTAGGCATGAACAATACCGTTTGTTAAAGTCACCTTATTCCTCCATCCAGCAAAACTCAGACTATTATCATGTAGAGACCTTGACAAAAATATGTTTTTTAATCCACTATCAGGGTGACTCTTCCAAGTGTTTGCCCTCTACATGAGGAACCTCCTGGTTATGATCATTATCTTTTACTAATCCTTCCTAGCTCTATCCTCAGTCTAATTTAGAATAGTCTTTCAGATTACCCATGTCCATACCATTTACTATTTCATTTGTTTCTATTAGAGTCTTAAGCAAGTTATTTTCTCCCCAAGTCCAAAGCAAATCACAGGCCTGTTTTTAAAATCAGTCAGCAACATGCCCTCCTTGCGGGCTGGCTTCACCACACTCTATAAATGTGACAGAGATTACAAAACAAACCACTCCATTTATAATGTGGAAATTAAAGAGACCTTCACTTCTTTCCATTTGTTGACTGATCAATAATTATCCCAGGCTGAAGGAGTATTCCTGTTATTGGACAAACTTTGTCTTCTCTCTGGACACACACTTTCTGGTATCAATGACAGGATCATAGATTGTAAATTCAATAGGAGCCTAAACAGTACAGGATTGTGTTAGTCATTTGCAATGATTTCAATGACAATATTAAAATGAATATAATGTGAAATTATTCAATTATTCATTGAGGGGCTTTTCAAAATTTACACACAAGCAAAAAATGGCCTTCTATTTGAAAAAAATAAAATTACATTTACTCTTTGGGCTGGTTTTCCAGGAGACAAACAGCATTTGATGTTGCCACAGGACCAGCAACCACCCCCATTCCACATGGTCAACAGGCTCTTTGTGGTCGAACTTTCGCATTATTGCTTGAGAGAGCAATACATATGCTATGTTTGAACCAAAAGACGCAAAACTTTTAATGCAGCCAACAAGCTGAAGTCCTCTACCTATTTCACCATGGAAAGCTCAGGTTGGGTAAAGCAATGAAGAAGGAGAAAGTGAGGACTGCAGATGCTGGAGATCAGAGCTAAGAATGTGTTGCTGGGAAAGCGCAGCAGGTCAGGCAGTATCCTTCTTCAGGGCTCATGCCCGAAACTTCGATTCTCCTGCTCCTTGGATTCTGCCTGACCTGCTGCGCTTTTCCAACAACATATTTTTTGCTCTAAAGCAATGAGGAAGTCAAGCCTTCCCGAGGTTGGCAGGAGGATAGTATTTGTATTTGGGATTAAGAGTCATAGACTTTTCACAGCATGAATAGACCCTTCGACTATCACATCTAGCACCCACATCAAACATCCACTATTCTAATCCCATTTTCCAGCACTTGGCTCATAGCCCTGAATACTGTGGCATTTCAAGTCCGCATATAAATAGTTCTTCAATGTCACGAGGGGTCCAGTCTACCACCCTTTCAAGCAGCGAGTTCCAGATACTCAGTACTTTTCTGGGTGAAGAAGTTTTCTTTCAAATCTCCACTAAAATTCCTAATTTTTACACTACACTCTTGGACTAAGGGTAAACATTTCTCTCAGTCTACGCCCCTCAAATATTGTACACCTCAAGTTAATGGCATGCTCTCCTTCATAGTGGGAGGATTTAAGCATCGGAGTAAGGATGTCTTGCTGCAGCTATGCAGTGCCTTGGAGAGGTCTCACCTTTAATATTATATGCACTTTTGGTCTCCCAGTCTGAGGGAGGACATCCTTGCTATTGAGGGAGTCCAGCAAAGGTTCATCAGATTGATTCTCAGGATGGCAGGACTGACATACAGAGCTTGTATTCGCTGGAATTTAGAAGAATGAAGGGAGATCTCATAGAAACAGATAAAATCCTGATGGGACTGGACAGGCAACCTGCAGGAAGAATGTTCCCAATTTTGGGGCAAGTCCAGAACTAGGGTCACAGTCTAAGAATAAGGGGTAAGCCATTCAAGACAGAGATGAGGAAGAATTGCTTTACTCAGAGTTGTGAACCTGTGGAATTCTGTTGGGCCAGTTAATTAGATATATCCAAGAGGGGGCTGGACGTTGCTCTTGTGGCTAACGGAATCAAGGGGTAATGGTAGAAGGCGGGAATGGGATACTGAGATTGCATGATCCACCATGGTCATATTGAATATTGGTATAAACTCAAAGGGCCAAATGGCCTACTCCTGTACCTATTTTCTATGTTTCAATAATATTTCCCCTCAGCCTTCTCTGCTCTATGGAAACCAATCCCAGCCTATTCAGTCTCTCTTCATAGCTAAATCACTCCAGCCCAGGCAACATTCTGATGAATCTCCTTTGCAGCCTCTCTAGTAGTCACATTCTTCCTATTTAAAAAAAACAACCTATTTTTCTATTCAATCCATTTTGACATGTCATTACACACCTCTGGAGCAGGTGAGACTTGAGCCCAGGACTCCTGGTCCAGAGCTAGTGATCTTATCTCTGTCCCACAAGAGCCCTACACATCCTTCATAAAGTGTTGCAACCTGAACTGAACACAACTGTGGCCTAACTAACACGATATACTGATCCATCATTATCTCCCTGCTCGTGCATTCAATACCTTGACTAAAAAAAAAGGAATAATTATTTTATTAAACATTTTATCTACCTATCCTGCAGCCTTTAAGAGTCAATGGATATGCACACCAAAGTGCCTCTGCTCCTTCCTTAGGTCCTACCACTCAATGTCCCTTGTCCTGTTAGCACTCCCAAAATGCATCATCTCAAATTTTCAGGATTAAACTCCATTTGCCACAGTTCACTAAGGTAGTCATCGAGAATTCCAATAGGGAATTTAGGGAAAAAAAAATTATTTCCCAAACTTAAATAGCAGATATGAGAGATCATGGGCGATCAGTAGAGATTTAATACTGGTATGGGTTAGTATTGATGGGGCATAGGGAGTATGGGGTTGAGGATTGAGGCCTGGAGGTATATTTTAGATCTTTAAATGTTTGGCCAGGGTGCTGGAGTCCCAAGGAAGGCTTCTCACTCACCTCACATTAGAAACTGGCATTCTCCTCTGTTCATCATGAGTTACCTGAATCCCACATCACGGAAAACGGACAGTACAATCTGCCACAGTTTTAAACGCTGGGTCCATGGAGAAAATATTTTTCCAACTCCAAGTACCTGACCTAGGAATGAAATCAGGGCTCCATTTGACACTTTACACACACGCCTACATCCAATGAGAAGAACTGAGTAAAGAAACAAATGCGTCTTGGTACAATGTAAGTGATTGCATTTCACACAAGTTGTTATTGAAAGACATGTTAGCCAAGTGTAAAAATGTGGTTGACTCTTAATTGCCCTCTGGACACACACATCCTATGAATAAATAAAGGTACATTCCTTACTCCCTGGTTGAAAAGTGAAATATATTGTTTCAGATGCTGATGAACAGGCACTGCATTTCTAGAACATCCTGTTTTCAGTTGATTTCCACAGATTGTTGTTTTTTTCCCTTCTCTATCCTAATTATGCCTAACATTAATATCAAGAGTTAGTGTTTGAATTTGTAGAATTACTGAAGAATCGACTCTTTCGTTATAGCTTGGTTAATGTAGTTCTGTTCACAGACTGAAAGGATAGACTTAGTGGTTTTGTTTTTCTGGTGATGAGGACTCATGGCAGAGGCAGGGGAGTGATCTGAATGTTTGCTTTTCTGTTTAGCCTTTTGTTTTAGTTCTGCTTCTGTTTTTAATCCTGTCTTTTGTATATTAAGATGGCGCCGTAGAACGGTGACTTTGTACACAATTCACTGTATTCTTATATTCTTGCACTCAAGTGCATATGACAATAAAATCTAAAACTTAAATTACTGGTAGCTGCAAGCTAGAACTTCCATGGATATTTCTTTGGGTGTGCAAATAGGTTGACAAACATTTGTGTTCACTGCTTTCTTTCCTCACCCCATTGTCCGAAGCTGACCAGAATGTCAAGATAGACATAATGCTTCTGACAAAAGCTTAACATTGACAATCTATTTCAAAACTGCTGATCACATCCATTAAAATTTAATACAATATTAATGTTTTTAAATGTGATCAATACAGGTTTGACAAATACATTTTGTTTAACAATTAAAGCATATAGCTTCAGATATAACTCATGCTAGATTCAATTAAACAATCCTTCGGTGTTAAAAGGGGGAAAGCTTTTAAGAGAAAATTGTCAGCACAATCTTCGGAAAAATGCAGGTAATTGATCTATAACAATTGCATACATAAGGGTTGCACATATCAGGTTTTTCCATAATGCAATTTATTTGCAAACTGAATCATTGCATTACATTCTAATCCATTTTGCCACCAATCTTATTTGTCTTTCCAAGAATCGGTTTGTGAACATGAATCTATCATTATCAAAATATGTTCTCACCTGTGAGAAAAGATTCAGGATGAATTTCATCCAGGCCCTGGAATGACAGACAATGGCAAGTTAGCTGGGAAAATATAGCAAGATCAGTATAATATGATTCTGATATCTAGACCAAAATATCCAATTTTCCTATCCAAGGTTTGAACAACAAGATAACAATCTTGCTCGTGAGTAATGAGAGGTCTATTTACAACATTAACATTTCATTAGCACCTCATTTCACCTCACTGAAATGCAGTTTGCTGTTCCCTCATGCACTGGATAGAAGCTAGATGGTGGCAAATCCTGTCATCGGCATCTGATGTCACTTGCTCCTCTGTCTTCCATCTTGGCCGTCAGTCTTCAACATCTCACGGGTGACATGTGGTCACTGGTTCCTTCACACTGATGGAGCAGCTTTATTATATCACTAACTTGGGCCCACTTAAAATAAAGGTACAGTATAGAATTCTGTACTGCTCCATGGAATGCACCAACCCCTTCAACACCCCCTCTCACTCTGCCGGGGACGCCTTCTCACAGAGCGCTTCAGAGAACATCTCCAGGACACCTGCACCAATCAACCCCACCACCTTATGGCCGAACATTTCAACTCCCCCCCCCCCCCCCCCCTCCCACTCTGCTGAGGACATGCAGGTTCTGGGCCTCCTCCACCACCACTCCCCTCACAATCCAATGCCTGGAGGAAGAACGCCTCTTCTTCTGCCTCGGGACCCTCCAACCCTAAAGCATCAATGTGGATTTCATAAGTTTCCTCATTTCCCCTTCCCCCCAACTTACCCCAGTTCCAACCTTCCAGCTCAGCACAGTCCTCATGACCCGTTCCCATCTAGTCACTCCACCCTCCCCGCCAACCTATCACCTTTATCCCCACCTCCATCCACCTATTGCAATCTCAGCTACCTTCCCCCCCAGCCCCAGCCCCAACCCCCTCCCATTTATCTCTCCACCCCCGAGGCTCCCAGTCTCATTCCTCATGAAGAGCTTTTGCCCAAAACATCGATTTTCCTGCTCTTCAGATGCTGCCTGACTTGCTTGATCTTGCATTGTAGTGCTGCTGCTCGGCCTAGCAGGGAAAGGCATCCATTCCATAATGCACTTCAGCGTCTCCATTTGCCTTCTTAGTGTTCAGTCACTTTGCACAGAGCTAGATGATCATTGCAACTCTGCTTTGCCCTTTTGTACTTTGCCGCCAAATTCGGACACCCAACCTCACAGTAGTTTTGTCTTGTCTTGCCTTTTAGCATGGACATAAAGCAAGTTAGCTTGGATTGTGTGAATCAATGATCTGTCCAGACTACTGATACTGTGTTATATTGCAATGTGCTACAAGAAGCTCACATCTATACCAAATGCCAGCAGCCGACACAGCAAATACAAAGCATAGGCTTCCATCAAATGGCAATATCTCAAAATCTCAGGGAAGCAGCCCTTAGTCAAGGGGGACTATTATCAGTCAGAGGTGTTGACACAGTAGGTCAAGGGTATCCTCCAAAATCAGTTCAGGATCTTGAACACAGTCATTTGGTGCTTGTGTCAAAGAGAGACAAGGGATCCAATTTCATTACAGTCCAGAGTGTGGATCATGGTCAATCCTGAAGGTCTAGTGCAACTAGTCTGTTAGCAGTAAGTCACCGTAAGTCAGTCAGGGGTGTACTGTGGTCAGTTCAAAGGGTACGTTCACTAAAATTCAAGGGGGATTATCAGGAACCACTGCTGAGATGGTGACATTGGAGAAATCAATTGTGGGGATTGGAGGTAACATGCGGGGATGGCAGAGGGGTAATAATAGTGTGCTGGACTTGGGTTTCCATGGCAGCTGTTCACTTGTCTATGGAGGCAGCCAAATGCTTGTTTAAGGCAGCACCGTACAGAATGTTTGTGGTCTCCTCCAATCTCCGAGTCCGTTGCCCTCAGTGTCTCTAACACATCTTTATTGGTCAGAGCATTGAATATGAGTTGGGAGATTATGTTGTGGCTGCACAGGACATTGATTAGGCCACATTTGGAATATTGTGTGCGATTCTAATCTCCCTCCTATCCGAAGGATATTGTGAAACTTTGAAAGGGTTCAGAAAAGATTGACAAAGATGTTGCCAGGGTTGGAGGGTTTGAGCTGGAGGGAGGGGCTGAATGGGCTGGGGTTGTTTTTCCTGGAACAAAGGCTGAGGGTCCTTATAGAGGTTTATAAAATCACAAGGAGCACAGACAAGGACTTTTCCATGGGTTTGGGGAGTCCAGAACGAAAGGGCATTAGTTTAGGGTGAGAGGGGAAAGCTTTAAAAGGGATCTAAGGGGCAACGTTTTCACACAGAGGGTGGTACGTGTATGGAATGAGTTGCCAGAGGACGTGGTGGAAGCCGGTACAATTGCAACATTTAAAAGGCATCTGGATGGGTATACGAATAAGAAGGGTTAGAGGGATATGGGCTGGGTGCTGGCAGATGGAACTAGATTAATTTAGGATATCTGGTCAGCATGGATGAGTTGGACCAAAAGGTCTGTTTCCATGCTGTACATTTCTATAACTCTATGACATGTGCCTGTTTTAGCAGACCTCTGAGTTTCAGAAACCTGCTCACTGGTATTCTCAACTCTGGATGTAATGCAGCCACTGAGGTGTCAGTATCTGAGCTGATGCAGGGGGCAGTCCGACAGCTTTGCCAAAGTTTCCTCTGAAGGATCCGTGGCTTCTTCCTCAGAGGTGGAGGAGAGGATGATGTCCTGAGGAACCTCTCACTTCATGAGAGGGAATGATGATGAGATGCCTGGCTGAGTGTGTGAGTATGAGATGCAGGGTTTAGTCTGAGGGGGTGTGATGGGTAAGAGAATGATTGGAGGAAAATGCTAAATATATTTACGAGAGAGGTAGACCATGAGTCCCAGTGGGAAGAGGGAGTGATGACAGAGTTAAAGCAAGTGTGAGGTAGCAGAGAAAAGATGGTGGCATTTATCCTTGTTGAGCACAGAAGGTCATTAGCCTTCTTCCTGTAATGCTAGGCATTCATGTGGACATTGCACTAACCTGGGTGATAACTGGTGGCATGATCTTCACTGGCAGTCCTGAGGAAAGATGAAGAATCTCTTCTCAAGCATCCCATGCACCGGGATGACCAGGTCCCTGTCAGAAAATCTGGGTACCAACTTACCACTGTCAGCTATTTCTGTGGAATGTCTTCAGACACACTGCAGATGCGAAGGACTGCTTCTGGTTCGCAGCAATTTTCCTAGAGCACAGCTGGAGTTTAAATATGGTGCCAACAAAACATCTGGAAGGTCCTGCAGAGACATGGAGCTCTGTCACTGCTGAGTACAAGATTGCATGAGACTGGCAGCAGAGTGGCATGGTGCATACCAATGGTGCATGGGGAGGTGGTGGCTGAGCAGCATTATCACTAGTCACTGTTAATCCAGAAACCTAAGCAATAAATGCTGGTCTAGCTAGTGATGCCTTCATTCTGTGAATGAATAAAACAAAAAAAGAGGTGAATAGAGAATTGTAAGAGTAACTAGCGGGAGCTCACAGACAGAAACCCTCCATTAAACTCCCCAAAATTGAGACATTTTTGTAAAAGGCAGACCTTCGTGCTCCCATTCTTGCAGGACTGAAGCTGCACTCAAAAGAAGCATTGGGCAGACATTTTCAGGATGCTGCTTCCAAAAAATGTTTGATACAGGGAGTCAATATATGAATTGAACATAAGAAGACACAGCAAAAAAAAAAGTTTGAATTCACAGAAAAAGTGAAAATTGGAGAGAAGGCTTGCAGTGAGGAAATAATATGGAGCCAGGAAAGCACTGTGTACCAGTGATCGGACAAAATTCTAGGAAACCTGACAAGCAGAAACACCTCTGCTAGGTGCAAGCAGCATTCAATAGTGTCTCACATTCTCATCAGAAAACCCTTTATCCTTTGATTGCACAACCTTTATTTATCTTTCAACACTCTTCAAATAAAAGTCAATTCCAACAAATTTTGCACAGCAACCTATTTAACTGCTTACTATATCATTGATTCCTCAGCTTCTATCAAGACTATTTGATATAAATAACCAGTGATTCAATCTTACATTTGAGTTTACTGTTTAGTTTGGTTCTCAATGAATAGTTAAGATCCATATTCCTTTAACAATTTTACTCATTTTCCAATGTTAGCATTCACTCATGGTAAAATAACGTACAGTAGTTTAACCATTCAATGTTCAGCTTGTCTTTCATCACTAATGCATCACCCTTATCTGCTGATTAAGGCATTCAAGGAGAATCATTTACTTGTCTTTTTTCAATTAATTTTCTCTCAAAAGTACCTCTGTTCCACTAATATTTTTTGCCGCTTTCCAAGTCTAAAATTTATAGTCACTCTTGTTTTATTATATATACACTTACATTTTGTGTTTAATTTTAAATGTAAAATTTGAACTCTTATTTTTTACTGTTTAATTTAGAAAGTGTTTTATGTCACCTGACTATAATTTACTTTTATCCTTTACAGTATGCTTGTTCTGGATATTTCTTTTGTCTTTTTCATTGTTGTACCAAACCAATTCATATTGTGGTTACTATTTTCCAAATTTCTCTTTTGTTTTAAAGACAACCTACTGATCTATTCCATTATCCGGAATAAGATCAAGTAATCCTTTATTCTGCAGAGGAACAACATATTTACTGAGAAACAGATGCAGGCTAGAAGACAGCAAGTCTTCTGTTCTGTAAATAATTCAGTAAAGAAGGTAGAAGTTAATAATAAAGGTACTGTGGAAAAAGAGGTGTGAAAAGAAAGAAATGTTCTAGTTTGACTTTTGTCTATAATTGAATTTTAAATAATGATTGCAACAACAGAAGGGTGTTTTGCAATATTGCTCCTAAGAATTGTTTGGAGAGATCAGGGGGGACAGTTAAATGAGGCATTGCTAGCTCCCTGACCTATGATTGGGAAGCATTTTCCATTTATCTGGACTCAGCAAGTTGGCAAGAGTCTGAAATATGCTGGTAGACTGACACGCCCACATCTGAAATTGCTGCCTTCATTAAATGGAAATTCTTCTCAGTGTAGCCCCCTCATCCTTGCCAGCAGGAGAAAGTGAGAACTGCAGATCAGAGTTAAAATGTGTGTCGCTAGAAAAGCACAGCCGGTCAGGCATCAGAGGAGCAGGAGAGTCAATATTCCTGAAGAGCTTATGCTCGAAACGTCGTTTCTCCTGCTCCTCAGATGCTGCCTGACCGGCTGTGCTTTTCCAGCACCACACTTTTTGACTGAGATAGATATGAGGCCCCATTAGGAGTAGAGAACCCTGTATATTGGGTGGCAACCTACTTTCAGTTTTCAAAATAACAAATTCATAAAGGAGGCCATAGATAACTCCCAGCCTTGTTGTTGAATGAGGGTCTCTGTTAACCCATTTTGACATCAATCAATTTTGTAGTCTTAAACATGTTGAGCTGCAACAATTCAAGCAACTTAAGAACCTGACCAGGGGCAGCATGGTGGCTCAGTGGTTAGCACTACTGCCTCTCAGCACCAGGGTCCCAGGTTCGATTCCAGCCTTGTTCGATTCCGCCATGTCTGCGTGGGTTTCCTCAGGGTGCTCCAGTTTCCTTCCACAGTCCAAAGATGTGCGGGTAAGGTGAATTGGCCATGCTAAATTGCTCATAGTATTAGGTACATTAGTCATAGGGAAATGGGTCTGGGTGGGTTACTCTTCAGAGGGTCGGTGTGGACTGGTTGGGCCAAAGGGCCTATTTCCACACTGTTGGGAATCTAATCTAATCAAATATGCAGGGGATTCAGCAGCAGAGGTTCCCACCAGGTATGATCTCAGTACAATTGCCCAGATCACTTGCTCCACAGATTGTAATCTATTGATTCTGGTTTCAAATTTGAACATTATGCCACTGACTGAGTCTTAGGTACAATGGCAGAGGAAAATGAACTTAAGATATGCTTACATGTAGAGGTCTGTCACATAAAACTTTAATTTGTAGTTGTATTGCAACAGATTTTATATCCAGTATCCGGGCTCTTGTCACTTCAGGATGCTACTATTCTAATGCTTTCCCCACTTGCCTCCCATCTTCACCCTGCAAAACCTTCATCTGATCCAAGGCTCCCATCATACAACAAGTCCTGCTCCCCTAGGGTTCCTGTCCCATTGATTTACTTTGGCTCTGGTCTCCCAACATAGACTGTTTAAAAGAAAGGATACCATCTGTATTGGAAACAAACATGGTCATCTTTCAATGTGCAGCTGAAAGGTATGAGAATGCAGAAAATTAATGAACTGAAAAAAAGAATTCCTTTCAAAGGAGGTGAATATTTTGTTGTAAATTCTGCAGTGTTGTTACTTGGAAGAAATGAAATCAGGTTTAAGTTTTATCAATTAAAGCACTAATAAATCAAAAGGAGAAAATACAAGTATTGACGTAAAATTAAAAATATGACACAATGTAATTCTGCTTTATTTTTCATTGGAATAGCACATTTGACATAGTCACATTATTTCAGCTATTGTTTTTGCACTGCTAGTTGTTTGTGGTCCAGTCATAAGTCACTTGAAATACCCAAGGTCTTACTTTTAGTCTATGAATGCAGGTGTGTCATTAATCAGATACATTTACATAGGATGTATTATTTATTTCTTTTACTAATCTGATTAAGCTTTTTTAATGGAATTGGCTGCAACAATGTCATTGAATAAACAGCTACATCTCTTGCTTAAACTAAAACATAAAATTAAAGTGAAAAAGCTTAAATACATCTTCTCAGCACAATCCACAGTGGAACTATATTGTAAAAGTATAATTGTTTATGTTTTTTTTGATCCTGACCAGCAGGACCCTACAATTGGCAGATCAATCAATAAACATTTACTGCAAGTGCAAAGTACCTCTGGACTCAAGTTTTCCTCGCTCTTTCCTGCGAGGGATGAGTGGGAATAGGGAATGAGAATTAAGCAATTTAAATTGGCATTAAAAAAAAAGAACATCTTTGTGGATCATTGAGTATTTGTAGCCATATTGAAACTTACTGTAAAGATAAATTTTAAAGAGGCTACATCAAATAAAAAGGCACATGTTTTGGTGATGAATTATCCATTGATACTTACAAACAGAAACCATCTTTTTTTTAAAAAGGACAATGCTGTTATTTGGAAACAGAAAAATTTTACCGGTGTTAGTTTACTTAATTAATAAACTGAACACATCTGTCTAGTTACAAAGTTTACTCATACAGTTAATCCCAATAATCATTTGAAATAAAATCAAAAACATTGTTACTGAAACAAAAATGGAGATGGAACAAATAAAGAATAACCTAGACAGAATGCTACTGATTTAAAGTAGTATTGTACAAAACATCATTGTGGGCTGTGGTCTCACTAAATTGGTTCCTTCATGGATCAAAATAATTCCAGTTGACTGTCCAAATTACAAAAATTTTAAATTTTCTTTCTGCACTGTTCCAAGATATCATTTTCCAATATACTATATTTGTACAGGCTAAGTCAGAGTTGGAATGATTCGTGTTAGAAGTAAATCCAATTAAAGAGTCCCACAGGAATCTGTTTGGAAGTTTTCATGCTTCACTGCTGTAATCTTGGTGGAAAATCCGTTTAAATAAAAAGTTTCCAGAAACCTTCTACCCACTGACAGCGGTCAATCAGGAAACCACTGAGGGGTTTTCAACATTTGTGTCATAGCCAGCATTTCCAGCCATTCTTTTTGGTTAGCTTTCAGATGGTGCAGGTAACACCTTTTAGTAAGTTACAAGCAGGTGAGATCATTCTCCAGTGGAAGCTTTGGAATGAAATGATCTTTCTTTACCTGATTTTTTACTTTTAATGAGCAGGGTATAGAAGTTAATTCACAATTCAATATGTTTCTTGACTATGACAGTAAAAATGTAACAATGAAGAAACATTTCGAGCAAAACCACAAAATTGTCCCACACAACTGCTTTGAATTTTTCTGTAATATTTGTCGCTGTTAAGATAGCTTCTCTTTAAAATATGCTTGGACTATCAAGTGACCCATCTTAACCTACAGAATTAGCATTGAACTACATCTTATCTATAGCAAGGCTGATTAGCAGCAGAAAGACTCTCTTCTCAAAACAAAATTGCAAATAAGGCACTAAAAATTACTTTTAGATAGCATTATTTAATGTTATTAGGTGGATTTCAAGCAAGTGAAAGGTGATTGCCAGATATTATCTTAGAATGTTTTTTACTTCCATTATCCTAGCAATTAGTCATGATTGGAAATCAAGTGAAACCAAGCTCCTTGCCAGTCATGTGAATTGTGCAAACTGATATGTAAATTGCAAATATTTGCTTTTACGTGACCAAGCCAACCATCCATCCACATGTCCAGGTGGTACGAGGATAGGAGTGCTGCTCAGCCTGACTGACTGCCTACCTCCCTTCTCAGATGTGCTTGAAGCAGCAGCACATGGAGATACCGGAGCCCTCCATGAATGGTGGGCACTGAAGTGTCAACCCCCAAGGCTAAATTTTAATTTTATTTCATACCTTACACATTTTCTTCAGCTTAATGTTTATGCCCCATTAACAAAAAGAGAGCTTGCATACGCAAGAACCAAATTTGTCTGCATGTTCACACTTTCACAGCCGGTTAGTTTTGACTTGATTCCAATATATTCTACTCCTGAAGTAAAGCATGGCTGTATGTGTTATTCTGGCTAAAAGTCAAAGTCCAGCTTTTTATTGTGACTCTAGAATTTTAAATATCAAGTCTGGTTATTGTTTGGGCCAGTTCAGAGACAACTTGGACAGTATTCTCCAATACCCCAGTTTATTTCTAGTCCCTTCAGCTGAATTAAAATTGCCTTCTCACATATGTTAAGTGCTAGAAGGGTTGTGTATAAATATCCAATTAGATTAGATCTTAATGACATGGCATTTCATGGCACATTGGTATCCCTTGAGATGATATAATTTTCCTTGAGAAAGGAACAGGAATATCACACTATACAGGGAAAAATTCTCTTCAGAAACTGAGGTTCAAGACAGTGTTAGGACAATGCAAGAGTGCAAACATTGCCAAAGATCTACATCGTCCATGATTATAACTGAGTATTCCTAACATGTGCAAAATGGAAGAGAGACTCCTATCTCCAGCGGTGATGGGTAGATTCATCAATAAAAATAAGAGAGTCTGATTAGTTTCTTCTTTCTTGAGTTGTATGTCACAGTGCTTGAAGCCAAGTCTTTGGAAATAATTCCAAGAATTTGTACTACGTAGTAATATGGCCAAGAAATAATTCATGACACCATTCTCAGTGTCATGTCTGTTCAGTATTTGAATGTTAATTACATGCTATTGCTTCTCACTGCAGAGTTCGGAGAGGTCCCTGACACATCCATCGTTTCCCATGTAAACAAAGCTCGTTTTTGTTTATGTAAACATACCAGTCTGTGACCTTTTCCTTTGCTTCTTACAAATGTAATAGATAGGAAAGATAAACAAGCCTATCAAAAGAAAAGAAATATATTGTGTTACAAATACTTATTAACATAATGCTATAATTTGCATGTAAAAGCAAGAGCTGTCATTGTTAATGGAGTTACATGATAGCAAGCTCTGTAAGTAATTGTTGTCTTGCAATTATTTAAACCTACACTTTAAAAATTAAATAAATATATCATTAGGTACAAAAATGCACATTTTGCATTTGGCAATTATATAGTATTGTTTTTGTCATGTCTTAGGAATGGAACAGTCAAAGTATTTTTGTGATTATAGCTATGGTTCAAGAGAATGTAATACATAATCTACAAGATGATGCAATGTGATTTAAAACAATATAATAAAAAATATCAGAAGTGAATCCAATTATTGCTGAATTACAGCGAAAACTATAATTCCCATTTAAAACCAGATGTGATGCAGATCACTATTTGTGTGTTCTACATTGCCAGTTAATGGATAGAGGATAATCATCTATCACAAAATACAAATGTGTTTTGTGAAACTGAGAATCTGGGAGAAGTAAATACAATGATTCCTGTGTACATTCCTTTGACAAATACAAATTTGCAGGTCATTTCTTTATAAAAATGGTAAAATAAAATTGAAGTGTTATTCTTGTATTTGGCAGCATCAATTACAAACAGATGAATTTGGTGTAGGAGAAGGCTGTTTGACCTCAAGTCCACCCTGCCATTTAGCTAACCTAACTATAGCCAAATTCCCAATAACCTCTAGAATCTACCTCCACCTCAAAAATATTCAATAACTCTTCTCCAGAGGGTAGTGCAGACAGAGTGTTTTAAAGACTCACAACCCCCAAACAGAAAAAAAATTATCCTCATCTCAGTTTAAAACTAAGGGGGTCTTCCATTTCAGACATTGTACCCTAGTTCTCGCCTCTCCCACAAAGGGAGAACATCCTGTTAGCATCCATCCTGACATGGATCTTCACACCTCAATAAGATAACTTTTTATTCATCTAAACTACATTGGGTAAAGGTCTGGGTTATTCACACTTCCATTACACAATAACCATTGCAATCCCAGAAATCAGTCATATGAACCTGTGAACGACTTCTAAAACATTTTTATCTCTTCTTAAATAAGGAGACCAAACCTTTACTCAGTACTCCAAATGTGGTCTCACCATTCTTTTACAAATGTGGAAAAATATCCCTATTGCTTATTACATCCCTTGCAGAAATGAGAAGTTTCTGTTCACCTTCCCAATTACTGACTGACTTTGCACAACAGTATGAGGTATTTCAAACTGGTGTACAATCAAGTAAATCTGCAACAATTTAAGATAGCTCTCGCCTCAAGTTATATTTGTGGCAGCACAGACCGCTCAGGTCTGTGCATTGCAGCAATGCTATGATTGGCATGGTAATTCCCATGGTAATGTCTGCATGCACAGTTGCTCAGCTTAATTGTTACTTTGTATTGATGGGATAGTTCAATGTTCAGCCTTGGTGTCTTTTAACACCATTTACGATATGAATGTGTTGTTAATCTTTTCTTCCAATTGAATTGCAATTTACATTTGTCCGTATTAAATTTCATCTGACATTATTCTCCTTACATGAATGTCAAACTTAACAATTTAAAAAAAAATCTACAAAAATACACCATTTGGTCTATGGCTAAAACACACAAATCAGAAATTTAGTGGCATTATAATGTAGAATTGACAAGATTACATTTGGGCATTTCTTGAGGTTTCCCACAAACTTGACATCCAAGAGGCAACAAGGAAGTGTGCTGTCCCCAATTCCTGTTGCTCCATTCGTTACTACAACAAAACTAAAACCGTTCTAAGCATTTAGGAGAAACTGGTAAGTAATACTTAAAGTTAGAATTTAATAACAATTCTGTTTATGTTATCACACTTCCTCAGTCAGTCTTGAAACATATTGCATTACATGGATATTATAATTATTTCCCCCCAAATTCAGAATTTAAATTGCTGTACAAAAGACTTAACCTGCAGCCAACAACAAGTTGAATTAGAAACATTTGTGGGGTTTTCAGACTGCAAAGAGCATGGAAATATTTTTTGTCAAAGAGAAAATATTGTTAAACTCAAACAATATTCAAACTAATCTGTACATTATGTCCACACACAATGGATCTTAGTATATACAAGTCAACAATCCTATTTGGCCATCTCCTCACTGTATTCTTAATGCACTGGAACTGCCCAATTCCACCATTTAAAAACTTATCTAAACTCTTTATCACCTTTTAAAACTATAGAACCACATAATCTCTTTCAGTTTCTTTTCTTCCTAAAATTTATGCACGTTTAGAAGAAAACGAAATGGTATTAGCCATTTGTTTGGTTCAACTTGTTGGATTTCATACACTTTTAAAAGGTTGACATTGCTCCTTTCTCTGCACTTTGGTTTCACAATAAAAAGACAATGAGAAAGCCTTAGAAACTGTAGACCTATAAATATTGTTAGTATTCACCATATCCATTACCAAGGCTTTGAGGAGATTGTACACAAAACTGAGACAATGGTCAAAGTTTCCGGAGGTCCTATCCCAGCAATAGGTCACCTGCTGTATTGGAGACTATGCCAATTACACAGAGTTTTGGGAATGAAATTGTTGAGATAGGCTCTACCTAAACTGATCTCGGATCAACATCCTAGTGGAAAGGCTAAATAGAGTGGTCACAAATAATTTAAATTGGGAAATGGGAGGCAGGGCTCGGGGAAAGTTAATACTGCTTCAAAATAATTAACATGATAGTCAGCAGAGAGAGAAAGAGAGATAGAGAGAGCGAGTCAGGAATCCTACTTCAGATATGGCAGGTAATAGCAAGACTCTCAGAAGTGTAGTGATTAAACTGGAAGAGAAATAATAAACAGGTGAATAAAGCATGAGGCACAGGTTACAGTTTATGCCCCAAATAAGGGTTCTACATACAAATGCATGGAGTAAAGGAATCAATTAAATGAGCTGCAGGCACATAATCTAATGAAAGATTAAAATTTAGTACCCATTACTGAGACATGACTGCAGGATGTTTGGGACAGGGGAATAAATATACCTGGATATAGGGTTTACACGACAATAGGGAAAATGGCAGAGGAGACGGAATAGCTTACTGATTAGAAGTAAAATTACTTCAATGATGAGAGAAGATATAATGAAGGAAAAGCATTCAGTGCAGACTGTATGGATGGAACTGAGGAACAGTAAAGGATTTGAAGTGGCAATGGGCACCGAATACAGACTGCTGAGTAGCAATTCTGAAGTGCTGGATTGTATAGATGCAGAAACTAGGCAATTGTGAAGCAAAGCCAGAGTAGTATTAATGGGGGATTTTAACTTTAACACAGATTTGGAGAGGCAGACAAGTATTTGTCAGAAAGGTAGTGAATTTCTGGAGTGTGTCTGGGATAGTTTCTTACAGCAATATGTCCTGGATGCAACAGGGAACAAACAAGATTGGATTTATTAATGAGTAAGATTTAGTTAGTAACCTGTGTACGAGAACATGTATCAACATTTGAAAATGAAAAGCCTAAATCAGCTAGTAGACTTAGGCATGGTCAAGATGACACACAGACTGTCCACTGGGAAAGTCTGCTAATGAGCAAGAGTGGACGATATTTAAAGAAACATTTAACACAGTACAAAATCAGTTTATATCACAGAGAGGAAAAGACTCCACTTCACACAAAACAAACAGCCATGACAACTAACGAGATAAGGAACAGCATAAAACTAAACAAAAGGGCTTAGAAAGATACAAAAAGCAGCACAGATCCTGCTGAATGGGAAAGATATAAAGACCAGCAAAGGGCCATAAAGCAACTTATAAGAAATACTAACCGGAATTATGAAAGGGAACTTGCCAGGGTCTTCAAAATCAGTAAGAACAAATGTTATAGTTACACAAAGGGAAAGTGGGTGGTCAGCAGCAATGTTTGCCCACTGAAGTCTAAAAGTGGGATAATTGTTCATGACTATGGAGAATTGGGAGGCATGGTGAATGATAACTTTGCCTCAATATTTACAGTACGAAAGGAGCACTGCTTGTCGGAAGTCCCAAGGAAATAAATTGTAGTTCAGGAACAGGGACTGAATAAAGTTAATATAAGTAAATATTGGTAATGAGCAAATTAAAGAAATTAGAACAAACAATCCTTGGGACCCAATGGTTTCCATAGAGGGTGTTAAAAGAAGTAGGAGAGCACACTGTATAACTAGAATAGTAACCTTTCAGAGTTCCCAAATGCACGAGTTGTCCCACTGGAATGGAAAACTGCATGTCATTCTGCTTTTTAAGGGTGAAAGAGGAAAACCAGGGAATTACAGACCAGTTAGCCTAACGCCTGTGGTAGGGAAATTGTTGAAGTTTATTATCAAGGATGGAGCAATTGAACCCCTTGAAAATTTTCAGTTAATCAGGGAGAGCCAGCATGTCTTCGTGATGGGAGGTATATCTGACAAACATTAATAGATTTTATGAAGAGTTGACGAAGGTAGTGGACACAGGAATGCCCATGGACGTTATTTATACGAAATTTCAGAAGTCCCACAAAACAGACTGTTAACTGAAGTCGAAGCCCATGGAATTGAGGACAAATCACTGACAAGGTTGGGAAATTGGTTGAGTGGCAAGTGACAGAAAGTAGGGATAATGGATAAGCACTCAAATCGGCTGGATGTGACCAGTGGTGTCACACAAGGATCTGTGTTAGGGTCTCAATTATTCACATTATTTGTTAATGACTTGGATAATGGCATAGAAAATGATATATCCGAATTTGCTGATAACACAAAGTTAGGTGGCATTGTAGACAGAAGGATATTGATACACTGAGTGAATAAGCAAATCTGTGGCAGATGGAGTCCAATGTAAGGAAACATGAGATTATCCATTTTGGAATGAAAATCAGATCAGGGTATTTTTTTTTAAGAAGGTATGAAGTTAAATAGAGTGGGTGTCCAAAAAGACTCGAGAGTTCAGGTGTATTTTTTTGCATGTTTATGAAATCTAATCAGGAAAGCTAATGGAATGCTGGCCTCTATAAAGTAGAGGTCTGGAATATAAAGGGTGCAGAAGTCACACTGCAGTTATACATAACTCTGGTTGGATCCACTTGGAGTACTGTCAGCAGATCTGTGCACCACACCTTAGGAAGGATACATTGGTCTTGGAGGGAGCATAATGAAAATGTACAAGAATGATACCTGTTCTTCAGGGGTTAAGTTATAAGGAGATATCAGACAAATTAAACTTGTCTCTCTCAAATTTTGAAGGTTCGGCAGTGATCTGATCAAAATCTTCAAGATTATTAACAAGAAAAGACAAGGTAGATAGGATGAACTATTTCCACTGGTTAGGAATTTTAGAACTGGGGCATAGTCTGAGAAAAACACTGAAAGAACTGTGGATACTGTAAATCAGAAGAGTCTGAAGGTATAATCTGAAAATTAGGGCCAGACTATTCAGGAGAGCTGTTAGGAAGCACTTCTACACACAAAGGATAATAGATATTTGGAACTTTCTTCCACAAATGACAGTGGATACTGGATCAGTTGTTAACTTTAAATCTGTGATAGTTTTTTTGCTAATCAACTATATTAAGGGATAAGATTCAAAGCAATATGCAGTTAGGCTACAAATCAGACATGATCTCATTGAATGGTGGAACAGACTTGAGGAGATGAATGGCCTGTTCCTATGGAGTTCTGCTCACTAAGTAAACAGACCAGTATCAGATGATCACTAAATCCTGCCCAATTTAGTGCACAGAATAACTTGCAAGAAAATCCAGGGTGTGGATCTGGGCTGAATTTACACACTGCATTCTTAGTATTGACAGCATCTTGTGACTATAAATAATGGACAGCATCATGCAATGCAATACACAAAGGTGTTCAAGCAGTGAAATTTAAAAAAAAATGCCAGACCCACCCAGTCATCAACTTAATACAAAATCCAGGAAAGTTAAAAGGCATTCAGCTGTTCATTATTGCACAGAGGTGATCTTGGATACATTAAGACTGCTCCCATCATGCAAATCAAAGTAATCTGTGCAAATGCAAACACAATGTGGCAGTTTTTTATGGTTGGGAAATGCATTACTTAAGTAAAGAAAGTTGTTTTCTGTCTCAACCTTTTTACTTATTTTCTGTGATTGGTGTCTCAGGTTGCAGTACAGTTCCGTGAGCAGCCTACTGGTAAAACCAAAGTGTTCGTCCTTCATATTTGTGTTCAACCAGAGGATACTAGTACTTTATTCCAATGTTTGGGGTATGGAGAGGAGGGAGGCAGGGGATATTACAGTGAAATATTGCTCTGTTCTCATTTTTGTACTTTTTAAGTATCAGTCTTTACATGATGATTGGCAATGGGAGTCTTGATACATTCCCAATTAAATCCATTCACAATGAAGTACACCTGGACAGTATTTCAACTGAAATCAAACTTTCTTAAATGACAGATGGGGAACTAATTAGTGCTGGAAGTATTCTGCTAGCTTTGCTTTGTTATTTAAAGAAAATCAAAGGGACATTTTTAATTGATAATATTTTAATATCATTTAAATTTGTCTTGATTACCATTCACACAATGCTGATTGGGTAATCTAGACAATAGCATCAACGCTCTTCACTTATATCCTGGATAAAATATTCACTTTAATGAAGGAACAATACTAATAAGCTTAGGAAATAGACTCTCCCACTATGTTCTTGTCCTTAAAAAATGTAAATTAAGAGGAAAAGTTAAATCTGGTTTAAAAAACAAGCTGCATTTTTTTAACCACAGCCTTGGGCTTGGACTTGTCTTGACCTTGAGAATTTCTAGTTCATCCACTTCTAATGGGCAGTGCAGCCTGCTTACAATTGATTCAGAGCTCTATAACCTAAGTGTTTCAGATAAAACATCTTCTCATTTTAAATCAAATTTTAAACTTGATAACATGAAGTACCTCAGCACTGTTTTACCTGTCAAAATGGAATTAATTTTAGATAGGACTCCATTGTACCAAAGATTAATGAAAACTAATGAATGTTGATAGTCATGGTACTATACTGTATTAAAGGATATCAACAAATTGGTCAGCAGTTATCAGAAAAATCTATATGCTCTCAATTCAATTATCATCTGATCGTTGCCTTTTAAAATTGTATAACAGCTTGGCTTTTCCTTTTCTGAAATTTGATAGTTAAATTTGGGAAAGGCTCTCGTCAAATCCGATAATTGACGTAAGGCTATTATAAAAATATCATGACATGAGCATAACAAAAGGTCCTAACGCAGTTTTGTTAACCCCTGCATTATAGTTTACATATAGACATGTTAGATCAGCTTAGTTACACAGTTTTTAATATACTTAATTTGTATCAGTTGAAACATTTGCACACGAAAGTAATTAAAGGTAAGCCCTTGAATAAGGCATTATAGAACCATAGAAAAGTGACAGCTCAGAGAGAGGCCTTTCACACCATCATGTCTGCCAGCTGAATAAACTAGTTGTCCATTCTCAACCCATTCCCAGCACCTGGCCAAGAGGTCAGGCACAAATCCAGAAAGCATTTAAAAGAGTCAATGGCTTCTGCCTCGAACATCAAACTGGGCAGCAAATTCCAGACGTGCACCACTTTCTGGGTGAAAAGTTTTTTGCTCATTTCCCCTCAAATCCTTCTACCTTCGATCTGCCTGTTGGTAACTGACTTCTCTGCTATGGGAAACTGGTCTCCACCGTCCACTCTATCCAAGCCCTTTTTTTAATACACTTCCATTAAGTCACCCCTCAGCCTCCTGAAGGAAGACAGTCCAAGCCTATCCAATCTTCCATCATAGCTCTCGAGAGCAATTGCTTGTAACATGGTAACAAAAAAAAAGACAGAACTTCATTGGTCGCCTAACCACTGTCTTTTACAGTTTCAAACTTCCAGCCTGTTTTTGTATTCAACACCTTGCCTCATGAGGGAAAGCCTCCAACATACCTCCTTCACCATCTTAACAAATTGCCCTGCCACGTCCAGGGACATACGAACATGCATTCCAACGTCTCTCACTTCTTCTACCACTCTCAATACATTCTGATTTATTGAGTATTCCCTCACTTTGTTTACCTTTTCATAATCCCTAACCTCACAATTATTCAAATGGCATATCACTTGCCATTTTTATGCCCACTCAACAAATAGCTTACATCATTTTACCATTGTTAATCTTTCTCTTTACGATAAAAACCTCCTGGCAAATTATCTGATCATGCCTCCCATGTTCAAGTCTAAATAATTAATAATTGCCACAAATAACAAAGACCCAACACTGAGCTGTAACACCACTGGAAACCATTTGTCACTTGCAAACACATGCATTGCTCATTACCCTTTTTTTCCTATCACTTAGCCAATTTTGAACCTGACCTTGTTAAAATGAGGAATCCTTTTGCAGACCACTTATCTGACTGAGATCTAGAGTCATAGAGATGTACAGCATGGAAACAGACCCTTCGGTCCAACCCGTCCATGCTGACCAGATATCCCAACCCAATCTAGTCTGACCTGCCAGCACCCGACCCATATCCCTCCAAACCCTTCCTATTCATATACCCATCCAAATGCCTCTTAAATGTTGCAATTGTACCAGCCTCCACCACTTCGTCTGGCAGCTCATTCCATACAAGCACCACCCCCTGCGTGAAAAAGTTGCCCCTTAGGTCTCTTTTATATCTTTCCCCTCTCACCCTAAATCTATACCCTCTAGTTCTGGACACCCCGACCCCAGGGAAAAGACTTTGCCTATTTATCATATCCATGCCCCTCATAATTTTGTAAACCTCTATAAGGTTACCCCTCAGCCTTCGACACTCCAGGGAAAACACCCCCAGCTTGTTTAGCCTCTTCCTATAGCTCAAATCCTCCAACCCTGGCAACATCCTTGTAGATCTTTCCTGAACCCTTGCAAGTTTCACAACATTGTTCAGATAGGAAGGAGACCAGAATTGCACACAATATTTCAACAGCGGCCTAACCAATGTCTTGTACAGCCTCAACATGACCTCCCAACTCCTGTACTCAATACTATGACCAATAAAGGAAAGCATACCAAACGCCTTCTTCACTATCCTATCTACCTGCGACTCCACTTTCAAGGAGCTATGAACCTGCACTCCAAGGTCTCTTTGTTCAGTAGCACTCCCTAGGACCTTACCATTAAGGTGTATAAGTCCTGTTGAGATTTGCTTTACCAAAATGCAGCACCTTGTATTTATCGGAATTAAACTCCATCTGCCTATTCTCAGCTCATTGGCCCATCTGGTCCAGATCCTGTTGTAATCTGAGGTAATCCTCTTCGTTGTCCACTACACCTCAAATTTTGGTGTCATCTGCAAACTTACTAACTGTACCTCTTATGCTCGCATCCAAATCATTTATGTAAATGACAAAAAGTAGAGGGCCCCGCACCGATCCTTCTGGCACTCCACTGGTCACAGGCTTCCAGTCTGAAAAACAACCCTCCACCACCACCCTCTGTCTTCGATCTTTGATCCAGTTCTGTATCCAAATGGCTAGTTCTCCCTGTATTCCATGAGATCTAACCTTGCTAATCAGTCTCCCATGGGGAACTTTGTCGAACACTTTACTGAAGTCCACATAGATCACATCTACTGCTCTGCCCTCATCAATTCCCTTTGTTACTTCTTCAAAAACCTCAATCAAGTTTGTGAGACATGATTTCCCATGCACAAAGCCATGTTGACTATCCCTAATCAGTCCTTGTCTTTTCAAATATATGTACATCCTGTCCCTCAGGATTCCCTCCAACAACTTGCCCACCACTGAGGTCAGGCTTACCGGTCTATAGTTCCCTGGCTTGTCTTTACTGCCCTTCTTAAACAGTGGCAACACGTTTGCCAACCTCCACTCTTCCGGCACCTCACCTGTGACTATCGATGATACAAATATCTCAGCAAGAGGCCCAGCAATCACTTCTCACTCCACAATCTCTACTTTGTCTTCATTTTGATGTGAATTACAGGCTACCAAACAGTACTGGACGAGGCTGTGGGATATATATAGCCCATTCAGAGACATAATGGAGGCTTCATGTCTAAATGCCGTAACTTGTCTGCCCTCTTTACAAATGCTGATTGATTGATTGATCTCCTGTGCATTTCTTTGAATTTTCTCTTTACTTGAAGTTGAAACAGCACTGCTGAATACAATTCTATGAAGTAAAGCTTACAGATAGATTAACATGGAGCTTACACAGGAAATAATGGCTATAAGTTAGGTTGGCTGTGAAAGCAGACACCCATAACTTATCCAGGCAAAAACATTCACAATCAGCAATACAAGGCCAGTTTTGCTCATTAATATTTTACTATATTGTTGACACACAATCCTGCCCAGGGACTATACATATTAATGTTCCAGCATACTACATCTTAAGTAAAGATGCCACAGAGTTGTCACCGAGCCAGAATGGTTATTTTTCTTCCTCTTTCTGCGAGGAAACAAACTATCGAGGGAATCCATGACTCCTGTTCCTTCATGGAGCTCTGAAGAAGGGTCACTGGATGCAAAATGTTAACTCTGCTTTCTCTCCACAGATGTTACCAGACCTGTTGGGTTTCTCCAGCAACTTCTTTTTTTGTTTCAGATGTAGAGCTATTTCACCCGCTGTAAAGTCAGTGCAGCTGCTTCTGACTCCTTATAGTCACAATGTTTTGAGCTGTTGTAAACTGCACCATCTTTATTGCAACCGTTTTAAACAGTACTCTTTCCACTTTAGGTGCCAATCGGAGAATTAATGCCAGGCTTATTGTTACCTGGAGATGTACAACATGGAAACAGATCCTTCGTCTAACTCATCCAAGCTGATGATATCCTATAATAATCTAGTCCTATTTGCCAGCATTTGGCCCATTTTCCTCGAAACCCTTCCTATTCATAAACCCATCCAGATGCTTTTTCAATGTTGCAATTGTACCAGCCTCCATCGCTTGCTCTGGCAGCTCATTCCATACATACACCACCCTCTGCATGAAAAAGCTGCCTTTTGGGTCCCCTTTAACTCTTCCCCCTCTCATCTTAAACCTATGCCCTCGAGCTTTGGACTCTCCTACCCTGGGAAAAAGACTTTGGCTATTCATCCAATCCACGCCCTTCATGATTTTATAAACCTCTGGTCTATAAACCCCTCAGCCTCTGATCCTCCAAGGAAAATAGTCCCAGGTTATTTGACCTCTCCCTACAGCTCAAACCCTCCAAACCTGGCAATATCCTTGTAAACCTTTTCTGCACCCTTGGGGCGGCAGGTGGCTCAGTATTAGCACTGCTGTGTCACAGCACCAGGAACATGGGTTCGATTCCAGCCTCAAGCACCTGTCTGAGTGAAGTTTTCACATTCTCTCAGTGTCTGTGTGGGTTTCCACTGGGTGCTCCAGTTTCCTCCCACAATTCAAAGATGTGTAAGTTAGGTGAATTGGCTATGCTAAATTGCACACAGTGCTCAGGGATCGGTAGGTTAGGTGCATTAGTCAGGGGTAAATGTACAGTAATAGGATAGGGGAATGAGTTTGGGAGGGTTCCTTGTCAGAGGATCAGTGTGGACTTGTTGGGCCAAATGGCCTATTTCCACACTGTAGGGAGTCTATGATTCTTTCAATCACATAACATTTTTCCAATAACAGGGAGTGCAAAATTGAACCCAGTATTCGAGAAGTGGCCTAATCAATGTCCTGTACAGCTGCAACATACTCCCAATTCCTATACTCAATGCACTGACCAATAAGGCAAGTACACCAAATACCTTCACCACCCTGTCTATCTGTGACTCCACCTTCAAGGAACCATGAACCTGCATTCCAAGGTCTCTTTGTTCGGCAACACTCTCCAGAACCTTACCATTAAGTAAACAAGTCCTTCCTTGGTTTGCCTTTCCAAAATACAACATCTCACATTTATCAAAAATAAAATCATCTGCCAGTCTTTGGCCCAATGGCCCATCTGATCAAGATTCCATTGTATTCAGAGATAACCTTCTTTGCTGTCCACCACACCACCAATTTTGGTGTTATCTGCAAATTTCCGAACCAAACCTCTGATATTCATATCCAAATCATTTACGCAAAGGACAATAAACAGTGAACCCAGTTCTGATCTTTGCGGCACACTGTTGGTCACAGGCCTCCATTCTGAAAGACCATCCTCCTCCACCACACTGTCTCCTACCTTCAAGCCAATTTTGTATCCAAATGACTAGCTCTCCCCGGATTCCACGTGATCTAACCTTGCTAACCAGTCTACCACGCAGAACTTCATTGAATGCCTTGCTGAAGTCCATATGGACAATATCCACTGCTCTGCCTTCATTAGTCTTCTTTGTCACTACTTCAAGAAACTCAACCAAATTAGTGAGACATGATTTCCCAGGCACAAAGCCACACTGATTATTCCTAACCAGTTCTTGCTTTTCCAAATATATGTAAATCCTGTCCCTCAGAATCCCCTCCAAAACTAACCCACCACTGACATCAGGCTCACAAGTCTGTAGTTCCCTGGCTTTTCCTTACCACCTTTTTTAAATAATGGCAACACGTTAGCTAACCTCCAGTGTTCTGGCATCTCACCATGGCTATCCATGATACAAATATCTTAGCAAGGGGCCCAGCAATCACTTTCCTAGTTTCCCACAAAGTCTGGTCTTGGTCATGTCCTGGGGATTTATCTACCTTTATATGTTTTAAAATATCCAGCAGCTCCTCTTCTTAATATGGGCACTTCTCAAGTTTCAAACAGGCTTGATTTTCTTTTGACTTGGCTTGTTGTTTGTTGATCAGGCTTTTGGGCATTTCCTAAGATCAAGAAGCACCAGCCTTCTATTCTGCCACTTCCTTTTATTTCTCAAAATATTACTTTACCAGGAATTTACCATGCTTAACATGAGATGAGCATTCTTGTATAATCCAAGCCAAAGTCTGTGTATCAAGAATCAACTTGTTCAGTCACAGAGAGCTGTGGCAGGAACTCACAACCCCAAGTTGATATCATGCTTAAATTGAGGGACAGATAACAGTGGCATCTACACAAAGTTATTTATGGCTTCCCATCAAGCTATGAATTAATCAGACATTACAAACAGGAACCAGGCAAGCTCTTCACTTATTTCGAGCTGTTCAGATATAAATTAAACTTGTACCAGAAAATCTAGTCTGAGCTGTTTTAATTACTCTATTTCTTTTCCAAAATAAGATGCAAAATCCCCTTTGTATACCCAGTGAACAAGCAAGGTACACGGCCAAATCATCCCAATATTTTTCACCACACAGCATTTATGGTGATCACAGCTAAAAATTTTGTTTGACTTTCCCTGTGAAACTCTGTGCAAATTGAGATCAACTAAGCAGACTTGTAATACATTGTAGCAACTTCATACTCTGCATTAATTCATGCTTGTTGTATAAATTCATTGAGCCATCCAGTGGATGACACGCTATAGCTCTTTAATTCACTATAAAGTTTGATGGTTGTAGTCATAAAGCCAGAATCCAATCTTTGTATTTAAGAGATTCCATCAAATAAGCAGGTTACTCCACCCTGCCTAGAACAATCTCACAGTCAACTTACCATGTTTAAGGCAAGGCTCCATTGCTCACATTTTTTTGTCATGACTCATGTAGCTGCAACCATTCAGGCAAGTGGAAAATATTCCATCATATGCTTTGAGGGGGCGGACAGGCTCTGAGGAGTCAGGATATGAGTCACTCACACAAAATATCCAACCTCTAACTTCTGTAGTGGCAAAGGCACATCCACTTCAGCTTCCAGTCAATGCTGACCCCCAGTCGAAAACATTTGGCTGTGGAAATGCCATTTAATGATGACTAAAACACGCCTTAATGACCAGCTCCACTAAGGGAAAGTGTAACCTGCTCCCCTTGATATTCAATTACAATTAGTAAATCCCCCTACATTAACATTCATAAGGTCACTATTGTCTTAAAACTTAACACAAACTTTGTGCCGAAAGGGTAAGAAAGAAGCTGAGTATTCTGCACTTAATAACTCATCTCTGTTCCCCAAAAGTAATGCTACCATTTATAAGGTACATGTCAGGACTGTAATGGAATACTCTTTACATCCATGTTTGAATGCACCTCCAACAATACTTAATGTTTTACATCATACAGAACAAAACAGCCTGCTTGATAACATCCCATCCACAACTGGAAAACACTGGCAGTATGTATCATCTACAAGATGCACTGCTGCAACTAGCCAAACCTGTTTTGACAGGACCTCCCAAACCTCTACCACCTAGATGGAGGTCTAGATGACGTCCTTCCCTATCAGAATTGTGGCTATACCTTAATCACTCAGAATACAGCAGTTAAAGATGCGTCACCACCATTTCCTCAAGTTGGAGATGGTCATTGCCCAGTATGAGAGTGACACAAATGTTACCTTCTGTGGAACTCTGTCCAGAGCATGAATTGCAACATTTTCTGAGTAATTATAAATGGAGCTGATTGATGAAACTTTAGTGAATTTCCCCCATCTCTGACCTAATGATGGAGAAACTTAACAAAGAGGCTTGCAAACAGGATACAGAGGGTGATGTTGGAGAGTTACTTCTGTGACTGGAAGCTTATGACCAGCAATGTAACACAGGGATGAGTACTGGGACCCTTGCATGTGTGTTATGTACATTAACAACTTGGATGTGAATGCACAAGTATAATTAGTAAGTTTACAGATGACATGAAAATTGGGGTGTTGATGATACGGGGAAGGATGGTCTCAGACTTCAGTCTGGTATTGATCAGCAATGGTGGATGGAATGTAATCCTGATAGTTGTGAGGTGATGCAGTTTGGGAGGTCTAAAAAGAGGATGTACACAATGAACGATAGGTCTCTAAGGAGTATGGAGGAACAAAGGGACCTTGATGGGTCAAGTCTACAGAACTCTGAAGGTATCAATACAGGCAACCAGGGTCATGAAGGTGGCAAATGGGATATTTGCCTTCATTAGCCAGGGCATACAAGACAGAAGCAGGGACGTCTTGTTGAATTAGAAGAGTAAGAAGGGGCCATGAAATGACCTTGGCAAGTAGAATCCCAAGGCATCCTATACACACTTTGAAAACAAGAGGATAACTAGGGAGAAGGTAGGACCACTCAAGGATAAAGGAGGGAATGTGCTTGGAGGCAGAGGAATTTAGGTTAGATCCTAAATGAGTACGTTGCATCAGTATTCACCTTGGAGAAAGGATATCGAGGCTAGAGAAATTTGTGTGGAGCATGCCAAGATGTTATAGTATTCTGAGATCAAGAAAGAAGTGGTGTTCGATCTCTTGAAGAGCATTAAGATGGATATGTCTCCATGGCCCAATGATATCTACCCCAGGTTATTGAGAGAGATGCAAGAGAGGAGATTCCTGGGGATTTGACCAAAATCTTTGTATCCTTATTAGCCACTGGAGGGGTCCCAGAGGACTGGCGAGTAGCTAATGTTGTTCCTCTGTTCAAGAGGGAAATAGGGATAATCCAGGAAAATATAGACTGGTGAGACTCAGATCAGTGGTTGGGAAGCTATTGGATGGAATTCTTAAGGATGGGATTTGTGCACATTTGGAAAGGCAGCATAATTAAGGACAGTCAATATGGCTTTGCGTGGAGCTGGTCACGTCTTACTAACCCGATTGAATTTTTCAAGGAGGTGATGAAGGTGATCGATCAATGTAGAGCAGTGTCTGTTGTTTACTGGGATATTAATAAGGCTATTGGCAAGGTCCCTCTGGTAGGCTCATTCAGAAGATTAAGATGCATGGGACCCATGGTGTCTTGGTTGTGTGGGTTCAGAGCTGGCTTGCCCATAGAAGGCAGACAGTAGTGGTGGAATGGTGTTTTCAGGATGGAGGTCCCTGACTAGTGGTGCTCTGCAGGGATCTGTACTGGGACCTCTGCTGTTTGCGATACGCATAAATGACTTGGCTGAAAATGCAGATGGGTGGGTTAGTAAGTTAGCAGACAATATCAGTGAAATTGTGGATAGTGTAAAAGGTTGTCAATGGATACAGCAAGATATCGATCAGTTGCAGGTATGGGTGGAGAAATGGCAGATGGAATTTAATCCAGGTAAGCGTGAGGTGCTGCACTTTGGGACAGCAAATGTTGAAGTTATGGTAGGACCCTGAACAGCATTGATGTACACAAGGACCTTGGGGTTCAAGTTCTAGCTCCCTGAAAGTGGCCACTCAAAGTAGATGGTATGGAAAAGGCATACATAGCATGCTTGCCTTTATTGGTCGAGGAATTGAGTACAAGAGTCAGGATGGCATGTTGCATCTTTATAAGACTTTGGTTAGGCCACACCTGAGAGTACTGCGTTCAATTCTAATTGCCATGTTAAAGGAGGGATGTGGAGGTTTTGGAGATGTTTACTAGGATGCCTGGATTAGTGGGTGTGAGTCATAAGGAGAGGCCAGAAAACCTGAGGCGGCAGAGACTGCGGGGAGACTTGATAGAAATCTATAAAATTATGAGATGCATTGATAGGGCTGATTGTCAGAATCTTTATCCCCTAAAGTTGAAATATCTAAAATGAAGAGACATGCACTTAAGGTGAGGGGAAAAGTTCAAAGGAAATGTGAGGGGCAATTTTTTTTTTAAACAGAGAAAGTGGTAGGAGTGTGGAAACATGTTGCCAGAGGTGGCAGATACAATAGGGGCATTAAAGAAACCTTTAGAAAAGCACATGACTATGCAAGGAATGGTGGGACATGAACCAAAGGCAGGCAGAAATGCTTAGTTTAATTTGATGTCATGTTCGGTACAACATCTTGGGCAAAAAGGGCCCGTTCCTGTGCTCTATTGTTCGATGTTCTATGTTGCAACTTTATGGAGCATTTGTTAGGCTACAAATGGAATACTGTGTACAGTTCTGGTCACCACATGTTAAGAAGGATGTGAGTGCATTGGAGAGGGAGCAGAGGAAATTCACCAGAATGTTGCCTGGGATGGAAAGTCTCAGTTATGAAGAGTGTCTAGATTAGCCAGGTTTTTTTTCCTTGGAGCAGAGGAGGCTGAGGGAGGGATCTGATTGAGCTGTACAGGATTGAAAGAGGCATAGATAGGGTAGATTATGAGAATTTTTACTTCATGGCATAAGGTTAAGGTGAAGAGTAAGTGGTTTAGAGAAGATCTGAGGAAAAATCTTGTCATGGAATGCACTGCCTGAGAGGGTGGTGGAATTTGAGAAGCATTTGGATGAGCACTTAAAAGCCAGAGCTTTGGATCAAATGCAGATAAATGGGATTAATATAGTCGGATGTTTGTTCGTTAGCATAGGCATGATGGGCCAAATGGCCTGTTGCTATGCCATATGACTAAATCAGATATTATGATCACATTTGCAGCAGCACTGTCAAGTAACTACAACATAGTCAAGCAAATATTGAAGGCACCTCATTCATCTGCAAGTTTAAAGGTTAGTTCTGGAGGATGTAATGTAAAACGGGAAAATCAGCATAACTTACTTTCTGCTCTATTCATTTCTCTCTGTCAATTGTAGGCATTGTGCAATTGTTTATTGATTTTTTTATTCTCTAGTTTAGATTTCCACATCTGAAAATCAAACCCACCTGCATTCAGATGGCAGGTAACATGACATCTATGGTTTATATTAAAAATTCTCCCTTTAACACAAGACTAGGTATCAAAATTGTTGTTAACAGGAAGTTACTCAAAGCAACTGTAGAATTTCCTGTTCAGAATTATTCCAGAACTCATGTGGGTTGTGAAAGGATTTTAAGAAGTCAATATCAGTTCTTAGCACTTCTAATTCTCTTCAGTTTTTAAAATATTTCTTTGGAGCCTGGCTATACAAGTGCCTTGCATGAAATCAGGCTTGAATGGAAGAATCATGAGCACTTGAGAATCTTTGATGCAGTTATTTCTGGTTTACTTTAGAAATATTGTTCAAGCTTTTGAAAATGTATAGAAGAGTTTTAAGGAAAACCATGACAGTTCAGGGCAGATTAAGCCAACTAATGTTCTGAATAATGCCATCAATTGACAGCATAGACTCAATATGTTTTCTATAATAATAATTTATAGACTCAGATGTACAGCACAGAGACAGACCCTTCAGTCCAACTCACCCACGTCAACCAGATATCCTAAATTAATCTAGTCTCACTTGCCAGCACTTGACCCATATCCCTTTAAATCCTTCCTATTCATAGACCCATCCAAATGCCTTTTGAACGTTATAATTGTACCAACCTCTACCACTTCCTCTGGCAACTCATTCCATACCTCTGAAAAACGTTGCTGCTTTGGTCCCTTTTAAATCTTTCCTCTCTCACCCTAAACCTATGCCCTCTAGCTCTGGACTCCCAGACCCAATTTATTTACCTTATTCATCCCACTCATGATTTTATAAACCTCTACGAGGTCACCCCTCAGCCTCCGAAGCTCCAGTGAAAACAGCCCCAGCCTATTCAGCCTTTCCCTATAGCTCAAATCCTCCAACCTTGACAACATCCTTGTAAATCTTTTCTGAACCCTTTCAAGTTTCACAATATCTTTCCAATAGGAAGGAGACCAGAATTGCATGCAATATTCCAAAAGTGGTCGAACCAATGTCCTGTGCAGCTGCAACATGACCTCCCAACTCCTGTACTCAATACTGATCAATAAAGGAAAGCATACTAAATGCCTTCTTCACTATCCTGTCTACCTACGACTCCACTTTCAAGGAGCTATGAACCTGCACTCCAAGGTCTCTTTGCTCAGCAACACTTCCCAGGACCTTACCATTAAGTATATAAGTCTTGCCCTGATGTGCTTTTACAAAATGCAGTTATTGAAATTAAACTCCATCTGCCACTCCTCAGCCGATTGGTCCATGTGAACAAGATCCTATTGTACTCGGAGGTAACCTTCATTGCTGTCCACTACATCTTCAATTTTGGTGTCATCTGCAAACTTACTAATTAGACCTATGTTCACATCCAAATCATTTATATTAATGATGAAAAGTAGTGAACCCAGCACCAATCCTTGTGGCACTCCACTGGTCACAGGCCTCCAGTCTGAAAAACAACCCTCCACCATCACCCTCTGTCTTTTACCTCCAAGCCAGTTCTTTTTCCAAAATGGCTCCTGTATTCCAATTGATCCAACCTAATTCAATGAAATGGCCCAAGTTTGAGAACAATGTAGCATTCTTCAACTGCCTGGAATGTGTTGAGCCTTGCCGAGCTTCTGAAATGTCCATTTTCTTCCACAACCAAGGACGCTCCTGTGTGGTTGATGATAGGGCCCTCAACCTGGTCCAACCCATCTCCTGCAGTTTGGCCCTCACTCCCTCTCTTTCATCCCACAACAATAGGGTTCCCCTTGTCCTTATGTATCATTCCCCTCCCAGCATCGACACCCACAAAATCATTAACTGCCATTTCTGCCAACTCCAGCGAGATGCCACCACCAGACACATACTCCCTGCTCCTCCCTTATTTTGCCTTCCACAGGAACCGTTCTCCCTGGGACACCCTGGTCCACTCTGCCTTCACTCCCAACAAGTCCCCACACATTGAAGGTGTAACACTTGCCCATTTATCTCCTCAGTATCCAAGGGCCCAAACATATCTTCCAGGTGAAGCAGCTTTTTACCTGCACTTCACACAATCTAGTCTACTGCATTCGCTGCTCACAATGTGATCTCCTCCACATTGGGGAAACTAAGCAGACTGGGTGCCCACTTCGCAGAACACTTCCATTCTGCCCACAAATATAACCCTGCGCTTCCAGTTGCCTGCCACTTCAGTACACCACCCCGTTCCCTGTCCAATATCTCTGTCTCAGTGTTCCAGCGAAGCTTAGTGCAAGCTGGAAGAACACCACCTCATTTTCCGCTTGGGGACCTGCAGCCTTCTGGATTAGCCCCCACCCCTATTCGAGGCCTTGCTATCACAGTCTGCTCGTACACCCTACCCAAATGTTAGTCACTAACAGTGTCCATTAACAGCTAGTCACCCATCAGACCAGATTGTTATCCATTCCTTAGTCTGTCCAACTGTTCTTCCCTTTCTTTGGAGGTCTATCCCAAACTATTGTTTACTTCTTAGTCCCTTCCCCACCCCATTTTCGACATAAAAACCATTTTCCTAGCTATCATCAGTTCTCAGGAAGGGACACCAGACCCAAAAATGTCAACTGATTTCTCTTTACACATACTGACAGACCTGCTGAGCTTTTCCAGCAATTTCTATTTTTGGTTTTCATTTAGAGCATCACAGTTCATGGAATCATGGAATCCCTCCAGTGTGGAAACAGGTGGTTCGGCTAAACAACTCCATACCGACTCTCCAAAGAACATCCCATACTCATTTCCCCACCCGATCCATGTAATCCTGCATTTCCCACGGCTAATCCACCTAATTTACACATCCCTGGACACTATGGACAATTCAGCACGGCCAATCCACCTATCCTGCACATCTTTGGACTATGAAGGGACATGGGACACCCAAAGGAACCCAATGCAGACACGGGGAGAAGGTGTAAACTCCACATAGACAGTTTTCAGAGGCTGGAATTGAACCCAGGTCACTGGCGCTGTGAGGCATCAGTGCTAACCACTGAGCCACATTGCCATCTCTTTCAGTTTTTACCAAGCAAACAGATGTTAGATGCATTGAAATATATTAATGATGGGCTCAATTTCTGAAATATCCCTCTAAGATCTCTTACCATGGTATTGGGTAGGAATGGGGAACATTCCTCTGAGGATACTCTGGAGTCCCCAGTTAAACTACTCTGCAGACCCAAGAGGAGCAGGAGTGCTCCTCCCTGTATCCTCAATGATTTCAGAGACCTTATGCTCATCTCGGCAGCACAACCTCCACTATCCAATAATTGTCACTTCCAAAGCCTCCTTTCTGAACTAATCAGCCGGTCATAAGACCATAAGACCATAAGACATAGGAGTGGAAGTAAGGCTATTCGGCCCATCGAGTCCACTCCGCCATTCAATCATGGCTGATGCGCATTTCAGCTCCACTTGCCAGCATTCTCCCCGTAGCCCTTAATTCCTCTAGACAACAAGAACCTATCAATCTCGGCCTTGAAGACATTTAGCGTCCCGGCTTCCACTGCACTCCGTGGCAATGAATTCCATAGGCCCACCACTCTCTGGCTGAAGAAATGTCTCCGCATTTCTGTTCTGAAATGACCCCCTCTAATTCTAAGGCTGTGTCCACGGGTCCTAGTCTCCTCGCCTAACAGAAACAATTTTCTAGCATCCACCTTTTCAAAGCCATGTATTATTTTGTACGTCTCTATTAGATCTCCCCTTAATCTTCTAAACTCCAACGAATACAATCCCAGTATCCTCAGCCGTTCCTCATATGCTAGACCTGTCATTCCAGGGATCATCCGTGTGAATCTCCGCTGGACACGTTCCAGTGCCAGTATGTCCTTCCTGAGGTGTGGGGACCAAAACTGGACACAGTACTCCAAATGGGGCCTAACCAGAGCTTTATAAAGTCTTAGTAGTACATCTCTGTTTTTATATTCCAACCCTCTTGAGATAAGAGACAACATTGCATTCGCTTTCTTAAATCACAGACTCAACCTGCATGTTTACCTTTAGAGAATCCTCGACTAGCACTCCCAGATCCCTTTGTGCTTTGGCTTTATTAATTTTCTCACCATTTAGAAAGTAGTCCATGCTTTTATCCTTTTTGCCAAAGTGCAAGACCTCGCACTTGCTCACGTTAAATTCCATCAGCCATTTCCTGGATCACTCTCCCAACCTGTCTAGATCCTTCTGTAGCCTCCCCACTTCCTCAGTACTACCTGCCTGTCCACCTAACTTTGTATCATCGGCAAACTTCGCTAGAATGCCCCCGGTTCCCTCATCCAAATCATTAATATATAATGCGAACAGCTGTGGCCCCAGCACCGAACCCTGCGGGACACCGCTCGTCACCGGCTGCCATTCTGAAAAAGAACCTTTTATCCCAACTCTCTGCCTTCTGTTAGATAGCCAATCCTCAATCCATCCCAGCAGCTCACCTCGAACACCATGGGCCCTCACCTTGCTCAGCAGCCTCCCGAGTGGCACCTTATCAAAGGCCTTTTGAAAGTCCAGATAGACCACATCCACTGGGTTTCCCTGGTCTAACCTACTTGTTACCCCTTCAAAAAATTCCAACAGGAATTCTGGTTATGATTTGGTTCTTGATGGTGAGGTCAGTCATTTCTGAGTTTCCTTGGCACCCTCCAAATGATAGGAATTTTACCTAATGAGCACTTACAGAAACTACTTCTGTCGACAGAACAATAGTAATTCAAATTCAGAAAACAAAAATCTGATAAGAATCCTTGAATTAATATGCAGGTGAGTGAAACACATTGAACTTCCTGTTACAAAGACATTTGCACAGAAAAAAACTTCTCATTTGAAGTACTTCAATTAACTTCCAGAACATTTACTAAAGTATTATTTCAGGATTAAGAGCAAGTCACAAAAGGCTACATGACTTACCTACTACAAATGTTATGGCTCCTAGTACCACCACCAACACCAGCATCAAAGGAGCTATAAGTAACTTTCCAGCTGTAAAACAAAAATTTTTCTTAGAAAAATTGTATATAAAGACACAGCCTTCCTTCTCTATCACCTTAGTGATAAAGCACAAACCTATTTATAACTGCTACTCAAATTTGGGTGCAGACACACAAACAGAGTCTTTTGGTATCAGTTTACATATCACTGATGTTGGCATCTGAACCTATCATAATATTGACAGTTAAGCTGACACTTGGAATATTAAAAATTGTACTTGCCTCATTTTATGTCCCAAAAAGCTCAACCAATTGTGTTGAAGGAGAAGGGGGATCACTTAATGCAAAACTGCAGGAATTGATACAACAATCATTTCTAAGTTGACTGCAACATTCCAACAATAAAAAAAAGCCAAAGCTGTTTCATTCTGTTTCTTTTCTAATTTTTCTGAAGGCATTGTGTTTATTTGTGTCAATTTCTTTACTGTAAAACACAACCACCTGATGAAGGAGCAGTGCTCCAAAAGCTAGTGCTTCCAAATAAACCTGTTGGACTATAACCCGGTGTTGTCATTTTTGACTTTGTACATCCCAGTCCAACACTGGCACTTCCAAGTCTTTACAGGTAAAGAATTTACAGGGTGTCTGCGTGGATCATGACTAAGCCATTTCAATCCTCACCTATCCACCTCCTGGTTGTGGGATGTAAATTAGGGGTAACATGCAACCCATGCTACGAATGTTATTGTGATTGGCTAACTCAGTGCCAACCACAATTTGAACCTAGGAACTGTTTCACCAGTAGAGATCAGCTAGTCACTGTCTTGACCATTTGCACTGTGAATGGAAAAGGTTAACTTGGTCATTTTAATCCTGCTGCTGGTGAACACAGACTCACAGCACAAAACAGCCTAGAATTTGGTACCACTTCACTGACTGGTAGAAGACATGGTGAGTTTCTACCAGTGCAGTGGAGGTTACTTTTTTTTTGAGCTCTTGCCAATATTGAGCGCAATGTCTTTTTGCAGCAATAATGTAATTTAAAGGTCATTAGAAATTACGAAGGATTTGCAAATGCTTGGGAAACACTGTATTCATTACCTAACCCCAGGCTTTAGAATTTTATAAAATCTTCCAGATATTTAACTAGCTGCATTATAAACCACCTTGCTCATAGTGCCAAGATTATTTCTTACTTCCTTACTTCCCATTATATATAACTCAATGTCTTTTATTGAAAAAAAAATCAGGCAGGAATTTGCAATTAGACAACTGTTGAAGTAGCCTTTGAGTTTCTAAGTAACTCACAACAAGGAGTTATTTTTAGGAGCACAGAATTTTTCATTTGTAGATTCTAAAGTACATCTAACTTCCTTTGACAGTTATATTAGTCAAAGTGAGGGCGCAGTGGGGATAAAGGAACTGCAGAGACAGCGAGAGTCCAGCCAGGGGGAAGTGGTAAGATTGAGACCAACAGCAGCAATAAGATTGGCACATAGGCAGTGACAGCATAACCAGCTGCTAACACATTGGGAGAAGCAATGCCCAGAGATTGCATTATTATGTTCTAGTAGCAATAACTCTGTGCTGATATTTGAGGCGCTGTCTGACATTGAGAACCCTCATTGTGCCATCAACCAACAAGTAGAAGCATCTCCTTGCCACCCCTCATCCTCCTCCTCCTCCTCCTCCTCTCCCCCTATCCCCCCTCCCCAGGTCAATTCTCCCTTGGTGATTTCAATGCCAGAGTTAAAAGCATACAAACCTCTGGCAAGGGGCATAGGCCAATGAAAGTGCAGGAAAAGCCATCAGCCACAGAGTTCTCTGCTTCCTGGCAAAATACCCAGAATATTATCCTGTCATAACAAAACACTTGTGGTGTCAGAGAGGCTAATGCAAAAACTCATGATAACATCCACACCCCAGACACTGGCGTTGGCTCAACTACTGCTGGATTGACCTTCACAGAATCCAGTCTTCTGCCTGCTGGTCCAAAAGGTGGTAGTGGCTGCAAAAGCATCTCCACAGGAATTTTTAACTCATGGAACCTGCTGCAAAAGATCTACTCAAACAATGCAAAATTCAATATCAACAGCACTTGTGAGGAGACTAAAGGTTCCCCTTCCAGGAAATATCAAGGTCAGTTTAACGAGCATGACTAGGAGTAAAGGAGCCATTAAATCTCAAGCACAAGGAGTTCCTGAACTGGACACACCACAAAAACAAGAGGGAAAGAGAGAGATGTACAGATAAATGAAGGTCCAGTTTCAACAAAGTCCCATAAGGAACAGACAGTAGGCAGAAACAGTGCAGAAAATCCATGACATGTCTAAGTTCTTCAGTGCAGTTAAACCACCTACCGAGAGCAAGGGATGGAGTGGTGTTCATCAAGGACAGAGGCAGTTTGAAGATCTCCTCATCCAAGACTCCAATCCTCATCTTGATCACACTCCTGAGTATGCAATCTGCCACTACTTCAGCACAACCTGAGCCCACCATGAAGTTGGAAAGGTTATTGGTGGACTGAGAACCAAGGCAGCCAGCACAGGCAGAAGACTAACTAAAATTCTAAAATATGGCAGAAAAGCACTCTTGATTTCATCTCAGTCATCTGGAAGAAGGATAGCATATATGGGGATTTCCAATATGCCATAATTCTGATCATCATGAAGAATTATGAAATGCTGTTAATCATCACACATTCCACTTCAAACTCTAGACTGATAACATATGCTGGACATTTGTTCAGCTCCTCGAAGGATGCTTTTTATTGGAAGCACATGAACATCCAAAATAGGAGTTGAAGAAGGTCAATTCCATAAATGTCATGGCTGACTTGATCATGGCCTCAACTCCACATTCAGACTTACTTCAGATAACCTTTAATATCCTTGTCTATTAATCTACTTTGGCCTTCAAAATACTCAATGGCTCGGCCTCCACTGCTTTCTGGGCTAGAAAATTCCAAAAACCCTCGGAGAAGAAAACAACTTTCATCATCTGTCTTTAAGAGGCAACCTTTTATTTTAAAACTGTGCTGCCTCGTTCTAGGAAGAAACATCCTTTCAGCATCTATCCTCTCAATCCCCTTATGTGTTTCCATAAAATAGAACAAAGAACTGCAGCAGCTGGAGATCTAAAACAAAATTGCTGGAGAAGCTCAGCATCTGACAATATCTGAAGAAAAAGACCCTTCTTTGAGGAGTGAACATGAGAATATGGAAGATGTGTTCTTCACAGATACTGCCAGATCTGCTGTGCTTCTTGAGTAAGTTCTATTTTTGGTTGTGACTCATATCTTTCAATAAGTTTGATTCTCATTCTTCTAAACTCCAATGGACTTGGGCCTACCTTGCCCCACCTTTCTTTGTAAGGTTACCCCACCCATCCCAGGACTCTGTAGAGTGAGTGTTTTCTGAACTGTCTGTAATGCATTTATAACCTTAAATATGATCCAAAGTATTTGAGATACTTTCTCACCAAAGCCATGTATAAAAGAAGAAAATATACCTATTTTTCTACTTCATTCCCTCTGCAATATGCAAAATTCCATTTGACCTCTTAATATTTATAGTATCACCTGACGAATTGCAACTCATTTACCAGGATACCCAGATCTCTATAATCTCCCTCCCTATTAAATAATATGCAGTTTTTTCTCTGCTTCTTGCTAATGTGGATAAGTTGACATTTTTCTATATTGTATTCCATCTGCCAAATCCACTCAATTAACTCAGCCATATCCCGTTGCACACTCACGCCTTTTCAAAACTTACTTTCCTACCTATCTTTGTCTCATCAGTAAATTTAAGAACCATACATTCCGAGCTAATATCCAAGTTATTGACGTATTTTGTGAATAATTGAGGCCCTAAGCTCTGATCCTCAGAGCTGAGAACACAGAACATCGAACAGTATAGCACGGTATAGTTTCTTCTGCCCTTGATCCTTTATCCTGCTCGAAGATCAAACTAACCTACATACCCTATATTTTAACATCATCCATGTGCCTATCCAAGAGTTCCTTAAATATCTCTAATGTATCTGATTTTACTACCACCACTGGCAGTGCTCTCCACTCATCCACCACTCTGTGTAAAGAGCCTACCTCTGACAGCACCCCCCCCAAACCTTCCTCCAATCACCTTAAAATTCTGCACCCTCACGACAGCCACTTCTGCCCTGGGAAAAAGTCTCTGGCTATCCACTCTATCTCTGCCGATCATCTTGAACACTATCAACTCAGCTCTTATCCTTCTTCTTTCCAGTGAGGAAAGCCCTAGCTTTCTTCCTAAGACATGCCTTCCAGTCCAGGCAGCATCCTGGTAAGTCTCCTCTGCACCTTCTCTAAAGCTTCCACATCCTTCCAATAATGAAGTAACCAGAACTGAACACAATATTCCGAGTGTGGTCTAACCAGGGCTTTAGAGAGCTGCTGCATAACCTCATGGCCCAAAAACTCAATCGCCTTGCTAATGAAAGCCAACACACCATACGCTTTCTTAACAAACGTCAACTTGGGTGGCAAATTTGAGGGATCTATGAATGTGGACCTAGAGATCCCGCTGTTCCTCCACAATGCCAAGAAACCTGCCTTTAACCCTGTACTCTGCATTCAAATTCAACCTTGCAAAATGAATCACTTCACACTTTTCCAGGTTGAACTCCATCTGCCACTTCTCAGCCCAGTTCTGCATCCTATCAATGTCCTGTTGCAATCTACAACAGCCCTCCACACAATCCAAAACTCCACTGACTCCATGTCATCAGCAAACTTACTAGTCCACCCTTCCTCATCCAAGTCATTTATAAAAATCACAAACAGCCGAGGTCCCAGAACAGATTCCTGTGGAACACCACTGGTCACAGAGTTCCAGGCTGAATACTTTCCATCAGCTACTCCAGCCAATTCTGAATTCGGACAGCCAAATTTCCCTGTATCCCATCCCTCATTACTTTCTCAATAAGCCTACCATGAGGAACCTTATCAAATGCTTTGCTAAAATCCATATACACCACATGCTTGACCTTCAATGTATTTTTTCACATCCTCAAAGAATTCAGTTAGGCTTGTGAGGCTTGACCTGCCTTCACAAAGCCATGCTGACTACCTGTAATCAAGCTATGCTTTTCCAAATAATCGTATATGCTGTCTCTCAGAATCCTCTCTAATACCTTGCCCACCATTGACGCAAGACTGACTTGTCTGCAATTCCCAGGATTATCCTTGTTCCCCTTCTTCAACAAGGGAATAACATTTGCCACCCTCCAATCATCTGGCACTACTGCAGTGGACAGTGAGGACGCAAATATCATTGCCAAAGTGCAGCTTGCTGTAAGAACCTTAGGTATATCCTGTCTGGCCCAGGGGACTTATCTATCCTCATGTTTTTTCAGAATTACCAGCACATCCTCCTTTTTAACTTCAACCTGTTAGAGTGTATTGGCCCATTTCACGCTGTCCTCACATACGACAAGGTCCCTCTTACTAGTGAATACTGAAGCAAAGTATTCATTAAGGACCTCCCTTTCCTCCTCCGATGCCTAGCACATGTTCCTCCAATATCCCTGATCAGCCCTACCCACACTCTGGCCATCTTCTTGTGCCTCACCTAACTGTGGAACGCCTTAAAGTTTTCCTTAATCCTATACGCCAAGGCTTTTTCATGCCCCTTTCTAGTTCTCCTAAGTCCATTTGTCAGTTCCTTCCTGGCTACTTTGTAACCCTGTAGAGCCCTGACTGATTCTTGCTTCCTCAACCTTAAGTAAGCTTGCTTTTTCCCCTTGATCGGATGTTCCCCATCTCTTGTCATTCAAGGTTGCTTCACCCTACTATCACAAACTATCCAGCGCTCGCACCAAGTGGTCCCTAAACAATCTCCACATTTCCGTAGTGCATTTCTCTGAGAATACCTGCTCCCAATTTATTCTCCACAGTTCCTTCCTGATAGCATTGTAATTCCCCCTCCCCCAATTAAATACTTTCCCATACCATCTGTTCCTATCCCTCTCCATGACTATAGTAGATTAGATTGGATTCCCTCCAATGAGGAAACAGGCCCTTGGCCCAACAAGTCCACACTGACCCTCCAAAGAGTAACCCACCCAGACCGGTTTCCCTACATTTACCCCTGACTAATACACCTAACACGATGGGCAATTTAGGATGGCCAATTCGCCTGACCTGCACATCTTTGGATTGTGGGAGGAAACCGGAGCACCCAGAGACAGGGAGAATGTGCAAACTCCACAAAGATAGTCACCGGAGGCGGGAATCAAACCCAGGTCCCTGGCGCTGAGGCAGCAGTGCTAACCACTGAGCCACTGTGCCGCCCCAGTGAAGATCAGGGAGTTGTGATCACTATGACTGAAATACTCTCCCACAGAGATCTGACACCTGACCTGGTTTGTTGCCAAGCACCAAATGTAATATAGCCTTCCCTATAGTTGGCCTATCTACATATCATGTTAAAAATCCTTCCTGGACATACCTGAAAAAATCTGCTTCATCCAAACTATTTGCACGAAGGAGGTTCCAATCAATATTACGGAAATTGAAGTCATCCATGACAAAAACCCTGTTAATTCTGCACCGTTCCAAAATCTGCCTCTCAATCTGCTCCTCAGAGTCTCTGTTGCTATTGGGGGTCTATAAAGAAAACTCCAAAATATGACTGCTCCTTTCTGATTTCCACCCATACTGACTCAGTAGATAAACCTTCCTCGACGACCTCCCTTTCTGCAGCTTTGATACTATCCCTGATTAGCAATGCTACTCCATCTCTTTTACTCCCTCTCTAGTCCTTTTGAAACATCTAAACCTCGGAACATCTGACAACCATTCCCGCTCCTGTGATATCCAAGTCTCCATAACGGCCACAACATCATAGCTCTGAGCACTGATCCAGTACTTAAAGTTCATCAACTTTATTCCTGACACTTCTTGCATTAAAATAGACACACTTCAACCCATCATACTGACTGCAGCTTTGCTCTATCAATTGTCTATCCTTCTTCACAGATTCTCTGCACATTGTATCTGTCTGTTCACTAGCTACCCATTCTGATTCATAGCTCCATTCCCACCCCGCTGCTAAATTATTTTCAACTCTCCCAAAGAGTTCTAGCAAACCTCCTGGCCAGAATATTGATACATTTCCAATTCAGGTGCAACTCGTCCTCCTTGTACAGGTCCCACCTTCCCCAGAAGGTATCCCAATGGTCCACATATCTGAAGCCCTCCCTCCTACACCAGCTCTGAAGCTACATGTTCAGCTGCACTCCCTTTCTGTTCCTAGTCTCACTAGCCCATGGCACCGGTAGCAATCCTATTCTATTTCACTTTGGATGTATTTTCAGTCTTTAGTTTTTTTGTCTCTTGCACTTCATCTTGAAATTGCAAACATTCACATATCAGCAAACAGTTGGGTTATTACACAGATTCCACGTGGTTGCAGAGAAAAGCTATGGAGAGTTCCTCAGTTGCCCCATCATATCCTATCATTATAGCAATCTGGCTTTGAAGAACTATTAAGATAAAAAGCACGATTATTTGACACACATGGAGCTAGCTCTCACAAGCCTTAAGTGAGATTGTTTTTCCTCTCTGACTGCACACAAAGTAACAGTACATTCTGGCTCAAATAAATAAAGAATTGCAATTAATGCCTTTTACAACCAAGGAGTTTCCAAAATGCTTCACAACAAATTAACTAATTTTGAAATACAGTCACTGTTGCAATGTAAGAAATAAAGCATGACAGACCCCAATGATCTGCTGTTCCAAAATATTTACAATTAATCCTCTTTGCTAATGTTGGGATTTTTTCTGCAATTTCTGCAGACCCCAAGAACAGTAATCCTCGCTTGTAAACCAGATCACTCAGAAGCTGACCTTGAATTCTAATTTTCGTCTTGAATATTGAGAGAACTCTTAATTCCTTCTGTGCATTGTGAGAATTTCCTGGATAGTGAACATAAACTTAAATGTTTCTTTGGCAGGTCTGTGGATAAAAGGGAAGAAACTAATTGGAGGTGCACAAATGTTCACGGGAATGCAATCATTGATACCTTTATACTCTTGAGAATGCCACCTTATTGGTAAATCTTGATTTGCTTCTCTCAGCTGCTGTGACAGACCTCTGATGCACAGTGGAAGACAGGATCTGTCACCTCAATGATTGTGTGAAATTTGCTGAGTTAAATTGATTAACCTCCTGACACCCCGATAGGTCACAGTGGGTCTGGACCAGCCAACACTAAGTATTGAAAAAAACTAGATTACAATCCAAAGGTGCGCTGATTAGGTTGATTGGCCATGCTAAATTGCTGCGTACTGTCCACAGATGTGCAGGCTATGTGGATTAAATGTACGGTAACAGGTGTGATGCTGTTTGGAGGGTTGGTGCAGACTTGACGGGTAGAATGGCATCTATCTACACTGTAGGGATTCTATGAAAATAATAGGTATTAAACTAGAAAGGATGCAGAAAAGATTTACTAGAGCTCTAGCTAGACTGGAAGGTTCGAGTTACAAAGAGAGGTTGGATCGGCTAAGACCTTTATCCCTGGAGTGTCAGAGACTAAGGGTGACCTTATAGAGTCTTCAAAATCATGAGAGGTATAGGTGATGTGGAAGGCCACCAGCCTTTCCCAATGTAAAGCTATATGGCATCGATTTAAGGTGGGTGGGGAGAGACACAAGAGTCCAGAGGAGCATGCTTTTCCCACACAGATCTTGGTGAGTGTCTGGAATGAGCTGCCAGAGTTGGTGGTGAAATTTTATCACTCAAGAAACATTTAGCCAGGTATATGAATGGAATTGGTGTGGAGGGATATGGAGCAAATGCAGGCAAATGGGACAAGTTTAAATCGTGAAAACTGGGCAGCATGGGCAAGCCAAAGGATCTGTTTCCATGCTGTACGCCTCTATGACACAGAAGTGCTGGAACTTGAGAGCAGATATAATGGGGGACTTTAATTACCTGGATAAAGATTCAGATAGTGGCTGTTTAAAGGGTAGAGGGGGAACAAGAGCTCCTAGTGTGGTCAGGAAAGTTTTATGCAGCAGTACCTTTCCTGTCCAATGAGAAATGGAGCATTGTTGGACCTTATTCTTCAGAAAGGGGTGGGACAAGTGGATTAAATGTAATTAGGCAAACAGATGGGTGACAATGATGTTTGTGTCATAAAGCACAGATTGTTCCTTGCTCTTTAGCCAATCCGAAGTAAGTGTAATCAACCAAGGAAAGCAACTGCTATGGGGCAAGAATGGATCTGGCCAAAATAAATTAGCAGCTAAAACTCTAACTTAACAATGGGCTGCCTTTAAAAAAGAGAGTTCAAGTACAGTCAAGATATTCCGATGAAGAGAAACACAAAACTAACAAATCCAGAGTTGCTGAATGAAGGAGGAGATAAAGATGAAAGATGCCAGAATCATTGGCGACCTTTAAGCGGCATTTGGATAGGTACATGGATGGGTGCTTAATCTAGGATAGAAGTTCGGCACAACATCGTGGGCCGAAGGGCCTGTTCTGTGCTGTATTGTTCTATGTTCTATGAAGCAAGATTATGAGAGTTGTCAGTCAGATCAAATTATTGAGAAGCAAGTCAAATTTAGAATTTTTAAAAGGGGAATTGAAGAAACAAAAGGAGACAATGTGAGAAGGTAATTGTAGTCAACATAAAAAAAGCAACCCAAATTCTTCTACTATAATAGAAATAGTAAAATGGTGCTCAGAGGATGTCTGTGTTCGATTAGAGACCAAAAAACGGTTAATGAATGGAGGCACGGGACATAGCTGAAGTATTAAGTTAATATTTTTGTATTGGTTTAAACCAATAATGATGCTGCTGCTCAGGTCCTGGTCAGAAAAGGTGGTCCAGAAGCTTGAAAGGTTTGAAATTGATTCAAATGGCGGAATTAGTTAGACAGTCTGTGTATAAAGTTAACAAGCACCAGGACCTGTTCAAATTCATCCAAGGATACTGATGGAGAGAGAGTGGCAGAGGCACTGATCATAACCTTTCAGTCTTGTTGAAACTCAGGAGTATTACCAGAAGATTGGAGAATTGCAAATGTTATAAACTTGTTCAAAAATGGATGTAGAGAAAAGCCCAGCAATTGCATGGTAGTCAATTCAAACTCAGCAGCAAAAATAAAGTTGTTTGGACACATGCAGCTTAATTACAGAAATCCAGCATGAATTTCTTAACAAGTAAATCATGTTTAATTGCTACGGCTTTCTGATTAGGTCACAAAGAAAGTTAACAAAGGTAATACTGCTGATTTGCTGTACACAGGTTTCCAAAAAGAACCTGATAAAGTGCCATACAACAGACTTGTGAGCAAAGTTGGAACTCAATAAATAAAAATCGACTGCAGCAAAACAGATATGAAATTGCTGGAGGTTCAGGCAACAGAGAGAAGTGGCAACACATCATTTATCCAAATAGAGTAAGTTCTACAGTAGAGTTCTGAGGGATTGCTGTTAAGACCCAGTGTTTCCTGATATATACTAATGACCAAAACCATGATGTACAGGACACAATCTCAAAATTTGCAGATGATATGAAACTTGGAAGGATTGTGCACCTTAAGGAAGATAAAGTAGAATTTCAAAAAGGCACAGCAAAGTTAGTGGAAGGTGGAATGGGTGGACAAGTGGCAGATGAAAATGAATGCATCAAATGGATGCCTTTTGTTTTGGTAGGAAGGATGCAGAATGACAATACAAATAAGAAAAACATAATTTTAAAAGGGGTGAAAAGCAGAGGAACCAATATAAATATCTGCATAAATCAAAGATGATGACAGGATAGGTTGGAGGCACTGTTAATAAAGCACATGGCATTCTGAGCTTTATCAAAGGTAAGGTTATGTTAAACTGTGTAGAACAATAGTTCAGTCTTCGCTTGAGTATTTCACCCATTCTAAGTTAATTCAAAGTAGCTACAGCTGTCTGGGCATTATCAATAGGTGTGCAGAGTACAAAAACAAAAGGAACATAAGAACTAGGAACAGGTGTAGGCAATGCAGCCCTTCGAGCCTGCGCCACCAGTTGATACCATCTGGATGATACCCTCTTGGTCTCAACTCCACTTTACTGTCTGCACTGTATAACCTTTCAATCCATTGCTAAACCTGTCCATCTCCCCCTTAAATGTACTCAATGTCTCAGCATCCACTGCATTCTGGGGTAGTGAATTCCACAGATTCATGAATCTTAGAGAAGTAATTTCTCTCATCTCAGTTTTAAATCTATTCCCCCTTATCCTAAAACTATGACCCCTCAATTTAGATTGCCACTCGTCTCCTTTGTCAATCCCCTTTAGCATTTTTTTAAAAGACTTAATTAGATTGCCTCTTATTCTTCCAAATTCCAGACAGTATAAGCCTAAACTGCTCAAATCTCTCTTCATAAGACAAACTCTCCATCTCTGGAATGAAACTAGTGAATCTCCTCTGATCTGTCTCCAACTAAGCCATCCATCCTCAAGTAAGGGGACAAAATTGTATGCAATATACTCCAGATGTGGTCTCATTAAAATGTATTGTACATTTACAGCAACACTTTCTTAGTTTTAAAATTTATTCCTTTAGCAATATATGCCAAAATTCCATTTGGCTTCCTTGTTACCTGCATACTAGTTTTCTGCAATTCATATACAAGGACAATCCACACTAACAGCAAACCTGTATAAAACACTGGCTCAGCCTTACTTGGGGTAAAGTCTCCAGTTCTGGGCACTATAAATAGGTCAGGTGTGATGGCATTGACAAGGATGCAGAAAGGATTTGTAAGAATGAAGTTTTGGAAAAAAGTGATTATTGGCTGAGAAGAGATTTGATAGAGGTATTTAAACTCATGGAAGGGTCTGGACAAAGGAGATAGAGAGGAACTGTTTCAATAGGTGGAAGGAAGGATCATAAACCAGCAGACACAAACTTAATGTGCTTGTCAAAAGAATCCATGGCAAGGGGAGGAAAAACCTTTTCATGCAGTCAGTGATATGATCTGACATACACCACCTGACAGTGTGATAGAGGCAGGGTGGATTGAGGCTTTCAAAAGAGAACTGGATTCTTATTTAAAAACAAAAGGTTTACAAGATTGCGGGGAAAGGAATGACTTCAGATAAACTGCTCCTTAAAAAGGTCTGCACAGATGCTGATTTTCAGGAAATGTAATTCATTGTATTTGATATCATGAAGGTATTGCTAAAGGCACTGGATATCGCAAAGGTAATGGGCCTCAACAACATTCCAGCATTAATGCTGACCCTGTGCTCCAGAACTTGCTGCACCTTTGGCCAAGCATTTCTAGCATTGTGTGTTACTTAACCATGTAGAAAATTAGCCAGGTATGTCTGTATCCAAAAAGTAGGACAATTACCGTCCATCTTTCTACTCTTGATCATCAGTGGTTTGTGGACAACACCAAAATTGGTGGCATGGTAGCCAGCAAAGAAGGTCTTCTATGATTACTAAGGGATCCTGAGCATATGGGTCAGTGAGCTGAAAAATGGCAGATGGAGTTCAATCTGGATGAATGCGAGGTATTGCATTTTGGTACAACAAATGAGGATAGGGCTTATACAATTAATTGTATGGCCTTGTGTAGTGCTGTAGAACAGAGCGACCCTAGGGGTGCAGGTACATAATTCTTTGAAGTTGGCGTCACATATAGACAGGGTGACTAAAAAGGTGTTTCGCAAAGTTGCCTTCATTGCTCAGTCCTTTAAGTATAGGAGTTGGGAGGTCATATTCATACAAGTTCATACAGACCCTAGAGAGTGGAAACAGACCATTTGGCCCAACAAGTCCACTCTAACCCTCCACAAAGTATCCCACCCAGATCCATTCTCCTATCCTATTACTCTGCATTTTCCCTGACTAATGCACCTAGTCTACACTTCCCTGAACACTACTGACAATTTAGCACGGGCAATTCACCTAACCTACACATCTTTGGACTGTGGGAGGAAACAAGAGCACCCGGAGGAAACCCACGCAGAAGCGGAGAGAATGTGCAAACTCCTCACAGACAGTCGCCAGAGGCTGGAAGCGAACCTGGGTCCCTGGCGCTGTGAGGCAGCAGTGCTAACCACTGAGCCAACATGCTGTCCCTTTTTGAGGTTATACAGGACATTGGTGAGTCCTCTTCTGGAATACTGTGTCCAGTTCTGGTCGCTCAGTTTTGACAAGCACATTAAGTTTGTGTCTGCTGGTTTATGATCCTTCCTTCCACCTATTGAAACAGTTCCTCTCTATCTCTTTTGTCCAGACGCTTCCATGAGTTTGAATACCTCTATCAAATCTCTTTTCAGCCAATAATCACTTTTCCAAAGAGGATAATCCCAACTTCATTCTAACAAATCCTTTCTGCATCCTTGCTAATGCAATCACACCTTACCTAAAGTATAGTGCCCAGAACTGGAGGCTTTACTCCAAGTTAAAGGAAGGATATTATTAAACTGGAGAGGGTTTAGAAGAAATTTACCAGGACGTTGCCAGGTAAGCAAGGTTTGAGTTGTAAAGAAAGGCTGGGTAGGCTGAGGTTTTTTTCCACTGGAACATAGGAGGTTGAGTGGAAACCTTCTAGGCATTTATAAAATAGTCAAGGGTATAGATAGAATTAGTGGTAGTTGTCTTTTCTCTAAGTTGAGGTTTTCAAGACTGGGTGCACATTTTTAACGCGGGTGGAGAAAGATTTAAAAAAGATGAGGGACTTTTTTTTCCATGCAGAAGGTGGTTCACATGTGGAATGAACTTCCTGAGGAAGTAGCAGATGTGGATACAATTACAATGTTTATAAGACATTCGAGTAAGGACATGAATAGGAAAGGTTTGGAGGGATGTGGGCCAGGAACAGGCAGGTCGGACTGGTTAATTTTGGAATTTTATATGGCATGGACTGTTTGGAGCGAAGGGTCTGTTTCCGTGCTTTATGACTCTATGAGGGAAGGAGTCATCAACTGTGTTATCAAGTGGCACTTGCGTAGCAATAACATGCTCACTGATGCTCACGCCTTCATTGCAGCCGTATTTCAAACATGAACTGAAGTGGTTATGTGACAATGACAGCCCTTGACATCAACACCACATGTGACCAAGTGTACAGTTCAGAAACCCTCGCAAAACTGCAGTCAATGGGAATCATGAGGCAAATTCTCCGTTGGAGTCATTCCTGACACAAAGGAAGATAGGTGTGATCATTAGGGGGCAACATCTCAGTTCCAGGACACTTTTTAGGTTAGATGAGATTCCCTACAGTGTAGAAACAGGCCATTTGGCCCAACAAGTGCACACTGACCCTCTGAAGAGTAACTCACCCAGACCCATTTCCCTCTAACACTATAGGCAATTTAGCATGGCAAATCCACCTGATCTGCACATCTTTAGATTGAGGGGGGAAACCGGAGCACCCGGAGGAAAGCCTCCTGCGAGGAAACCCACGCAGACCTGGGGAGAACGTGCAAACTCCACACAGACAATCACCCAAGGCTGGAATCAAACCTGGGTCCCTGATGCTGTCAGGCAGCAGTGATAACCATTGAGCCACTGTGCCGCCCTACTTCTGTAAGACTTCCTCAGGTCAGTGTCAGAATCCAAACCACCTTCAGTTGTTTCATTAACAACCTTCCTTCCATCAGAACGTTAGACGGGAGTACATTTGCAAATTATTACACAAGGTTTAGCATCATCCACAATTCCACACATACTCTAAACTCTGTATTCATATTCAGCAAAACCCAGACAACATTCAGGGTTGAGCTGACAAGTGGCTATTAACAGTAATACCAGATAAATGCCAGTAAATGACCACTCTCCACGTGACAGAACTTAACTAACTGTCTCCCCCTAACATTCAATAACACGACCAGCACTGAATCCTCCACTATCAATATCCTGAAAGTTAACTGCAAACTGAACTGGACTAGCCACAGCATTTACTTAAAACTATGGTTGCAATAGTCATGCAGACACTGGGATGCTTGCAATGAGTAATTCACCTCATGACTCCTCAAAGCCTACTCACCACCCACAATTCACAAGTCACAATTCACAAGTCAGAATTGTGATAGAATATCTCATCTTGCCTGGATAAGTGAAGTGAATGACATAGTTCCTTATCAAGATGGTGAGAGTTTTGCAGGGGAATTTGCAGGATGTTTCAATCCAACACGTCCCCTTGACCTAGTCCTTTTCGATAGTAGAACTTGGAAGGTACTGTCAAAAGGAGAATTCTTGCAACACTACACTTGTACCACAGTATGAGTGTATTTCGAACCACTTTGTACTGAAGTAAATGTGTAATTGGCTTTAATAGAAGAATCAATATTTGTTCTCACTGACATAAAATATATTTTTATTCCACCAAAAGCATACACCCTGTATATTTAATTCTAACTTTTATTTATCTCACCATATAAACACAGAAATATCAAATGGTCAAAATACACCCAAACTACATCTGCAGAATTGGCAAAAAAAACTATTGTCAACATTCAACAAGTTTGGACTGAAATTGCAGATACTCACTTACAGTCTGTATTTTATGTGTTAGTGAACTGGAGCTGGAGTTGGATGAACTGCGGATCATTCGGGAGGCAGAGGTGGTTATAGATCAGAGCTTTAGGGAAGTAGTTACTCCGAAAGTTATAGAGAGATGGGTGACAGTGAGGGGGAGTGGGAGGAAGCAGCCAGTGCAGGGACCCCCTGCGGTCATTCCCCTCAAGAACAAGTATACCGTTTTGGATACTTGTGGGGGGGGATGACTTACCAGGGGTAAGCAACGAGGTTCAGGCCTCTGGCACGGAGCCTGTCCCCGTTGCTCAGAAGGGAAGGGTGGTGAAATGTAGAGCGATAGTTATTGGGGACTCAATAGTGAGGGGCACAGATAGGCGGTTTTGCGGGAGCGACAGAGACTCACGATTGGTATGTTGCCTCCCAGGTGCAAGGGTACGTGATGTCTCTGATCGTGTTTTCCGGGTTCTTAATGGGAGGGGGAGCAGCCCCAGATCGTGGTCCACGTTGGCACCAACGACATAGGTAGGAAGAGGGGTGAGGACGTTAGACATGCTTTCAGGGAGCTAGGTTGGAAGCTCAGAGCTAGAACAAACAGAGTTGTTGTCTCTGGTTTGTTACCCGTGCCACGTGATAGAGAGTCAAGGAATAGGGATAGAGAGGAGTTAAATGCGTGGCTACAGGGGTGGCACAGGAGGGAGGGATTCCGGTATTTGGATAACTGGGGTTCTTTCTGGGGAAGGTGGGACCTCTATAAACAGGATGGTCTACACCTGAACCTGAGGGACACCAGTATCCTTGGGGGGAGGTTTGCTAGTACTCTTTGGGAGGGTTTAAACTAACTCTGCAGGGGCATGGGAACCTGGAGTGTAGCTTTAGGGTACAAGACCTTGAGTGTAGGGAGGTTAGGAACATGGCATCGATCTCGACGGAGGGTGCCTGTAAACAGGAAGGTGGCTTGAAGTGTGTATACTTCAATGCCAGAAGTATAAGAAATAAGGTAGGTGAGCTTGCAGCATGGGTTGGTACTTAGGACTTCGATGTTGTGGCCATTACAGAGACGTGGGTAGAACAGAGACAGGAATGGCTGTTGCAGGTTCCAGGGTTTAAATGTTTTAGTAGGGTCAGAGATGGGGGTAAAAGAGGGGGAGGTGTGGCATTGCTTGTCAAGGATAGTATTACAGCAGTAGAAAGGGTGATGGAGGAAGACTTGCAATCTGAGGTAGTTTGGGCGGAGGTTAGAAATAGGAAAGGTGAGGTCACCCTGTTAGGAGTTTTCTACAGGCCTCCTGATAGTCCGAGAGAATTAGAGGAAAGTATTGCGAGGATGATTCAGGAGAAGAGTGAAAGTAGCAGGGTGGTTGTAATGGGGGACTTTAACTTCCCAGATATTGACTGGGAAAGCTATAGCTCGAGTTCGTTAGATGGGTTGGTGTTTGTCCAATGTGTGCAGGAGGGTTTCCTGACACAATATGTAGACAGGCCAACAAGAGGTGAGGCTATACTGGATTTGGTTCTAGGTAATGAATCAGGCCAGGTGTTAGACTTGGAGGTAGGTGAGCACTTCGGGGGCAGTGACCACAACTCGGTGACTTTTACTCTAGTGATGGAGAGGGATAAGTGTGCACTGCAGGGCAACAGTTATAGCTGGGGGCAGGGAAATTATGATGCGGTGAGGCATGACTTAGGATGCGTGGATTGGAAAAATAGGCTTCAAGGGAAGAACACAAATGTGGAGATTGTTCAAGGAACAGCTAATGGGTGTCCTTGATAAGTATGTACCAGTCAGGCAGGGAGTAAAGGGTCTTGTGAGGGAGCCGTGGTTTAACAAGGAATTGGAATCCCTTGTGAAAGGGAAGAGGGCGGCCTATGTAAAGATGAGGCATGAAGGTTCAGTTGGGGCGATTGAGAGTTATAAGGTAGCCAGGAAGGATCTAAAGAGAGAGCTAAGAGCAGCGAGAAGGGGACATGTGAAGTCCTTAGTTGGTAGGATTAGGGAAAACCCAAAGGCTTTCTATAGGTATGTCAGGAAGAAAAGGATGACTAGGGTAGGTATCGGTCCAGTCAAGTATAGTAGTGGGAAGTTGTGTGTGGAGGCGGAGGAGATTGGAGAGACACTAAATCAATACTTTTCATCAGTATTCACTCAGGAACAGGACATTGTTGCCGATGTGAATACTGAGTCACAATTAATTAGAATGGACGGCTTTGAGGTATGTAGGGAAGAGGTGTTGGAAATTCTGGAAAGGATGAAAATAGATAAGTCCCCTGGGCCTGATGGCATTTATCCTAGGATCCTCTGGGAAGCAAGGGAAGAGATAGCGGAGCCATTGGCCTTGATCTTTATGTCATCGTTGTCTACAGGAATAGTGCCAGAAGACTGGAGAATAGCGAATGTGGTCCCCTTGTTCAAGAAGGGGAGCAGAGATAGCCCGAGTAACTGTAGGCCAGTGAGTCTCACTTCTGTTGTGGGCAAAGTCTTAGAGAGAATTGTAAGGGATAGGATTTATGAACATCTGGATAGGAATAATGTGATCAAGGATAGTCAGCATGGTTTTGTGAAGGGCAGGTCGTGCCTCACAAACCTTATTGAATTCTTTGAGAAGGTGACCAAGGAAGTGGACGAGGGTAAAGCAGTAGATGTGGTGTATATGGATTTTAGCAAGGCGTTCGATAAGGTACCCCATGGCAGGCTAATGCAAAAACTATGGAGGTATGGCATTGAGGGTGCATTAGAGATTTGGATTAGGAATTGGCTGGCTGGAAGGAGACAGAGGGTAGTAGTTGATGGTATAGGTTCATCTTGGAGCGCATTTACTAGCGGTGTTCCACAAGGATCTGTTTTGGGACCATTGCTGTTTGTCATTTTTATAAATGACCTGGAGGAGGGGAAGGCTGGGTGAGCAAGTTTGCGGATGACACGAAAGTCGGTGGAGTTGTGGACAGCGAAGAAGGATGTGGCAGGTTACAGCGGGATATAGATAAGTTGCAGAGCTGGGCAGGAAGGTGGCAAATGGAATTCAATGTAGCTAAGTGTGAAGTCATTCACTTTGGTAGGAGTAACAAGAAGATGGATTACTGGGCTAATGGTAGACTAATTGGTAGTGTGGATGAGCAGAGGGATCTTGGTGTCCATGTACACAGATCTTTGAAAGTTGCCACCCAGGTAAATAGTGCTGTGAAGAAGGCATATGGTGTACTGGGCTTTATTGGTAGAGGAATTGAGTTCCGGAGTCCTGAGGTCATGTTGCAGTTGTATAAGACTCTGGTGCGGCCTCATCTGGAGTATTGTGTGCAGTTTTGGTCGCCATATTATAGGAAGGATGTGGAGGCATTGGAACGAGTGCAGAGGAGGTTTACCAGGATGTTGCCTGGCATGGTAGGAAGATCGTATGAGGAAAGGCTGAGGCACTTGGGGCTGTTCTCATTGGAGAAAAGAAGGTTTAGGGGAGATTTGATAGAGGTGTACAAGATGATTAGGGGTTGAGATAGGGTTGACAGTGAGAACCTTTTTCTGCTAATGAAGTCAGCTGTTACCAGGGGACACAGCTTTAAATTAAGGGGTGGTAGGTATAGGACAGATGTTAGGGGTAGATTTTTTACTCAGCGGGTTGTGAGTTCATGTAATGCCCTGCCAGTAGCAGTGGTGGAATCTCCCTCTTTATGGTCATTTAAGCGGGCATTGGACAAGCATATGGAGGTTATTGGGCTAGTGTAGGTTAGGTAGGCTTCGGTCGGCGCAAAATCGAGGGCCGAAGGGCCTGTACTGCGCTGTATTTTTCTATGTTCTATGTTCTATGTTTACAGATAGTGTAAAAATCGGCTGTGCTAACACATAGTCATAGAGATGTACAGCATGGAAACAGACCCTTCGATCCAACCTGTGCATGCTGACCAGATATCACAATCCAATCTAATCCCACCTGCCAGCACTTGGCCCATATCCCTCCAAACCCTTCCTATTCATATACCCATCCAAATGCCTCTTAAAATGTTGCAATTGTACCAGCCTCCACCACATCCTCTGGCAGCTCCATACACATACCACCGTCTGTTTGAAAAAGTTGCCCCTTAGGTCTCTTGTATATTTTTCCCCTCACCCTAAACCTATGCCCTACAGTTCTGGACTCCCCCACACCAGGGAAAAGACTTTGTCTATTTATCCTATCTATGCCCCTCATAATTTTGTAAACCTCTATAAGGTCACCCCTCAGCCTCCGACGCTCCAGGGGAAACAGCCCCAGCCTGTTCAGCCTCTCCCTGGAGCTCAAATCCTCCAACCCTAGCAACATCCTTGTAAACTTTTTCTGAAGCCCCTATGACTTAACAATTAAAAATTAACTGCGAATTTTACATTATATTCCAGTGCACATTCTATATTACTTATTTGCCTATATCAAGAACTACTAGAGTAGCAAATTCACAATATATAGGCCAAATAACCAACTATATTTTAATCAGAACAATGTATTCAGAAAGCACATTTAACATAATACATTCAAGATGCTTCACAGGACTGTTATAAAGCAATATTTAAGAGTAACATAAGCTGATCTTGGGGGCAGATGCCCAAAGGTTTGATTAAAGATGTTGGTTTTAAGGACACTCAGAAGAAAGTGAGGCAGTTCAGGGAGAAAATTCCAGGATTTAGAAAATAGTTAGCTGAGGGTATGATCAAATAATGGTACAAAATTAAAAATCGGTGATGCTCAAGAAGTCATAGTTACAGAAGCCATGAAATAACTTGCAAACACACTTGAGAAATTTAAAATCAATGTATCCCTTGACCAGGAGCCAATGTCAGTCAGCAAGCAATGGAGTGGTAGGTAAGTAGCACTTCGTGCATGTGAGGTCACGGAGAGCTGAGTTTGGATGACCTAAAGTTTAACAAGTATAAAATATCGGAGGCCAACCAGGAGTGCATAGCAATAGTCAAGTCTAGAAGTAACAAAAAAAGCATTAACAAGATTTTCATCATCAGATGAGTTGTGAAAGAGTAAAATTGAATGATGTCTCATAGACAGAAATGGTCAGTTTTAATGATGGTATGTGAATGATTGGAAGCTCATCTCAGGGTTAATTATAAATCAAGGTTGCAGATTCCAACACAAGCTTAGTAAACAATGTATTATTAATGTGCGAAGAAATAAGCTTGAAAACAAATAATTGAAGCCATCAGATTTTGGGACCTAGTCTTATTTCACCATTGCTCCCCTACATCAAGCCCTTGGGCACCAAAAGAACAGGTTTCAGCTGAGAAGGCCTCACTACCTTCACAAATACAGTTCCTTAGTCAAAGTTCTCTCTCACCATAGCAACTGTTCAAGGCTGAATCAGACTGGTCACAACCTTGGTGCTGCATTTTACAAAATAATCTCCCTTTATTATTGTGTGTCCACCAGTGGTTTAGCACTAAATATTGATTATAGATAGGTTACATCGCTCTTCATAGTAAATAGCAGCATGCCCTTTTATGTCATTTGTTCAAGTACCCAACAAAGGAGAGAAAGATGTACCAGTCCAAAGAAATACAAGTAAATGAGATTATTTACTATGATCAACTGATCGGAGAGAATTATGAACCTGTACAAATAGCCTTATATAGATGGCTGCTTGGTATCAAAGCTTTGGAAAATGGTCAGCATTCAATCATGAAATGAGTTGACATCACAAGGTGCAAGCTAGTTTTGTTGATTAATAGTGTAATACACGACAGATAGTCTTTTTCTTTCCTTACATAAAAAAAGGCTAATAAAGATTGAGCTTGTATTTTCTTTTTTAAAAAGAAATATATGCACAAAGAAAATTTCCTTCCCTTTTTCCACTGCACTTAAAGCCTAAAACAATTAAAATCTGCTGCTTACCACAGACAGAACCCCGGACTAATCTTCGTAAATGTGGCCTGTCAGGGAGGTAGCGATACTTGCATCCAAAAATACTTAGGTTTGAAGTATGGTCACCAAAGAAACGAAGCTGCCGATATGTCTCTCCACAACGGTAGCAAAAGTTAGTGTTGCACTGTGAGCAGTTCATGTGATCACAGCCTTCTGTCCTCTGGATATGAATCTTATAATGCATTTTTTTTCAAGAAAACAAAAAATTAACAGCATTAGGTTTCAGTATTATTCACAACTTTAAAGAAACATCATAGAAAACTCTAGAAGGAATTAAGCTTTAAGCCTACAGCCCTCAATGTAGCACTCAGTTCAGTCATTTATTAAACCCATTAGGAGTGATGAAGAGTTTTCTTACTCCCTACCCATAGCTCTGAATTTAGGGGCCTATGCAGCTACATCTCAATGAGGGATAATTTTGCTATAAAAAATATTTCATTCAAGAATCCACCATCAAGCTGGTGGTAAGCAAGCTTACTGTGGGCTTGCAGCTTTAATTACATTTAATAAAGGTGCTTTGTCATAGCTCAAGATCTGAATTGCTAAAAACAAAAGGGTACACTCTCCAATTTGGCTGTCGTTGGTCTAACAGGTACAAATTATATCCATTCTCCAAAGTGTTTTATCGGTCTAAACAGTTTAGAAGAGAATACAGAGCCTGAAAAGATGTATAAAGTAATATGAAATATGGTAACAAGGTGGCAGCTATATATGCTATAGGAGATATTTCAGTAGGCAAAATAGTGAAGGAGAACATTTTTTGAAGGAGCAGCTATTAAATAGTTGGTGCTCAGAGGGGTCTGGGTGTTCCACATACATAAAACACTGAAGGTTAACATACAGTACAGCCAAAAAAAGGAAGGTATTTTTAATCAACTTATTCAGACACAGTTGGAGCCAGTGGGACCAGAGGCAAAGGCTGCCCTTTATTGCAAGATGATTAAGAGTACAAGAGTAAGGAAATCTTCCTGCAATTGCAGTGTTTTGATGAGTCTACCGTAGGCATCAAGATTTTGATAAATAAATTCTTGAGTCTTATGTCACCAATAAGGCCAACATTTACCACCAAACCTTAATTTCCCTTGATGGAGTAGCTGTGAGTTATTTTTTCTAACCTGGTGCACCTACCTGGTATTGATAATAGTCACAGTGCTGTTAGGATGGTGTCCAGAATTTTGACACAGTAACAGTGAAGAATCTGTGATTGGCCTATGAGTTGGAGAAAGCTTTGCCAGAGTTGACATTTCCATGAGCCTGCTGCCCTTGTATTTCGTAGAGGTTGTAGAGGTCAAGGGTTTGGAAGATACTGTCAAAAGAATCTTTCACGATTTGATGCAGTATATCTTGCAGATGATACAAACTGCAGCCACTCTGTATTAGTTGTGCAAAAAGCGAATGTGTAAGGTGGTGTTGATCAAATGAGCCACTTGGTGCTACAGTGTAGAACATTCTTCAGTATTGATTTGGTCTCCTTACCCAAGGAAGGCTATACTTTATAAAAACATCTCTCATCTCAGGAGAGAATGGGGGGAGATTCAGGAACATGCGGCTACACTGTCTTCTAGTGATGGTGTAAAGAGAAGGGGTAAAACACGTAAGACTGAGGTGAGGAGACATTTCTTCACTCAGAACATCGAAGTTTCACAATTCTCTATGTCCAGAGGGCTAAGAATGATCAGTTGATTTGTGTATCAAAGGCTGAGATTGACAGAAATTTGAGCTTTAAGGGAAATGGGATCAGGTAGGAAAGTAGTGTTAAGGTCAAAGATCATCCATAATCTCATTGAATTGAAAAGCAGGATCAAAAGGTCATTTGGTTTCTTGGGTGCAGAATTCCAAGGATGCTTAACCCTCTGAATGAAGTTATTCCTCATAGTATTAATAGTAAATGGTTAAACTCTTGAGACTCTTATGCCTAATTCAGAATTCTCCAAAGAGATCTAACAACCTGTCAGCAACTATCACATCAAGCCCTCTCAAGGTCATATCAATGGGTATTAGCAAACAACACTTCAATGAGTTTACCAGCCATTCTTCTACACTTTGGAGAATATATGCCCATTCTGCTCAATCTCTTCTATGAAACACGTTTTTATCATGTGCCGGCTATGTGGATCATGGAATACATTTTCATTCCAGAAAATCAATCTAGTTAACCATAATTACAATCCTCAAAGGCAAGTTAAGAAAGCAATACACACTACTCCAGATGTGGCATCACCAAAGCCCTACGTAAGTACAATAAGACTTCTTCATTTTTGTTATCCCGACCCCTTGCAGTAAAGGCCAGCAAACTAATTTCCTTCTTAAATGCTTGTTATACTTGAAAATTAACTTTGTGATTCAAGTACATGGATTCCAAAACTCTTTTGAAAACCAACAAGATTTAGGCCACTTTTGGAACATTGTGTGCAATTCTGGTCTCCTTCCTATCGGAAGGACATTGTGAAACTTGAAAGGGTTCAGAAAAGATTTCCAAAGACATGGCCAGGATTGAAGGACTTATGCTATAGGGAGAGGCTGAACAGGCTGGGGCTGTTTTCCCTGAAGAGTTGGAGGCCAAGGGATGACCTTTTAGAGGTTTACAAAATCATGAGGGGCATGGATAGGATAAATAGACAAGGTGTTTTCCTTGGGGTGGGGGAGTCCAAAACTCAAGGGCATAGGTTTAGGGTGAGAGGGGAAAGATATGTAAACAAAAAAGACGTAAGGGGCAACTTTTTCGCACAGAGTGTATAGAATGGTCTGTCAGAGGAAGTGGTGGAGGCTGGTACAATTGCAACATTTAAGAGGCATTTGGATGGGTATATGAATAGGAAGGGTTTGGAGGGATATGGGCCAGGTGCTGGCAGGTGGGACTAGATTGGGTTGGAATATCTGGTCGGCATGGACGGGTTGGACCGAAGGGTCTGTTTCCATGCTGTACATCTCTATGACTATGACCCATGACTCTAAGCTGGTACATTGGTCAATTATTAGCAAGTGTTTTGTGGGCAGGGACTGATTCTAGTTTTAAAAAAAAAAGAACTGCCGATGCTGGAAATGTTAAACAGAAACAGAAAGTTATAGAATCCATGAAACCTTATAATATGGAAGCAAGCCATTCGACCCATCAAGTCCACAGTGAACCTCTGAACAAGTATCCCATCCAGACCTATCTCCCTACCGTATCCTTGTATCTTGCACTTTCCATAGCTGATCCACATAGCCAGCACATCCCTGGTCACTTTGGCCAATTTAGTATGGCCAATCCACCTAACCTGCACATCTTTGCTCGATGGGAGGAAACCGGAGCACCCAGAGGAAATCCAGGCAGACACAGGGAGAATGTGCAAACTTCACACAGACAGTTGCCCGAGGCTGGAATTGAACCCGGGTCCCTGACACTGAAGCAGCAGTGCTAACTACTGAGCCTGGAGAGCTGCCCTGGAGATACACATGAAGATTGCTGGAGAAACTCAGCAGAGATGATTTTCAGTTCTGAACAAGAGTCACTGGACCAGAAACATTAATTCTGCTTTCTCTCCACAAATACTGCCAGACCTGCTGATTTTCTCCAGCAATTTGTGTTTCTATTCCAGGTTCCAGCAAATTGTTTTATCAACTACTACAAAGGTTCACAGAAACTCAATTTATCTAGAATATAACTTGCACCAAAGTCTGATTTTCTGACAGAGTAACAGGGGAAAATATAATACAACACAAAACCCAAGTTTGGATATCACTTCTTCACTGAATGCAACATTTTGCACACAAATAATACATTACGTAGTTAATTAGCCTAGTTTTAAACTCACCTTGCATTTTGGGCATTTTTGAGCATTTCTTTGTCCATGTTCAATCTCACTAGCCCAGTGACGTAACAGTTTATCTCCCTTTCTGTATTCTTTGCAGTTTAATCCTTCATGCCAAGGGGCATGGCATTTAAAGCACCAAACAAATTGGCACTTTGGACACTGAATCTGTAAGATCAAGGCACAAAATATAGTAGAACAATCACACTGTCAGGAAGAGAGAGGGAAAAGCTTTTAGGAGGCTTGAGAAAAAAATATCAGCCCTATAAGCAAAATCTTTAAAATGAACTCTACGTACAATTTTAAGCTACTAATACCTTCCAAATATGGCTTCAATAATGTCCGCATGAAAGGACTTAACTAATAATAAAAAAAAATCAGTAAAACCTCGTGACACACATTACATCTAAAATTCAGAGTGAGAATGGTCAGGATTATTTGGTCATGTGGCAGGACAGAAGTGTTTGAGAGCAGGGACATCGAACAGCTTTGACACTAAACTAAAATTAACATACTGAGATAGAAAATAAACATTAGTATACAGAATTACAGGGAGTGAATTGCCAGAGTTAGAAGTTAAAGTAGAGATCACGGAGACAATAGGCTAGTTGCATGGTTGAGTGAAAGGGAAATATAAATGATTCTATTAATAGAAGAGGTGAATTATTTAATTTCTACACATCAGTTGGCTTTTGACACTGCATCACAAAACTTCTATTATTCCACAAGGTAAGGAGACATTGACTTGGAGAAAAGCTTCTGCGGGGAACGAAAACCAGCTAATTTGTGAATGGATATATACTGACATGGGAAAAAAAGTAACCCGTCAGTTAAGGAAAATTACTGACAGCCCCAAAGCCATGCAGAGTATTTTCATCCAAAATACCTTAAGGGCATCAGGATCTGGGGGAATTATGCAATCATTTTCTGAAGCAATACTTCAATTTGACAATGGGTTATAGCAATTACAGCAGGAGCTCACTGGACAAAGAAGAAAGTAATTGTTATCTGTGCCTTAAGGAAAGAAAACTAAATCTTTGATTGCATAAGCAGCATGACAACACAAAGTCTGGAAGGGCTACATCACCTGCTGAGGGTACTAATCTGGCCATGCCTAGAATATAAGGATATTCTGGTCCAGATATCAGTAAAGAAATAAGAAAGCAACGGAACACTCCTTAGTTATCAGGGGAGATTTACTCTAAAGAAGATAATCAGGAGGGAATATTGTTTCAATATTAACAAATCTTAAAGAATAGATAAAATAAGCATTAGTAATGTATTTTGGAGATTCCAAAGGGACAAAGTCAAAAGTTCAGAAAGGAGATGGTGCACAAGGGACAATAAAATATAAATAGTGCAGAAACCTTTGTCTAAGAAATGGACAGATTTAGTCACTTTATATTGCTTGAGTACTGCTGAAATAAGACACATTTTGTTGAAGCTTTTCATCTTGCACTCATCAGGTATAATTATTAAACTAATAATCCAGAACCCAGGTTAATGTTCTGGGATGACAGATAAATGATACACACAGAATCAATTCTTAGTTACAGCAGCAGTATCCTGCTATGTTCATAAGCAGGATGGGAAGAAAATTAGCTAGTCAGAGTGTATAATAGTGAGCCTGCACATTTTACATGCTTTTGCTGAGCACAAACTATACTATAAATCAGATACTCAATTGCACAAATATGATCAGGTACAATCAAGACTGGGGGCACCGTCCAGGCTCATACAGGATGAATTAATATAATCTATGCAAATCTGTTAATAAGTCTTGCTGAGAGGCTTCTCAAATACTGATACAGAGACAGTGTAGTGAATATCCTCGGTCATTTGAGTCTTACAAGCTTTACAACTTTCCAGCATAAGACAAGTAGGATGGAGGCAAATTAACAAGTGCGTCCAAGGAAAGGTGAAGCCCTTATAAAGAAAAGCCTGCAGTAAAACAAGATGCCCGGCACTTAGTCATTAACTCAAATCAAGCATCGGAGATCCTTTTTTTTAAAGAAAAAGGAAAACCTCCTGTCCATGTTGTACAAAGCTCATGACTCCAGAAATTTTCCACCACATCATTCTTCATATCAAGCAAATTACCACTTGTCCATGCTCCCTCAATTCTCAAAGATTAGACAATTTCCTGGACAAGGTCAAAGCAGTGTAACGAAATTATTTGGTCCCATGTAAACTTATTTTCTGATGGTGCTGCTTCACTTTGAGTAGTTTACAACTTTAATTCTTGGTGTAATTTATTTGGAGATACAACATGAGTGTGAAGTCAGATCCGCCTTCTTGGGTAGAAAACATTCCTCCTGATTGCTGTCTTTACTGGGCAAGCCCTCACTCTGAGATTACACCCTCTAGTCCAAAATTCTTTGACAAGAGGTTACAAGCACTTTGCATAGGCCTCTAAGAATCTTATGTTTCAATAAGGTCTTCTCTTGTTCTGCTCAACTCCAATGAGTGCAAGCAATATTCTGGTAAATCTCTTCTGAAACCCCTCTCGTTTAATAATACCCTTCCGACAACAGGGCGACCAGAATTGTACAGAGTACTCCAGAAAAGGCGTCACCAAGGTCCTGTACAATGTCAACATGATGTTCCAACCCCAAAACTCTAAGAATTTAGGAATGAAGGCAAGCATGCTAAATACCTTAACTATGCTATCGATATCTATAATCACTCATGATTAGTGTACTGCCTTTTTGAATACCTTCATTATCTTACAAGTTATTTCCTGTCATACAGAACAGATACTGTTTTGAGGCCAGACTATTCCCATCAGTGTAGTCTTCCCTTTGTTATTTCTTACCTCCAATCATTTGGAGTTAGAACAGAATTTGAGAGAAAGATGCTCACTTTGAACTTGTTCTCTGATTTTGTTGGGGTTGGAATGTTGCTCTTCCGTCTGAAAGTAGTGAAATGCTTGCATTGTGGACAAGGTTTGGTGCTTGAATCCACTCTGCTAAGCTCCAGAAAGTAGCTGTATTTGACAATATCATCATGAGGCAGATTGGAGATGACAGTGCTTTCATCCAAGTATTTGCTGCATTCTGTAATGGGGCATTTTATCTCTGCTCTTCCCAGCTGCACCTACATATAGATAAAACAAATGGTTTGAAAAAGTCACGTGTAAAGCTTTTTATACATAATATATACATAACACACACACATACTGCTCAGTACTATAAGGTAAATAAATTACTAAAAACTACAGTTCCATTACACCAAATAATTTTACATTGATAGGAAAAGATTTTATCCTTTCAGCATTAGCTCATAAAACGATAAGAAATCCAATTCAAACAATATTAAGCAAAATAGAACTAGCAATAGTGTAACTGCAACTAGGACATAATAACTCAGGCTACAATAGACTGCCTGTAAATTCTTGAGAAGTATTACAAACTTTAAGAATGAAGTTTAATGGTATTTTTTAAAAAGCGTATTTGCTCCTAGGATAGCAACGTAATTGGCTATGACATCACTTTTTACTCAAACCTAATTTCCCTCGAGTATGGTGAGCTGCCACCTTGATATTTTGCAATCCATTTAATATCGGTACATGCGTGGTGCTGTTAAAAACAGAGTTTCAGGATGTTGAACCAACAACAGCAAAGGAATAGCACAATCACACTGTCTGCTTCATTCTGGGTGGTGTCAAGATGCTGGAGTGTTGAAGCTGCATTCAGCCAGGCAAGTGGAGAGTATTCGACCACATTCCTAACTTGTAGATGAAGAACAGACTTTGGTGGCTCAGGAGGAGAGTTATTCACTGCCGGATTCCTAGCCTCTGGCTCAGCTCTTGCAGCTGTAGTACTTATACGACTTATCCAGTTCAATTTCTGGTCAATGGCAATCCCCATAATATTGAGAGGAGGGGATTCGGCAATGACAATACCTTTGAAAGTCAAGGGGAGAATGGTGAGAAATTGGGGGAATTGCCTGCCAGTTGTGTGGCATGAATGTTAGATGTCACTTGTTAGCTCAAGTCTGAATGACATCCCAGTCTTGCTGCATATGGACTATTTCACTATCTAAAGAATCACAAATAGTGCTTAGCATCATGCAGTCATCAGCCAATATCCCTGTACCTTATAATGGAGGAATGTGTAAGATTCAGTCGAAGATGGTTGCTGCAAGGAACTCTAAGGAATCTGTGAAAAGATGTCCTGTAGCTGAGATGACAGATCTCAACAACCACAACCACTTTCCTTTGCGCCAGGTATGACTCCAACCAATATTCACAACTGGACAATAACATTCCTGTCAGATTTTGTTGGCATTAGAAAACAAGACAATGAGTTCATTTGCCAACTTGAAGGAGTGAGTAAAATTGTTATTTTTAGGATAGGTGTGATTTAATGTTAGCAATATAATTCCTGATCACTAAACGGAAAATGGTCTCAAAAGTACTGTGATGATCCTAGGTAGGGAAAAGACAACTTTCAATAAAAGCCAAATGCCATGAATGATAGAGGTGCATGAAATAAAAATCAGAAGGTTCTGGAGAAACTCAATAAGTTCAACAGCACCTCAGAGAAAGAAACAGCGTTAAGGTTTCTAATATGACTGTCAGCTAAAACCGCCAAATTTTATATTTGATCATTTTGTTTTATTTTAAATAATTTATAAATTTAGTTGTAGAATATTTTTTCCAATGGAGTTCCTTGGATATTGGGCCTCAGGAGAAAAACTCTCCACTGGTTTGAGTTATAGTTACCAGAAAGGGAGATGGTTGTGGTTTCTGGAGGCCTATCATCTCAGCGCCAGATATCTCTGCAGGAGTTCCTCAAGGTACTGTCTTGGGCCCAACCTTCCTCAGCTGCTTCAGTGACCTTTCCTCAATCCAAAGGTCAGAGGTGGGGATGTTTACTGATGATTGCACAATGTTCAGCACCATGAATGACTCCTAAGAAAGCAGCCCTGTCTAAATGCTGCAAGAGCTAGACAACATTCCAGTTTGGGCTGATGAGTGGCAAGTAACATTACCTGGCACTTACAGTATGACAATAACTGTCTACAACAAGAGAGAATCCAATCCTTGACATTCAACAGCATTATCACTGAAATCCTACTGTCAGTATCCTGGGGATTACCAATTGACCAGAAACTGAAACATGCCAGCAATTTATTGATTGCAGTTATAAAAACAAGTCAGAAATCAGGAATCTGTGATAAGTAACTCAGTTCCTGACTCCACGAAGACTGGTCACCATCTAAATTCAGGAGTGTGATGGAATCACTCCCATTTGCCTGGATGAGAGCTGTTCCAACACCCAAGGAACTTAATACCATTCAAGACAAAGCAGCCTGCTCAACTGGCACCACATCCACTAAGTATTCATTCCTTTCACCACCGACATAGTGGCAGCAGTGTGCAGCATCTACAGGATGCATTGCAACAACTCACTAAGGTTTCTTAAACAACACCGTCTCAACTCACAACCTCTATTTCCTTAAGGAAAAGGGCAGCAGATAAATGATGCAGCATCACTGCCAAGACATTCACCATGTTGATTTAGAAATATATCAATGTTCACCCACTGTCACTGGGTCAAATTCCTGCAGCACCCTCATCAACAGTGCTATGGGTATATAAAAACCACTTGGACTACAGCAGTTCAAGAAGGCATCTTACTATCACTTTCTCAAATGCAATTAAGTACAGGTAATAAATTCTGGCCTGGTCAGTGATGGCCACACAATGAAAGAAAAGAAGCAATCCTGCAGGCAGCAATACCTGGACAACATCCACACTTGAGCTGAACAATGGCACAGTACATACATGCTGGGTAATGTACATCCCCAATACAAAACAGGGTTGAATCACTTCCCCTTGATGTCAATGATATTATCACAATCAAAGTTCTCAATCAATATCCTCACAGTCCCCACTTACCAGAAACTTACCTGGACCAAGTACATAAACACTTATGGATATAAAAGCAGATTTGCAAGCATTCTGTGGTGAGCAAATTTGTTTCTGTCTCCCCATAACTTTTTCACCAACCACAAAGCATAAATTAGGAATGCGATGGAGTACTTGTCTGGATGAGCATAGATCCAACAATACTTGAAGCTCAGCACCCCAACCACAATCTTGAATATTCATTCCCTCCCCCACTGGTGCACCATGACTCCAGTAATAGGAAGCACTGCAACAAGTCACCAAGGCTTCTTCAACACCACCTTCCAAAATCTGGACTGTTAGCATCTAGGTCAGTGACAGCAGCTACATGGGAACATCAGTAACTGAAAGTTCCCCTCCAAAATCATATACCATAGATTTGGAAATAATCATTCATCTTCACTTGGTCATAATTTTCAAACTCTCTTCTTAAATGCACTGTTTGTCTACCTTTACTACACAAACAACAGTGGTTCTCGAAAGTATCATAACTTTAAAGCAAAGAGGGATGGGCAAAAATGTTGATCTATTACTAACAAAAAGGATTCTTATTCAGTGAAATTTGCAAGTTCAAAACTTTGGGCAAAGACTGGAAAACAAACATTAAAACTGGAAATAATCGAGGTCTAGATTAGGTTAGTCAATACATGAAAAAGAAAGGCAGAATAACATTGTGCCTCAGAACTATTTATTTTAAAGTAAATTCAGAGGCACAAACAGAGGAGGTGAAGAGTTGTAGAAACAGTCACCACAAAATTCCTCCCCCACCCCACCCCCATAGTGGACAAGTACTCCAAAATAATTCAAATGATCGGTCGATTCCTGGAGGTCACACCAACTATAGGAGATGCCTACAAAACTGACATTCCTGGACAAAATAGTATCAGGACAAATAACCTATATATTTTTTTTCTTAGGATAACCTGATTTGATGATACTCGTTCTCCTGTCTAATTTTACACAATACTTTAAGGATTTTCCCAGCACTAGTTTAATTCTCAAAACTCCTCAAACACAAATAAAGCAAATTCTACTCTGATCAGCTTTGACTCAAGAAAATGCAACTCTAAACTAAAAGTCAAAACATTACAAGTAAAGATAAAATTTGTATGTGGTTGGAAAGCGAAATAGTCAGAAGAGAAGATTGTGAAAGTGAAAAAAAAGTAAAATACTTTGATTTCCAGACGAAGAAATTAGTTAAAATAGAAAAGCAATAGTCAAAAGTTCAGTTAATCACAAATTCTGTACATCTGAAAAATAACTAGCAACTAGATATGGAGCATTTTCATAAATTCATTCTATTTGCAACTCAGCAAAATGGAAAATGTTTAAAATGTTAAAACATTAAGTCTACTTGCTGATAAAGTGCAATAAATCTGAGCTGAAAATGGGACAAAGCACATAGATGTACAGTATTGCACATTTCATTTTAATTTATGTAAACTGCTACTAGATATACTGAGTTCAGCAAATAAGTAACAAAATCAAATGATAAAACTTTATAATCTCAAATTGTTACATTTGACAGTTATGTTATTTGTTCCTGAATGTTTAATGACTTAACCATGGAATCAAACAAGTCAACAAACATTTGTAAACCTTGAAGCATTCAAGTCTCAGTGGCCCTTGTCTTAATTCGCATCATCCAACTCACCCATCACCCTCTGCTCACTGACCTAGGTTGGTTGGTTTCCTGTTCAGCAATGTCTCAATTTTAGAAATAGCAAACATTTTTTTCCATAATCTCCATGGCTTCATACCTCTCTATCTGTAAGCCCTTCCAAGGCCTTACAACGAGCCTCAATATTTGCACTCCTCTAATTTTGATATCTTCAGCATCCCGGAATTTATTTCCTCCACCCTTGCGGGACATGTCCTCAGCTACTGAGGCTTTAACCTCTGGAAGATCTAGGGCAGGTTTCCCTGACATTTTTTTTTAAGCCTGGTAACAAGCACTCTGTAAAATGCAGCCTCATCCAAAAGTCCCTTTTCATCCAAGGTGTTGGCCATCTGCCCTAACATCTCCTTATGTGGCTTGACGTCAAATTTTACTTCATAAAACTCCCCTGAGGTGTGCTGGAGATTTTATGATACTAAAGCTGCTATAAAAACAGAATCAGCTGTTATTGGGCAGCAAAGAGACAAGAGATGGATGCAGTGTCAGTTAATAACAAAAGCACTTGTACAATTCATCATGGAATGTCCTCATGGAACTAGGTACCCAGCCTTTACAGAATCCAAAGCTTGGGAGAAGAGATGTGGATTGAAAAGCTTGGAAAGCAGTTAAGTAGAGGGTTTTAAGGAGGAAGATTTAAGGAGCAGAGCTCAGGTTGGTGACTGTGCTGCTACTGAAGCTGACACAGGAATGCTGGGATACTCAAATTAGTTTTAGAACATTAGACATGATTTGGAGATGCCAGTGTTGGACTGGAGTGTACAAAGTTAAAAATTTCACAAAACCAGGTTATAGTCCAACAAGTTTAATTGGAAGCACACACTAGCTTTCAGAGCACCACTCCTTCATTAGGTTGCACAACCACCTGATGAAGGAGTGGCACTCCGAAAGCTAGTGTGCTTCCAATTAAACCTGTTGGACTATAACCTGGTGTTGTGTGATTTTTAACTTAGAATGTTAGAGAATGCTGAAGAAATACAAAGAAAGAATACAGAAGTCCAATGGAATGAGGGCATGGAAATACAAAGAGATTTTGACTAACCAAAAGAATGGCTGAACATTTTAATCAGCCCATGTCCAAACTTAATAGATGATCCACTGACTGATTTTGTCAGCAGCCCACCAGTATCAACTGTAGAAATGAATGGCTCAGCTTTTACATCACTCTTAGTGTTCCTTTTGTTCAACAAATACTTCAGGACAGTTTGTGAACTCCTAATTGTCATATCAGGATCTTGCATTACAGAGTAGGAAAGAGCAGGATCTGTACTTGTTGACCCCTCCAAACTTCACAATGTAAGCAAACAATTCATTTGTATACAGTATCTTCAATGTAATAAAGTACCCTAAGGCATTTCACAGGTGTATTCCAAAGCAAATATAATATCAGGCTACACAAGAAAATAAGAGGGGAGATGTCCAAAAGCTTGGCCAAGAGGAGATAGGTTTTAAGCAATGTCTAAGCTTAAAAAATGTGTTGCTGAAAAAACGCAGCAGGTCAGGCAGCATCAAAGGAGAAGGAGAATCGACGTTTCGGGCATAAGCCCTGATTCTCCTTCTCCTTTGATGCTGCCTGACCTGCTGAGCTTTTCCAGCAACACATTTTTAAGCTCTGATCCCCAGCATCTGCAGTCCTCACTTCCTCCTTTAAGCAATGTCTTAAAAGGAGGAAAGTGAGGTTGAGAGGCACAGGTATAAAAAGGAAACTTGAAAGCCTGAAACAAAGACAAATAAATGTGCAGCCAACAATGCTGGAGAGTTTAAAAATCAGGAATATTCAAGAGGTCAAAATGAGAACTGTGTAGAATATATCAGTGAGCTTTGGAGCTGGGTGAATATTTGGAAGGGGAGAAAGGTGAGCAAATAGAAGAATCTGAAAACAAGCATTAGAATTTAAAAATAAGGTGCTCCTTGACCAGGCATCAGTGCAGTTCAGTACACACTGTGGGCTATGTGAATCCAGACCTGGTGCGAAGTAAGATATGGGCAGCAGACCTTAAGTTTAGAGAGAGTAAAATGCAGGAGATCTGCCGTGAATTGTTGAAATAGTCTAGTCTCAAGGTAACAAAAGCAGAGGAACATGAGACAGTTGAACATTACAAGTCAGATTTTTCTAAATTGAAGACAATTGATAAAACACTTAAAGTGGACAGTAACAGCAAGTTCATAACATACGGAAACACATCAAATACAACTGACCCTGTTTCTTTGTGAACTGCATTCGCAGAGTTCACAAAGTCGTTGATGTGACTTTCTGGCTTGTAGTGATTCTCTTAGTGATCTGCATTTGAGCACTCATTCCTATAGAATCAGAAATAATATCAGACGGTCTAATGCAATTAGCAAAACAATCGGTTAGACTGAATACCAAGTATGGATTTTGGGTTTAAAAATCTTTTGCGCAATCTCAACTCTGGCTAAACTAACAAATAAGAAATACAGCACATGCAAAACTACCAAATTCTCTTGTTCAATGAATACTTGATAAAAGCATATTTTACTAAATAATGTTATTGTCTCAAATCGAAAATCTTCATGAAGCCTCTATTTCGAGAACAGTTTACTCTGAAAACTATCACAAAATCAGATGATTGACTATGGCGAAGACTAAAACCGTGAACCTTAAAATTTTTATCCAAGATTTTCTTTGAGCTCTCAGAAAAATATTCAGGGCTCATCTTATTTCAACTTGGCTAGTTAAACATTTAGAAGGCTGAAGTCTCTTGTTTTCAGCCCCTGCCATAAACTGTGCTCACTTGCTGCTGACTGATCCTCCTCTTGGCACTGTCTTAAATTGAAAAGGTTATTTGTAGTGTCAACATCCTGTTCAACATCAAGCTCCCATAAAACCCCCATTACAAAGATTACCTTCATTTACCACAACATTAACTTCTGCTCCTACCTCAATCCAAGCCTTCATGCAAGTTTTAACACTATCAGAAATGTATATTGCAACATTCTTCTTACTCACCTCCAATTATCCGCCATCCATCAATTCCAGTTTGCCTGATCTTACAATCCTACCTGTCCATCATTCCAATTTTAACCAACCTATTCTGTTTAATCCAGTGTCCCAAATAGTCTCTTGAACACACTCTTTCTCCAATCCTGCCTTCAGAGTTTCTTTAGCCCCATCAATAGAAGCTGCAGCTTCTTCGAACTATTTTCCCAAACCTAGTCATTGTTTCAGTTTCCTCACCTCAAGATCTATTCTTTAACCAAGCTTTTCATCACCCCACCTAAACTATGGTTCAGTATTTGTTGAAGAAAATAAAATGCACTTGAAAAAATATAAAACATCAATTTTAGAAGTTCAGCAGTTTAAAGTTTGGAGGTTTAGACATTCTCAAACCTCTCAAACAATTCAAACAAGGAGTTCCCAAATACTGGGAGTCTATATTTGTTGACCCATTGGCATTAGCAAACAAAAATAAAACTTTACCTTTTAGTAGTTGCCACGTCCATTGGAAGTTAGAAAGAAATTCTTGAGTCCTATACAAATTCTCTAGAGACAGTGGTGAACATAATATTTGCAACAGATCCGCAAAGAAAGAATTTTTGAAAGCTATATGATTGAAGCTCTGTACAGGAAGTTACATCAACTGATCATTTAGAACATTAATCTGTGGTGGTTCTTTAACATCAACTTCCATTTTAAAAACTTTGGAAAATAATCAATGGAAGCAAATACTGGTTTGTTAATTTATTTGTACTGCCTTCAGGTTCTGTATGGCTGCCTGGCATTCTGCTGACCGTACTGGTTTGGCTTACTCTCTTACCAAATTTGTTAAAGGTATATCCATTCAGAAGTTATTTACAGTAATTTCCAGTCAAACCCACACATCCCTAAAAATCTCATTATTTCCCATGTTGTTTTAGGAACCACCATTTCCAATGAACTCCAGTTACTATGGTAGGTTCAAACAAATGATCTTTCAGCATGTACAAAATCTTTGTTGTGACAATGCTGTGCCTTTAAGGGGTGTGTTTTGTCCTGTTTTTTTTTAAGCGAAAGATTGGGGAACAGGTGATGAGCAATCTATGAGAAAAGACACAACTTGTGAAGACTTGGTGATTTTTTTTCAAAGTTGGAACAATGCAAGCACAAGTGGGTGGAGACACAAACAGACCTAGGATTTTTGAGGTCTTGCTTTAGTTAGTTAGTGGGTGTGAACTGAGATTGTGGAAGGAAAAGATCTCTCTCTCTCTCTCTCTCTGGAAAGCTGCTGCACGCATCTCTTTCATGCTGATCAGACTGCACATGAGACAATCAATGTTCGAATGTGCTTTTTGCCAAGGGTGTGTTTACGGGATGCTACAATATTGGAAATGTTAATTAGTAATAGTTACTGTATCTATTATTTCCAATAGAATTAAGTTATTCCAATTGCTTCCTTGTTTTGTTGTACTTTTACTATAGCGCATGAAAAACGTGTTGTACTTTAAATCTGGTAGTTTAACCAATTGAATTGCATCTGGAATGCAACATCTTACATTTACCTTTAAAATAAGAACATTTAGGGTATAGACTACATTTTGATTATTTTAAAGGAGATTGGTCTGGTCCATAATACTTGTTTTTTTAGGCTCAACTAAAAGGACTTTATATTACTGGTACTTACACTCCTCTGTCCACAATATGCTAAAGTATACATCTAGATGTATCTCTACAGATTTCCTTGTACTCCTTAGGTAGTTTCACTAAGTCCTCTCATTTTCCCTCCTCTAAATAGGAGAGTAGTGTCTAATGGTCCCAGTTTTTCTGTGTAAACTAATCGAATTGTATGAGGGATGCTTTGTATGAGGGTTGCCTTCTCCCTCCACCTCGCTTTTATTTGCTTGGTCATCCTCCATTATTACCACCTTGCTTCTCCAATCCTGCCCACTGTGATGATGTTGTTTTAAAATGTTTATGTGACATAACTGATTCTTCTTCCTACAAGCAGGGGAAGCTTTTAGAAAAATCACTTTACTAGCCCTCCTAAATACCTTGAATGGGCATTGAATTTTACTTTTAGAGGTTCATCTTACAAAGGCAATAAAGGTATATTGGCGTTTTGCTTTCATTTTATGTATTGTCCTACCCAATCCATTAGTACTCGTCTGAAAGGTTATTCAGAAACTGGTATGGGTATTAAAGGTACTGGTTAAATTACATGTTCAGGTTGACTGACCACCTGAACATTCATGACACCTTTTATAGATTGCATCATCTCCTTCTACCATCAGAATTTAAGGTGCATCTCACAAGATCTCATGATATCTAGGCAGGGCTACTATTCAATGAACAACCGTCTGTTCATCATCTGCAGGTCTGTGAGGATGTGGGCATTTCATCTTCAGAATTCTAATTTTGGAACGTGTTCAGCCTCAACCTGCCAATTCAGTAAATCCAGCTCTTGTAATTTATTCTACATTAACCAGAAACAACTCTGCAGTCCACAAGTGCTGTTCTGGATCTCTTCAACTGATGTTAAAGATGACGGCTGGTGACTTTTAAATTCAAATGAAGCTGCTGCTATTACCTTCCTCACATATACAGTCTGCTCTAAGTAATTCTTTGAAATAATCCAAATATTCATCCTTTAGCACTAGACTTTATCTTAAGGAATTGTTTGTAAATAGTGCCATGTTTTTGGCAGCAATACTGAAACACATTCACACACAGTTTTGTTTGAGATCTCAAGGACAATCCTACAATGCAACAAGTGTCAATGGAAATAGTCAGACCCTCATCACTTCAAAATCTTCATGACCAATCTTTAGATTATTTCCATTTAAATATTTTATTAACAGGACTAACATCACATTAGGACCTGCCAGGTCTTGCTAGTGGTACGCATGTAAATGTTGTGGAATAATGATATTAGACCATGAAACTGACACGGTCAAAGCAGGTGCAGAAGAACATTCTGTATTTAACAATCTGAGATTCTGTGATCACAGGGAACTTTCACATTTCATTACACGCAACTTTTAATCATGTTTAACCTACTCTTGTCTACCATCATCTTTCAAAATTTAAGCTGGCTCTTTATTACATCAAAAAGAAAAGTATTTCATGTATTGCAAGACCCTAATGGATTAAAATAAATCAAATATAAAAAGAGGATGACTTTATCGTCGAGGCGACAAAAACCACATTAAAACACCTTTCCACTGCTGGTAGTAGTATTTAAAAATAAAATCTGAAAGTGTAGGGCAGGTCTGACAGAATCTGTGGAGAGAAACAAAGTTAGCCTTTAGGACAATGATAAAAGGGCTTTAAGCTGAAAAACTAACTCAGCTTCTCTCTATTGATAGAATTCAGAAGCCGAGCATTTTCTAACATCTTGTTTTGATTTCATATTTCCAACAACTTTTCTTCATGTCAGTCAAATGGCTAGACAAATTAGAATGCAAGTATTTCATCTGTGTGTAAACGTTGCTGATAACTACTTCAACCCAACTGCCAAAGTTGAATTTAAATGATGAACAAAACAGTAATTTTTGTAGATTTCTCTTTTGCTTTATTTTGATCAAACATAATGCAGATTTTGTGATCACCTCGCACTTGTACTCAGTACTAACCAGGATTGAGGTATTTATCAAACTTTGTTTAGAATCACAGATTGCTTACAACACAGAGCAGGGTTGCCTCACCCTTCACGCCTATGCTGGCTTGCTGCATGAATGACCCACAGCATCTTTTCCTCACAATCCTGCAAGTTTTCCATCCTTAGATAATGATCCAATTTCCTTTTGAAAGCCACGAATGGATCTGCCTTCATCACACTCCCAGAATTGCATTCTAGATATATCTCACTTGTTCCTCAAGTCATTTTGTTCTACTACAATTCACCTTAAATTAGTGTTCTCTGGTTTTTGGTGTTTCAAACAATGGAAACAACTTCTTTTCTATCAAGACACATTAGAATTTTGAACGCCTTTATCAAATCTCATCTCAACTTTCCCTCCGTAAAGGAGGCTGTTGTATTAGGACATTTTTCTGTAGGGTTAATGACTATGTTACATTAGTAACACCCATTCTACTGATATCACACACAGTATATTGGTGGGGACAAGGAATTCTATTCTCACTTTCCTTTCTCTTCAGCCTAGTGAATAATGGTAGAGGATTGACCACCACAGAGTACACACTGAAGAGCCATTTGGATAGATAGAGTTCTATTCTCAGTTTCCAAGGGAGTAGACTTGTTTGCGCCAGCTCCCTAAACTCAGACTAATGATGCCTAAACAAATGTAGCTTACTCATTGCTATCATGCAGTAAACTTTCTTGTTATTTAAGAATGGTACCATGGGAATGGTGTAGGAATTAACTCTCTGTTGAGTTCTGCCCCAAAGAAACATCTTTTTACATTTCCAGAGTTACAATTATTTAAATCTAAAGAGCGCCTTTAGTGGACTCTGAGACCAAACTCGATGGAATTTAGAAGGATATGGGGGGGGGGGATCAGATTGAAACTTACAGGATACTGAATGGCCTGGACAGAGTGGATGCTGGAAAGATATTTCCATTGACAGGAGAGAGAGAAGACCTGAGGGCACAGCCTTAGAGTAAAGGGAAGACCCTTTATATGGAGATAAGGAGAAATGTCTTTGGCCAGGGAGTGGTGAATCTGTGGGATTCATTGCCACAGAAGGCTGTGGAGGCCAGGTCATTGAGTATATTTAAAACAGAGACAGATAAGTTTTTTGATTGCCAAGGGATTCAAAGGCTACAGACAGAAAGTGGGAAAACAGAATGGGAAACCTTTCAGCCATGACTGAATGGTGTTGCAGACTCAATGGCTGATTGGCCTAATTTCTGCTCCTATGTCTTATGGTCTTAAGTTTCTGTTAATTCTTTTAATTTCAGAATATAAGTAAACCTAAGAAGGCCAGTGGTAAAAGTCAATGGAGTCTAAGCCACATTCTAAAGTCTAAATATTAAATTATTTGAACTGAAAGTCACATGTAAGTTCATTGCAAAAAAAAGTCAATGGCTTCTAGAAAATAATTGGTCTGGCACTCAAGTACACCCAAGTACTGTACAAGAACCATCAGCATCACAAGGGCCATCAAATCATGTCAAGAGAAGTCACAGGCAATCAGGAACCATTAGACACTTGGTTGGCTTTTACCTGGAGGAACAGCAAGAAATGGAAACACCAGCTAGAAAATCCATAAGAATATTGGCACTTCTCTTATAGTTAGAAGGAATGACTTCTTTCTATATCAAACACAGATATTGAAAATTATATTGAAAGTAATAACACATATATTGCAGTTTGTTGATAATGTGCACACACAAGAGACAGGAGCTCTGCATTGTCTCAACAGGTTTACCGATGACTAGCTCAGTTACACAGTCCAACATGCTTCTGGTCAATGCAGAGTTGCACATTTCAGATAAGACAGTTGAGCACGACTGTTTGCTTTAGTTTCCATGTTAGGGGTGAAAAATAAGCCGGAAATCATTAAATTACACAGATGTTGAGAGAGAATGGCAGTGATTTGGTCATAGTACCAATTTAGAAGATATACTAACACTCATTAACTGCATTAACAAATGACTAACACCCATTTGAATAAGACATTGATAACTTCGAAAGTAATCCCAATATGGAGTCAAATCCTTAAAAGAGAAAATTGTAAGGTATATTTAAAAGGAGGAAAGCAAGGTAGAGAAACAGACAGGTGGAGAAAGTATTCATTCCATTGCTTGGGGTCTTAGCAATTGAATCTACAGCTGCTAATGCTGCAGCAACTTAAATTGAAATGCTCAAGAGGCGAGAATTAGAGCAAACATATTTTGAAGGAGATTGAAGACATAAGAAGGGGCAATGCCTTGAAGGCATTTGATAACAAAGGAATTTGAAAATAATGATGAGAATATAAAATCAATATGTCACTTAACTGGGGGGTAGGGGCAACAAACAACGTGGAGCTCAAGAAAACGATGAATAGAACTCGGCGCAAGTTCGGATTTAGGTAGATTTAGACAACCTTACATTTGCAGTGGGATGTGCATGGCACACCAGCCACTGATGGGTGTAAAGGATTAGAGGGGGCACAAGGAAAACCTTTTTTTATTAAAAAAACACAGCAGGTGGTGGGTATCTGGAATTCGCTGCCTCAGTTGGGGGTGAAGGCAGAGATCCTCAACGCTTTCAAAAAGTATTCGGATCTGCACCTTAAGAGCTGTAAGCTGCAGTGCTCTGGGCCACGTGCAGGAAGATAAGATTAGAAATGTCACTGCAAGGTGGCACAGTGGTTAGCATGACTGCCTCACAATGCTAGGTACCTAGGTTCGATTCCAGCCTTGAGTGACTGTCTGTGTGGAGGTTGCATGTTCATGAGTTTCCTCTGGGTGCTCCAGTTTCCTCCCACAGTCCAAAGATATGAGGACTAGGTGGATCAGCGGGGTAAATGCGGGGTTATGTGGATCGGTTGGAGAGTGGAATGCTCTTTGCAGACTCAGTGCTGACTCTATGGGCTGAATGGCCTCTTTTTGCACTGTAGGGATTCTAAGAGCAGGCTGCTTTCGGGTCAGCATGGACAAGATGGGTAGAATGGCTTCCTTTTGTGCTGCATAATTTCTATAGTTGTATGATATGTTGGAATAGCAAGGTTTAGAATTAACAAAGGCATAAACAAGGACATCAACAGATGAGCAGAGACCGGCACAAAGGCAGTCTTTGGATGTTGTGGATATGTGGTTGAATCTGGGCTCAAGTATGGCTACGTTTTCAACAGTCGGGTTCAGCCTCAAACAATGCCTTTGACTGTCTGCGCATTTGCTATTTTAGCCAAGGAACCAGATAATACAGAGACAATGGTGAGGTTGGGGGTCATGGTGATGAGGTACAGCTGCATACAGTCAACATCAACACAGTCAATGTGAAAACTGATATGTTTTCCAGTATTGGTGAGAGGCACCATAGAAATGAGAAATAGAACATAGCCATTAGAGTCACTGAAGGTAACAGTACAGACAGAAGACATGAAGGTAATTCTCCAGCTAGATTTAGGTAGGTAAGAAAGGAACTAAGCTACTGTAGTTTCACAGCTGAACAAAACAAAGAGGCATTATACAGTAGAAGAGGATTTTATAAACAACTGTGTACATTTGTTATTTCTTTAATGAACTGATTTCCATATACAGTTTATGAATTTACATTTAGTGCAAGGGAGGGAATAGTTACGAGACATTTCAGTTTCTTCACTTAAATCAAATGATCATAGTCTTTGCATTAATGACAACGGTGAATTATATCTTAAATGCATTTTACAGATTTGCTCACATCAGATACAGTCTTGCTTGCCATAACTGTTGATGGTGTACAACTTCTCAGTTGTGAGTCCTGTAAAACCTGCCTGTTTACATTTCAGGACAGGTTCCAGGACATTGATTGCAACACAAAAGCAATGACGTGGTTGCAGGCGAACAAGAATTTAAGTGTATATTCACCTTTCAAACAGATCTTCTGAGTGCATTGGGTACATTTGGGCCAATTTTAGCAACACATTTCCCCTCAAGAAACCTGGCATACCTTGGGCCCACATGTACCAATTCTATTTATTAAGACGAATGAACCACTTGGTAAAAAGAAAATTGAGCTGTTTTGCATGTGCGCGCGCATGTGTATACGCGCATATGGGTAGGTGTGCATATGTGGGAATTAGGGGTGGGGGGGGGTCAAGAAATGAGTGAGCAAATGACAAGATAGCTCAAGACTTTTTTGCCTATCAAGCTTCACTGATGGTTTCACAATCTCACCCAAAGTTCCATTCTGGGATCACTGATATATAACATCTACTTTCTGAGCACTGCATCTAAAGTCCCAAGATCCATTTCCATTTTATTAAAAAAAGGCTTGCATTTAAAAACTTTTTCATGAACTGAATATATCTCCAATGTTCAGCTCAATGGAGTACTTTCTTTAGTGCAGCCTCTTTTGTAATGCCTGGGAATGCAGTATTACACTATCAACCCAGGAAACTCCCCAAAATGACTATGTATCCTGTTTTAGTGACGTAGATTGAGAATCAATTACTATCTCTGGAATCTTTTAAGAGACAAAAAAAAACTACAGATGCTGGAATCCAAGGTAGAAAAGCAGGAGGCTGGAAGAACACAGCAAGCTAAACATTTCTGCCAACTACAATTAGATCCCACCACCAAGAATATCTTCTGCCTACTGCAAGGACTGTTCCCTTCGATAGGCCTTGGTTTGTGCCACTCTCCCCACCTACCCCCCCCATCACCCGGTACCTTCCCTTGCAACTGGAAAAGATGCAAAACCTGCAGGTACACCACCCCCCTCACCTCCATCTAGGACCCCAAACAGTCCTTCTAGGTGAGACAGAGGTTCACCTGCCTCTCCTCTAACCTAGTTTACCGTATCCAGTGCTCCCGCTGTGGTCTTCTCTGCATTGGGGAGACCAAACAAACTCAGGGCACATTTCGCAGAGCATCTCAGCGAGGCCGACAAGGGCTGATCTGACCTCCCAGTCACTGCCCATTTTAATTCCAGCTCCCACTCCCTTTCTGACATGACTATCCTCAGCGTCTGGGCAGAGAATTCCATAGATTCGCTACTCTCTGGTAAAAGCAGTTCCTCTTCATTGCTGTCCTAAATCTACTCCCCCTAATCTTGAGGCCATGTTCCCTAGTCTGAGTCTCACCCATCAGTGGAAACAACTTTCTTACCTCTATCTTGTCTCTCCCTTTCATAATTTCATATGTTTCAATTAGATCCCCTTTCATTCTTCTAACAAGTGGGACTTGAGCTCAGACCTGCTGACTCAAAAGGAGACGCAGAATATACAAATTCTACATAAGACCTAGAAGCCGACCATACGTGGTACTTCAAGCTCTGACATTTTCAGATTAGTACTGGCGTAGGCCGCAGGATATTGTATTTCAATCTGTCCTGCCACCGTCAATGATTTCTTTTATTCACTTGTGGAATGTGGGTGTTGCTGGATGGCCAGCATTTATTGCCTGTCCCTGTTTGCCCTTGAAAGGTGGTGCTAAGCTGCCTTTTTGAACTGTTGCAGATCACATGCTATAGGTTGACCCACAATGCCCTTAGCGAAGGAATTCTGGGATCTGACCTAGCAACAATTTCCAATTCAGGATAGTGAGTAGTTTGAAGGGGAACTTGCAGGTGGTGATGCTCCCATATATCTGCTGCCCTTGCCTTTCTAGATGGAAGTGGTTGTGGGTTTGGAAGCTCCTGTATGAGGATTTTTGATGAACTTCTGCAGTGCATCCTTTAGATGAGCAGTAGTTGATGGAGTGGATGCTTGTGGATATGGTGACAATTGAATGGGCTGCTTTGACCTGGATGGTGTCAAATTTCTTCAGTATTGTTGGAAATGCACCCATACAAGCAATTGGAGATTATTCCATCACACTCCTCACATGTGCTTTGCAGATGGTGGACAGGTTTTGGGGAGTCAGGAGGTGAGTTACTCACTGCAGTGTTCCTAGCCACTTATGTGGTCTTGTGGCCACTGTTTATGGGGCAAGTCCAACTGAGTTTCTGGTCAATGGTGACCCCAAGGATGTTGATGGTGGGAGGATTCAGTGATGATAAACACCATTGAGTGTTAAGGGGTTGTGGTTAGATGGTCTCTTTCTGGAGATGGTCATTGCTCAGCATGTGTGGCGTGAATGTTATTTATCCATATAGACACACAGTTTAACACCTTTGCTGCTGTACCAACTTTAGAATTATACTCCTTATTTTCTAATGTCTCTCTGCACACTTTCTATCAAAATAAAATGGTGCATACTTCTCTGCATTAAATTTCAATTCTCAACTCATTCACCAACTGGGCCATGTCATTTTGAAGTTCTGCAATACCCTCCTCATTATTCACAACATTTATGAATTCTGTCTCATCTGCAGATATTGAAATGGTGTCTTGTAAACCAAGATCTAAGTTATATCACAAAAATCACAGATATTCACAATGATTGATGGAGCACTCTATTCTAAACTTTCCTCCAATCTGAAGAATAGCCACTCAGCACTAATCTTCGTTTCTTATCCCTCAGTCGATTTTCCATCAAAGTTGGTACTGTCCCTTTTATTTTTTGACCTCTAATTTTACTTCAAAGTCTGTTGTGCAGCACTTCAGCAAATACCCTTTGGAATGATGAAGGGTCACTAGATTCGAAACATTAACTCTTTTTTTCTCTACAAATGCTGGCAGACCTGCTGAGTTCCTCCAGCAATTTCTGTTATTGCTACCCTTTGGAAGCCCATGTGCATCACATAATAACTCTTACCAACATTCTTTGCTACCTCTGTTAGTTAAAATTGGCATACTCTTGAGAAATCTACATGTGCCTGTATGATTTTATTTAACCACTGGGTATTAAACTGACTACCCTGTAGGTGCTGGGCTTTTTGCTACACCTTGTTATTACTAGTTTATAACATTTACAATTCTCCAGTTCTCAGGCACTGCCCTAGAGTTTAAAAAAAGATTGAAAAACTATGGTCAGTGCCTCTGCCACTCTCAGTCCCTTCAGTTTCCATGGATGAATTTCAGCTGGTGTTGGTGTCTTATCAATATTATACACAGAGGCAGATCTTCTAATACCACTACTTATATCAATTTCAACCTTTCAAGAGCCTGAACAACTTTTTACCAATACCTAAGCAGCAACATTTTGTATAAAACAATACAAAATACTCATTTAATACTTCAGTCATGTTCCTGCCTCCATGCATAAATTACTTTTTCAGTTACTATTTGGACACATACATCCTCTTACACCCTTCAACTATTTGTAATAGTACAGTAGGCTTTTAGATTCCCTTTGATCTTAACTGTTCGTCTATTCTCATACACTCTTTGCTGTTTCAATTTCCTTTTAACCTTTTATATTTGGCCTGGTTCTCAATAAGTCTGACACCTCTCAGGAGCACACTTTTGCTTTACTTTAATCTTTCTCTCCTTCATCATTCAAGGAACTTTGGATTTGTTTCCCCTGCCTGTCTCCTTCATAGGAAAATCTTGACCATACTTGAAAGGCAAGTAATCTTCTTTAAAATCAACCCATTGTTAAGTTAGAGTTTTTCTGTTAATTTATCTCAATTAGATCCATTCTTGCCCCAGTACAGTTGGCTTTCTCCCTAGTTAAATTGCCCTTATTCTGAATTGTTCCCTACCCTTGAACAAACTTATACCTTATGACACAATGAGCACTGTCACCTAAATATTTCATTAACGTAATATCACTTAATCTACTTGGCCCAACTCATTCCATAGAACCAAGTTCGGCAATGCTTCATTTGTCATTGAACCACAAAATTTTCCTGAACACACTCTTAGGAACTCTTATCCCTCTCTATTATTTACAGAAACACTACCTATATCCAGATAATTAAAATCCCCTGTTATATCTACTCTCCAATTCTTGCCCTCCTTTTAAATTGCAAACTTGTTTCTCTAGGTCTTTCCCAACAGTTGGTTGCCTTTAGACTAACTGGTGTAATGTAATGGAAGGTCTTCTGTTTCTTTAACCAAATAGATTCTGTCCTTGACACGTCTGGCACATCCTCTCTCCGTGCATTTCAGTGTTCTCCTTAATTGCAACATGTAAAAGGCAACTAGATGGATATATGAATAGGAAAGGTTTAAGAGGGTTATGGGCCAAATGCTAGCAAATGGGACTAATCAGTTTAGGTTGACATGGATGAGTTGGACCGAAGAGTCTGATTCCGTGCTGCCTGACACTACGACTCTAGAATCAATGCTGTCAACCTCCACATTTCACTATTTTTTCCTGAACACCTTATATTCACGAATATTTAACACTTAGTCCGGTCCTTTGAGTCAGGTCTCTGTTAGTGCCACAAAATCAGATGATAATCTGCAACTCACCAACTTTATTTACAGCACTCCACACATTCACATACATTCACTGTAAACCTAATTCCAAGTAGATTATTTTCCCTCTTATCCTGAACTCACCTAATGTTTTACTATTTTTTAGTCTAATACTATCTATCTCTCCAAATATTCTTTACAACTTGGGAGTCTCTGTTTAGTATCATCTTTCTTCCCCAGATTATGGATCACAGTGAATTGAAATAAAACCAAAAAAGTTAAATCAAGAAAAGTAAAGGCCGTATTTTTGGGATAAAAAGATTAATGATGATGCAATACTTTACAGTTTCAAATGACTAACAAAAAGAAGCACCATGCTCGAATTAAACCTTGGTACCGTTACACAATTGTTATGACATCTTTAGTTAGTGAAACTGCTTTTAAGATTACGGCTGACGTTGAACTTATTTTCTCATTTATAAACAACAATTAGTGATTTAAAAATGCAGCCAGCAATAGCCTAAAACATCCTTTATTCTACACACAGAATGTTTTAAACATGATTTCATGGACACAATTATACTCAAAAAACCTCAAAAAAGCATGTAATTCAGAAAGGTCTATTTTAATTTCTTTTTCAATCCATAGCTTTTATTATGTACATCATTTTTTACATATTAGCAATTCTTGGCAATTCTCCAAATACTGTGTTTGGTTTAGAAATGTTGATCTTTTGACTTGCTGCTCCCAATACTTTTACTTTCAGCATTATTTTGAAAAAAAAGCTCACAGCCAAAAAAAAAGTTATGTAACTCTGATCTAGGCTAATGTTTCAAAGAAACATTGAGAAAAGTGCTACATTGTCTTTTGGATAAGATCTGCCTACTCAAATGGAGAAGATAGATCACCTGGACACACTATCCAAAAACGGGCTGTCGCTCCCTTCAGCTCATTTGCCATTTACAGGATCATTCTATATATAAAACTGGCTGCTACATTTCAATATATGAAAGTTGTGATTACAGTTCAAATGCATCTCATTGGTATGTTGAAAGTGCTTCACAGGCAAAGACAAGTTGAGCTAAATTAAGAATCTACCTTTGTTTTCTTTCTGAATGATACACCTATAAATGCTCATTTAATTGTATAAAATGAATACCTATGGCTGAGGGTTGAGTACTATGACTGAAAAATCATTTACCTCAACAAACCGTAAAGGCTCCCACCACTCTTCACTCCCCCAGTTACAGTGGGTGATGTTAAACTCATCACTTTTCAGATTCAAAATGTGGTGAACAGGTATTGAATATGCTGTCACACACTATGTACTTGCCACTGCATTGTCAACCTCTATTTGCTTCTTGGTCTCAATTCAAAAGTTGAGAAGTAGTAGGTAATTATCCTTGAGATGGGCAGAAAGAAATTAAAATTTAAAACAAGTAAAAGGTAACACAACATGTTTTTGTTGTGGGATCAGGCATTAGATAATGGCCTTCTACAAAATAGTACCTCAAAAAAATGATAACAAATCGAAAAGAAATATCAGTGCAAATTGGTAGTATTCCTAGTTTGCAAAACCCTAAGAAGTAAAACAACTGCAAGAGTGACCTTAGCATTTTGCATCAAGACAGAAAAAAACCCTGTATTGCATGCAGATTACACTGATCAAATTAATTACTAAGAACTAGATCGATTGCAAGTCAAAAATATTGCCGACATCACTGGCAGAAACCATCGTGCAATGTCTAAGAGAGATGTCGGATTAATTTTCCAGATGTAGACTGAAAAATGGGCTCCACATAGAATATCAATATATAATCCTGCAATATATAATTGCTGACAAATTGTATATTTACAACATCTTTCACCATTATTGAAATTTTCTAGGTTTTATCGTATTTACTTTTTTTGAAATTTGTTGTTGTTTATTTGGACTTCTATAAAGCTTTGAACAATTTCCAACTAAAGCAACTATCATAGAAATCCAGAATGAACCTAGCATTGGATAATAATGAAATAAAAGAGATCCACAGAATGGAAGTCAAGTGGATTCTATACCTGGAAGCAAACCTCTCTGCCGACTATAGTCTGGACAGAGGAAACAAAAATTGACTAATCGTGAGGTATACTGGCATAAAGTCAGCACATGTGTCAGTAGTTTTATAACATGCATAACTGGCAGGCAAGACTGTCTAACAAAAGCACAAACCTTAGAAAAAAAAACCTCAGGATTTGGCAGACAATTTGCAATTAGTTATGCAACTAAGTAGACACACATTATATGGAGGTCAAAAACTCATGGAATAAATATAAAATGAATTAAGTTGAATTATTGCAGAGTGCTCAAAGTGTTTTGGGAATAGTAATCGGCATGTCACTTTAAAATGTCCAGATTATTTGGCAAGCCAATTAATAAGGCTACGTCAGAACGCAAGTCCACACCAGCTGGGTCTCTGCAATGGTATCAAAATAGGAAAACATATGATATAAATATTAGTTCTTTATTCATTTTTATTAGTAAGAGAACATCCAGTATAGTGCTTTTGGTTATAGTCATCATGTTAAAAATACTGTTTATAACAGAAAGAATTCAGGAAACGAACACAAGCCTGATCCCAGCACAGAGTGGGTAATCCAGAAAGAATGGTCAAAAAGGGATAATAAAGGACTACAGCCTCGAATGCATTACATGGTCACTTCATGCAGTCAATACAAAGGACTTAATTAGAAATCACGTCAAATTTGCAGAACTGATGCTCCTGAATTCTTAACATTTATATTCAGTGGATGAAACTCTCCAAAGAAAATGTGAGTTCATAGAATTGCCTTTTAGCGTATAAACAGATTTTACTTGAAGAAACAAAATGGGGATTGCCAAAAGAAGAAAATAAGATGAATGTAAATTAAAAAGTGTTAAACATTATGGAATAATCTAACAACGTAAAGACAGAACCCTGGGGATTTTGAACAGAGCCAGGTGTCAGGGCAAAGAGTTCAAATGTGAGTTGATGGGCTAACTGGTTTTCTCACATCCTTGACTAAATGTTTATACCTCTGTACATCAGAAAATGCCACTGTATGCATTAGAGAGTGATTTGTACAGCAGGTAGTACTGTACAGAAGTTTAAGCAGAAGGCACAAATTTGCTATGCCTGTCATTATATCTTTCCCAACTTCAACGGGAGCTCTCTTTGTGTAATTAAATATGCATGCAGAACTGTGTGTATACCATGATAACAGTGTTATTTAGAAAGAAGAAAAAGACTAACTGGTTGAACAGATTACCTGGACTTCTGTAAATTTAAATAGTAAGAAGTGTGAAGTACCATCTTTGTACTTACTGAAATTAACCTATAATGTGTTGCTGAAACAATGTAACACAATCTGTTCCAGGTAATCCTGTGTCAATGTTAAAAGCCATCCATCTGTTTTGAAAATGAGAACACATTATCTTTCTTGTAACAGGTTATAGTCCAACAGGTTTATTTGGAACGACTAGCTTTCAGACTGCCGCTACTTCATCAGGTAGCTGTGGAGCAGAATCATAAGAGACAGAATTTATAGTACAAGATCTCAATGTCAATGTCATGCAACTGAAACAATATATTGTATAAACCTAGATTGCTGTTAAGTCTTTTATCTTTTAGAATGGGTTGCAGGTATGAAAAATAAAGAACATGAAGGCATGGACAGGGTTAAAGCATGAAGATGACTGGCAATCTGGGGTCTGTGGAAGGCAGGATGGGACAAGAATAGTGGAATGCTCTTACACCAATTAGCGGAGTAAGGTTAAGGCTGAAAGGTCACTATGGCAAGATGCGATAACACAAGTAATAAAGCAAGTTTCTCTGTTAAAGTGTCATTGTGACAAGATTGGGAAAATAAATATTTGGGACATGACATTGGAATATCTAATTAATAGTCAGGAGAATCAGCTTGAGAGAGGAGACTATTGTAATAGATGAAATAGCTAAATATCTATCATGACAGGTTAGTCTGGAATGGAAGATCGCTGTAGCAGAGTTAGCAATAAATCTAACCATGACATTAGAATAACATTAAATAGAATGTACAACTAAAGAGATAATGGGAACTAACATCGCTGGTGTATTGTATACCTAGTGTGAGGTACAATGATTGACATAGTTGGATATGCTGATAAGCTAACAGAAACATGATATAAAAAAATAAAAATCCACGGACCTGGAGGTTCATGGGCATTTGAGAATCTGCTTTCTCAGTGTCACGGTTTTTTGTTTGCAAATAAAAGACCTACTTCTTGAAGAACTCGCTGCGTCTCTTGGTGATTCTCTATATTTTCTCCATGACACAGGTTTCAGCAATTATTGCCTTGAAACAACTGGCAAATCTTAAACAGACCATTGTTCGCAGCAAACTGCCCAGCCTTCAGGACAACACCAACCGCAACACTGTAAAACCTTATCATGCCAACCATTACAAGGCATGTCACAGTGTTGACATGGATACTACCATTACACATGGGGACACCAGCCACCATGATTCTATGTATGCGGCAGGTACTTGTGTGACTCAGCCAACGTCGTCTATCTCATACGCTGCAGGCATGGATGTCCTGAGGCATGATACACTGGTGAGACCAAGCAGAGGTATGACAACGGATGAATGGACATTGTGCAACAATCACCAGACAGGGATACTCCCTCCCAGTCAGGAAACAGTTCAGCGGTCAGGGGCATTTGGCCTTGGATCTTCGGGTGACCATCGGGATATGTAACAACGCAGAGTGGCCGAGCAGACACTGATAGCCAAGTTCGGTACCCATGAGCATGGCCTCAACCAGGACCTTGGCTTCATATCACACTACAAGTGACCCCACTACACTATACACTCTCTCCCCCACTACACTATATACACTCTCAGACTCTCACACTCACATGCACCCTCTCTCATACACATGCTCTCAGACACACTCACATGCACCCCCCACACTCACGCCATGCAAACACCCTCTCACAGACTTATACTCTGTCACACTTATGGACACATTCTACCAAGCAAAAACACATGCAAACACATAAGTCTAGGAGGTGAATTTGCATTTGCAGAATAGTTGCAGATACATTCTATTTGGTTCAAAAAGCACAGAATCTGCAGGCAGTCAATCCATATAACATTTTATAAATTCCTACTTTGGAAACAGAACCAGTCTGGCTCAAGATTGGGATACAAACAGACTCTAACCTCACACTTTTAATGCATTGTCTGAGCAGAGATATCACTTTTTTTCAAAATAAAACCTTAAGTTATCTTGAGAATGTGACTTGAAAGAAGTTCTGGGATTTACATACTAATGAACCAAAACCTGCAACCCCTTCTAAAAGATGAAAGACTTAACAGCAATCTAGGCTTGTTTAATATATCATTTCAGTCACATGACACTGTGATCTTTTGCTATAAATGTTGCGTCTTATGATCCAGCTCCACAGCTACATGATGAAGGAGCAGCACTCCGAAAGCTAGCACTTCCAAATAAACCTGTTGAACTATAACCTAGTGTTGTGTGATTTTTAACTTTGTCCACACCCGTCCAACACCAGCACCCTCCACACAATTTCTTGTAATAGTTAAATATTACTAAGATCAACCATCAGTCTTCTTTACTCAGAGCCAGCCAAACTTGGCCATTTTCTTTATCAACCCTCCCATCCTAAAACTCATTTAAAAAAATGAATTCTCTTGAACCCACTTGGTAGTCTTCACTCATAACTTATTCTGTGGTCTACTACCTGGAAGTGAATACATTGCTTCCCAATCCTCTCTTCCCCTACGTAAATTATTTTCATTGATCATTTTGGTAATACTAATTACTTAAATTAGATTACAAAGTTTTCACTTTTCCAAAAAGAAAATATATCTTCAATCATCCCTCAAAACCTTCATTCCTGAAATGTGGAATCACTTTCACCTATCAACGAGAACAATATCCCAGCAATGCATAAATTGGTATGGAGAAATAAAAAGTAATCTTTTTAACTGACTTACCAGAGAAATAATATAATTTGTTAATTTTAATGTTGCAGCACATTAATTATTTTGTATGTAGGTTTGCTCGCGGAGCTGAAAGGTTCATTTTCAGATGTTTCATCACCATACTAGGTAACCTCTTCAGTGAGCCTCCGGACGAGCCTTCCCCATGTAAGCTAATCCCCACATTAATATTTGTTCCAGTTCCCATTTACTCATCCACTCACATTAGTTGATTTTAAAATGCCAGCACTACCAATGCCTCTTAACATCTGCAGTTCAAACTTCAGATATTTATTAAATGCAATAACAAAATTAGAGTTTTATAGCACAGAAATAGGCCTATCTGCCTGACAGATCCATGTCGGTACCTATGTGCTATGTGAGCTTTCCCCTCCATCTACTCCCTTCAATATATCCTTCCATAGTTAACTCTCTTATGCCATAAGGCTACACACATTGCACCAGCGAAAGTGGATATGTGACCTGTTCATAAACTCGGTTAAGAAGCTAATTACAAAACATGAACAATGTGCAATCGAACCTCAGAGTAACCCATTCAATGGCACATAGTGAATATGTTGTCGTCACTATGTTACCCCAAACCCTGAAAATTCAGAAATTCAAATGGATACAGAACATACTTAAGTATTTTGACACACCAATTACTTTCAATGAATACCAAAAAGTAATTTCAAATAAATCTCTCTTCTAGTCAACTCATTTATAAACTCTTTATCAAGGCCTTCAGCATTCAGAATACATTTTTGTACAAATTGTGCCAGAGGACAGATCATGTATCCAGAGACCTACATGTGTGCAAACACCAACAATACTTATGTCTCATTAGCGTTTGTTCTGAATCATTAACGGACCAAGTATTCTGTTTCCCACAGAATGTGAAAGCAAAAGAGTACTGGAGATAAAACAAATCAACAGCTCAGATTTGTGTGTGGAGTGGAACATTTCACAACATGTGCTAAGGGACAGAGTTTTCCCTTACCCTTCAGCCTGAATAATTTTGTACTACAAATGACTGGAAATTAAAAATGTTAATTGCATGGAAAGACACCATCAACAGGACCTTGGAAATGTTGGTGAACAATTGAAGCATCGGTTTATCTCCTTTACCAATGAAAACATAAGGATTGAATGGTTAGAAATGCTTCTGAAATGGCAGCTTGGACATCTGGTTAGGTAACAAACATTTATTAAAATATAACTGAATTACAAACAGGAATTGTCTTTTGTAGTCTACATTGTGGGAAGAGCCAAGTAGTACTGGGAAATGAGCTTTCAATCCTGAATACTGGCAAGAGATGGAACTGTCAAGGAGTGCACTTCAGAGCAATTCCCAAGCAACATGGGGCAAAGGATTACATGAATGCACAGCAATGTGCAGCAACACAATAGTCTTAAGATTATTAAATAATCAGTGATACAAACAGCTATTTCCACAATTACTTTCAGGAGAGTGCATGATGTGTTGCCTCTCAGGTGTCAGGCGAAAGCTTGTCATGGAATGGATGCAGAACATTCTGCCAGGTGGAATGGGAGGGAACAGACTGCCATTGGCCATCTCACATTGCAATCAAAAAAGGACAGAAAAAGCTTGATGTCTTTCAATCAGACTCCCAGGAGTTAGGGAGCAGGGTTAACAGCCAGACCTCAAAATCAGTAATCATTGGATTATTTCTAGTCACAAACCTGTTGAAGGCTTGGGAGAGTGGAAATGTAGGTTCAGAAAGCAAGAGAACATGGCAACATGACAAGGTAGTTGTTAGGATAACGGTCCCCAGAGTGGGACAGGAAGGGATACAGTGTACAAACATGGATAAATAGCAGTAACTAGGGTCAAGAGGGGGAAAAATGTAAAAAGACACTTTACTGCATGTAGTATTCAGGAAAACAAAAGATGAATTAACAACATGTATACAAATTAATGAATATGATCTTATAACCATTAGGGAGACATGTTTACAAGGAGACCAAAGCTGGAAACTAAATATATGGTGGTATGTGAATCAAAAAGACAGGCAGGAAGGAAAGGGTTATGGGGTAGCATTGCTGGTACAGAATGGACTAAATACAATAGTAATGAATGATCTTGAATTGGAAGGCATAGATTTAAGATAGGCCAAGGCACGAAATGAAAAGGTAAATGAAACACGGGTAGGAGTAGACTACATGCTTCTGAACAGTAACTATACCATAGGACAGAGAATAAATCAGGGGATAATAAGAGCACGCAACAAAGCCAGTACATTAATCATGGATGATTTTAATCTTGTGTATTAGGATAGGCAGATTGGCAGAGGAAGCCCATGAGGAAGAATTCATAGTGTGTGTTCAGAATGGATACCTAGACCAATACGTTGTGGATCCAACAAGAGATCAGGCTATTTTCGATTTGTTGAATCATAAAGAGGCCAAGCTTAATAAATGATGTTAGGAAATAGTGACCGCGACATTGTACGATTTAGCATTCAACTTGAGAGGGAGGAACTTAGGGTCAGAAACAATTTATTTAGTTTAAATGAAGGTAATTACAAATGAATGAGGGTGGAGTGGACTGGGGAAAAAAGTTTAGCAGCAAAGATGGTTCAGGAACAATGATAGATGTTTTAAAAAAAGACAGCTCAGGACTTACACAGCAAAGAAGTATCCCAGTGAGGAAGGAGGCTTCTAGGAAGGGGATAGACCAACCACAATTAACCAGGGAAACTAAGGACACCACCAAATTGAAAGAAAAATAAAATAAAATGTGGCAAAGGTTATCGGTAACCAGAGCACTGGGAAAGTATTAAAAACCAAAAAAGGGAGAAAATAAACTGAGAGATTAAATTTGAAAGTAATAGAGACAGATAGCAAGAGCTGCTTTAAATATAAAGAAGGAAAGAGAGAAGCCAAAGTGGACACAGGCCCCTTAGAGAATGAAAGGGTGGATAGTAAGAAGCTTTGTCCCCAGAATGTGGAACTCAATTATTAGGGATCATGAGATCAAGGTGAGGGGGGAGAAATTTAAGGGAAATATGTTTGGGAAGTTCTTTACGTAGAGTGTGGTGGGTGCCTGGGATGCATTATCAGCAGAGGTGGTAGAGGTGGGCATGATAATGTCATTTAACATGTGTCTAGGCAGATATGTGAAAGGGCAGGGAGCAGAGGGATACAGATTTTTGGAAAATAGGCTACAACTTTACTTAAAGGATCTGGATAGGTGCAGGTTTGGAGGGCCGAAGGGCCTGTTCCTGTACTGTAATTTTCTTTGTTCTTTGTTCATAGGCTGGTATTCAGGAGAGTGCACAACCTGGAAAGTCAACCTCCATATGCTTTGGAACAGTTAAATTGCTTAGCAACATTAAAATCATAACCAATCAAAATGAACATTTGGTTAAATGGTCAGCTGGTTCTAAGTGAGGTTAATACCAGGGCGGCTGTTTCAGTGAACAGAGAACCAACCTTTAACAAAATTCGCTCTGGACACCAACACTTTAGCTTGTGAAAAACTTCGGCTAGACTGAGAACGTATACAGATTAAAGGTACAACTTCGGTTTCGCTCTCTTAGTGACAGCTGGTTCACTAAGAAGCTCAGGCCCAAGCTTGATGGTGCGAAATTGGTTGAGAAAGATTCACCTATATTGGCTCAATATTTTTCGATTAGAAAATGGCTGTCTGAGTGAAGTCCTAATTAAATACCTGGACGCTTTTTCAGGAAGATATTGGGACAAAGGAGCCCTGGCCACCTTGCATACTGAGCAGGAAGCAAGTCCACAACTTCTCAAGGCCCACCTAGTTACTTTTTGCTTGTAAGGCAAATGGCAAGGCAGAAATCAGAAGGCTGGAAAGCGAAAGAAACCAGTCCCATTTGCAGAATGAATAGTACCAGTTGTGCTGACTGTGAAGTCCGGTGGGTCAGTTTGCCTTTGTGGGGATTTTAAATAAACAGTAAACCATTTTTTTACAGCTGGATTAATATCCAATTCCTTGTATAGAGGACTTATACACAAAGCTGAACATGAGCCATGTGTACTTGCAATTGCGGTTAGATGAGGATTCCAGAAGTACGCTACAATTAATATGCACAAGGGTTTGCAACTTAAAAAAGCTAAAGAGTCCCACTAGTTGAGATATATGAATGAGGCTGCCATTGGGATATCATCAATTTTTCAGAAGATGATCGAAAACATGTTACAAGGTGAAAGTGGGTACTGCAGAGGCTGGAGAATCACAGCAGGTCAGGCAGCATCCGAGGGAAATCGACGTTTCCGGCAAAAGCTCTTCACCAGGAATGAGGCTGGGAGCCTCGGGGGGTGGAGAGATAATGGGACGGGGGGAGGCTGGGGAGAAGGTAGCTGAGAGGGAAATAGGTGAATGGAGGTAGGGGTAAAGGTGATAGGTCAGAGAGGAGGATGGACATTTTAATAGGTCTATCCCAGGTTTTGATTTATCTAGATGAAGTGCTAATAACAGAGAAGGCCAATAAGGAGCACTGTAGTCCTTCGATGCTTCTTCCAGGCAGGTGTATGCCTTGGAAGGGAAAATGCATTTTCAAGAACTTCAAATGACATACCTGGGCTACAGCGTCGACAGGACCAGGTTACACCTGTTGAAAGATAAAGTGAGGGTGATCAAAGATACCCCAGCTCCCAATTCTGAACCGGAACTTAGGTCTTTCCCAGAGCTGGTGAATTATTACAGAAAGTTCATACATAACCTGACCTTCATCCTAGCACCTTTGCATTAACTTGTGAAAAAAAGGGGACAGCCTTGGAGATGGTTGCACAGCCAATGTGCATGTGGACTATATGAAAGCTGCCAACTTGCAAGTGGTGCAGGAGCAAACCATGTCCGGCTCCTCAACAGCTTTTCCAATTATTCCAGAACCTGTGGGTTCTCCCTTTCCAATAAGCATTGACGATATGTCTGAATCTGAGTGGACACAGTGGATGTCACCATCTCAACGCCTTTCCAGAGACACTCTTGTGCAAGAGGTAAGACAGAGTTGGAGGAGCCTTTCCTTGTGTTAAAATGCCCCAGGAAGAGTGACACAAAATAAAAAACAGGCCTATTTCCTCAGGCTTAGAGGGGTAAGGATGTAGTGATTATATCAAGGTCAGCCAGGTGGACTTCATCGAATTTAGAGTTCCCTGACTGGACCAGATTAACAGCCCAGGGAGCCCTGGCTGGCAGATCTGTACAGGAATGTCAGAGATCCTGTTCACTCACAGCTTGGTCTGAGGGAGCTGGATTAGTGTCAAGGACTCATCACATGTTGGTGATGGGATACCAGCTTCTGTGGAGTGCAGCAGTTCAAGAAGGTAGCTTACTACCACATTCTCAATGACAATTAGGTATAAGCAATAAATGCTGGTCTAGCTACTGAAGCCCACATCCCACCAATGCACGTATAAACACCAAGTTTGTAGGTAAAAGATTGTTTGGCAATGTAGCAAATCATCTGAATGATTAGTTTGACAGAATAAATAAACAGAATGAAGGTTCTTCATCATTTTATAAGTGTACTTTTGATGACATGATACAGGTATTAATTTGAATTGCAACTGAAACATGAAGGAATACATTTTGGTAGGAAGGTCAATGAGTCGCAGCATAAAACAAGGTGTACATTTTAAAAGAGGGTGCTGAGGTCAAGAGATTTGGAAATATATGTGTATTATTGACTGGGCAAATTGAAAAAACAGTTAATACATCATACAGGATCCTGGGTTTCTTAAACAGAGGCATAGGGTAAAATAAAAGGAAGTTATCACTGATCTGTACAAGACATTATTTTAGCTTCAATTAGGATATTGCATTCAATTCTGACACCACACTTTAAGGAGGATGTGGAGATTTTGAACTGGGTTCAGAAAAGATTTACAAGAATCATTCTGAGGACAAGGGTCTTCAATTATATGGATAGACTACAGATAGAAGGGTTGTTTTCCTTAAAAAAGCTGAGAGAAGATTTGACAGAAGTGCTCAAAATCACAAAATATCTAGACGGATGTGAAACTGATGATGCCAATTTAAAATGACTGACAAGAGGACCAAAATTGACTTGGAAAAACTTTATGCAGTCAGTGGCTAGGACCCGGAATGCACTGTGTCAAAGTGGAGGCATATGCCATCATGGTTTTGAAAACTGAATTGGAGAAAACTTAACAAGAAAACATTTGCAGGGCTATGGGGAAGAGTAACTGATTTGGTCTCAGAAATATAAACGAAAAACACAGATACAGTTGGCCAAATGGCTTCCAATCTATGTTGAAACTATTGTTTGAGTATTTGAAACTGTCTTATGGAAAATCAAGTTTTATTTGATAACGTGTTACAATTTCCATCTCTACAGATCAAATATAGTTAGTTTGCTACAATCTGCAACCAATTGGTTTTTGTATTTTGAGTCTGGTTTACATCCTGGAACTCAGATGATTAATATTATTTTGACAGCTATGCAATCGATTAACTATAAATGCAGAGTCATTTATCCTCAGGGATCACAGCAAAGTACATACGTTTAACAGGCTGTTTTAAATTTTGTTCGAATGATTTATTTGTGTTCCAAAACAACACATTGATTAAAAATACAAAAACTGAGAAAGAGAAAATACCATCCATTCAAATAAACACATAAATTTGAGTCATTTTTTTAAAAATTAGTTAAGTTTCACCTTTAGTCCACAGACTAGAGTCTAATTTTCAGGATCTTCTCACATCCTATCTGAGCTCTTGATAGTCCACCTCACAGTTTAAATAGACACATATTGTTTCCAGTCCATTCTGGATTCACCTCAAATGATAAAATCGTAGAAATTTCAGCACTCCTTGGCTTGAATACCAACTCAACATAAGAACAGCTGGTTCAATCCTCGCTCTCTCTACTACAGTACTTGCCCCATACTCTGTAAATATACTCTTCATTTACTGTGTCCAATTCCCTCTACAAAAAGGTCACAACTGAATTGACCTGAAATATATTTCATATCCCAATAACCATCTTTATCAGATAAAAGTCTGACTTCCTCTTTATTTCTAGCGTTTATTGCAGACGTCTGATCTGAGGTTCAGTCCTGTTTGCAGAATGAAACAAAACTCGTTCAGTTCAAATAATACGAGATTTTTAACTTAAAAGCCCAACTTTACTGAAGTAAGGCTGCAATACATATCGTATTAGAAAACGCCAGGAATATAACGCTGCACTTTTTAAAACTAAGTATACCAATTTTTAACAGATGTCAGCAATCGAGATGTTAAACAGAAGACTGTTCTCAATTTAATTTAGTAAAGAGTTAACTAAATGCAGAATGTCAGTCCTTCTGGTTGATTGCAGTTGTACTGAATTAGTTTCACAATTTCTAACTGACTAGAAAATAATCCACTATTTAAAATTAGTCCGAGGCAAAAAAGTGTTCTAAATCAAGTGCGCTCAAAGGTGTAGATTCTGTTAACAGCGAATACGTTGTTTTGGAAAGGGTTAGTTGTAATACGACTTAAACATGAACATCAGATACCCTGCGTGAATTATGAATGAGACCTGTAAAACTGCATGTAGCAATCAAGGTTTGAGTATCAGTCCCTGTAGGGTTATGGTTTCTTGCATTGTCTGCGCAAAGGGGACACCGAAAGTTACTGTTCAGCTAAGCGTGACAATGGGACTTACCTGATTACTAAGATACCTCTTCAAACACTCCTCGCAAACAGCTTTCTTGCAACATGAAAGTGGTCGGATGGGTTTGTCATCCAGGCAAACGCGACAGGTCAAAATAATAAAGTGTTCATACTCTCCAGCATAAGGGTTCCCCGCCGACTGAATGTCGACCTGCCGGGAGATGCTAAAAGGTTCCCGAGCGGAAGGTTCTGAAGTCGCCGGTGTCAGGGACGGGGCGGTATCCCAATCCGTCTGTCTGCCGAGATCAGTCGGTGTGGTTCGGCCCGAGTCAGAGGGCTGGTTGCTCTGCTCTTCTGCCTCGGCTTCCAGCGCTGAGCTGTGGTAGTTCTCATTCTCCACATAATACACGGTGCAGTAAACGTGCTGCTGGTGCCAGGGTTCAGTGGCAGGCGCGAGCCGGGTGGAACGCTGCCCATTGTCCTCAGGGCCAGCTGCAACATTCTCCATTCCAATCCTATCCGGGCCACGTTCCATCTCCTCTTTGCTCCCGACCGCCTCTTCATCCTCGCTGGACACCAGCACGTCTCCCCCATCTCTCACATTTACATCTTCCATTACCGACTTCAATCCCATAGGCACAGTTCAAAACGAGCCCAGCTAGTCCTGCTTCTGCTTCCGGGTCCTACTCTCTTTTTTGCACAATCGCCATTGAAAACGTCCACCCACACTTGTATTTTTTGGGGGGTGGGTATTAATGGGAGTTGGTGTGCAACTTTCTTGTTTTTTCACTTAAAATGTAATATCTCAAGAATACCGCCTTTCTCCTTCCCGTGATTGCATCTTTCCTCCGCGAAGACCACACTTCAACTCCACGCCGAATAACAAAAACTGGGTTTAAACACAAACGAAGCCCCTCAGAGTCCCCCTGAAGTCACCGTACACACTATTTTCCAGATTCATACTTTCACAACAAAGTCAGCCAGGTTCAGCTCAGCTGTGCGGAGTTCGGCGCTTACTGTATTTACTATAGTAGACGGGCATCTACCAGTTACCGTAATTATCAGGTTAAACCTATAAATAAAATTACTGGAAGGAACCATGTTATGTATCATTAGATTACTTACAGTATGGAAACAGGCCCAACAATCCTTCACCTAATACTACAGGCAATTTAGCATGGCCAATTTACCTGACCAGCACATCTTTGGACTGTGGGAGGAAACCAGAGTACCCAGAGGGGACCCACATAGACACAGGGAGAATGTGCAAACTCTGCACAGTCACCTGAGGCAGGAATTGAACCCAGGTCTCTGGTACTGTGAGGCAGCAGTGCTTATCACCATGCCATTCGTTGAACTGAAACAATAACACGTAGGAACTGAACTAAAGATGTCTATTTTAATAGATGCCAGTACTCTCTGGGATCAGTGACTAGTGCTTCCATTTTTAGAATAGCGTATGACTTGCATTTTGCAGAAATATGGGTGAGGAGAGGGTAACAGAGAGCCTCTAAACAAATATGAAGGATAAACTGTAATAACAAACAAAGAACTGTAAAGTATGCTTTAAGAATACTTCCCGGTCACCTAAAGTTCATTAGGTTTTGCACTGCCTGGAAATGTATTAGGTTCAATTGAAGATTTCAAGAGGGCAGCTCCTTCCTCAGGTAGTGCTGCGAAAGCTAGTGCTTTCAATTAAACCCTGTTGAACTATAACCTGGTGTTGTGTAATTTTTAACTTTGTCCACCCCAGTCCAACATCAGCATCGCCAAATCATTTCAAGAGGGGGCATTGAAATTTTTTTGGACAGGAATGGCATGCAGAAATATGTGGAAATGCTGAAGATTGGCACTAGGTAATCGTGTTAGATGAGATAACAGTGTAGTGCAGGCACAATGGGCTGAACTTCCTCCTTTGGATTACACCAAATTAAACTCTATGATTCTGTGATACTACCTTAATATATATTAGAGATTAAAGCATAGTTAAGCAATCTTATGAATGCAGAAATTTTCCAAGCAGATTGAAATCTTGATATTTGGCTCTGTACTGCTGAAACGGATGTGCAGCATAGGAATCCGCAAAATTGCAAGGAACGATTAAAGGCCAGTATGACACACAGCCCTCTTGAACATGTACCACAATTGGCTGGAAGAAAACAATCCAGTCACAAACCATATAACTGGTGATGTTAATGTCACAGGTTTGATGAAAAACCCTTGTTTGAGTTGCGGTTGCAAGATATGAGACAGAAGGATCTTTATTTCAAATTAGTTGATGAAATCCAAAAGAAAACCCCTAGATCAAACTGGGGAAAAGAATGGGGAAACAGGGTCATGTGTTACTGACTGCCCCATTTGCAGGATAATTTCATTGTACTTCAAAGAGTCAAGCTGAGTACGATCAAATTTCTTCAAGTTTGGTGAATGGAATCAAGGAACAGATTGTCAAAACAGAAAGTGGAACATAAAGTTTTTTAAGTAATTGATATCTATTGCATTTTCTGAACAGTTACATTTCTAGAATTGATAATACAATTAACAAAAGCCAATTGTTTCATTAAGCAGCAGGACAAACAGTACTTTACTCCCACAAACTTTCTGGATTAGTTTCTGTAAGGATCTTTTATAAAGTGTCAATTGAAATTTATAACAAGGAAGGAAAGTTCTGTCTCTGAGGAACTGATCCTGATGTCATTTAATTGCTTTTTATTCAATATTATTTCTTGTATTACGTTATTGAGTTTTGCAATTGGATAATCAAAAAGCCCATTGTTTAATAACCGAAGCTTCACCCCTTCTCCTCCACCATAATACACTCTACATATCACAGGGTGATGAAAAATAAAGGTAAAGGCACCATAGTCTTACTGGACCATACAGCTGCTCCCTCATTTGGCTGGTGGTGGTTCAACCTGATGGTCATCATGTTTCATGCAAGGGGAGAGGTTGAGAAGGAGAGGCCTTCATAGTACCGTCAACCAGTGCAGGAACTGAACCCACACAGTTGACATAACTCTGCATTGCAAATCAGCTATATAGGTAACTAGGTTAAGCGAACTCCCTCCAATGGGATGGAAAAAAACCAGTGAAGCACAGAAACCCGTTGCTTAATGTATATTTTTGGCAATGTTTGTCTTGCTGCATTTGTGACCTAGATACATACATGGCACAAAAAAAAATTACATTACGTTCAGGTGAGAAGAGGTGAACCAGCTTCCTTCTTTTCAGTCTGCTTATTTAGCACAACAAAGATTTTATGCTCTTTTCAGCACACAGCTAAACCTCACTTCAGTGTAACTGTAGTTACAACTTTAGCAAAAGCAATAAAGAGCCAATTCCAAACTTATCTTGCATGAAAGGAGCAACAATTGAATAACTTGCTGACCCCAAGAAAAAATAATAAAAATGCAGTATCGAACATGCATAAAAATGTGCTTATAAAGTTACAAAGGAGATAGTCAGAAGTCACATGACACCAGGCTATAGTCCAATAGGTTTATTTGAAATCACAAGCTTTCGACCGCTGCTTCTTCATCAGGTGAAGTGGGTGGAAGCGCACAGGCATAAAATTTACATGCAGAGAGGTAATGGTACAATAATTCCTGGTGATTAAGAGTGTCAAAAGATAAATACAAATAGTGTGAGTGGCATGTCAAGAGGTGAGTAACAAGTCTTTGCACATGATCAAAGTGTCAAGCAGTGTGAGTAAAGTGTCAAAAGCTGAATAGCACATGAAGAGATAACCTATAATCTGATTAATAATTACAAAATATCAAAATTAGGATGGTCCTGGAGACAAACCAAACAGCTGGAATAAAATGATAGCTATAAGAATCACATGACAAATGTCTAACCAAAGTAACAAGTAATCCAAAACTGTACAAACTATTTAAGGTGGAGAGAGAATAACAAGCTATCAAGGTGGTGATGTCAAAACAGAACAGTAAGGAAGATTTTATAAACACAGAACAGTTTGGTGGGATTACATGTAGCGTGACATGAACCCAAGATCGTGGTTGAGGCCGTCCTCATGTGTACGGAACTTGACTATTAGTTTCTGCTCAGTAGACAAGCAGGAGGCTGGAAGCCAGGCAGCATCAGGAGGTGGAGAAGTCAACGTTTTGGGTGTAACCCTTCTTCTGGACTGGGGGTGGGTGCAAGGGGTGCTGCAAGTAAAGGGAGGGAGGTTGGTGGTGGGTGGGTGGTGAGGTAGGGATTGGTGAACACAGGTAGAGAGTATGACCTGTTTGGTTGATGGAAGGAATGAATCTGGTGGTAGCTGAAAGGAAGGGTCAGTCAGAGGAATGGAAGGGAGGGAGAGGGAGATTATTTGAAATTGGAGAACTCAATCTTGAGTCTTCTGGGCTGTAGGTGATTCTGTGTTTTTGTGTATCTCAAAAGCCATCTTGGAGGATGCTTACCTAAAGATCAGAGGCTGAGTGTCGTTGACTGCTGAAGTATTCCCCAACTGGTAGGGAACACTCCTGCCTGGTGATTGTTGAGCAGTGTCCATTCATCCATTGTTGTAGTGTTTGCATAGTCTCGCCTATATACCATGTTCTCCTGAAGGCTGGGTAGTTTCAAGCAAATGATGGTCTCTTTAAAGTTAGGTAACTGTTTGAAGGTGAGAAGTGGAGGGGTAGTGATGGTCTTGGTGCGATGTTTGTCATCATTGATGACATGTTGAAAGCTGCAAAGAACATAGTGAACTCTCTCCACTCCAGGGAAGTACTGGACGATGAAGGCTACGCTATCAGTTGTGTCCTGTGTCTGTCTTCTGAGGAGGTCATTGTGATCCTTCTCTGTGGCATTTTGGAATTGGCGTTCATTATATCCTGTTCCTATGAGGGCACCTTTCAGCATCTGTAGGTGTCCCTCGTATTCCTCCTTGTCTGAGCAGTTCCTGTGTCGATGTTGGGATTGGTTTCTTTAACATGTTTGCTGTAGAAGCTGGGGAAGTGAAGCATCGTGAGGTTCTCCGTGGGCTTATGGTAGTGTGAAGTATCGAGGTGTCTGTCTTTGACGGAGATGTGGATGTCCAAGAATGAGACTGATTCTGAAGAGTAGTCCATGGTACGTCAGATGGTGGGACGAAACTTTATGATATTGTCGTCTAGTCGCTTCAGCCATGTGTTTAAAGGAAGAAAACATCATTGGTGTATCTGATGTACAATGTTGGGTGAAGGTCCTGTGCAGCAAAGATGTCTTGTTTGAACTTACACATGAAAACGTTGGTGTATTGGGGTGCAAATTTGGCCCCCATGGCTGTTCTGTTTGTTTGGATGAAGAACTGGTTGTCAAAGGTGAAGATTTTGTGGTCGAGGATGAAGCAGATGAGTTGTAGGACGGCATCTGAAAATTGGCAGTTTTCAGTGTTGAGTACTGAGGTTGTTGCAACAATGTCATCATCCTGGGGAAAGCTGGTGTAGAGTACTGAAACATCCATTGTGATGAGGAATGGTCCATGGATGCAGCATTTTTATAAGAAATCTGTAGTGTCGCAGCAGAAACTTGGGGTTTTTTGTGCAGTGGGTTTAAACTTGTCCTTGACATAACCAGAGAGGTTCTCAGACAGGGTCCCATTGCCTGTTACAATAGGATGTCTGGGTGCATTGGCTTTGTTTTATTGACTTAGTTTTTAATTTAATTCTTAAAAATTTCCTCCTGGTCTTTCCCCAGTTCACCAACAATCTGAAAGTTACCTATAACAGGTAGTCAAATTCTCTTCCAAACAAATTAACTTATAGTTTTCTGTGATATCACTCTCTCTTTTGTGCTGCACTGCCAATTGTGGGCTTCAATTTATCCTGTAATGTATTCAATTCTACAAACTATGAACCTCAAAAGGAAATAAAAAGCCCTTCTTCCCCTCGACGCCAAATTTTCGTACACTTGAAATTCTTAGAACTATATACTCACTTGTCTGTGTCTCACTCCCAATATGATCTCTCCTTCCTGACTAGGCACAGCTTACTGATCATGTGCTTTCAACAAGTCCTCTCTTAAAGAGAGCTGAGGTGGCCTGAAATGCCTCAAGCTACTTTAACTGTTTTGGAAGGGAATAGAGGTCTCCTGTGCCAGAAGTACATGGGATGAGAGGATACAGGATTTTCTGGAGGTCTGAATCAAAGGTCTTGATTCAGCCATGATCATATTGAAGGGTGGTGCAGGCTCGAAGGGCAGAATGGCCTACTCCTGCACCTATTGTCTATTGATCAGACTGTTGCGTTGGTAGCTGTGTTCTTTGGTGGGATCGGCAGGAAGTTGTCTGTAGTGTTCCTGGTTGTTTAGTTGTTGGTACACTTCTTTGTAGTAGTCCACTCTATTTTCTATAATGATGGCTCCTCCTTTATCTTCTGGTTTGATGATGATGTTGCGGTTGGTCTTGAAAGCATGGATAGCATTGCCTTGTGCTTGGGTAATATTCTGCACTATCTTGTGAGAGTGGCTGATCAATCTGGCACTGACGCATCTTCTGACAGTTTGAGCATACATTTCGAGCCTAGGGTAGTGGCCTTCTGGAGGGATCCAATTTGACTCTTTCTTCTTTGGTTGCTGCACTGCGGATCTCTCTCTGTCAACTGTTCCTGTTCATCGGTTGTCTTCATTGGACTCGCTGCTGACATTTGGGTTTGTGGAAGAATTCTGGAGCCTCATTCATCTGATGGTTTTTTCTGTGTCTGCTGCGAGAGCAAGGATGTCCATTTTAGTAATGGGACAGAAATTGAACGCTTGGCTGAGTACTTCAATTTTGTCCGATTCAAGGGTGTGGTCAGACATGTTTGATCAGACAAATGGGATAGTGTTCAGTATAAAAAGTAAGAGTGAAAAATATCAGCTGAAAGTCATTTCTTGAGCTGTAAGGTTTTAACTTAAGACCATGGTTGGCTGCGGTTGCCCTGGATCAATGACATCCATTAATTTTGTGGATATATTTGCATTCTTAGTAGTGAAATTTAACATGAAGATTAGTAAGCTGAAGATGGACAAATCACATCTAAAGTGAGACACAGCCCAAGTGAGTAAATCGTTTGGGGAATTCAGAGGCAGCTTGGGAATATATTTTTCTTTTCTTTCTCCATTACAAACGTTTACCATTCGGTACTCCAGAGAAAAGGTTAATAATGTAGCTGACTCCGTTCTGATCCAGAGGGATAGTTAGCATCTGAAGCCTAAATAAGGCCATAATAGGTGTTAATTATTGTTGAAGTTTAAGTAGTGTGAGTCATTTCAGGCCACCTCAGCTCTCTTTAAGAGAGGACTTGTTGAAAGCACTTGATCAGTAAGCTGCACCTGGTCAAGAAGGAGAGATCATATTGGGAGTGAGACATGCACCGAGTGAGTAAATAGTTCTAAGAATTTTAAGTGTGTGAGAATTTGGTGTCGACGGGAAGAAGTGCTTTTTGTTTGCTTTTTTGGTTCATAGTTTGTAGAATTGAATACATTATAGGATAAATTGAAGCCCACAATTGGCAGTGCAGCACAAAAGAGAGAGTGATATCACAGAAAACCATAAGTTAATTTGTTGGGAACAGAATTTGACTACCTGTTACAGGTTACTTCCAGATTGTTGGTGAACTGGGGAAAGACCAGGAGGAAAGTTTCAAGAATTAAATTAAAAGCTAAGTCAATAAAATAAAGATGGAGGGCCAGGTGATCTGTTGTGGGAGCTGGTGGACCTAATTGTGGCTCATGGTGATCATATCTGCAGTGAGTGTTTGAGGGACCCCTGCTCAGAGTTAATGAACTGTATTCTGAGCTTCAAGCACTGACAAATCACGGAGGGGGAGAGTTATCTGGATGCTGTCATACCCCTCAGATTAGCTACTTTGCATTCAGTCAGTGGTTAGGGACAAGAGAGTATGACTAGAATGAGGCAGGTAGAGTGAACCAGGAAGGAGGACTGAAGGAGTTTCAGCCTTTGAGCTTGTCAAACAGGTTTGAGATTTTTCCTCCCGATGTGGATGACAGTGGGGACTGTAGGGCGGATGAACAAACTGACCATAACACTATGCTACAGGGAACCATTCAAGAGGGGGTGGGGGGGCAAAAAGAGAAATCGAGTTTTAATCAGAGATAGTATAATCAGGAGAATAGACACTGTTCTCTGTGGCCAGGATTGAGAATACTGAAGGCTGTGTTGCCTGCCTGGTGCCTGGGTTCAGGATATTTCATCTGCACTTCAGAGGAATTTGGAATGGGAAGGGAAAAGTCTAACTGTGGTGGTCCACTTCGTACCAATGATACAGGTAGAAAGAGGAAGGAAAATTCTGCTGAAGGAATTTGAGCAGGTTGGGAGTAAACTTAACCTTTGTTTTTGGTTCTTTTTTTTATCTCTAGATTACATGGAAAATGTTAAAGGTAGTGGGAAAGGGCTCAGCAGAGATTTTTAAAGTTTCCAGACCACATAATAGGAGAGAGTAAGGAAATGGTCAGGAATCTAACTTCAGGTACAGAAGATAATGTAAATCTATGAGGAATGGGAGGGTGATCAACCAGGACTGAGGGGTGCTGTACTTCAGTGTATGCAATATGTGAAACAAGATAAATGGTCCTGGAACACAGATTGGAACTGGCAGGTACGGTATTGAGTAGCAGAGATGTGGCTGCAAGGGGATCAGGGCTGGAGACTAAATATCCAAGAATATAAGTCCTATCAAAAAGACAGGTAGTTGGGCAAAGGGGCAAGGTTGCCTTGTTAGTAAATAATGAAATTAAATCAATAACATGGGTAGAGTTGAGCAACTGCAAAGGAAAAACAACGACCCTGATGGGAGTTATGTGCAGCTCTCAGTAGTAGTCAGGATGTTGGACTGAAATAAATCAGGCACTAGAGAAGGCAGGTAAGAAAGGCACTATTTCAAGCCTCATGGAGAACTTCAATATGCAGGTGGACTGGAAAAATTGGGTTGGTAGTGGATACCATGAAAAGGAATTTGTGGAATGTTTGAGAGAGTTTTATTTGGAAGAACTTGTGGTAGAGTCCACTAGGAAACAGGCAATTCTAGATTTGATGATATGTAATGACAGACTTGATCAAGGAGTTTAAAGTGAAGGAACTCCTTGGCGTCACTAAATATAATTTGATAGAATTCACCCTGCAGTTTGATAGGGAGAAAGTAGATTCAGATGTAACAGTATTACAGTTGAATAAAGACATGAGGGAGGCTTTGACCAGAGTTAGTTAGAAGGGGAGCCTAACAGGGAAGACGATGGAGCTGCAATGGCAGGAGTTACTAGGGGTAATTCAGGAGTCACAGCAGAAATTCATCACAAGGAAGAAGAAACATAGTAAGTGGGTGGGGTGGGGAGGGGGGTGGTAAACCATGGATGATAAGAGAAGTCGGGGCAGCATAAAAGCAAAAGAAAAAGCATACAATGCAGCGAAGATCAATAGGATGCCAGAAGATTGGGAAAGCTTTTAAAAACTAGCAGAGGATAACTCAGAAAGCAATAATGGGCATGAAGATGAAATATGAGGGTAAGCTAAGCTAGTAATATAAAAGAAGATTGTAAAAGTTGTTTTTCAGACATTTAAAAGGTGAAAGAGAGGCAAGAGTAGACATTGGACTGTTGGAAGATGAGTCTGGAGAAGTAGTAATGGAGAACAAAGAGATGGTGCAGGAACTGAATAGGTTGCTCTAGTTGTGGGTATTGTTATGAAGATGTGGGTGTACTGTACCTTTAAGAGAGTTAAAAGCAATAGAACTACCTGACAGCACCAAGTGTTCTGAAAAAAGATATAATGTAACCTTTTGGTCCAGCAGTTAGGGTGGCTGGTTGCCTGGAGACAAAAACAGATTCAAATTCAGCCAATCAGTTTAAATTGTACCCCAAAAAATACCAAACTCCAATCCAATTTGAACAGTTGGGAGGATAACTGCCAAGCCACCAGCATGTAAGACTGCCTGAAAAATAGCTCTCTTAAAGATATCTTTATTGATCAGTAAACTGTGAAACAGAATCCCCAAGAAGAAAAGAAGACGAGAATACAGAGCAGAATACAAAAGCTGGCTGGTTTTGAGATAAGAAGTATTTTTTTGTAAATCTTAATCGGGATTGTAATCAGACCAGTATTGTAAAAGGGAAAGTAAAAGATAGGTTAGAGGAAAGAGTATTAAATAGTTGTTAGTTAATTATTCTCTGTTATACTTTAAGAAATAAAGTTTTTAAATTTTACTTTAAATCGTTCTTGGCCTCTCAAATTTTCACAGATTACTGCATAGGATAAATCTTTTTGGTGTTGTTGGTTTAAATTAAGCAGGAGAGTTTACCCTGTGTCGTAACAGTTTAGGGGCTCGTTGTTGGGATTTGAACTGGTTTAGACAGATTTGAATAGATTTGGGGGTATAAAAACTCCCAGCAAATTTAAGTACCTGCAGGTTAGTGTCTTAGAACTTTAAATAAAACGTAGTGAGGCAATTTGTTTACCTTTGGTGACTTGTGGTTGATTCAATTAAAAGTGAGAGAAATGGCTCTTAAAATTGCTAAGAGATTCTGAGATTTGAAGATGATTCTCAAATTTGCCAAGAAAGTTTAGAAGGAAAGAAAAAGACCATACTTTTAGAATTAGTAAATAAGTTAGATTTGGGTTTAACCAAGGACAAAAGTAAAGCTGAAATTGTAAAGGGGTTACTCAAACACTTAGGTGTGTCAGAGAAACAGACAAGAGCAGTAGAGGTAGAAAAACTTAAATTACAATTGATGAAAATTGAGTTAGAAGATAAACAAAGGGAGAGAGAAACAGAAAGAGAGGAAAAAGAGAGAGAGAGAGAGAAGGTTCATGGCTGAGCAAAGAGAGAGAGAAGTAAGGGAGAGGGAAAGAGAGAGAGAAGAAAGGGAGAGAGAGAATTTGAACTCGAGAAGTTGCGACTTAGTCAGCAAAGTTAAAAAGGATGGAGATTAAAAGAGAAGGTAGTGATATATACAAATATGTCAAAACTCTGCCACATTTTGATGAGAAAGATGTTGAAGCCTTGATATATGTCCTATCATTTGAAAAACTGGCAAGGCAGATGGTATGGTCTGAGGATTTATGGGTAATGCTAGATCAGACTAAATTGGTAGGCAGAGCTAGTGAGGTATTTGCTGCACTGTCAGATGAAGGGTCCACGAGATTATGAAGAGGTTAAACAGGCTATTTTGAATGCTTATGAATTGGTACCAGACAGGGTTCAGAAACACAAGAGGGAACCAGGTCAGACTTAAGTTGAGTTTGAAAGAATTAGACATAGTCATTTTGATCGATGGGTGCATGCTTTCAAGATAGATAGGATCTTTGAGGCTCTAAGAGAGATTATTCTGTTGGAGGAGTTTAAAAACTCACTTCCAGAGATGGTAAGAATTCACATGGAGGAACAGAAAGTTCAGGAAGTGAGAAGGGCAGCAGAATTAGCAAATGAATCCGTGTTGGTGCATAAGGCAAGCTTCCAGCCAGAATTCCGTCCTGCGAGGGATAGAAGTTGGAAGAAGGGGAGATCCTACACTACAAAACCAAGAGTAGAGAGCACTGGTAAGAATTTACCACAGGATAAAAAAGAAGCCCAAGAGGGTGGAAAGGAGGTGAAAGGCCTCAGGTGTTTCCACTGTTGTAAAGTGGGACATGTAAAGTCACAGTGCTGGTCCTTACAGAAAGGCACTGTGGGAAAAGATGTGGGAAAAGGAACTAAGTCTGTGGCATTAGTGAAGGTAGTAAAGGAAACCCCAAGAAGAGCCGAGGAGCTGCAGGAGATTACTTAGCCTAGGCAGGGGCTGGGTATGGAGTTAGTACCTGATCTTTGCAAGAATTCGCCTCTGTGGGTAAAGTTTACTCAGAAAGAACAGGGGGAGAAGGACAAGAAGTTATAACTTTGAGAATACAGGCTCTAACCAGTCACTGATAGTAAGGGATGAGCAAATATTCACTCTTTCTGATCTGTTACCTGATAGTGTGGTAATTTGTGGGATAGATGGACAGAAATTTAGAGGTCCCCTGTGTAAGATCAGGTTGGAGTACCAACTCAAGTCTGGGGAAGTTACAGTTGGAGTGACTGACAGAGTGTCAGTTCCAGGAATTCAGTTTGTACTTGGGAATGATTTGGCAAGATCCAAGGTGGGAGTGACACTCCTTGTTGTGGAGAAGCCCAAGGAAGACCAAGAAACTGAGGAGCTTAGACAGAAATATCCTGGTATTTTCCCAGACTGTGCAGTAACCAGATCCCACTATCATAAGTCACAGCATGAAGCGAAAAGTAAAGAGGAAGATGAAGGAGTTGAGGTTCAGTTAGCTGATACGCTGTTGGACGTAATGATGCAGTAAAAACCTGAACAGGCAGAGGGTCAGACAGAAGTGTTTACTCCTGAAAGACTAAGAGATTTGCAACAGCAAGACAAGACGATAAAAGGTATATATGTGGGTGAATACTCTGAAAAGGAGGCAGGGAATATTCTGGAGGGCTTTTATCTGAAAGATAGAGTCTTCAGATAGAAATGGAGACCATGGCAGCTTAGTGCAGAGGGGAAATGGGCCAGAGTGCACCAGATTGTGTTGCCGATAGCATACAGATAGATGTTATGGGTAGCACATTAACTACCTGTAGGAGATCACCTAGGGGTACGAAAGGCTCGGGCTAAGGTACAAAAACATTTTTATTGACCTGGAATGCACAAAGATGTGGTTAACTTTTGCCATACGTGTCACACGTGCCAAATGATAGATAAGGCACAGGTGCTAATAAAACCAGCATCTTTGTTGCCAATTCCCATGTTTGAAGAACCTTTCATGTGGGTTATAATTGATTGCCTAGGTCCCCTTATGAGAACTAAATTTGGGAACCAGTACTTGTAAATCATAATGGATGTGTCTACCAGATTTCCGGAGGCAATTCCATTATGGAATATCAAGGCAAAAAGGGTAGTAGAGGAGTTAGTAGCTTTATTCACAAGATATGGGCTACCCAGAGAGATTCAGTCAGATCAAGGGTCAAATTTTACTGCTAGGCCATTTAAGGAGGTCATGGATAGCTTAGGTATAGAGCACTTTAAATCCAGTGTGCATCCTGAATCCCAGGGAGCTTTAGAAAGGTGGCATCAGACCTCGAAGACCATGTTGAGAGCATACTGTCAGGACTATCAGAATGATTGGGATAAAGATAATCCATTCGTATTCTTTGTCATTAGAGGTGCCCCAAATGAATCTACTCAGTTTACTCCCTTTGAGTTAATATTCGGTCATGAAGTGAGAGGCCGTTTGAAATTAACTAAAGAAAAATTGACAGGACCAAAGTCAGAGATCTCACACCTAGGTTATGTATCGGAGGTGAGGAAGAGACTAAGTCAAGTAGGTGAATTAGCTAAACAGCACCTAAAGAGGGCACAGTATAGAATGAAGCAGGTGACAGATAAAAGCTCTGAGACTTAGACGTTTTCCCAAGGGATGACGTGTTCGTACTGTTACCAGTGATAAGAGATCAATTCACAGTAAGATTTAGTGGTCCCTATCAATTTGTGAAAAAGTTGAGTCAGGGGAACTATCTAGTCAAGATGCCAGATAGGAAAAAACGGTATGGGGTATGTCATGTGAACATGTTGAAACCATATTATACCAGAGAGAAAGAACTGGAGAAACAGGTGTTAGTTACTGCCCTGCAGAGTGAGGAATCAAATCCAGATGATACGGATTTTGAGGTGCCTCAAAATAGATTAAAAAATGAAGAAGTCCTTGCGAAGTGGGATAGGTTAGTAAGCTATTTGTCTCAGGAAGATAGAATGCAGTTGAAAGCTTTGTTACTGCAGTATAAGGACATATGTAACAATCAGATTGGGGAGGACTAATACTATTGTACATGAAATAGACGTAGGGAATGCTGCTCTGATAAAACAACAGCTCTATTGGCTTAATCCTTTCAATGCCAGACAACTCCAGATGGAGGTGGAGGCCGTGATCAACGAGGGCATCATTGAACCAAGCCAGAGTGAGTGGCGTGTGCAGATCGTCTTAGTTCCCAAACCAGACGGGGCTCAATGATTCTGCATAGAGTATCGGAAGGTCAACGTTGTTACAAAATTGGACTCATATCCAATTCCTAGATTGGAGGACTGCATCAAGAAAGATGGACAAGCCAGTTACATCACCAAGTTGGACTTAATGTGTGGTTACTGGCAGGTACCTTTACCAGAGATGGTGAAATAAATTTCTGTGTTTGTATCCCCAAATGGACTATATTAGTTTAAAATGAAGATTCCACCCACCACTTTCCAAAGACTCATGAACAGAGTTGTGGCGGTTAACAAACGTGCAGTCTATGTGGACAATGTAGTGATCTTTAGTAAGTCCTGGAAAGATCACATGGTACAGTTGGCAGAGCTCTTTGAGCGACTACGAAAAACAAAACTGGTGATAAATTTAAATAAAACTGAATTCACGAAAGCAGAGATGACATTCTTAGGACATAACATTGGCCATGGAAGGTTGACCCCACAGAACACAAAGACGAAGGCCATCGAGGTATTTCCACAACCAACCTTGAAGAAAGAGATGTTTTGATTATTAGGACTCAGTGGATTCTATCGGAAGTTTGTTCCAAACTTCTTCAGTATAGTGGCACCATTAACCGATTTGCTGAAGAACACAAACTTTCGTTGGACAGAATTATGCCAGGAGGCATTTGACCATTTGAAAGCCATATAAACCACCAAACCAGTTTTAGCTACACCATCGATGCTAGTGACATATGAATTGGAGCTGTACTCTTACAGGAAGATGAGGATGGGATTGAACTGCCAGTTGGTTACTTTTCAAAGAAGATCAACATCCACCAGAGGAAATACTCTACAACCGAAAAGAAACTATTGAGTTTGGTACTGGCCTTACAACATTTTAATGTGTATGTCACGAAGAATGTGTCCGAGATGGTTGTGTACACGGATCACAATCTGCTTACATTCTTGGAACACTTCAAACTGAAGAATATGAGACTAATTCATTGGAGTCTTATATTACAGATTTTTAATTTAAAAATTGTAATGTTGCTGGTCGTAAGAATATGTTATCGAAGATTTAACTGATAAAGTTTAGATGAGATTTATATTTATTTAATGTTATATTTATACAGGTATATGGGAAAAAGATAAGGTGAACTTATATTAAAGTTATCTGTATGTTAGGAGTGATGTTTTTAAAAAATAAAAAAAAATGAAGCCATCTTTTCATTACAATGGTTCATTTTTTCTTAAGGGGGGAGGTGTTATGAAGATGTGGGTGTACTGTACCCTTCCGAGAGTTAAAAGCAACAGAACTACTTAACAGCACCAAGTGTTCTGAAAAAGATATAATATAATCTTTTGGCCCAGCAGTTAGGGTACCTGGTTGCCTGGATACAAAAACAGATTCAAATCCGGCCAATTAGTTTAAATTATACCCCCAAAAATACCAAACATCAAACCAATTTGAATTTAGTATATTGACAATCTTAAAAGTCAATGACACAATCTGATGTTTTGGGGGCATAAAACCATGGAAAATTGAACAGTTGGGAGGAGAACTGCCATGCTACCAGCATGTAAGGACTGCCTGAAAACTAGCTCTCTTAAAGGTACCTTTACCAATCAGTAACATGTGAAGCAGAATCCCCAAGAAGAAGAAAAAAGACAGGAATACAGAGAAAACTGAAAACTGCCTAGTTTTGAGATAAGAAGTTTTGTTTTGTAAATCTTAATTGGGATTTTATCAGACTAGTATTGTAGAGGGGAAAGTAAAAAATAGGTTAGAGGAAGGAGTTGTAAATAGTTGTGAGTAAATTATTCTCAGTTATACTTTGAGAAATAAAGTTGTTCATTTTTACTTTAAATAGTTCTTGACCTTTTGAAATTTCACAGATTACTGCATAGGATAAATCATTTCTGTATTGCTGGTTTGTATTAAGCAGGAGGGTTTACCCTGTTTTGTAACAGTATATTCACAGAGGTGGGAAATTGATTTGCAGATGTTTCGTCCCCTGTCTAGGTAACATCTTCAGTGCTTTTGAAGCCTCCTGTGACTGCTGCTGTACTGTAACTTCTCAATTTATTTGGTTCTGTTCCTGCTGCTTCTGGTTACTGGTTCCAGTTGTTTATTGTTGTGGACGGTATATTGGGTCTAGGTCTATGTCTAGGTCTAGGATTGAGGCAACACAACAATCATAACAGAGCTAAACAGAGGACAGCCACACAATGTCTAGAAGTATGGCACTCATCCACAGACTTCATCAAGAAACACATAGACCTAGACCCTATATATCAACCGGAAGCAACCGGAAGCAGCAGGAATCCAACCAAATAAATTCCAGAAGACACAGTACAGCAGTGCTTCATAGGAGGCTCCAAAGCACTGAAGATGTCACCTAGATAGAGGACAAAATGTCTGCAAATCAACTTCTCAGTTGGTGAACATATCCACAACTATGGCAATGGCACCTGAGCTACAAATCTTTACACAAACCTTGAACTGAATAGGTACTTGGCATCACTTTTCATAATGAAAGACAGCAGTAGCATATCAGAATTGAAGAGAGTCGGGCAGAGATGAGTGTAGGTGTAGAAGCTTTGACTATGAAGAAGGTGCGAGGAAACCTGAAAAGTCTGAAGGTGGATAAATCACCTGGACCAGATGGACAACACTCCGGGAGTTCCTAAGGAGATAGCTGAGGAGATTGTGGAGGCATTGGTGATCTTTCAGGAATCATTGGAGTCGGAGAAGAATGCAGAGGACTGGACAATGGCTAATGTAACACCCCTGTTTCAGAAGGGAGGGAGACAGTTATATGCTGCTTAGTCTGTACCAATCATTACTAAGATTTTAGAATCAGTTTTTTAGAATGGGATTGCAGAGTACTTGTAAGTGTATGGTAAAATAGGGTTTCATCAAGGGTAGTCAGGCCTGATAAATCTGTTAGAATTCTTTAAGGAGGTAACAAGCAGGTTAGGTTAAGGAGAGCCAGTGGACATGATGTATTTAGATTTCCAGAAGACCTTTGACAAGGTGCTGCACAGGAGACTGCTAAATAAGATAAGAACCCATGGTGTTAGGGGCAAGGTACTGGCATGGATAGAGGATTGGCTGACTGACAGAAGACAGAGATATAAGGTAGTCTTTTTCATGATCATGGCTGTTGACGAGTGGGTTTTTGCAGAGGCCAGTGTTGGGGGCCACAATATTCACGTTATACATTAACGATCCAGACGAGCAAACTTAGGGCTTTGTTGCTAAGTTTGCAGATGGCATAAAGTTATATGGAGGGACAGGTAGTGTTTAGGGAGCAGGGAAGCTGCAGAAGGATTTGGACAGGCTAGGAGAGTAGGCAAAGAAGTTACAGATGGAATACAATGTGGGAAAGTGTGATATAATAGAGGTGTAGACTATTTTCTCGGCTTCGTAAATCTGAAGCACGAAAGAACTTAGTCCTAGTTCTGGATTCACTTAAGGTTAACATCCAGGTTCAGTTAGCATTTAGGAAGGCAAATGCAATGTTAGCATTCATTTCAAAATGGCTTGAGGACAAGAGCAGAGATGTACTGCTAAGGCTATATAAGGCTGTGGTCAGACCGCATTTGGAATATTGTGAGCAAGTTTGGGCCCTTTATCTAACGAAGATTGTGCTAGCATTGGAGAAGGTACAAAGGAAGTTAACAAGAATGATCCTGGGAATGAAGGGCTTATCATATGAGGAATAGCTGAGGACTCTGGGTCTGTATTTGATGGCGTTTAGAAGGATGGGAGGGATCTCATTGAAACTTACAGAATAGTGAGATTCCTGGATATAGTGGAAGAGGAGAAGATGTGTCTATGAGTAGAAGAGACCAAGGGCACAACCTCAGAATGAAGGAACGACCGTTGAGAACTGAGATGTTGGGGGGGAGGGGGAGATATTTCTTCAGCCTGATAGTAGTGAATATGTGGAACTCATTGCCACAGGGGGCTGTGGAGGCCAAGACATTGAATGTATTTAAGACAGAGATAGACGGGTTCTTGATTAGTACAGGCAGTGTCTCTGCCTCTGGGCCAGAAGATTTAGGTTCCTGTCCCACCCACTCCAAAAGTGTGTTAAAGCACCTAGAACATTCACCAAGGTAAAAGAAACATTAAGAGTTACAGAGAGAAGGTAGGAGAATGGGTTTGACAAATATATCAGCCATGATCAAATGGTGGAACAGACTCAACTCTCAGAATGGTCTAATTCTGCTCCTGTATCTTTTGGTCTTGAGTAAATCCAACTTGGAGGTGCAAGTCTCTTTACACCTAACCTGGTTTCAGACCTTTTTGGTAAAAATGTTGATTTCAGTTCAGACTGATTTTTTGTTTATTGTTGGCTTCATGAAGCTTGGCTCAGTCTCTGGTCAGGTAATTATTGTGGCCCTTTTTAAATCACAGTATTTTTTTAAAACCATTTCAGTTCACAAAATTCTTATGCGTTAAACTGAGGTGATGAAAGTCAAAAACTGTTAGTCCGTCTTTTATCACTATGGTGATGATACCTCGTCACAGGAGCAAAAACAATATTTTCCCCTCTTGCTTCTGTTGAGAATTCTGATACAAGGTTAGTATTGATGACAGTACAAAACTTGGAATATCAACAACACTCATTCATTCTACATTTACTTCTTCCTCCTTCCTAACCAGGATTCAAATCCTGCATGAATAGGCAGCCAGACATCTTCCCTGTGTTCTGCTACATGTCCAAGTTTTAACCCTTCACTGCCCATGTATTAGATTCAAGCATTTTTCCAAACTTCATTTCTAGGAGGTCAATGGGTATTAATCTGACATTAGCCTCCCATAGTATGAGGCTGTGCTACATTTTGACCTGCATCTTGCACCTCACTCTCATGATTTGACTGATTAAAGTTTGAAACTTGATTTGGTTCCTTTGATCTCTCCAGTGAGTAACTCTGTTTTTAACTGTATGATTATAAGAAATAAGAACAGGAATAGGCCATTTGGCTCCTCCATGGCTGATCTGACATTCCTCACTTCCTACTTTCCTGCATTATCCCCCTAACTCTTGATTCCCTGAATGATAAAAATTTATCTCAGCTGGAATATACAGAAGGACTCTGCTCCCACAGCTGTCTGCATAAAGGAGTTCCAAGACTCTCAATGCTCTGGGAGAAGAAATACCTCTTCATCTCAGTCTTATATTGGCACCTCTTTATTCTTGGAGAAAGTGAGGACTGCAGATGCAGGTGATCAGAGTTGAGGTGTGGCACTGGAAAAGCACAGCAGGTCAGGGAGCATCCGAGGAGCAGGAGAATTGATATTTCAGGCATAAGTCCTTCATCTCTCATTCCTGATGAAGGGCTTATGCCCAAAACTTTCAATTCTCCTGCTCCTTGGATGCTGCCTGACCTGCTGTCTTTTTCCAGCATGCCACGTTTCGACTCTGACCTCTTTATTCTTGTCTTAAATTCTCGATTGAGGGGAAACATCCCTCAGCATTTATCCTCTAAAGCCCCTTAAGAATTCTAGATGTTTCAGTGAGATCATTGCTCACTCTTCTAAACTCCAGTGAGTAGAGTTTCAACATGTTTAGACTTTGCTCATTAAAATAGTCCCTCCGTAACAGGGATCTTCCTGGTGAACATTATTTAAACTGCTTCCAATGAACCAACATATCCCCTAAAATAAGGGGACCTAACTGCTCGCAGTACTCCAGATGTGGTCTCACCAGCATTTTGTACAGTTGCAGGAAGACTTCCTTATTCTTATGTCCCAATCCCCTTGAAATAAGAGCCAATATTTGCTGATTAACTGCTCCACCTGTGTGCTTGGTACCTGATTTTCCCCTTTGTGTTGCAGCCCCCATTGTATGTCCCTGGTGGCCTCCACTAATGATATGTGTTGTTGGGTATTTTTCCATTCCTTTTCCCACCATATCAGGAATGAAGTTTCCCATAACCTGTCCAATTCTCTCTGGATCACTGCAATCATCAGATGAATGTTCAGCTTCTGCTTCCTTGGGTGCTTCCACCAGGTAAGTCTTCACACCCCTTTTCCCGTGGTCTGATTAGGAATTATTTCAGTCCCCATTTCAATTTATTGTGAAGATCTCTGATTCTGCCCTGTCATCTTCCATGGCCATTACTTGGCTTCTTTTTCTGGCAATTGGGCTAACTCTGGCTGTTGTAGGTTTAGTTCCTTTGGGATCTGTCTTGACCCATAGAGTCATAGAGTCATAAAGCTGTACAGCATGGAAACAGACCCTTCCATCCAACTCATCCATGCCAACCAGGTATCCTAAATTAATCTAGCCCCATTTCCCAGCAGTTAGAGGGATGTGGACCTCTAAATCCTTCCTATTTCTATATCCATCCAGATGCCTTTTAAATATAATTCTACCAGCCTCCACCACTTCCTCAGGCAACTCATTATCATACACACACCACACTCTGCAAGAAAAAGTTGCCCCTTAGGTCACTTTTAAATCTTTCTCCTCTCACCTTATACCTATCCCCTGTAATTCTTGACTCCCCTACCCTGGGGAAAAGATCTTGGCTGTTCACCCTATCCAAGCTCCTTCTAATCTTATAAAGTTATCCCTCAACTTCCAATGCTTCAGGGAAAATAACCCCAGCCTATTCAGCCTCTCCTATTCCTCAAACCCTCGAACCCTGGCAACATATTTGTAAATCTTTTCTGAACCCTTTCAGGTTTCACCACATCCTTCTGATAGCTGGGTGAGCAGAACTGAACGCAGTATTCCAAAGGTGGTCTAACCAATGTCCTGTTCAGCTGCAACATGACCTCCTAATTCCTATATTCAATGTACTGACCAATAAAGGCAAGTGTATCAAATGCCATCTTCCCTACCCTGTCAACCTGTGAGTCCACTTTCAAGGAATTATGAACCTGCATTCCAAGATCTTTGCTTGACAACATTCTCCAGGACCTTACCATTAAGTGTATACGTCCTGGCCTGATTTGCCTTTTCCAAAATACAACACCTCACATTTATCTAAATTAAACCCCATCTGTCACTTCTCAAATCCATCTGATCAAGGTCCTGTTGTACTCTGAGATAGCCTTCTTGGCTGCCTTCTATGCCACCAATAATGGTGTTATTTGCATACTTACTAACCATACCTCCTATATTCACATCCAAATTGTTTATATAAATGACAAAACACAGTGGACCAAGACCAATCCTTGTGGCATACAGCTGGTCACAGGCCTCCAGTCTGAAAAGCCATCCCCCACAACCACCCTCTGTCTTCCACCTTTGAGCCAGTTATATGTCCAAATGGCTACTTCTCCCTATATTACATATGATCTAACCTTGTTAACCAGTCTACCACACAGAATCTTGTCGAAAGCCTTACTGAAGCCCATATAGATCATGTCCAATGCTCTTCCTTTTCCAATCCGCTTTGTCACTTTCTCAATAGACTCAGTCAAGTTAGTGAGACACTATTTCCCACGCACAAAGCCATGTTGGCTATTCCTAATCAATTCTTGCCTTTCCAAATACATGTAAATCTTGTCCCTCAGAATATCCTTTAACAACTTGACCACCACTGATGTCAGGCTCACTGATGTATAGTTCCTGGTTCATTCTTTACATCTTTCTTAAGTAATGGCACCATATTCGCCAACCTCCAGTCTTCCAGTACCTCACGTGTGGCTATTGACGATATAAATATCTCAGTAAGGGGCACAACAATCACTTCCCTAGCTTCTTAAAGTTCTGGGGTACAACTGATCGGGTCCCATTTTGCATCTTAAAATGTCCAGCACCACCACCTCTGTAATGTGGATTCTTTTCAAAATGTCGCTATTTATTTTCTCAAGTTCTTGAGCTTCCACATCTTTCTCTGCAGTAAAATATTGATGCAAAATATTTGTTTAGTATCTCAACCATCTCTTGCAGCTCCACACATTGGCTGCCTTGCTGATCATTAAGGAACTATATTCTCTCCCGAGTTAGCCTTTTGTCTTTAATGGAATGTAGACTCCCTTTGGATTCTCCTTAACCCTATTTGCCAAAGCTACCTCATGTCCAGACTGGAACTAATGTCCTTGGGGGAGTTTTTGCTACTGCTGTTGGTGAGGTTTTAAACTAATGTGGCAGGGGGCTGGGAACCAGAAGAGAAGAAATAGTGAGGTGGAAACTAGAGACTGTAAGGATCATGAATTTGGCATTACCAAGGGGAAGAGTAGGCAGCGAGCAGATGAACACAAAAGAACTAGAGGCCTGAAGTGCACGTACTTTAATGCAAAGATTATAGTGGGTAAGGCAGATGAACTTAAGGCTTGGATTGGTGCCTGGGAGTATGACGTTATTGCGATCATAGCGACTTGGTTGAAGAAAGGGCATGATTGGCAACTAAATGTTCCAGGATATAGATGCTTCAGACAGGAAATGGAGGAAAGTGAAAGGTGGGAAGGAGTCGCATTGCTGGTCAGGGATGATATCATGGCAGTGCTAAAAGAAGACACTATGGAGTGGTTGAGCAGTGAGGCATTATGTGTAGAGCTGAGAAATAAGAAAGGTGCAGTTACATTGCTGGGGCTGTATTACAGGCCTCCCAACAGTGAGCTTGAGATTGAAGAACAAATAGGTAAACAGATTATGGAAAGATGTAGAGGAAGCAGGGTGGTGGTGATGGGAGATTTTAACTTTGCTAACATTGACTGGGATACACTTAGTGTCAGAGGTCTGGATGGAGTAGAATTTGTAAGGAGCATCCAGCAAAGTCTTCTAGAAAAGTATATCAATAATCTGACAAGGGAAGGGGCCATATTGGGCCTGGTGTTGGGGAATGAGCCAGGCCAGCTGGTAGAAGTTGCAGTGGGGAATTTCTTTGGGAATAGTGACCATAATTCTATAAGTTTTAGAATACTTGTAGACAAAGAAGAGAGTGGCCCTAAGGGAAGAGTACTAAACTGGGCCAAGGGCAATTATATCAAAATTTGGCAGGAGCTGGGAAATCTGGATTGGGAGCAGCTATTTGAAAGGAAGTCCAAATTTGATATATGAGAAGCTTTCAAAGATAGGCCGAAGACAGTGCAGGATAGGCAAGTCTGTTTGAAAACAAGGAATAGGAAAGGCAAGATTCGTGAACTGTGGATGACAGGAGAAACCGTGCAACTAGCCAAGAGGAAAGGGGAAGCATATGTAAGGTCCAGGCAGCTAAGAACAGAGTGGGTCTTGGAGGAATATTGGGAGAGTAGTACCAATCTTAAACTAGGAATCAAGCAGGCTAAAAGGTGTCATGAAATAACTTCAGTGAGCAGAATTAAGGGGAATCTCAAGGCCTTTTATTCATATATAAGAAGCAAGAGGGTAACAAAAGAAAGGATTGGTCCACTAAAAGATAAGGAAGGAAGAGTGTGTGTTAAACCTGAGAAAATGGATGAGATTCTCAATGATTACTTTGCATCAGTGTTCATTGAGGAGAGGGAGGTAATGAATGTTGAGATTAGAGATAGAAGTTTGTTTACTCTGCATCATATTGACATAAGGAGGAAAAATGTGTTGGGTAGGCTAAAGGATATTAAGGTGGACAAATTCGCAGGACCGGACGGGATCGATCCCAGGTCACTGAGGAAGGCAAGAGAGCAAATAGCTGGAGCCCTGATAGATATCTTTGTAGCATCCTTAAACACAGGTGAAGTGCCAGAGGACTGGAGGGTTGCTCATGTTGTCCGTCTGTACAAGATGGGTAGTAGGGATATTTCGGGTAACTACAGTGCAGTGAGCCTGACATCAGTGGTGGGAAAGTTGCTGGAGAAGGTACTGCGGGATAAAATGCATTTATATTTGGAAAAGAATGGGCTTATCAGTGATAGGCAGCATGGTTTTGTGCTGGGGAGATCATACCTTACCAACTTAATAGAGTTCTTTGAGGAAGTGACCAAGTTGACAGATGAAAGAAGGGCTGTAGATGTCATATACGTGGACTTTAGTAAGGCATTTGATAAGGTTCCCCGTGGTAAACTAATGGAAAAAGTGAAGTCACATGGTGTGCAGGGTGTTCTAGCAAGGTGGATAAAAACTGGTTGAGCAACTGGAGACAGAGAGTAGTAGTTGAAGGGAGTTTCTTGAAATGGAGAAAGGTGGCCAGTGACGTTCCAGAGGGATTAGTGCTGGGGCCACTGTAGTTTGTATTATACATAAATGATCTGGAAGAGGATATTGTTGGTCTGATCAGTAAGTTTGCAGATGACACAAAGATTGGTGGAGTGGCAGAAAGCATAGGAGACTGTCAAAGAATACAGGAGAATATAGGTAGACTGGAAAGTTGGGCGGAGAAGTGGCAGATGGAGTTCAATTCAGGCAAATGTGAGGTGATGCATTTTGGGAAGTATAATTCAAGAGCAAACTATACTGTAAACGGAAGAGCCTTGGGAAAAGTTGATTAGCAGAGAGATCTGGGAGTTCAGGTCCATTGTACCCTGAAGGTTGCTGCATAGATGGATAGAATGGTCAAGAAGGCATATGGTATGCTTGCCTTCATCAGACGGGGTATTGAGTATAAGAGCTGGCAGGTCATGTTAAAATTGTACAAGACTTTGGTTCGGCTGCATTTAGAATACTGTGTACAGTTCTGGCCTCCACATTACCAAAAGAATGTGGACGCTTTGGAGAGGATGTGGAGAAGGTTTACGAGGATGTTGCCTGATATGGAAGGTGCTCGCTATGAAGAGAGGTTGAGTAGGTTAGGAATTTTTTAATTAGAGGAAAGGATATTGAGGGGGGACCTGTTTGAGGTCTACAAAATCATGAAGGGTATAGACAGGGTGGATAGAGATAAGCTTTTTCCCAGGGTGAAGGATTCAATAACGAGAGGTCACATGTTCAAGGTGAGAGGTGAAAGGTTTAAGGGGGATACAGGTGGAAAGTACATTACACAGTGGGTGGTAGATGCCTGCAACACGTTGCCAGCAGAGGTAGTAGAGGCAGGTATGGTAGACTCATTTAAGGTGCATCTGGACAGATGCATGAATGGGTGGGGAGCAGAGGGATACAGGTGCGTAGGAGTTGGGTGATAGGTTTTGATAATGGATTTAGATCGATTCAGGCTTGGAGGGCTGAAGGGCCTGTTGCTGGGCTGTAAGTTTTCTTTGTTCTTTGTTCTATGTCCCCTTTTTGCCCTCTTGATTTCCCTCTTGGGTATACTCCTAGTGCCCTTATATTCTTCTAGGGATTCACTCAATCTCTGCTGTCTAAATCTGACGTATGCTTCCTCCTTTTTCTTCACTAAATCCTCAACTTTTCATATCATCCAGCATTGCCTATATCTACCAGCCTTACCTTTCACCCTAACAGGAATATACTGTCTCTGAACTCCCATTACATTGTTTTTGAAAGCTTCCTATTTTCAAACCGTCCCTTTACTTGCAAATATCCGCTCCCAATCAACTTTTGAAAGTTCTTGCTTAATATTGTCAAAATTGACCTTCCTCCAATTAAAGACTTTAACTTTTAGAACAGGTCTATCCTTTTCCTTCACTATTTTAAATTTATTGGAATTATAATCACTGGTCCCAAAGTGCTTCCCTCCTGACACCTCAGTCATTTGCCCTTCTTATTTCGCAAGAGTAGGTCAAGTTTTGCTCCTTCTCCAGTAGGTACACTTGGATATGGAATCAGCTCTACCTCATTCCAGAATTTGCTGCTGCCTATCTTGATTTTTTTAGTATAGACTTGCTCCTTTTCTCAAATGCAGCAGCCTCAGATGGATCCCCTTTCTCACTATCTCTCTGGGTGTCTTGCCCCAGCCCAAACTCTTACTAGTTTCAATCCCCCCACCAGCATATTAGTCCTCTTCCAATTCAGGTGCTCGAGAAATTGAGGTTTTCATCAAGAAAAAGAAGGAAGCATATGCCAGATATAGACAACATGGATCGGGTGAATCCCCAGAAGAGTATAAAGGCAGAAATATACTTGAGGGAAATCAGGAGGGCAAACAGGGCACCTGAGATAGCTTTGGTAAATAGGGTTAATGAGAATCCAAAAGAATTCTACAAATGCATGAAGGACAAAAGGATAACTAAGGAGAGAATAGGGCCCTTAAAGATCAGCAAGGCAGCCTACGCGTGGGAGAACTAGCCATTTGGATATGGACCTGACTCAAAGATTGAAGACAGAGGGTGGTGGTGGAGGGTTGTTTTTCAGACTGGGGGCCTGTGACCCGTCGACTACTTTTCATAATTTATATAAATGATTTGGATGAGACCATAAGAGGTACAGTTAGTAAGTTTGCAGATGACACCAAAATTAGAGGTGTAGTGGACAGTGAAGAGGGTTACCTCAGATTACAACAGGATCTTGATCAGATGGGCCAATGGGCTGACAAGTGGCAGATAGAGTTTAATTTAGATAAATGCGAGGTGCTACATTTTGGGAAAGCAAATCTTAGCAGGATTTATACACTTAATGGTAAGGTTCTAGGGAGTGTTGCTGAACAAAGAGACCTTGGAGTGCAGGTTCATAGCTCCTGGAAAGTGGAGTTGCAGGTAGATTCGATGGGGAAAAAGACGTTTGGTATGCTTTCCATTATTGGTCAAAGTATTGAATACAGGAGCTGGGAGGTCATGTTGCGGCTGTACAGGACATTGGTTAGGCCACTTTTGGAATACTATGTGCAATTCTGGTCTCTTTCCTATCGGAAAGATGTTGTGAAACTTGAAAGGGTCCATAAAAGATTTACAAGGATGTTGCCAGGATTGGAGGATTTGAGCTATAGGGAGAGGTTGAATAGGCTGGGGCTGTTTTCTCTGGAGTGTCAGAGGCTGAGGGGTGACCTTATAGAAGTTTACAAAACCATGAGGGGCATGGATAGGAATAGATAAAGTCTTTTCGCTGGGGTGGGGGAATCCAGAATTAGAGGGCATAGGTTTAGGGTGAGAGGGGAAAGATATAAAAGAGACCTAAGGGGCAATGCTTTCACGCAGAGGGTGGTACGTGTATGGAATGAGCTGCCAGAGGATGTGGTAGATGCTAGTACAATTGCAACATTTAAAAGTCATCTGGATGGGTATATGAATAGGAAAGGTTTAGAGGGATATGGGCCGGATGCTGACAGCTGGAACTAGATTGGGTTGGAATATCTGGTTGGCATGGACAAGTTTGACCGAAGGTAAAAACAATGACTGCAGATGCTGGAAACCAGATTCTGGATTAGTGGTGCTTGAAGAGCACAGCAGTTCAGGCAGCATCCGAGGAGCAGTAAAATCAACGTTTCGGGCAAAAGCCCTTCATCAGGAATAAAGGCAGTGAGCCTGAAGCGTGGAGAGATAAGCTAGAGGAGGGTGGGGGTGGGGAGAAAGTAGCATAGAGTACAATGGGTGAGTGGGGGAGGGGATGAAGGTGATAGGTCAGGGAGGAGAGGGTGGAGTGGATAGATGGAAAAGGAGATAGGCAGGTAGGACAAGTCATGGGGACAGAGCTGAGCTGGAAGTTTGGAACTGGGGTGAGGTGGGGGAAGGGGAAATGAGGAAACTGTTTAAGTCCACATTGATGTATATTGTTTTGGATACTGGTGGTGGGGGAGGGTGGTGGGGGACCTACCAGGGGAAGGCGATAGTGGCCAACTCTCCGGCACTGAGCCTGGCTCTGTGGCTCAGAAAGGGAGCGATGAGAATAGAAAAGCATAAGTGGTAGGAGAATCAGTAATTAGAGGAACAGACAGGAGATTCTGTGGTCGTGAACAGGATTCCTGGAAGGTATGTTGTCTCCCAGGTGCCAGGCATATTTCTGATCGAGTCTCCAAGATTCTGAAGGGGGAGGGTGAGCAGCCAGAAGTCATGGTGCACATTGCCACCAATGACATAGCTAGGAAAAGGAATAAGGATCTAAAATTTGATTTCAGGGAGTTAGGTTGGAAGCTAAAAAGCAGGACAAGCAGAGTAGTAGTCTCAGGATTACTACCAGTGCCACATGCTAGTGAGGCGAGGAACAGGGAGTGAGTGCAGCTAAACAAGTGGCCACAGGGCTGGTGCAGGAGGGAGGGCTTCAGATATGCAGATCATTGGGGTGCCTTCTGGAAAAGGTGGGACCTGTACATGAAGGACGGGTTGCACATAAACTGGAGGGACATCGATCTCCTGGATGGGAGATTTGCTCAATCACTTTGGGAGTGTTTAAATTAGTTTGGCAGGGGAATGGGGACCAGAGCTACAGATCAGAGGAGAGGGTAGTTGTTGAACAGGCAGAAATAGAATGCAGAGTTTGTCAGGAAGGATACACAGTTGATAGGCTAAAGGAATGGGTTAAAATGTGTCTATTTCAATGCAAGGAGTGTCAGGAATAAGAGCGATGAACATAGAGCATGGATCAGTACTGGGAAACAATGTTGTGGCCATAACAGAGACATGGATTTCACAGGGGCAGGAATGGTTACTGGATGTTCCAGGGTTTAGAACTTTTAAAAAGAACAGCCGGGGTGGGGGGACGGGTGTAGCATTGTTAATTAGAGTGCATCACAGCTGCAGAAAAGGAGGTTGTTGAGGACTGTTTGTCTACTGAGTCAGTATGGGTGGAAGTCAGTAACAGGAAAGGAGCAGTCACTTTTGGGTGTTTTCTATAGACTCACCAATAGCAGCAGAGAGATGGAAGAACAGATTGAACAGCAGATCTTGGAAAGGTGCAGATGTAACAGAGTTGTTGTTATGGGTGACTTCAACTTCCCCAATATTGATTGGAACCTCCTTAGTGCAGATGGTCTGGATGGAGCCAATTTTGTCAGCTGTGTCCAGGAAGGATTCTTGACTCAATATGACGATAGGCCCACTAGGGCGGAGGCCATATTGCATTTGGTGCTAGGCAATGAGTCCGGCCAGGTGTCAGATCTCTCAGTGGAAGGGTATTTCAGTGACAGTGACCACACCTTTACCAGAGCCATGGAGAAGGATAGGAACAGACAGTATGGGAAAGTATTTAATTAGGGGAGGGTAAGCTATACTGTTGTTCGACAGGAGCTGTGGAGGATAAATTGGGAACAATTGTTCTACAGGAAATTCACAAAAGAAATGTGGACGCTGTTTAAGGAGCACTTATTGTGAGTGTTGGTAACTGTCCCACTGAAACAGGCAAGGAATGGTAGGGTGAAGGAGCCTTGGATGACGAGAGAAGAGGAACTTCTTGTCAAGAGGAAGAAGGAAGCTTACTTAAGGTTGAGGAAGCAAGGATCTGACGTAGCTTTAGAGGATTACAGGGTAGCTAGGAAAGAACTCAACAATGGACTGAGGAGAGCTAGGAGGGAGCATGAAAAAAGCTTGGTGGGACGGATTAGGGAAAAACCAAAGGCATTCTACACTTCCGTGAGGATTAACAGAATAATTGGAGAGAGTGTAGGGCTGATCAGGAAGAGTGGCGGGAACTTGTGCCTGGAGTCTGAAGAGGCTGGGGAGGCCCTAAATGAGTTTTTTGCTTCGGTATTCACTAGAGAGAGGGGCCTTGTTGATAGTGAGAACACCATGGACCAAGTTAATAGGCTTGAACAGATTGGTGTTAAGGTAGGTTACTACGGGAAGTGAGGAATGAGTTTGCTGTACCTCTGGCGATGATCATTGCATCCTTACTCTCCATACTAGTAGTACCGGGTGATTGGAGGGAGACGAATGTTGTTCCTCTGTTCAAGAAAGGGAATAGGGAAATCCCTGGGAATTACAGACCAGTCTGTCTTATATCTGTGGTAAGCAAGGTAGTGGAAAGGATCCTGAGATAGGACTTATGACTGTTTGAAAAAGCATAGTTTGATTAAAGTTAGTCAGTGTGGTTTTGTGAGGGGCAGGTCATGCCTCACAATTCTTATTGAGTTCTTTGTGGATGTGACGAGACAAGTTGATGAAGGTCGAGCAGTGGATGTGGTGTAAATGGAAATTAGTAAGGCATTTGGTAAGGTTCCCCACAGTAGGCTTATTTATAAAGTTAGGAGGTATGGGATTCAGGGAAATTTGATTGTCTGGATACAAAATTGGCGCGCTGAAAGAAGACAGTGAGTGGTAGTGGATATAAAGTATTTCGTCTGGAGGTTAGTGAGCAGAGGTGTCCCACAGGGATCTGTTCTTGGGCCTCTGCTCTTTGTCGTTTTTATAAATGACTTGGATGAAGAAGTGGAAGGGTGGGTTAGTAAGTTTGCTGATGACACAAAGATTGGTGGTGTCGATGGCTGTTGCAGGCTACCACAAGACATTGACAAGATGCAGAGCTGGGCTGAAAAGTGGCAGATGGAGTTCAACCTGGATAAATGTGAAGTGATGAATTTTGTAATGTCAAATTTGAATGCTGAATACAGGGTTAAAGAAAGAGTTCTTGGCAGTGTGGAGGAACAACAGGATCTTGGTGTCCATGTACATAGAGCCCAAAGTTGCCACCCAAGATGATAGGGTTGTTAAGAAGGTGTATGGTGTTTTGGCATTCATTAGAAGTGGGATTGAGTTTAAGAGCCCTGAGATTTTGCTGCAGCTCGATAAACCTGGTTCAACCACACTTGGAATATTGTGTCCAATTTTGGTTGCCTCATTATAGGAAAGATGTAGATGCCTTAGAGAGGGTGGAGAGGAGATTTACCAGAATGCTGCCTGGATTGGAGGGCATGTCTTATGAAGAGAGGTTGAGTGAGCTATGACTTTTCACGCTGGAGAGAAGAAGGAAAAGAGGTGAATTGATAGAGGTTTACAAGGTAATGAGAGGCATAGATGGAGTAGATAGCCAAAGACTTTTTCCCTGGACAGAAATGGCTGTCATGAGGGATCATAATTTTAAGGTGAATGGAGGAAGGTATAGGGGAGATGTCAGAGATTGATTCTTTACACAGAGTGGTTGGTGTGGGGCATGTACTGCCAGCAGTGGTAGTAGAGTCAGAGACATTAGGGACATTTAAGCGACTGCTGGACAAGCACATGGACCGCAGTAAATTGAAAGGTGGATAGGTTAGGTTGATCTTAGATGAAGGTAAATCCTTGGCACAACATAGTGGGCTGAAGGGCCTGTACTGTACTGTACTGTTCTATGTTCTAACTTAAATTTTGTTTCTGCCTTTATGATAAAGGATGCAAAATACGTTACAGTAATTGCTAAAACATCAGGAGGTGAAATGGAGAGAGGAACTAGGTAAAAGTACAATTACCAGAGAAGCAGTACTGAGCAAACTGATAGTGTTGCAGGCTGACTAATCCTAAGTCCTCTTGAACTTCATCCTAATGCCATAAAATAGAATGCTAATGAGATAGTAGATTGGTGCTCCTGATACAGGTATTCCAAATTTCCCAAATTAGACTGGAAAGTAATAAAGTATAAATCCACAACCAATTCAAAAAGGAAGGAGAACACAAAATATGAAATTATTAGCCAGTTAGCTTTATGTCTCACTTGAGGAGAGAATTAGTTTTGGTCAGTAAGAAGATTAGAGCTGTGCAATTAGAAATGCTCAAGGTAATTGGGAAGAATCAGTGTGGTTTTATGAAGAGAAATCATGTTTAACTAATTAACTGGAGTTTTTTGAAGAGGTAAGCATGCACTGTGAATAAAGGAGAATCTGTAGACATACTGTACTTGGATCTCCAGAAGGCATTTGACAGCCATATAAAAGGTTATTGCACTTCAAAGGACTATAAGGGCACAAATAGAAGCTTCACTGGCTGGCAGAAAACAATGTATGCATATATTTGGATTTTTGATTGAAAAGATGTGATGAGTGGAAGACTGCAGGGTTTGTGTTGGGCCTCAGCTTTTCACAATCTGCCTTACTGACTGAGGGGGGAAATAACATGGTAATTAAATTTGCAGTTGACATAAAGAGAGGTGAAAAATATGCTGTGAAAAGGGCGTGAGCAGGTTGAAAATTGATGTAGATGGGTTGAGTGGGCAAACATCTGTCACATTGAGTATAATGTGGGAAAATGTGAAGTTGTTCATTTTGGCTGGAAGAAAACAAGTGGAAAGTATTACTTAAAAAAAAACGGACAACCTGAAAATTCTGAGGGGCAGAGGGATCTAGAGCCTCAAAGCTAGTGTGCAGCTGCAGCAGGAAATTAAAGTTAATAGAATATTATGCTTTCAAGAATTAAACATAAAGGTATCAAAGTTGTACTTGATTATACAAGGTGACATATTGTGTGCAGTTTTAGTTTCCTTCTTAGGTAAGGAGAGATGTAAAGAAGAACACCTATACAATGTATTCGCCAAAAACGGATACCCGTGCAATTTCATCAACAGATGCCTAAGGGAAAGACAACGGAACGAGGACATGCCGCAACCCAAAGGACTAGCCATACTACCATACATCAGGAGCATTTCCGAACTGACAGCCAGATTACTGCGACCACTAGGACTCATAACAGCACACAAACCAACAGCCACTCTCAGACAACAACTCACCAGAGCGAAGGACCCGATACCCAGCATGAACAAAACCAATGTAGTGTACAAAATCCCATGCAAGGACTGCACAAAACACTACATAGGACAAAGAGGAAGACAGTTAACGATCCGCATCCATGAACACCAACTATCCATGAAATGACGCGACCAGCTATCCTTAGTAGCCACACACGCAGATGACAAGCAACATGAATTTGACTGGGACAACACTACAATTATAGGGCAAGCCAAACAGAGAACAGCCAGGGAATTCCTACAGGCATGGCACTCATCCACAGATTCCATCAACAAACACATCGACCTAGACCCAATGTACCGGCCACTGCAGCGGACAGCTGGAACTGACAACCGGAAGCGGCAGAGACAAGCCGCTATAAGTGCCAGAGGAAACATCACAGAAGTGCTTCACAGGAGGCTCCCAAGCACTGAGGATGTCACCTAGACAGGGGACGAAACGTTTGCAACACAAATTCCCAGCTCGGCGAACAGAACCACAACAACGAGCACCCGAGCTACAAATCTTCTCCCAAACTTTGAATTGTTTTTATTAATTGTGTCCAACTCAATATTTACATTACGGTATATAAATATGCAACTGATGTAAAGCGAACTGTGTAGCAACATTGTAAATTTATCAAGACACGACTAGTTCTCAGCTGTCGATAAATCTGGGTGGGTCAATTCCATCACAGGTACAGGGGCTACCTTTACAAACAAGTAGGTTGCCATAGTTAAACCATTCAGCCAAGTTGAAGACTGGATTTTTATACATTTTCTTTACATATTTAAAAAAAAACACAGGGAAATCTTGGCTCTGGTTCACTGTTTGTTCAAATGATTCTATATTTATTATATAAAAGAAAACCAGTAAATATCACAGACAATGAAAATATTTGAAAAGAGAGCCTGTGAAAAGGGATATAAGGAATAACATTAGTTTCTAGAAAGCCTGTGCAGAGTAACGATTATACTACAACTGACTGAGTAGCTACTGTGGATATTTGCTGTCACAATGTTCTCCTGGATAATTGTTTTTCTACCTCTAATATTAGAATTTTATTATGAATTTAATAAACTTTAACATTGGTATTTTGTATTTTTTTATTTTTGTATTTTTATTATTTTTTATTTTTGTATTTTTTTTCTTATGGCTTACAACAATCTATAATTTTAATTCATGTGGTTAAGCAGATAATTGTGTCAGAATGAATGCAGTGTATCACTGTAGTGCTTCTTCTGTATGTGAAAATTAGACATTGAATCATTACACGTTCTGGACAACCACAGTAGTATGCTGAAGAGATTTTCATTTTTACTTGTGCATCAAGTATCCACATCTGCCATGCTTTGTGTGGATATGGTTTAAGGTTTCTCATGAGCTTCGAAGAAGATTGCAGTCTGGTTAAGTCCTTTTGTAAAGTCTTATGAACTGCATGAAGCTTTCTTCAACTTACCAAGTTTCAGCAAGTTGTATTGTCAAAAATTAAGACCACATGTTTGGCAACTTCAAGTACCATTAAGGAATGTTAAGGTGGGCCTGGGTGGATGGAGAGACATTTCTTTTCTTGATTCACTGGATTACCTGAGTATTGTGGCATTGTGGCAAATGGATATGGGAATTTTGTGCAACACCATTTTGTGCTGAGGTTGACTTGGTTTCCAAGGATAGACATTTTAAACTCTGTTCAGTTGAACATCAAGGTGAAATGGTTACCTCAGGTATCTAGTGTCTGGCTAAAGATACATAAATAGTGTTTCAAGGTCACAGCAAGCAAGAAGTTGGTTTGAAGTGTGTGTGTTTCAACACCAGGAGCATCCAGAATAAAGTGGGTGAACTTGCAGCACAGGGCCACATCAATGTTGTCGCCATTTCGGAGACATGGATAGAGCAGGGAGAGGAATGGTCGTTGCAGGTTCCAGGGTTTAGGTGTTTCAGTAAGAACAGAGAAGATGGTAAAAGAGTGGGTGGTGTGATGCTGTTAGTCAAGGACAGTTTTACGATGGCAGAAAGGACAATTGAGAACTCGTTTACTGAGGTAGTACGGACTGAGGTTATAAACAGGGAAGGAGAGGTTACCTCGTTGGGAGTTTTCTATAGGCCTCTGAATAGTCTCAGAGATGTAGAGGTAAGGATAGCAAAGATGATTCTCAATAGGAGTGAGAGTGACAGGGTAGTTGTTATGGGGGACTTCAACTTCCCAAATATTGACTGGGAATTTTATAGTTTGAGTACATTAAATGGGCTAGTTTTTATCCAAAGTGTGCAGGAGGGTTTCCTGACACAGTATGTAGGCAGGCCAACAAGGGTTGAGGCCACATTGGATTTAGTACTGGTAATGAACCTGGCCAGGTGTTAGATTTGGAGGTACGTGAGCACTTTGGTGATAGTGACCACAATTCGGTGATATTTATTTTAGCGATGGAAAGGCGTAGGTATATACTTCAGGGCAAGAGTTATAGCTGGAAGAAAGGCAATTATGATGCGATTAGGCAAGGTTTAGGATGGATTGGATGGGGAAGGAAACTGCAAGGGATGGGCACAATTGAAATGTGGAGCTTATTCAAGGAACAGCTACTGCATGTCCATATTAAGTATGCACCTGTCAGTCAGTGAGGAAGTTGTTGAGCGAGGGAGCCGTGGCTTATGAAGGAAGTTGAATCTCTTGTCAAGAGGAAAAAGAAAGCTTATGTTAGGATGAGACATGAAGGCTCAGTTAGGGCACTTGATAGTTACAAGTTAGCCAGGAAAGACCTAACGAGAAAGCTATGAAGAGCCAGGAAGGAACATGAGAAGTCATTGGCAGATAGGATCAAGGAAAACCCTAAAGCTTTCTATAGCTATGTCAGGAATAAAAGAATGATGAGACAAAGAGCCAATCAAGGACAGTAGTGGGAAGTTGTGCGTGGAGTCAAAGGAGATAAGGGAAGTGCTAAATGAATATTTTCATCATGGAAAAAGACAACGTTGTTGAGGCGAATACTGAGATACAGGCTACTCGACTAGATGAGCTTGAGGTGCTCAAGGAGAAAGTGTTAGCAATTCTGGGAAGTGTGAAAGTAGGTAAGTCCTCTGGGCCGAATGGGATTTATCCTAGGATTCTCTAAGAAGCCAAGAAGGAGATTGCAGAGCTTTTGGCCTTGATCTTTATGTCATCATTGTCTACAGGAATAATGCGAGAAGATGGGATGATAGCAAATGTCCCCTTGTTCAAGAAGGGGAGTAGAGACAACCCTGGTAATTATAGATCTGTGAGCCTTACTTTGGTTGTGGGTAAAGTGTTGGAAAAGGATATAAGAGATAGGATTTATAATCATTTAGAAGAGAATAAGTTGATTAGGGTTAGCCAACACAATTTTGTGAAGGATAGGTCGTGCCTCAAAACCTTATTGAGTTCTCTGAGATGGTGACCAAACAGGTGGATGAGGGTAAAGCAGTCGATGTGGTGTATATGGATTTGAGTAAGGCATTTGATAAGGTTCCCCATGGTAATATATTGCACAAAATACAGAGGCATGCGATTGAGAGTGATTTTAGCAGTTTGGATCAGAAATTGGTAGCTGAAAGAAGACAGAGGGTGGTGGTTGATGGGAAATGTTCATCCTGGAAATTGGTTACTAGTGGTAAACCGCAAAGATCTGTTTTGGGGTCACTGCTGTTTGTCAATTTTATAAATGACCTGGATGAGGACGTTGAAGGATTGGTTAGTAAATTTGTGGAGAACACTAAGGTTGGTGGAGTTGTGGGTCGTACTGAAGGATGTTGCAGGTTACAGAGGGACTTAGATAAGCTGTAGAACTGGACTGAGAGGTGGTAAGTGGATTTTAGTGTGGAAAAGTATGAGGTGATTTACTTTGGAATGAGCAACAGGAATAAAGAGTACTGGGCTAATAGTAAGATTCTTGGTAGTGTAGATGAGCAGAGCAATCTCGTTGTCCATATACATAGGTCCCTGAAAGTTGCCACCCAGGTTGATAGGGTTCTTAAGAAGGTATAGTGTGTTAGCTTTTATTAGTAGAGGGATTGAGGTTCGGAGCCATGAGGTCGTGCTGCAGCTGTACAAAACTCTGCTGCGGCCGCACTTGGAGTATTGTGTAGTTTTTGGTCACTGCATTATAGGAAGGATGTGGAAGCTTTGGAAAGGGTTCAGAGGAGATTTACTACAATGTTGCCTGGTATGGAGGGAAAGTATTAGGAGGAAAGACTGAGGGATTTGAAGCTGTTTTCCTTAGAGAGAAGAAGATTGAGAGGTGACTTAATTGGGACATGTGAGATAGTCAGAGGGTTAGATAGGGTGGACAGTGAGAGCCTTTTTCCTTGGATGGTGATGGCTAGCACGAGGGGCCATAGCTTTAAATTGAGGGGTCATAGATATAGGACAACTGTCAGAGATAGTTTCATTAATCAGAGTAGTAGAGGCGTGGAACACACTGCCTGCAACAGGAGTAAACTCACCAAAGTTAAAGGAATTTAAATGGTCATTGGATAGGCATATGGATGAAAATGGAATAGTGTAGGTTAGATGGGCTTCAGATTGGTTCTAGAGGTCAGTGCAACATCGAGGGTCGAAGGGCCTGTACTGCACTGTAATCTTCTATGTTCTATGCTTCTGGAGGGTTATTATGCAGAATAACCAATTGTGACTTTTTATTATTTGTTCATAGGGTGTGGGTGTCGCTGGCAATGCCAGTAGTTATTTCCTTTCTCTAATTGCTTAGTGGGCACGTTGCTGTGGGTCTGGAATCACATGTAGGCCAGACTGAGTAAGGATGGCTGATCAACCATTGAATAGTGGGCAAGCCTCGTAGAACTGAATAGCCGATTCCTAATTTCCATGTTTTCCTCCTCTTTGTGAATATATATTGGAAAATTTGACGTGTTTAAGATTATTATATAAGCTTTTGTATTTTTTGCAAACCAGCTGAATTCTTTTGTTTTTAATTTCTTCATATTTATACGCAAAAGCAGAATAAATCTCACTGGTTATCAACAACTATGACCTCATTGAATATGTCTTATGATCAGTCTTTGTGAAATCTTTAATAAATATAATATCACCCTCTAGTGGCTAAAATTCTTTAAGCAATGTGATTTTAGAGGCAAATGAAATATACAAGCTATTTACAAAGGATTAGGTTAAGAAGAAAAGGAAATGTAGGGTGAAAAAAACTAATTTATTCCAAGTAGGCATGTGACTTAACCACTTAAACTGTTTATTTTGGATTTGAGCAAATGATTGGTTTTGTAATTGACTGATAGAGCAAGTATCTTCTTCAACAATGTCCTATCAAGTATAAGCCATAAAATACTTTATTGTGTCAATTAATACATCAGTCCATCCATCCCATAAAAATAATGGGAAGTTCGAAACAAAGCTGTTGTTTATATAAGCAAATAGTGGAGCAGCGAAATAGACCAGAAAGCTGCTTAGACTTGCAACCCACAGTCGATCTCTTCTTATTCTGAACTTGCCGGCTGACACGCGTAGGGTGTATGTTGTGAACTGACCATTAATTTTTCAGGAAGGTTTGCCCCATTGTGTGCTAATATATTTCTGGAGCTGAGGTGATTCAGACAGACATCCCAGCGCATGCATAATGGCCAAAGGAACTATTATACACGTACAATTTAGGTAGATCTCCAATTAAATGTACTTGCCAATACCCATAATTTTTATGAACAAATGAAAGATTTTGAAATTTGAAAACTATAACAACATCTCCTTTATGTTATGCATTTTGTAACATTCTTTTCCAGTAGCTTTATGCAAATGAGATTCAAGATAATGCAGATTGTATAGTAACTTCTGTGACACAAGCAGACTGAATTTTACTTTTTTGGCAAAGTGTCAGAATTTTTGGAAGATTTTTACATGAGACCGCAAAATCTCTTGTGTATCTGACCAAACCCACCTCATTAATTACCTACACTACCAATATCGTGTTCTTTTCATCCATGTTTAACCTCATCTTAACATGTGTAACTCCCAGAACAACTCATCACTCAGTGCATGTCTGCCAGATGATCAGCAGTTCTGGCCTCCACACTATTATAAGGCCACTGTACCCCTGGATAACTGGCAATCCATTGGTTTCCCTTCATGGAAATGAACAGCCACACTGCTCATGGCACATAGCTGACATTCCCTCACATACAACATTCTTCTCTCAACCCTAGTTGTTGTTGAACTACCTTGTCCACCCACTGTAGGTCACCACCCACTGTAGGTCACTGTTACACTCTCTCCATTGCCAATGGAAGACCCACATTTTGTCATGGTCAGGTGTGGAACATCAGGCAAACAATGGAGCGATTTCATACAAGCTCTCTCCCTCCACCCCCCCCCCCCCCCCACCATCCCCTCGAGCCAGTCCTGATAGAACAATTTCTTCAGGAGTCCTGTTGTCTGCTCCACCACAGTCCTGCACGCAGCATGAGCACTGATTTGGTGAAGGTGCTGTGCTGGCTCAGTGACCAACATATTGTTGGACATCAAAAAAGGATGCCTGCTGCACTCCAACCCCCTTCCCATTCGCAGACCCAAATCAATCATTCAACTTTTTATTGTATTCAGTACAGTCATCCCCATACTAATATAACAACATATGGTGACAATAGACAATAGACAATAGACAATAGATGCAGGAGTAGGCCATTCAGCCCTTCGAGCCTGCACCGCCATTCAATATGATCATGGCTGATCATTCCTAATTAGTATCCTGTTCCAGCCTTATCTCCATACCCCTTGACTCCACTATCTTTAAGAGCTCTATCCAATTCTTTCTTAAATGAATCCAGAGACTGGGCCTCCACTGCCCTCTGGGGCAGAGCATTCCACACAGCCACCACTCTCTGGGTGAAGTAGTTTCTCCTCATCTCTGTCCTAAATGGTCTACCCCGTATTTTTAAGTTGTGTCCTCTGGTTCGGCACTCCCCCATCAGCGGAAATATGTTTCCTCCTGCCAGAGTGTCCAATCCTTTCATAATCCTATACGTTTCAATCAGATCCCCTCTCAGTCTTCTAAACTCAAGGGTATACAAGCCCAGTCGCTTCAGTCTTTCCGTGTAAGGCAATCCTGCCATTCCAGGAATTGACCTCGTGAACCTACGCTGCACTCCCTCAATAGCCAGAATGTCTTTCCTCAAATTTGGAGACCAGAACTGTACACAGTACTCCAGGTGTGGTCTCACCAGGGCCCTGTACAGCTGCAGAAGCACCTCTTTGCTTCTATACTCAATTCCTCTTGTTATGAAGGCCAGCATGCTATTAGCCTTCTTCACGACTTGCTGTACCTGCATGCTTGCCTTCATTGACTGGTGGACAAGAACACCCAGATCTCTCTGAACAGCTCCTTTACCTAATTTGATACCATTGAGGTAGTAATCTGCCTTCCTGTTCTTGCCACCAAAGTGGATAACCAGACATTTATCCACATTAAACTGCATCTGCCATGCATCTGCCCACTCACCTAACTTGTCCAGGTCACCCTGTAATCTCCTAACATCCTCATCACATTTCACCCTACCACCCAGCTTTGTATCATCAGCAAATTTGCTAATGTTATTGCTGATACCATCTTCTATATCATTTACATATATTGTAAAAAGCTGCGGTCCCAGCACGGATCCCTGCGGTACCCCACTGGTCACTGCCTGCCATTCCGAAATGGAGCCGTTAATCACTACCCTTTGTTTCCTATTAGCCAACCAATTCTCTATCCAATCTAGTACTTTGCCCCCAATACCGTGCGCCCTAATTTTACTCACTAACCTCTTGTGTGGGACTTTATCAAAAGCTTTCTGAAAGTTCAGGTACACTACATCCACTGGATCTCCCTTGTCCATCTTCCGAGTTACATCCTCAAAAAATTCAAGAAGATTAGTCAAGCATGATTTCCCCTTCATAAATCCATGCTGAATCTGTCCTATCCTGTTACTATTATCCAGATGTGCCGTAATTTCATCCTTTATAATAGACTCCAGCATCTTTCCCACCACTGAGGTCAGACTAACTGGTCTATAATTTCCTGCTTTCTCCCGCCCACCCTTCTTAAAAAGTGGCACAACATTAGCCGCCCTCCAATCCTCAGGAACCGACCCCGATTCTATTGAACTCTGGAAAATAATCACCAGCGCATCCACGATTTCCCGAGCCACCTCCTTCAGTACCCTGGGATGCAGGCCATCAGGTCCCAGAGACTTATCAACCTTCAGACCTAACAGTCTCTCCAACACCAAATCCTGGCAAATATAAATTCCCTTAAGTTCAGGTCCTTCAGCCACTGTTACCTCAGGGAGATTGCTTGTGTCTTCCCCAGTGAACACAGATCTGAAGTACCCATTTAATTCCTCTGCCATTTCTTTGTTCCCAGTAATATATTCCCCTGTTTCTGTCTTCAAGGTCCCAATTTTTGTCCTAACCATTTTTTTGCCTTGGGCATACCTAAAAAAGCTTTTACTATCCTCCTTTATATTCTTGGCCAGTTTACCTTCGTACCTCATTTTTTCTCTGCGTATTTCCTTCTTACTAATCCTCTGTTGTTCTTTAAAAGCTTCCCAGTCCTCAGTTTTCCCACTCATCTTCGCTAAGTTATACTTTTTCTCTTTTAACTTTATATGTTTCTTTACTTCCCTCGTCAGCCACGGCCGCCCATGTCTCCTCCTGGGATCTTTCTTCCTTTTAGGAATGAACTGATCCTGCAACTTCTGCATTATACACAGAAATATCCGCCATTGTTCCTCCACGGTCTTCCCTGTTAAGGTATTGCACCATTGAACTTTGGCCAGTTGCTCCCTCATAGCTCCATATTTCCCTTTATTCAACTGAAATATTGTCACTTCCGATTGTACCCACTCCCTCTCAAATTGCAGATTGAAGCTTATTGTATTAGTAATGTTAGTGAAGTGAAGTGATGTTCCACCCATCCTTGGAACTTCCCCAAGTGATAGGACACTTTAGCAAGCATCTGCCTCTTTTTAAGCTAATGCTGTTGACTTCTGTTTTATTGTGATGTCAATGTTAGATTTTCAAGCACCAGCATTTGAATTGTAAGCTTCTTCACTCTGAATGCATTGCAATGGGTAAAGAAATTATTTAAAATCAAATGTAGCTGGAGTTTGCAAATGCATGGTACATTGTGTCCTAACACATAGCAGACATGGATAACATATTTTTGTCCAGCAAACTGACACTGACTTTGCCCATCCTGGGCATTGACCAAGTTATTTTCCAGTTGCAGTTAGTATCTAGGAAACAGCAGCTCATGGTGGACATGTCAGCACTGGCCTCCACCTTGTCACCAGGTGCTCACCCTCCCCACAGAGCATCCATGTCCACTTTGACCTCACACAATGCTGACCACTCAATTCCTTGCATCATCCCCAGCATGTTGACCTTCACCTCCAACTGTCCTCTCTACTGCCTGAGCTTCATCATTGCACCTAAATGATACCCAAACTGGTGCCCCAATGGAGAAAACTGTGGTGGTAACTGCCAATAACACCCACTCCCATACCCTATCAAGCTCTCTGATGTTGCTCTGCCTACTCCCCTTATATCTTGATCTCCCCTCAAGTAACCATCCCTGTCCCCAACTCAACACAGTCCTCTATATTCTCCTCACACCCACTTTGACTGCTGTACCTTTTACTGCAGTAACCCCCCTTTTACACCTACAGCCTCCCTTGCATGCTCCACAACGATCATTATACATGCCCTCAGGATGGTATTTTCTCCAGACCTCTAACTGACTTCAACAAGCAGGCCCCAGACATGACTGATCATTGTGTTTGCAGCTACCTTACTAATAATGTGATTGCACTGAGTGCTGGTGATGGTCCCACAACCAACTCCCAGACTGTAGTCTGACATATCACCTGACTCTGGTTCAAGCGGATGACTGTAGCCAAATCCCTGGACTGTGCCATTAACTGATGGTTGTGGGACCCTGACTGACAGGGCTCCCCCTTGATTGGATAGAGGGAAAGCCCCCAACCACTTTCCAACATGGTAATTTGGTTGAATAAATGTGTAGCATGTTTGCCACACAGGTAGCTGGCACATGTTGTTGGTTAGATTGACGCCTTGGTGGGTTATACAACAAGATGTCTTCCATCATTCTAGACGGACTCCTACTGGTAATCTTGACAAGCAGCCTGTATGTGCGACTGCACAAAACAGCATGTCAATATGGCTGAAGCACCAATGAACTAACAGACAAAGCACAATATGGCACGACAAAGCTGCGAGCATGCAGATCTGTCTTAATGTTTGTGAGTGCTAAAAGAGCAAATGTGCAGCTCTGAGTTGCGGCCTGGTCCAATGCATGAACTAAGTGCCTGTCCTGTGATTAAACTGTCTTTGCAGCAGCCTTTCATTGCTAGTTGCGAGTGCACCATGCAAATGAGGCCTGTTTCCTAAGTGTCCTGCAAGTCAATCTGAGAGGTGCCATGAGGATACTGGGGGCTTGGCAAATATAGGATACCATCCCTCGTGAATGAGGGATACATCACATTGTTGGACATAAACAAGACATTGGAAGTTTGAAGTCAACTTAAAAGTATTTTACTTTTCACTTGCTGCTTGATATTTGAAGGGAAACTTTGAATCATGTTGCATGATTTTGAGGTGCATTGTCCACACCAGTAAAGCTTATTCTGGATGAGGTCTTCACCTAAAAAAGAGTAAATGCTGTGCTGCTGTAACTAATTGGACATATTGGGCTGAATTTTCAGCAAGAAAGGTGGAAGGGGCTTGAATATTACAAGAATGGCCAGCCAGTCAGACCACCTCCTGATTACATTGGTGACGTCAGTCACTTTGACAACCTCATTCTCAGGGTCCAGGACCATACATGCAATATGCAGGCAAATTTGCTCTTCTGGAGCCTTTGTATTGGTGGTAATGGTGGCCGAATTGGTTTTCAGACTGCGGTTCAGTCATAGGGCAGCAGAGGACCTCCTCTCCCTGGAGTGGTGTCTGGCTGCTTTCTTTTATTCCGGTATGAAAGCTTTAAAAAGTGGCTGAGAGGGCTTTTTTTGTTGTTTAAACAGCTTTCCCGTTACTTATTTCATATTGTGGCTTCTCTTAAGGTGAAAAAGCATCGGATTGGCAAAATAATGCAAGGGTGTTATCAAGCAGCACTTGTAAAGCAGGAACTTGCTCATTGATACTCAGTTTGCATTTCACCAGAGCCACTCAGTTCCGAAACTCATTACAGCCTTGTTCCAAAAATGGGTGAAAGAACTGAACTTGAGGGGAGATGAAAGTGACTGCGCTTGACCTCAAAGCAGCAACTGACAGAATGTGGCATCAAGGAACCCTAACAAAACTGAGGTCAATGGGAATCAAGGGGATAGCTCTGCACGAGCTGTGGTTTTACCTGGCACAAAGGAAGATGGTAATGGTTGTTGGAAATCCAATCATCTCAGTTCCAAGGCATTACTACAGGCTCTTCTCAGGGTAATATTGTAGGCCCAACCATCTTCAGCTGCTTCAACAATGATCTTCCTTCAATCATAAAGTCTAAATTGGGGATATTTGCTGATGATTGTACAATGTTCAGCATCATTTGTGACCCCCTCAGATGCTGAAAGAGTCTGTGTCAATGTCAGGACAAGATTTAGAATTTGGGCAGCTAAATAACAAGAAATATTCATGCCACACTAGTGGGAAGCAATTACCATCTCCAAAAGGAGAGAATATAACTATCTTCCCATGAGGTTCAATGACATTATCTTCATTGAAGTTCTCATGATAATGCTTTAGAGGTTAACATTGAACAGAAACTGTACTGGATCAACTACATAAAAACTGTGGCTACAGCTGCAGATCAGATGCTGGAAATTCTGAGACAACTAACTTACGATCACATTCCCTCAGCTTACCCACCATTTATTCCAGGTGTCTAATAGAATACTTGCATGGATGAGTGTTGCTCTAACAATACTGAAGGATTTCTACTGATGCAAAGCAACCACTTAATCTGCATTACATTCACCTGCTTAAGCATTCACTCCCTCTGTCACGGATGTACAGTAGTAGTAATGTATATTTCATGCAAGATGCATTGCAGCAACTCACCAATTTATCTTTTGACAGCACTTTCGAAACCTGTGACTTCTATCATCTAGAAGGACAAATACAGAAGATGCATGGAAACACAACCACCTACAAGTTACCTTCAAGTCTCTCACTATCCACACTTTGAACTGTTTTGTCAGCCCTTCCCTTCTCTCACGCTTGCTCTCTCTCTCTCTCTCTCTCTCTCTCGCTCTTCCCCGAATTGTCATCTGCAAGTAATACAATTGGCTACAGCAACCTATTCTTAGCTTGTGGATTATTACTCTGCCTTTGTCAAACTGCTTGTTCTACATCACTGGATTTGTCAACTGCTAACACTCAGCTTGTTCCCTGATGTTTCATGTCTTTCATAGTTGGTCTGCTTAGAATTTTTGCTTCCCAAACCTTATTTTGGATTCTTTACATAGTGGGAAGGGTTGTTTCCTTTTTTATTGTTTTCTGTTGTCCTTTTGGTTTCTATTTTCTAGGATCTGTCCCAAGAATACTAACTATAGAACTACAGATTCCATCACAGTGTGGTACATGATGTGCCCATGATTTTTTTGAACAAAGCTGATCCTTACTGTTATCTTTATAGAAGACTTTAGTGGTCTCGCTTTATTAAATAGTTTTCCATTGTAACTTTTTTTGGTTCCACTTTCAATGAAAGGGCATCTCAAAGAGATAAATGGCTTTGAAGGTTTGACAGGTGAATGACAATTCTTTGCAAACATTAATTTTTTTTGGAAACTCAAATGTCAGATTTTCATTCTTGGGCTAGGTGTGCAAGGCAGGACAGATCCTGACTCTACAAACTTGACTTTTAAAAATGGCCTCCTGCTCTTTCTATTTTTACTCCAGGGTTGATTGGGAATAAAATTGGATAATGCAGGAAGAGGGGAGGATGGTGCCACTTCTCAGTTGGACTGGACTGAACAGCCGCCTGTGAAATTTGCTGCTGTGCTCAAAGTTTAAAAGATAAAAACACAAAGCATCATACCTGCTCACTCCTTTTCAATCTGTATGCACCATCCATGCCAACTAATGCCCTATACTTATCCCATGCTTCAACACCATCCATGCCAACCTCTACCATGTACATAGCTACATGGCACCTTCAACCCTGTGCCCATCTATCCATCTTTCATGGCCCTCTATTCCCTAAATGCCACTTGATGCACATCTACCCATCTCTCATGGCCTGTCAAAGTCCCTGTGCCCCTTATCATTTCAATGAACCTTCATAGCCCCTATCCCAAATCATTCCCTGTTCAGAACCATTTGCCCATCTTTCTCTATGACGACTCACCTTACGTACAACTTAGGTACAATGTACATGGCTATACAACGGCAGGCATGCTGAGAGAAAATAAAGTTGTGTCTCTTGGTGATTTCACAAGTGAAGTAAAACACACTCATTGATTTAAAAATAATCAATTAACTGAAATTCCATCAACTAAACCCTTATGAAAACAAGCATTTCACTGAAATGCTTAATCCTTGTGCAAGTAAATAGTTAAGTATTTAATGCGTTAAATTCTTAATCACTTCTTAAAGCAGTTGGGGCTATTCGCAAAATCTTCACTTGATAGCCAAAACAACTCAGATAACGGTATTCTGTGAGCAGGAACACTAAAATACTTCACACTATTTTGTTTCCTTCACTGCGCACACTTTTTTGAACATTTTCTTGACAACTTTGGCCATCTTAAACATTATCTCAATCACCAGCCAAGTTATGGAAGGGTTTGTTGACAGCGTTATCAAACCTTTGCTCAGCAATGACCTGCTTACTGATGCTCAGTTTGAGTTCCAGCAGGGGCACCCAGCTCCTGACTCCTTCAAGACTCCCTTTCCATTATTATGATCATAGCTGATCATCCAGCTCAATATCCTGTTCCTGCTTTTTCCCCACATCAATTTATCTCTAAGCTAAGTGGTACATCTAACTACTTCTTGAAAGTATACAACATTTGGCCTCAACTGCTTTCTGTGGTAGCAAATTCCGCAAGCTAACCACTCTCTGGGTAAGGAAATTTCTCCTCATCTCAGCCCTAAATGGTTTATCTGTATTCTTAGACAGTGACCCCTGGTCCTTGTCTCCCCCATTATTGGGAACACACTTCCTCCATCTATGATGTCAAGTCCTATTAGAATTTTATAGGTTTCTATGAGACTACTCTCTCATTCTTCTAACTGTTGAATATAAGCCTAACCAATTCAACCTCTCCTTATATGTCTGTAGTGCCATCCCTGGAATCAGTCTGTCAAACCTTTGCCACATTTTCTGTATAACATGAACATCCTTCCCGAGAGAAGGAGACAAAAATTGTATACAGTATCCCAGATGTTGTTTCACCAAAGCCCTGTATAACTGAAACAACACATTACTGCTCCTGTATTAGAGTCCCCTTCATTGTGAAGGCTAACAAACCACTTGCCTTCTTTTTTGCCTATTTCCCTCAGATGCTTATCTTCAGTGTCTGGTGTACAAGGACACCCAAGTCTCATTGCACATTCCCCTCTCAATTTATAGCCAGATGATCATCCACCTCCCTGTTTTTACTATCAACCTGGATAATCTCACATTTATCTACTTTATGCTTCATCTGCCATGCATTTTCACACTCACTCAGCTTGTTCAAATTATGCTGAAGCATCTTTGCAACCACCTCAGAGCTTACTCTCCTACCCTGCTTTGTGTCATCTGCAAATTTTGAGTCCCAAGATACCACTGCAGGAGATCCTCAGGGCAGTGTCCTAGGAACTAAACATTCTGTCCCTTCAGCAATGACCTTCCCTTCATCATAATGTCAGAAGTGGGTTTTTTCACTGTGCAATGTTCAACACAATTTATGACTCTTCAGATTCTGAAGTATCCTGTGTCTGTATGGCAGCAAGACCTGGATAACGTTCAGGCTTGGGCTGATGAATGGTAAATAACATTTTGTGTCACACAAGTGCCATGCAATGACCATCTCTAACAAGAGACGATCTAACCACTTCAGTTGAATAACCCGCTATCAAATGCCTGGAGGTTACCATTGACCAGAAGCTGAAGTAGACCAGCTATAGAAATAGTATGGTTGCAAAAACAGGTCAGAGGTTAGTAATTTTGTGGTGAATAACTCCCCGTCTGACTCCCTAAATTGTATCCACCATCTATAAGACAAGACAGGAGTGTGATAGAATATTCGCCATGTCAAGAAGGTTGACATAATCCAGGACAAAGTAGATCACTTGATTGGCATTCCATCCACCATTCACTCTTCATCACTGATGCAGAGTAGGAGCAGGGTGGTCAATCTACAAGTTACACTGCAGGAACTCACTAATGGTTCCTCTAACAACCCCTTTCAAACTGCAACCTTTATTACTCAATAGGACAAGAGCAGCAGATAAATGGGAACATGACCATCTGCAAGTTCCCCTCCAAGCCACTCACTATCTTAACCTTGAAATAAATCACTGTTCGATCAGTGTTGCTGCGTCAAAAGTCTGGAACTCTCACCTTAACGGCATTAAACCAACTACAGTTGTTCAAGAAGGCACCTCATCACTACTTTCTTGAGCAATGTGGGATTGCAATAAATGTTTGCCTAGTTAATGATACATACATCTCTTGAAAGAAAGCCATTTTAAATTGTGAGTTGTTCTTGAATCTGCACATGCATGAACAATGGACCATCTGCAAGAAATAACATGGTTGGTGCCTTGATCCGGAATTCCCAAATTTTTCCAGTACTTTTGCAATAGCAGAGATGCACTCCATTGTGGTGAAAATTGAGTCAAAACATATTGACATAAAACACATTGCAATTTTACAACTTGTACAAGTTTGAGCTTTAGTTTTCAGGAAGTAATATTATTTTTATAGAGAGCAAATACTTTCCATTTTTGTTTTCTTTTTTCCAAAGGTGTAGATCCCTACTGAGATTGTGACATTGGTGCCTTTAGCCAATGCTGAGATATTGTTACATTGGTGCCTTTAGCTCCCAGGTCTTTGACCCAGAGTCAAACTTTTGCAGAGGAAAAACTGCTCAACTGTCAAATGAGATACCTCATCTTCCAACTTTCAAAGTGTAGCTCCACTAAGATAAAAAAAATCTTCAGTTATTTGAAAACTGTTTTTCCCTCTGGGCTATTATGTGTGAGCCAAAAAGGAATATTGGTGAGCTCTTTTCCTCAAAGATGTCAAATAGAACCCCTACAGTATGGAAATAGGCCCTTCAGCCCAACAGGTCCACACTGACCCTCCGAAGAGTAACCCACCCAGATCCATTCCCCTACCCCTCTACATTTACCTCAGACTAATGCACCTACCTACACATCCTTGGTCACTATGGACAATTTAGCATGGACAATTCACTTAACCTGCACATCTTTGGATTATGAGAGGAAACCGGAACACCTGGAGGAAACCCACACGGACACTGGGAGAATGTCAAAACTCCACACAGACATTAACTCCAGGCTGGATTTGGACCCAGGTTTGATTCTAGCCTGGGGTTAATGTCTGTGTATGCAGTATTTCACAATTGGCTTTAATCTAGTCTCTCTGCTAAATGTATGCAACATAACAATTGAAAAGTAGACATTATAACTACTTTGTCTCCTCCTTCACCAAGCACTTAAGTCGCACCTCACTGGGGTAGAATACTGGAAATCAAGCCCAGTTATTTCCAGACTCATCATGGAAATTAAAGAGTTTTAAAAAATATGCAGAATTCCCCAATTTATCAATCTCTTGGACTTAGGTTGACAGAAGGCAAGGATCAAGTTTCAGTATTTAACAATAAATACTATTTATTACAAATAAATAGACTCCAGCCATAAGTTAACAATTATTAACCATTGGCACATAACTCTGGTTAAATCTTTAACCCCTTTATGTAATCCACCTCTAAACACACATGCACAGAAAGGAAGAAAAGATGTGCATGATGGGAGTGAAAAACTAGTAAGGTAGTTCACAGGTTCACTGAGATAGTTCTTTTGGCTTGTCAGGATTTTTCGCTCTTTGATTCTCCCATTCTAGATATGTTCATTTACACATGGTACATGGTGGCTTTTCATATTTGTAAAGTCAATGGCTTCTGAGTTATGAGCAAAGCTAACAGTAATTATTGAGGGATAAATAAATTGGCTTTCTTCAGGCTTAAGGTGGTCTTTACTGCTGAGCAAAAACAGCTCCTTCCCTTTCTGAGGACCAGTGGTTTCTGCTCAAACATTTCCATCCCAAATCTGTTCAGCTGCCTGCTGAATGGTTGTTGGCAGACAGAAGGCCTTTGTCATCTGATCTGATTTGATAACTGCTCGTTAGTCCATAGACCACCAGCTACTTGTTGCTCGCCAAATCTTGATTCCCAAATGCCCCGCTTCAGCTCATCTGTAACTAGACTTCCGCTATTGTTTGAACTAGCAGTTGGGTAAACAGTATTTACGAATCTCAGGTTAGTTACTTTTAAAAAGTGTAGTGATCCTCCAACAATCCTTGGTTTTTATAACCGTTCTTTTTCCACAATCAAGCACACAGAAAAGTAAAAGATACAGTATTTACATCTTAGAAAAGCTATATAGCGCCAGGTGAGATCAGTTATATTAGTACAAATAAGGCTTGATAGTGGAATTTAATGTTTTTAACTAAGATGGGTTTGGTGGCCAGAGAGTATTTAATTGATGGGATTATGATGTCTGAGGATGCTGCCATGTTTCCACCTTTGCAAAGTTAAGTATAGGCCAATTAAGTACAGATTTGTGGCTGGCTTTCTCTCCTGCTGCCAACTAAGGCCCTTAAATGTGTAACTAACCGTTATTAAAGAATTCAGCTTTGCACTTTTAGTAAGAGGGAAGGAGGTTCCTTGTTAAAAGACTGTCAGAGCTACTGAGAGAAACCTTACCTGCCCATTTTTGCTGACATTCCCCAAAACCACCTCCTGTGACCCCTATCCTGCTATTACTCATCTATAGCCAGAGTCCTTCAGCAATCCAAGGCCCAGCAAGTTTGCCTTCCCAGTGGTGCTACTGAGTGGCCCCTACTGGTTAACAGATCTTGGGGGCAGGATTTTGCAATTGGAGTCCTTGATCCTGGGGTAGGCCTGTTGTTGCCTAAATAAGTATCTGATTAATTGCCATTTATTCCAATGGGCCTTCATTGAAGGAGATGACATCTCCCTCTTGGCTGGCTCTCCAACTAGCAGGTGAGATTCCCCCATCACCCTCTTTAATGTTGTTGTGAATCGGTGATTTTCAGGTTTGTATGAATTACTAGTACAATCCATTAGTAGGAAACTGGAAGGGATTGACTGGTAACATTGACTGTGGTCATGATTTGGGATGAAGTCTGTGTCTTCAACTGCAAAGAGATGGAGGTTAAATTAAAGGTATTCCTCTGAGAAGAACCTTAAGGATGAAAACCCAGAGGAGCAAACATAAGCATTAAAGTTTAAAAGACAATGATCCATTTAAATCAGAACATTTTTCTCAGACATTAGTCATAAATTTATACTACTGTATGGGAACAGTGTACTCCCATCTGATTACAAGTGGTACATCAAGAGAGTTCAGGGACTTAAAAGCATCAAAATCCCACTAAAATAATTTCACAGAGTCCTGCCTGGCATAACCAAATTCATTACAAGAGTATCAGGATAAATTTTAGCAGGAATTCAGTGACAGGACATTGCAGTTGTCAGAATCAATATGCAGCAATCAATGGGTGGAGGGCTCTGTAAACAATTAGACGCTTCTGGCCAGGAGTGTTTGAGCATCATTAAGAGGTGACCATTTTGCAGAAAGGCAATTTTTATAAAGTTATCTTGATCTCTTCTGAACAGTGGTTCTGCCATTGTTCTCAACAGAGTAGGACTAACCCTCGAGCATTTTGATGTTTGGCAGGTCTCCACTCACTTGAAAAATAGTATTTTGCAAAGTGTGGAAATCAAGTTAAATGTTTATGTTGCAATGGCCCTCAAAACGTTAATAGAGATGCAAACCTCAAATTAACTACTGGTGAATAGTAAGGCATCTAACTTGATTACAATATCAACAATGAAAGAAAATTCCAATTAGACCATAAGACCTAGGAGCAGAAATTAAACCATTCAGCTCAGCTCTGCCATTCAATCAGGGCTGATAAATTTCTCAACCTGATTCTCCCACTTCCTCATCGTAATCCTTGTTCCCCTTGACCAACAAAAACCTATCTATCTCAGTCTTAAATATACTGAATGATCTGGCCTCCACAGTCTTCTGTGGCAGTGAATTCCATAGATTCATCACTTGCTGACTGAAGAAGTTTCTCCTTATCTCTGTTGTAAAAGGTCTTCTCTTTACTGTAAGGCTGTGCTCTTGGGTCCTACACTCTCCTACCAATGGAAACAGTTTCCCAACACCCACCCTGTCCGGCCATTCAGTATTTTGTAACTTTCAATTAGCAACCCCCCCACCACACACACACAAAACACCCTTCTAAACTCCATCGAGTGTAGACCCAGAGTCTTCAAACGTTTCTCATATATTAAGCTTTTCGTTCCTGGGACCATTTTCATGATCCTCCTCTGAACATACTCCAGGGCAAGTACATCTTTCCTGAGATATGGGCCCAAAACTGCACACAACACTACAAATGTGGTCTGACCAGAGCCTTGTAGACCCCTAGAAGTACATCCCTGCTTTTATAATCAAGCCGACTTAAAATAAATCCCAACACTGCATGTGCCTTCCTAACTACTGACTCATCTGCAAGTTTACCTTGAGAGAATCCTGGACTAGAACTCCCAAGTCTCTTTGCACTTCAGACTTCTGAATTTTATCCCCATTTATAAAATATTCTTCTTACTAAAGTGCATGATCTCACACTTTCCCATGTTGTATTCCATCTGCCACTTTGCCCACTCTCCTAATAAGTCCAAATCCTTCTGTAGCCTCCCAGCCTTCTCAATGCTACCTGTCCCTCTACCTATCTTTGTACTGTCTGTAAACTTAGCCAGAATGCCCTCAGTTCCTTCATCTAGATCATTAATATATAAAATGAAAAGTTGTGGTCCCAACACTGACCCTTGCAGAACACCATTTGTCACCAGCTGCCATCCTGAGAAAGACCCTTTTATCCCCACTCTGTGCTTTCTGCCTGACAGCCAATCTTCCATCCATGCTAGCATCTTGCCTCTAACGCCATGGGCTCTTATCTTGCTCAGCAGCCTCCTGTGTGGCACTTTGTCAAACGCCATTTTGAACTCCAGGTAGATAACATCCATTGGCTCTCCTTGTCAGGCATTACCTCTCCTCGATGAAACCATGCTAACTTTACGCTATTTTACCATGCACTTGCAAGTATTCAGAAATCTCATTCTTCACAATGGACTCCAAAATCTTACTCACGACTGCAGTTAGGCTTATTACCCTATAATTTTCCGTCTTTTGCCTTACACCCTTTTTAAAGAGGGGTGTCGCGTTAGCAATTTTCCAGTCCTCTGGGACCCTCCCTGATTCTAGTGCTTCCTGAAAGATCGCCACTAACACTTCCACTCTCTCTTCAGATATCTCATTTAGAACTGTAGGGTATAGTCCAGGGTACACTCCTTTAGGCCATCTGGTTTTTCTAGCACCTTTTCCTTGGTGATGGCCACTATACTCACCTCTGCTTTCTCACTCGCTTTAATTTTTGGGATATTATTCCTGTCTTCCATCATGAAGACGGACATGAAGTAACTATTCAGTTCCTCAGTTGTTTCCTTGTTCTGCACTCTCTCCAATGTCTACTTTTGCCTCTCTTTTGCCCTTTATATATCTAAAGAAACTCTTATAGTCTTCCTTTACATTACTGCCTAGGTTACTCTCATATTTAATCTTCTCCCTCCTCATCTCTTTGTTTTTTGCCCTCTATTAGTCTTTATAAGCTTCCCAATCCTCTGGTTTTCCAATGCGATCTGCACCACAAGCTAATTTACCTTATTGCTAATACTGCGTGCATTCAAATATAACACCTTCAGTCCTGTATTAACTGTCCCTTTTCTAATTGTCATTCATTTGTCCAGTGTGCTTGAAGTTTGATTGCTAACCCTTTCCAAACACCTAATTGTGTCTGTGCTGGAGATTTTACTAACCTCTGAGTTTTCCTCCACTGTCATTTCTTTCATATTTTTCCACACAGTTAAATCGAGCCCTACAAATGTTAACTTGCTGCTTTGTTTCCCACTAGGCAAAGTTTATCCTTCCCTTCCCTCCCCATTTTCTGTATTAAAGTCTTGTTGACCAGCCTGTTGATCCTTTTCACTAGAACACTGGTCCAGCTTGGTTCAGGTGGAGACCATCCCAGTGGTACACAAGCCTCCTCTTCTAATACTCATGCCAGTGCCCCATGAAAAAAACAAAGAGAGGACATGAACAGTCTTTAGCAAATAGAATAAAGGAGAACCCTAAAGCTTTCTGTAGGTATGTGAGGAATAAAAGGATGATTAGGGTAGGAATAGTGCCAGTCAAAGACAGAAGTGGGAAGTTGAATGAGGAACCTGTGGAGATTAGAGAGGTGCTAAACAAACATTTCTCAGGAAAAGGAGAATAATGTAGAGAAGAAGATATTCGATAATGTACAAGATATTAGACTAGAAAGGATCGAGTTAGTTATGAACAGGTGCTATCAATTCTAGAAGGAGTGAAAGTAGACAAGTCCCCTGGGACGGATGGGATTTATCCAAGGAATCTCTGGGAAGCTAGAGAGGAGATAACAGAGCCTTTGGCTTTGATATTTGAGTCATCATTGTCTACAGGTTTAGTACCTGAGAACTGGAGGATTGCAAATCTTGTGCCCTTGTTCAAGAAGGGCAGTAGAGATAATCCAGGTAATTATAGACCAGTGAGCCTTATTTCTGTTGTAGGAAAGGATTATAAGAGATAAGATTTACAATCATCTTGCAAGCAACAATTTGATTTCAGATAGTCAACATCGTTTCATCAAAGGCAGGTTGTGTCTCACAAACCTCACTGAGTTTTTTGAGAAGGTGGCCAAGCATGTAGATGAGGGTAGGGCTGTTGACATGGTATACATGGACTTCAGTAAAGCCTTTGATAAGGTTCCACATGGTAGGCTGTTGGAGAAAATGCAGAGGCATGGAATCGAGGATGATTTAGCAGTTTGGATTAGAAACTGGTTTTCTGAAAGAAGGCAGCGAGTGATGGTTGATGGAAAATACTCAGCCTGGAGTCCAGTTACTAGTGGTGTGCCACAAGGATCTGTTTTGGGACCACTGCTGTTTGTCATTTTTATAAATGACTTAGATGCAGGCACAGGTAGATGGATTAATAAATTCGCAGATGACACTAAAGTCAGTGGAGTAGTGGACAGTTTGGAAGAATATTACGGGTTGCAGGGGGACTTGGATAAACTGCAGAATTGGGCTGAGAAGTGGCAAATGGAGTTCAATGCAGCTAAATATGAGGTGATTCACTTTGGGAAGAATAACAGGAAGGCAGAGTACTGGGTCAATGGAAAGATTCTTGGTAGCGTGGAAATGCAGAGGGATCTTGGAGTCCATTTACATAGATCCCTGAAAGTTGCCACCCAGGTTGATAGTGCTGTTAAGAAGGCATACAGTGTGTTAGGTTTCATTCAGAGAGGGATTGAGTTTCGGAGCTGCAATATCATGCTGCGACTATACAAAACGCTAGTACGTATACACTTGGAATATTGTGTACTGTTCTGGTTGCCATATTTCGGGAAGGATGTGGAAGCATTGGAAAAGGTGCAGAGGAGATTTACCAGGATGTTGCCTGGTCTGGAGGGAAGGTCTTATGAAGAAAGGCTGAGAGACTTGGATCTGTTCTCACTGGAAAGAAGAAGGCTAAGAGCGGATTTGGTGGAGACATACAAGATGATCAGAGAATTAGATAGGGTAGACAGTGAAAGTTTTTTCCCTAGGGTGATGTACGAGGGGACAGAACTACAAATTGAGGGGTGATAGATTTAAGACAGATGTCAGAGGCAGGTTCTATACTTAAGAGGGTGGTAAGGATGTGGAATATCCCATCTGCCAATGTAGTCAACTCAGCCACGTTAGGGAGATTTAAACAATCCTTGGATAAGCACATGGCTGATGATGGGATAGTGTAGGGCATGAGCTGAAGATAGTAGATAGGTCTGTGCAACATCGAGGGCCGAAGGGCCTGTTCTGCGTTGTATTGTTCTATGTTCTATAAGGAACCCCGCTTACGCACACTACTCTTTTAGTCACATGTTTACTTCCCTGATTCTGGCCTATGCTAACTTGCACGTGGCTTGGCCAGTAATCCGGAGATTAAAACCCATAACAACCAGCTGGAATTGGAATACTTAATGTTGTTAAACAGCTATTTGTGTTATTGCACTTAAATGCAAGATTCACCTGAATAGAGTGTAAAAAGCTTGGCCAGGTAGGGTGAGTCTATATACATGTTACAACCTGCCTGACTAGAGTTTACTAACATTAAATGTTGGAAATTGGCAGGCTCCACATGTACATTGCATAAATGAATGATTTTCGCTACTCAATTTCTAGGTTTCACCCAGATGATCCTTTTATGCTTAAGTCCAACAAGAAAGGAATATCTGGCCTTGTAGGCTGGGTGTTGCACTCTCCTGCTGGGCTTGCAGTCAGAAGTGTTCCTAAAATCTTGTGGATGTCTTCCTACCACCTGACTACCTGTGCTAACCGTTTTGAATTTTTACAGATTTGGTGGTGGTTGAGGGGGGGATGTTGGGTGGAGATGCAGAAACCTGAGGCACTTATTGTCTTGGATCACAAAGTGAACTAAGATGTTGTGTTGGGATTTGGTTAAATGTAGTTAAGAGAAGACTCGACAACAGCAATTTGCTTAAATATGAACGTTTATTAAGTGAGTAGGAATAAAAGATGAAAAAGAAAGCAACATTTATTGAGTAAATAAAAAATAAGCCTCTTGGTGACCCCTTGGTTGATGGCTGGTTTGTAGGCTTAGGTTGCTCCTGGCACCATTCACAGTCCTGGTCTGCGATGAAGTCCAATGACTCGGGACAGAATTCTCTCTCTTATACGGTGTGACAAACAGCAAGTACAGAAAAACAAGTTTTGATTGTGCCATCTTCAACGCATATGGGAATGTTCACAGGACTCATTCAAGGTCATGCAGCTGTTGAATATCATCAACAATTTTGGCCCTTCAGCCTATCCTAGACACTTGTTAAATAAAAGACGACCACCTTTGTGGGGGTACCTGGAGCCACTAGAGGCATTGTCCTTTGTACCCTCCACCCCAATTCTAAACCTCCTTTTAGCTGTTTAAATCTAACCCACTACCCACCTCACCATGCTTGATGACACCATTGACCTACTGGGGCTTCTCAGTGGAACGAGACTGCCAGTATTCTCAGTAGTGATCACTGTACCCAACTGGTACTGCTGGGATTACAGAGATGGCTGACAGCTCTCTAAAGTGGGAATTCCTCTTGAGAAAGCAACATAGGTCTTGCCTTAAAGCAATTGACTTTGCTCTCACCTTCCAACTACTGTAGGGAAGCCATGGGTAGGTTGCCCTCCCAAACTTTTAACCGGCTATGTGGGCAAGGGGAGGATATTGGTAGGACCTGTTGCATGCTGTAAAATTCAGTCCTATGTCTTTCTTCCCAGATGAAAGATCTAAAAAGGAACTTCATTCACATTTTTCATGGTGTTACAATATGATTAAGGCATTCTGAATTTTAAAGTTTGCAAATAAAATGTGCGAATTAAATTATGTAAAGGTGCAAATCCAAAAAATGAATTGGACTGATCAGTGTATGAATATTTGTTGTGGGAAATAAAAATGATCATCTTCACCTTAATTTGGGAGATGTCAACTCCTTTGAGTATGGTGCTACCAACATGCACCTTCATTGCAATTGACCAGCAAATAGCTAGGGAATAGGAGCAGCTGTCATTGATTGATTGGTTCAATGATGAATCAATTGATTGTTTCAAATGGAACTCTCACCTACCAGTGAACTGATGTTTGCATTAGATGATAGTCAGGAAAAAAGTATTTAGTTTTATTCCTAGTAGTGGCAATGATAAAATCAGTAATAATGACATTTTTTAGGCTAATGATATTTTGTTAAACATGATTTTATTATGTTTACACAGCATTAAATTCTTTACCCTAGCAATATATTCTTGCAAAATGTATTTGTTTGTTAACAAAAGCCTTTTCCAAAGTTCCCACCCCACAAAGCTGTGCAAGTACATAGGGAAACTAGTACCCTTCAAAGAAGAAATCTGATAGTAAAAAGTCAGATATTAGTTGTTAAAAAAAGTGTAAACTTAATATTGTTAAATTTGGTTTCGATCATTGGACTTTTTAGATGTAAATCCATCTGTTCTCATTTCTTTTTGTAGTCCAACATGAAACACACATTACTTAGTAAAACTTGCAGCTAGAAAATAAATGTTGAACATGGAAAAGAATGTGGGTCAATTTTCATCATCACTACTTGAACAGAATTCTGGTGAAGTAGATGATCTGCCTATAATAGAAGATGCCCAATTTTCATTCTTTGGATAACAGTTGGTGAAGATAAAAATGTGCTGTGTTGTAAACATCCCTGTAGAATTATACAGACAAACTAAGACTGGGCTTAATCATTTAGCATGCAGTCATTATTTCAATATCTGACTACTCACTAATGATGTCAAATTTATTATATGTATACTATTCTTAATATTGTTCAGTTTTGGATGATGTTGATAGAGAACCTTGGGGGTAGAAATTCATCTTAGAGTGGCAATCAAGAATAAGTGATATCCAATACACTGACATCCACTATCTCATATTCAGAGCTTTTGAAGTCAATAGGACTGAATGTTGAACTAGGAATCTAACTGGTGGCTTGTGGTACTGTCACTATCTCTGAGCAAGGAGGCCTACATTCATGTTCCACCTGTGCCAGAGATGTGTCATAATTATCTATGAATAGGTTGATTAAACATTTGTAACAGGTGGCTGCTTTGATATTTTATACTCCTACCCAAGCTGAATCTCTGTCCTGTGATGCTCAGACTATATTAAGGCAAACAAAATCCACATATGTCAGCCCAGGTTTCCATTTTTAAAGCACAGCTAATGCAAGCTGAGTTCAAAGGCAGTTTTTGTCTAAATTTTTTTTACATTACTGAGGATCCCAATCCAGACAATCACATGACCTCAAATAATTACATTTTGCACAGACAGTAGACTTCCTTTTGGATAAGGTTTTCCCTTGGTTTTTGGATTATTACCAATATCATCAAGTGAGAATCAGCAATCTGCTTTTACTCACCATATCATCAAATGTGTATCTCAAAGGAAAGATTGTGAAGTTGAAATGCTCTGGTATTATGTTAGCAATGGAATAATCACTGTAATCTTGTAATGTCATAAATAGAGATTTAAATTTAAAAACTGGAAGTATAACTCTGGGTTGCAACATTTGCCATCGATCAAAGCATTTGCCAAAAAAAAACAAAAGTGGTTTTTGAGTCGGCAGTTAGAGAACATTTTCACAAGCACATCACTACAATTTGGTTCTTAGTAGTCCTGCCAAATTACCAAGTGAAGCATAACAATGAACCACAAGTACAGCTAAGACATATGTTTGAGACATATTTTACTGCAGATATTGTTTCCCCCAAATACCATAGGACCAACAGAGCACTAACACAGATACGAAAGTCATGTTCCTTTGATACAGGTAGTAACAAAGATGATCACCACAGAGTATTTCAACAGATTGGTGCATTAAAAAATAACAATAAATACAACTTCTAGCCTTTAATTTGCATAAATGCATGTAAATGTACATATATCCCTGTGTTCAAACTTAATACTTGCTGTATACATTAAGGTAGAAAACAATATCTAGTTTTAGTCGACAGCAGAAGCAGTGGGAATAAGAAACAAATCTCTCTTCACTATTTTCAACTACCACATTTGATTGGCTCTTTCAGCTTTATTTCACATGACCTATAAAGGCTTTCAACTATTCACATATACTACCGCTGCCTATTTCCTCCACAGCTTCACATTTACTTTTGTGTAGGAATAAAAAACAATGATGTGGGCTATTCACTGAAGACCTTCGGTATGCAAAGCATCTCCTGCACAGCTATGTGATAGCAGTTTATCAGAGAGTGCTAATTCCACCAGTAATCATTCAGGAAATGTTTTAACGTTATAAAAATGCCCAGATTTTAACTCATTTACAGATGTTTAGACTTTCATGTATTAAGGCAAATGTGCTGCTTGTATGAAAAGAAGCTCACATTTGGTTGCATTATTTAATCCTTAGTAAAACTATGGCACTGATTCAATTCACCATATCTGGCTAATCCAGAAAATATATATTCAACAATGACCTTGAAACATAAACAGTTAATCTAATTTGTTGATGAACACTTGCAGTTATAATTGGCAATCTGGACTCACACGAGAATAATGGCATGAGATTTTCATATTAGCCTGCAGAGGGCAACAATACTTTAGTTTCATCTTTGAGGCACCAAAATTCAGCATTATTTTTCAGCATGTTCCAACCAACTAGAGGAAGATTGCTGGTTGTGGTGTACAGTTTCAAATCTTTGAAGTATTTCATCTGCCTGCATTTTGGTTGGGTCTTCTGTTGTCCCAAGACTCTGGGCTGGGCCACCACTTGAAGAATGGTCAGCCATGCTCCGCATTGCACAATAAAAAGTGATCACCACTAGAATCTTTGAAATTAAGGTGTGAAAAGTTCGAAGTCAGAAGAATTTTAAGGCATCCAGTTGCCAGTTTATTTTGACCTAAAATGATAAATTGAAAGATAAATGAATCAAATATTGCTTAAATGTTCAAGTATCTGTTAAACTTCAAATAACAATTGCATTTTCAACACATTTGATACCTGTAGAACTTGAAGAATTCTATGATTTTAGAGGGCAGTTCCATACCAGCAATACCGACATGCAAACTGAAGAATGATTGAAATCATCACCTTTTTTAAGTATCCAACTAATCCAAGCTGTTGGAATCAAAAATCATGGTGCACTATCAGTGAAATTTAGATTTTGGATGAACATTTAGCCACTCTTTACTACTATGTCCAGGAATCTGCATTGCAACACCTAATGTGATTTGTTACAACTAAGTAAGGAGCTCCCTGCTTTTTAGCCACCACCAACTTGTTTTGTCCACAACAAAGATTTTAAATGCTTTTTGTAAAGCACGCAGCCATATCATACTTCAATTAAAAATAGCACCAGTCAAAATGAAGGAGCCAATTACAAGATTTCCTTAAGTGGAAGAAATAAGAATTTTATTACTTATTAACCTTAAGAAAAATAATAAAATGCATCATTAAACACAAGCAAAACCAACGGGAGAGTGTGTAATAGAATAGGAATTTCATTAGAGTTCTTAGGTTTTAGATTTTAACCTGAGACTATAGCTTTTAATTGATGACTTAAATCCTCAGTAGTAGTAAAATTTAATATCACTTTTGAGTTCTTAGTGAATGAATGTTTTTCCAATTTGCTTTATCACCAGGTGATTTTTTTTTGAGACAAAGGAAACACAGAAAAGAAAGGGAGAGAAAGAGTCTTCCCCTGCTGCTGTTACTAAGCCATTTCCCTTCCTCTTTGCCGAAACCTTTTTCTGAAATACAGTTCACTTCTATATTCCCATATTTGGCTGCATTGCTTTTTGAAAACTGGAAAATTTGGAGGTGACTTTCATCCAAATATTCAAAAATTTCAGAAAGGTGTAAATCAACCAGAAGGTACAGATCTCAATTTCAATGCTTTTAAAAATATAATTAATATCTTCATGTCCTTGGTTCAATTTGGTAACCACTGTGGTTACCTTCAGTCAGTACTTTTCTTTTTAAAAAATCATCATCCATGAAAGGTCCCAGTATAAAGACTGTATATTTATATTTTTTCTGTGCTTTTGATTGTGGATTGAAACGGGAAGAAACTGTTTTAGAGATCAAGGATTACTGCACATTTTTACAAGCAATATATCTGACATTCATTTTAAGTATTGTTTACACTGCTATTGTTCAAGCAATTGGGAGGTAAAGTTACAGATGAGCTGGAATGAAACACTGTATGTGAATGGAGATTTGGCTGGTAACAGGTAGCTGATTGATAGAGGTCACCACTCCCCAATCCAATGACAAAGGCTTTTTGCCCCCCAAAACTATGATTGGCTTCTAGGTAACTGAACAGCTTGTTAATACGAATGTTTGCTCAAGGATTATTGGACCTTCAGAGAGAAAGGAGCTGTACTTTCTCTGAAGTTAAAAAAGCACATCTCCAGTCTGAAGAAAGACATGTTATTTCCTTCATCAGTTGCTGTAAACTGTGTGATACTTAACCATTAAGTCTGAATAAGTCACCATGTGCTGCCTGCAAACAAGTGAAAACACCTGAAGGAGGATTACTGTGGAGCAACAGGACCTGACAAACCAAAAGGATCATGTCAGTGAACCCTCTGGACAGGAAGCATTGAACCACCTTTTCTCCATTCATGACACCCTTTTTTTTGTCTGTCTATATGTGTATTTTCTTAACATCCTGTTCAGATATGTTCTTTTTTCTCACCTCTCAAGCAGGTGCGACTTGAACCTAGGTCTCCTGGCTCACAGATAGTGACACTGTACCAGTAGTAGGGTTATATGTCGATGGTAGCTAGAGTCTAATGATTTGTGATTAATAACAACTCCTGTTAAGTATAGAAATTTAGCCCATATTTTCTGTCAACTTGGGTCTGAAGGGCAGGTAAATTTGGGAATTTTGCATACTTGTCCCCAAAATTAAAGATTTTATACAAGTCTGAGAATAGTGGGACTTGATTTCCAGTGTGAGGTAGAACACTGGGTATTACAATCATATAATAGAAATTGAAAAATGATATTTTAAACAGTATCTAAGCAGATTCAAAATTCAAACTATCAGATCCAGGATTCATGGAGAACTGGTTTGATAAATAACAACAAGCCAAAGTGTCTGTTTAGCTAACTTAACGGTTGGAAAATTGTAGTAATTATAATTTTATAACCTACTGATCCTCCCATTCAGATTATTTATATTCAAACCCTTGAAAACAAATTACTACAAGTCTCGCATCCCACAACAAAGTACATTTGAAAGGAACTATGGTTATTACTACTCTAGTATCTGGAAACTAGAGTACAACATTAAATAATAATAAATAACCAGGGAAAAAAACATCACCACTAATAGAATGGTAGAGAATTGGCCATGTGACCAGCTGAGAACTGCACTGATATTCTTACATAAACATTTGGAGAAAAGAAATTTGAATGCTGCTACGCTAGCCAGTATTAAGATGTATTGACTGTGAGAAGCTATAATATTTTTGACTAATTTAGCTTTAAGTTAAATTTATAGTTGAAATGTGGAAAAGCAATTAAACTCAGTGGGAGTGCCAGTAGTTTAAATGGAATACAAAAGAGGATGCAGAAACTGACCAATCATAGCAGCATGCATTACGAAGACCATAAAGCTTTTGAATTAAAATAACTTGTTAAAAGTTGCAGGCTTTTCTTCCACAAATGAGTAGAGTTATTGATTTGTTACAAATTGAAACCAATGAAGAAACATGCTTCAAAGCTGTTATTTTTGGAGAACTGGTTTGATAAATAACAAGAAGCCAAAATATCTGTTTAGATTACCTACAGTGTGGAAAAAGGCCCTTCAGCCCAACAAGTCCACACCAACCCTGCGAATGGTAATCCACCCAGACCCATTCCCCTACCCTAGATTTACTCCTGACTAATACACTTAACACTATAGACCACTTAGCATGGCCAATTCACCTAACCTGCACATCTTTGGATTGTGAGAGGAAACCAGAGCACCCAGAAGAAACCCATGCAGACACGGGGAGTATGTGCAAACTCCACGCAGACAGTTGCCCAAGGCTGGAATTGAACCCAGGTCCCTGGCACTGTGAGGTAACAGTGCTAACCACTGAGCCACTGTGCAGTCCTTAGCTAACTTAATTGTCGGAAAACTGCAAGAACGTTGCCCAAACTGATGTTGATTGATGACATTAGAGATAGTCTTCTTTGAAATGCAGAGAAACTAATACTAAAGAATCCACAAGTGGGATTGTCCTATTTTCAGTTATCTTTGGCGAGTGAAATTCATGGCATAAGGTCTTCCACAGCTCACATGGAATTTCTCATGTAATCTTCAACTCTTTCCCTTATTAGTGATGCTAATGAACTCTTGGATACCATTCTCAGGGAATCCTGCAGCCAGAGAGATGGTAGTGTTTGTCACTACTGGGACCTTCCTGCATTTACACTGCTGGCACCATAGTCTGGATTAGAGTGGTGCTGGAAAAGCACAGCAGGTCAGGCAGCATCCAAGGAGCAGGAAAATCGAAGTTTCGTGCAAAAGCCCTTCATCAGGAATAGAGGCAGGGAGCCTGCAGGGTGGACAGATAAATGAGAGGGGGGTGAGGGTGGGGAGAAAGTAGCATAGAGTAAAATAGGTGAATGGGGGTGGGGATGAAGGTGATAGGTCAGAGAGGAGAGTGGAGTGGATTGGTGAAAAGGAAGATAGGCAGGTAGGACAGGTCATGGGGATGGTGCTGAGCTGGAACATTGGAACTGGGGTAAGGTGGGGGGAGGGAAAATGAGGAAACTGGTGAAGTCCACATTGATGCCCTGGGGTTGAAATGTTCAGTCATCAATGTAGCGGAAGAACAGGTGGGGAGTGGTACTGGTGTAACTATGGAAGACGGACTATTCTATGTAGCCAACAAAGAGATAGGCATAGCTGGGGTCCATACGGGTGCCCATGGCTACCCCTTTGGTCTGGATGAAGTGGGAGGATTCAAAGGAGAAATTGTTAAGGGTGAGGACCAGTCCAATCAAATGAATGAGAGTGTCAGTGGAAGGGTACTGTTGGGGACGTCGGGAGAGGAAGAAAACAGAGAGCTTGGAGGCCCTGGTCATGCTGGATGGGGGTGTAGAGGCCTCAACCTGTCCACCCCCCCTCCCCCACTCCAACCTCTCACCGTCACAACGCGCAGCCCTCCACTCCCTCTGCTCCAATCCCAACCTCACCATCAAGCCAGCGGCTAAAGGGGGTGCAGTGGTAGTTTGGCGCACTGACCTCTACACCGCTGAAGCCAGACACCAACTCGAAGACACCTCCTCCTACCGCCCCCTCGACCATGACCTCATCCCCCATCACCAAGCCATTATCTCCCAGACCATACAGAACCTCATCACCTCAGGAGATCTCCCACCCACAGCTTCCAACCTCATAGTCTGGGAACCCTACATCGCCCGATTCTACCTCCTTCCCAAGATCGACAAGCCTGACCACCCTGGCCGACACACTGTCTCAGCATGCTCCTGCCCCACCGAACTCATCTCTACCTACCTCGACACTGTCTTATCCCCCCTCGTCCAGCAACTCCCCACATACGTTTGAGACACCACCCACGCCCTCCACATCCTCCAAGACTTCTGTATCCCCAGCCTCCAATGCCTCATCTTCACCATGGATATTCAATCCCTCTACACCTCCATCTATCATGACCAGGGCCTCCAAGCCCTCTGTTTTGGAAAATTAGAAGTTTTTGTTCTTAGAAAGAATGGTAAACTAACCTTCAGATGAAGGCAGACAAGGAGACTATGATTATCCTGATATCACAAACAACCACGCATTGTCATTGGCCAAAAAGATTCAGAGAGGTTATTGATGCAGCATAGATTGCCAGCCCCCAAAATAAGACATACTAAGAGGACGAGGTGGGAAGTGAGTGAAAAAGCAGGTCCAGGAGAATTACCTTCTTGGGAGAAGACCAGAGGTTCAAGGGGAGAACCAACACTTTTACCATCAGAGAGTGTGAAACAATCCCATCACTCCAAACCAATGGGACCCATTGCCACTTTCTCCATTCTACAGAATTGCTTCAGATTTAGTAATGTATTCTCATCTGTCACAGGTTGTATATATTTCCCTTTATTTGCCTAATTAACTAATGTATGATATGCAAATTCAATAACTACCTGAAAATTGCTCACAAGTAGTTGACTACTTATAATAGGTAATGGTGCTAAAAAAGCCCCCAAATCTCACAGCAATAGGATTCATGTATGTCCTTGTGAACAAAACAACATGTGAGAACATGCAAGTCATAAGTGTCTCTCAGCTCCAAAGCAAAGTATTGAAGGGCTGAAGTGGTGTGTGAGTTGATCCAACAGCAGGTCTAAGGATGTGGTGAGGCTGATGGTTTGCTGTTGCTGACTTGTGTGGACAAAGTGTCAAGGAGAATGGCAACCGAGGAGCAAACAGTGACACTAATGTGAAAAAGTAATTGGATAATGGCTGGAACAAATATTAGGAGAGTTGTAGCTGCCAGGTGTTTGCTCTGGTTTATGTCTGAAATCTGAATCATCTCGTTTATCAAGGAAAGGGAGCAGAATTGGAAGGGGTGTACAAACAAAGACTTAGGGCTTTAATGAGAAGCATTTGTATGAAAAGAAGAAGGTTGCAGCTCAATGGCAGTATTCTGGTTACCATCTAAGGCTTGCCAGGAAGATCAAAATCTCAACATTGAGAATCTGATTTTCTCACTTACATATTTTCCCAGCCTCCCCATCATTACTTATATCACAGAGAGGGGAAAATTCCATCCGTATATATATATATATTTTTAAATGCTTTATTAGCAAAGCTCTGTCTTTAATTCACAAAAAAATGCTTGTTACAACTCAGTTATTTGAAGGACTTTGTTTGTTTAATTATCTTGAGATTCTAAAATGTGTGTCACCAGGGGAGGAAGTTCTGTACAACCCATTCTTTCTGGGTCTGATGATTTTGGCCCAGATATCAATGGCATGCAACAACTTGGACACAGTTCCACTTAATGTGCTCCTCCTTTATTACACTGCTAAGCAACAGTACATACAATGAAATAGCACAGAATGATGGTTGCTGGAAATTTGAAGCAAAAACAGAAATTGTTGGAGAAATCCAGCAGGTCTGGCAGCATCAGTGGACAGAAAACAGTTAATGGTTTTGGAAGAAGACCCTTTCTGAAGAAGCATCACTGGACTCAACGTTAACTCTGCTTTCTCTCCACAGATGCTGAGAGACCTGCTGAATTTTCCCAGCAATTTATGTTTTTGTAGTACATACAATGACACTGGTTGCTGAGAAGTTCTACAAAGCAAAGTCTGTCTCATGTGGTCAATCTATCAACAGATCATTTGGTGTGATTTTGAAGCAGCTGGCCAATTGGCTCTAGCTGGCTGCAGCGATTTTTTTATACCTTCTCTTGCTATGACTTCATCAGATAAGGTAATACCTTGTTTTAGCTCATTTAATCCATTTTCAATTACATCACTGCCATGTTTGAAGCAATGTGCATCTGTATATGCTCTCTGAGCCTTTCTCAAGGCTATGCTTGAATAAACAAAGGCAGCTGTGTGGGTATGATCGCCAATTCCTTTATCTCCTTCAGTGCTGGGGGAGTTAAAGTATTAGGGCACAGTTCTCCAATGCTTTTTTATAAAATGACTTCCCAAGTCTTTCCATAATGCTGTTTGTCAAACAGGATAACAATTTCTTCTTTGTCAATCCATGAGACAAACCCAGCACAACAGAACTTCACCACAATCAGTTTACATTCATTAATAAGAAAGAAATAAAAGCATGGTTGCATGATTCAAAGTGATTAATACAATACAAATGTAAATAATGCAATGGCTTACAGAGGTTTTGCATGTGTGTACAAATCTATGTATTTGCTTTTAGCTTATGACAATCCAAGGGCATCTGTAGCATCCAAAAGTAGCAGAAAGTTACCAAAGAAAGTTTGAAACAGATGAACAAGATCAAGGCTGAATGTTTGATGTTTCACTTACAGAAAGAATTTTATGCCTTTCCACAACCACAAATGGACAATTGTAGCTTAAAGTGGATTTTGATAGAGTATGAAGCTGTCAGTGAAATATATTATTGCCAACTTTGGGGGGAAAATGTGTTTAAAATTGTTGCAAAGAAAGACTTAGTGCTGTAACCAGGCAAACTATCAGTCACTGAACAATACATTTGACAGTAGGTTGACAGTTCGCTAGGTGATTGTATGTAAAACTTCCTACAATGTAGTTGTAATCAACAAGTGCATTGCTTTCAGGTATATTGTATTATTAGCTGATATTTCTACCAAACCTAACAGAGATATTATTAATATTTAATTAGGGCTTTGAATGTTGTGTCATTATTTCTCATGACTCTCTCACTAAACAGTAGAGTAACATGTCATGAATGTGAGATTACATCTGAAAAGATTATGAAGAATTGAATGTGCAGATTATTATTAGATACTCAAAGTATCAGACAAGATGGACATGCAACATCTCAGTCATTGCAGAAATGCAAATAGCTTTGTACGTAGAAGGTTTTAAAATGCAATCTTGATTCATTACTTTGAAAATACTGGAACTGGTACAGAGAAAAACTGTTGCAATAAAGCAAAATGCTTGACCACATGCTTAGATTAATTTCAAACACCAAAATAAATTATACACAACTTCTGATTCTTGCATATGTAAGATAACTGATAAAACAATCTTTTTTTCCTGACAGAGTGACATTATTCCCCAGCAAAATATCATTTCTGTTCCATTGCATAGCCCTTTTTTTTAAACTGAGGTCACTAATATCTTGAAGTGATGACACTTATTACATTTGTTTGCAAATTGTGAAAGTATGGCACTGTACTAACCAGTGAGATTATATAGAAAACACACAGGGCAATACAACACAGGTATCAGTGATCAGTCCATTTGGTTTGCGCTGGTGTTTATACTTTACATTAGCAGTCATCCCAATCCAACTACTTGCCATTATCTTATCCAACTATTATTTTATAGAATGTGTGGGTGAAATAATAACAAAGCTATCGTGAATTAAGGCATTTTCTTTCATTATAGAGTAGTGGTGAATATTACTACCTGTTACTTTGCACCACAAACTTACTTTGTATCATACAAGGGCAGTGTGTTACTTTAAATTAACACCTTTGCAGCTCATGAGGTAGAGAAAACACATACTTCAGACTGTTTCAATAGCTAGTTTCTTCCGGGAACAAACCCCTAGTTAGTTACCAGAGGCTATAGCTTGAAGGGCACCCTCCTCATAAAGCATGGCTATCCCCACCTCCCCAATTCTTATAACCTGCCATGGGCATATTAGAAGAATTTATAGATTAACAATCAACTTGTCTGGCCATCTTATGAACACATCTTAATGTGGTCATCACATCCTGGTGTGAGACATGAACCTGCTACTTCTGGCTAAGATGCAGGAATACTAGCCACTCTACCATCAGACATCTTTGCAACTTGTACATGGAGGATATATTTAAGTTTTGTAATTTGAATCAAATAGAACATCCTGGATGTGTACAGTTTGCTGTTGTCAGAAGGATAATAATACTGTAATAAATCATCACGATGTTGTAGAAACAGTTACAGAAAGATGAAAACTATGCTAAAAAAATACACAAGGTTTAAAACATCTGCTTGGAATAGGAAGTGACATTCTGCTGAAGACATATTTAAGAACAAGTGCAGATTATTTCAATGACTGATAGGATACTATAAATTATAAATCACATCTCTTATTGGCAATTAATATATTTTACTATAAATGCTTCTACTGCACTTTATTCATTTCAATAGATATTAAAAACATTTACTTATAACTATAAGTGCAATGATCTTCGCAGACCATACAAAACCTTTGATAAGATATGTGTGAAAGAAAGCATAGTGCTATACTCCTTTCATTACTTAGGAAACTCTACAGGGTTGTTTGACTAATGGAGCTGTGAGAGGAGGATGGGAGAAAAGGAACCACCATGGCCTTAGTTCAATGGCTGTTGAACTAAAGTCTTCCTCACAAAATGATGATAGAACTATATTTCATAGAAATATGCAAAAGGGCTATTTCTCCCAACTGTAGTCAGCTCAAGACATAATGCTGTAAAGCCAAATCTTGTCACTGTGTATCTGGGACAGAAAGTTATGAGAAAAAATATCTGCTGGAACCCAACTCTTTCATTGGGCCCAAAGGGCACAATTGCGGGATGGCTAAACTAAATGACTGGATTAGTGGTGCTAGAAGAGCACAGCAGTTCAGGCAGCATCCAAGTAGCTTCAAAATCGACGTTTCGGGCAAAAGCCCTTCACCAACACATTCCACACTGACCTTAAATTTACCTGGACCATCTCTGACACCTCCATCCCCTTCCTGGACCTCTCCATCTCCATTAATGATGACCGACTTGACACTGACATTTTTTACAAGCCCACCGATTCCCACAGCTACCTGGATTACACCTCTTCCCACCCTACCTCTTGCAAAAATGCCATCCCGTATTCCCAATTCCTCCGCCTCCGCCGGATCTGTTCCCAGGAGGACCAGTTCCACCACAGAACACACCAGATGGCCTCCTTCTTTAGAGACCGCAAATTCCCTTCCCACGTGGTTAAAGATGCCCTTCAACACATCTCATCCATATCCCGCACCTCCGCCCTCAGACCCCACCCCTCCAACCGTAACAAGGACAGAACACCCCTGGTGCTCACCTTCCACCCTACAAACCTTTGCATAAACCAAATCATCCACCGACATTTCCGCCACCTCCAAACAGACCCCGCTACCAGGGATATATTTCCCTCCCCACCCCTTTCCGCCTTCCGCAAAGACCGTTCCCTCCGTGACTACCTGGTCAGGTCCACGCCCCCAAACAACCCACCCTCCAATCCTGGCACTTTCCCCTGCCACCGCAGGAACTGTAAAACCTGCGCCCACACCTTCTCCCTCACCTCTATCCAAGGCCCTAAAGGAGCCTTCCACATCCATCAAAGTTTTACTTGCACATCCACTAATATCATTTATTGTATCCGTTGCTCCCGATGCGGTCTCCTCTACATTGGGGAGACTTGGGCGCCTCCTAGCAGAGCGCTTTAGGGAACATCTCCGGGACACCCGCACCAATCAACCAAACCGCCCCGTGGCCCAACATTTCAACTCCCCCTCCCACTCTGTCGAGGACATGGAGGTCGTGGGTCTCCTTCACCGCCGCTCCCTCACCACCAGACGCCTAGAGGAAGAACGCCTCATCTTCCGCCTCGGAACACTTCAACCCCAGGGCATCAATGTAGACTTCAACAGTTTCCTCATTTCCCCTTCCCGCACCTCACCCTAGTTCTAAACTTCCAGCTCAGTAACTGTCCCCTTGACTTGTCCGGACTTGTCCTACCTGCCTATCTTCTTTTCCACCTATCCACTCCACCCTCTCCTCCTTGACCTATCACCTTCATCCCCTCCCCCACTCACCCATTGTACTCTATGCTACTTTCTCCCCACCCCCACCCTCCTCTAGCTTATCTCTCCACGCTTCAGGCTCACTGCCTTTATTCCTGATGAAGGGCTTTTGCCCGAAACGTCGATTTCGAAGTTACTTGGATGCTGCCTGAACTGCTGTGCTCTTCTAGCACCACTAATCCAGAATCTGGTTTCCAGCATCTGCAGTCATTGTTTTTACCTCTAAACTATATGACTACCAACCCTCACTTAGGAGTAAGTCCTACCTTCAAAAGCTACTGGGCAATTTCTTTGATTGGCAGTTCCATCACTCCTATCAACACCAGAGCTTAGTGCTATGGTAGCAGGTTTGCAAATGGTGTCTCCTTGCCAGTGAATTCAATGCGGACTGGTACTTTACTATCCTTTGAGGAGAAGGTTGGGTTCTCTGCACTGGATGAACAGGGTGATGGGTCATAGCATTAAGAACAATGGAAGAAGCCCAAAGAGGATCGTGGCTTCCAAAGGTAAATCTAGAGCCTTTAAGGGAGGTTGAGATCCGAGATATCATCGAGGGTGAGAGGGTCTGCAGAGGCCAGGGCCTATTAGACATTGGAAGAAAAGGTAATCCTGTATTCTGTGAGGGGGAATGCTTCCAAAACATGCAAAACATGCCCACTTCCTTGCAACTTTCTTCATTTTGGCGTTTAAAAATTGGCTCCTGTCTCCTGTCCCATTGCCCGCATACCTACATTTTGTCATGGACAGTGTATTATGGGGCCAAATGAGCTTTTAATGAGTTCAACAGACCCTTAATTATTTATTTACATATGGTGGAGGGCTGTTGATTTCAGTGCCTGCCCAACCTTTATGTTATAGTGGTGGGTCAGAAGAAGGTGGTCTAGTCACTCAAGCTTTCATACCCTGTGTCAAAAACACACTGCATGGGGTTATGTAATATCTAGCCGCTGGCTGTACTTCAATTGCATAGTGGCAATTAAGTAGTGCATTGTCTGATTCAATAGCTGTGCTCATTTTTGCATCATACTCTGGAATAGTAATTAGAAGTTTAGAAAAATCTTGCCATGGTGATGCATTCTAACAAAGCGCTATTGAAGATTTGAAAACTGGTGATGATGATCTGCAACAACCTGCCCTCCTTCAGTGATTGCAGATGGTGCCTCCTTGCCAGTGAATTCAATACGGATTGGTACTTTACCATTCTCTGAGGAGAAGGTTGGGTTCTCTGCACTGGATGAGCAGGGTGATGGGTCATCTGTGGAGCCAATAAATGACAAAATGCAAATGTACATTTGAAAATACATGCACAGAATTGGAAAGTTGCAGATGTCATTTTGCAAGAAACCTTCAATTGTTGGTAAAGAGCAACTGTATACAGGACATAATTTTAAAATATTATTAATATATAAATAACAATTTACAACAAAGAAATAAGTCATTTGATCTACTTTAAAGGTACACGTTCTCTTTTTTGACTTACTTATGCCAAGGCATTGCATTGTATTTACAATTTTCTATGTAAAAAAATTTCTCCTAAGCTGAGTTTACTCGAGTTGATTTTGTATTTCAGTGATGTTATTTGTCACTGCTCAAGCTGTGAAAATTATATTTCCTATTTAATCAATAGTTTGTCATCACATATCCCTCTTAACTTACAGCACGTGCTAATGACATTTGTAAAATTCTTCCTATTATGAGATACTTAAAACTTTGCATAATCCTACTACTGTGGCTCAGGCAGCATGGTGGCTCAGTGGTTAGCACTGCTGCCTCACAGTGTCAAGGAACTAGGTTTGATTCCAGCCTCAGGTGACTGTCTGTTTGCATGTTCTCCCCGTGTCTGCATGGGTTTCCTCTGAGTGCTCCAGTTTCCTCCCACAGTCCAAAGAAGTGCAGGTTAGCTGGATTGGCCATGCTAAATTGCCCATAGTATCCAGGGATATGCAGCCTAGGTGGATTAGTCATGGGAAATGCAGAGGTACAGGGCTAGGGTAGGGAGGTGGGTCCGGGTGGGATGCTCTCTGCAAGGTCGATGTGGATTTGATGGGCTGAATGGCCTGCTTCCACACTGTGGGGATTCTATGATTATAAATGGTGGACCTGTTCCCTCCCTGATGTGGTGCAAATAAAATATTGTTAGTACTGTTCCAACTTTGCATTACATGTCACATTTGTAAAAATCAGAACATATAAACATAAAAACATAGAAAATAGATGCAGGTGTAGGCCTTTCAGCCCTGCAAGCCTACACCATCATTCAATATAATCATGGGTGATCATGCAATCTCAGTATCCCATTCTTGCCCTCTCCCTATACCCAATGATCCCTTTAGCTGCAAGGGTCACATCCAGCTCCCTCCTGAATGTACTTAACAAACTGGCCCCAACAATTTCCTGTGGGAGAGAATTCCACATGTTCACAACTCTCTGAAGAAATTCTTCCTCAGCTCAGTCCTTAATGGCTTATCCCTAATTCTTGGGCTGTGACCCCTTGTTCTGGACTGCCCCAACATTGGGAACATTCTTCCTGCATCTGGCCTGTCCAGTTCCATCAGGATTTTACATGTTTTTAAGAGATCCACCTTCACTCTGCTAAATTCCAGCGAATACAAGCCCGGTTGATCCAATCTTTTTTCATATGTCAGTTCTGCCAACCTGGGAATTAGTCTGGTGAACCTTCACTGGATTCTCTCAATAGCAAGAATGTCCTTCCTCAGACTAGGAGACCAAAGCTGCCTGACCCAGACTCTGTATAACTGCAGAAAGGTATTCTTACTCCAATACTCAAATCCTCTTGTAATGAAGGAGAGCTTTCATCACTGCCTGCTGCACCTGCATGCCAATCTTCAGCAACTGTTCCACCAATGCTTTTGGCATTTACTATTTTTATGCAAGATGCCTTTCAAACTGCCTGTGCTGCACTGTGCAATACAAAATAAGTTGCCAATTAAACAGATAGACAATCAGGGGTTTGGGTTAGTGTTTTGGCCCATTGGTATTATTTCCATAATGTTGCACAGCATTTCAGTCATGTTGAACTTTTCTTTGGTAACAGTGAATATTAACAATTTCCATCCAATTTTTAGCACTAAAATTCCAATCTTCATCTATCACTGCTTTCAAATTGTTGATTCTATTTTGATATTCCTTCGGTGGTTGCCACTTTGCAGCTTTGTGCTGTTTTTTAACTATTCAATTATGTCTCCTTTCCTGTTAAATAACATTGTTAATTTCTGATAATGCCTTGTTATATCTCAGAAATGTTATTATGTTAGGCAGTTTCTCCTTTTGAGAAACATATCTTTTATTGACTGCCCATGACTTTCAATGTACAGCAATGCCACTAGGAGCAAATGATGACACACTAATTTGCATCATTATTACACATGATAGCTAACTGTTGATTGATACCTTAACCCTACCCTGCCCTGTTCACCAATTTCAGCAACAACCAGTGAAGGAACTCAGATTTTTACTGGAGCTTGAAACCATCAGTTCAGTTGTCACTAACACTTGTTGCCATTCCCCTTATCCTCCAAACCAGTCTTCCTCTCTCCCCATAGCTGAGTAATTCTCTGATTTTTCTAACTATTTCAAATCATGCGTTCTATAAAATTATTTAGTCAGTGACTTTACGTCCTACTTACTTGATTCATTTCTAGTATATTGCTGCCCCTAACCCACCTAGCATTGTACCTTCCAAAGCAATAAGTAAAAAAATAAATAAACAATCTCCCTTATTTTCTTTTTAACATCACCACTTACTCCTTTGGACCTTCATTTTGGAATTTGTCACTGATGTCTCAGTGTACACAGCATAGACAGCAGCCACAGACACTGGTATCTGACATGTAACAGCCTCTCTGGATCATCATGATGCATCTCCAATCCACTTACAGAATGCTTCTGCACTGCCATGCTGCAGTTTAGAGTCTGCTATGGCACAGAAGTAGGCTGTTTGGCCCATCATACATGCACTGCCTGTTCAAATAAACATCATTAACTACTACCAATTTCCTGCTTATTCCCTATACTGTGGCACATTATTTCTATTTAATAATCAGCAATGCCCTCTTGAATGCCTGAATTGAATGTGTCTCCAGACAGTGCATTCTATGCTCAAACTACTTGTTATGTGAAAAAGATTTTTCTCACATCAAATTTGCTGTTTTTGCAATCACTTTAAATCTGTATCCTGTGGTTCTTGATCATTTTACAAGTGGAAACGCTCTTCTCCCTATCTACTCAATTCAGCCTGCTCATGATTTTGAAAACCTCTATTAAATCTCCCCTCAGCTTCCTTCTCTCCACAGAGAACAGTTCCAACTTCTTCAATCTATCCTTGTAACTGAAATTTCTCATCCCTCAAAACAACCTTGTAAATCACTTCTGCACTATCTCCAGTGGATTCACATCCTTCCTTTGTGTGGTACCAGAACTGTACACAATATTCCAGCTGAGGTCTAAGTGTCTATTGCAAGTTCAACCTCATTTTGTTGCTCTTATACTCTATACCCCTAATAATAAAGCCAAGACTACTAACTGTATGCTTTAGTAATTACTCTTTGCACCTGTACTGCCACCTTCAAAGGTCTGTGCACATATACATGCTGGTCCCTTTGCTTCACATCTCCTTTAGAATTGTATTCCCCATTTTATGCTTTCTTTCAATGTTTTTCCCATTAAAATTCACCATCTCATACTTTGCATTCTGGCACCTTTCATTGCCAGGGCACATTAAGGCAGGGACAGGTAACCAGCTCATGGATTGGACCAGTCTGCACCTCAGGGCTGGTTGCTGGCATTCTTAGATCCCACTCATGAAGCACCGACCTATATACTCTCAACAGTTTTGCCTTGCTTTGCTTTTCCTCATCTCGCTTTACTTTGCCACCTCAGTCATGGAGACTCACAGTACCTCTGTCTGGCTTGGCTGTTTCGTGCAGCTAGAGACACAGGCAGCGTATCGTATTTGTCTTCACTTATCAGTCAAGGAGGTGGACGTGCATGGCTGCGTCATTCTTATACCCACAGCATTCACCAGCAGCCTGAATGGAAAATACACTGCATGTGCCTCCATCATTAGCTTTTTCTCAAAGTCAAAGGTCAGTAATCCTCACTTGAATTGAAGGGGCTGCCATCATTCAGTGGGTCATGGTAAAGTCAGTCTAGGGTAGCATCTGCTATCAGTGTGGGTGTTTAGAAATGGTCAGTTGGCCACTTATGGGTGTCAGGGTCAGGGGAGTGCATATCAGTCTGGGAGCCATAGTCAACCCTGTATGTTTAGTGAAAATAGACCAGAGAATCACAGTAAGTTAGTTGGGTAGCTGCAAAGTGATCAGTCAGGGACCTGGTCATATAAGTCAGGGCTGTGTGTCCAGGTAACTCGGCAATGGTGGGGGATGGAGTCATGATCAGTGTGTGTGCCCAGGTAAGTCGACAGTGGTGGGAGTCAGCTTAATAAAAATCAAGGGTGGATGCAGTTGTCAGAGACCGATGATATGACAGGGAAGTGGGGAAATTGCCTTCAGTCCTCAGAATAACATGTGCAGGGATGTGGAGCAGACAATAATTGTGGAGGATATATGTTACTGTAAGGGATCGAGTATGGTTTCCTTTGGTCACTACCACTCTATACTGAAACACTGAGCTTACGTAGCTTTTTGAAGTAGAGAATGCCAAAGAGTCACAACCTTCTGAGTAAAATAAATTCTACTCATCCTGCTCTTAAATAGTACCCACTTATTTTTAAATAGTGTCCCTAGTTCTAGACTCCCCAGTTGGGGATAAGATCTTACTTGTTTCTACCCTGTCTTTCTCTTTCAGATTTTGGATAGGTTTCTATTAGATTATTTCATAGTCTTCGAAATTCTAGAGGATTGAGGGCTAGTTTGCACAATATTTCCTGTTAGAACAATCCCAAAGCAGATACAAATCTGATGAACCTTCATTGTATGCCTGCAACGATGTTAATCAGTATTAACATCTGATTGTGAGCAAGGGAGAGTATGGCCATTTCCTCCTGTGGTCATCAACATTACAGCTACATGAACATTTCGGCTCATTCCAGGGAGCCTCAGGAGACCTCTGTGTGATTCCTTGATTTCCAGACATGTGTCAAACATTGATGCCATTTGTGCCAGATCACATTGCATCATCACATTTCCCTGTAATAAGGTGAGTGTTATCTTGTTACGAGGCCTGGGCAGGAGGATTTGTTGACAACATTGGGTACCCTCAGGCCCAGAGCGCAATCAACAGTACACACATTGTGCTTTCAGGGTTATATCGCTTTGTAACAGAGTTCGTCAGTTGAAAAGGATTGCATTCCATCAATGAAGCTCAGAAAATAAGAGGCCATTCAGCCTCTCTAGCCTGTTCCGCCATTCAATGTGATCATGGCTGATCACCTGAATTAGTATCCTATTCCCACTTTCTCCTCTTACCCTTTGATCCCTTTGGGCCTAAGAATTATATCAAACTCATTCTTGAAACATGCAAATATATTGGTCTCAACTGCTTTCAATTAAGAATCTGTGAATGATCTGTGATCACTGATTCCAATTTCTAGGGGTTTTGTGCCCAGGGCCCTGACAGCTGCTACAACTCACACTTCCTTGAGAATTCTCATGTTCCTGTTGTGTTTGATGATCCAGATGACTTCAAAGATAATTACTAGGAGACTGAAGACTTCCCACTTTGATCATAGCTGATAAATCCATTATACAACTCTTAACTGAGGCATGGTGTAAATACAAAGTAGCTCATTTTCCGATGAGGGTCATGGTGGAGAAATGATAGGCCAAATGAAGATGACGTTTTTCTTTTTGGAATGAACTGGTGAGATCCTTCAATATGTTCTAGATAGAGTGTGCCACATAAACAGGCATGCCGTGATCTGCCTAACTGAAGCAGGCAACAAGGGAATGCAATGGATGCTGAGGAAATGGGAGAGTGGCAGTTTTCTGAGGAGCAGGATGAAAACATTAAGCAGAAGGAACATCACACCTTGCACCATAGATTGCAATTGTGTCAGACACAACCTAATTTACACCAGTTCCAGTAGGATGCAGTGATCCGTCATTGACTGTAAATTGCTGGAGCTCAACAAGCATGCAGTTTATTTTTGTGTTCCAAGAATCAAATGCAGCTTCTGTTTGTTTGATATCTGTTTGATTTTGATGATTTTAAATAAAAATTAATATTTTGAAGGATTTGAAGGCTTTCCTCTATGTAGAGTTCTGACAATCATCACTGATTAGTAACTGGGCTATGGTGGGCATTTGGGAAAGCATGGTAATGACTTAGATAAGTATGTAAGATGGGATGTAGCTGAAAGATTGGAGAGCTGTGTGAACTGCCGCTTAAACAGTCATAGATGGAGGAATGTACAGTTGTATGTTCAAGCAAGTATTAGCTGTGTCACCTATGTGCCATGAGAAGTGATCATTTGCAGCTGCTGCACCACTATGTCAATAGTGAAGGGCAATTCCAGACTACCAATGGCTCACTGGGTGTATGGATGGGGATCTAAGATAGTGTCAACTGGCTTGTTCAGAATTTATTGTTAAGATAGTTCAGAGACAACCACATTTTTATGGGTCTGGAGTCACATGTACACCTGACTAGATATAGACAGCAAATTTCCTTCCCCAAAGGACATTTATCTTTACAATAATTGACAAGGGTTGTATTGTTGAGTTTTTTCCAGATTTTTTAAATTGAACTTAAATTTCTCCACCTGCCACAGTGTAGCTCAAACCTTTGTTCTGAGAACATTAGCTTGGAATTCAGATTTCTAGTGACATTATCAGTGGGCGGCACGGTGGCACAGTGGTTAGCACTGCTGCCTCACAGCGCCAGAGACACGGGTTCAATTCCTGCCTCAGGTGACTGACTGTGTGGAGTTTGCACGTTCTCCCCGTGTCTGCGTGGGTTTCCTCCGGGTGCTCCGGTTTCCTCCCACAGTCCAAAGATGTGCAGGTCAGGTGAATTGGCCATGCTAAATTGCCCGTAGTGTTAGGTAAGGGGTAAATGTAGGGGTATGGGTGGGTTGCGCTTTGGCGGGTCGGTGTGGACTTGTTGGGCCGAAGGGCCTGTTTCCACACTGTAATGTAATGTAATCTAATCTAACCACTAGTGACAGTATCATACCATCAGTGCTCCACACCAGCATTTGAGTCACACACATTCTCTAATATTATTGACTGTTTGCCAATTTGTTCATAGCTCAGGTCATAATCCAGAGATATTACTCTGAGGTTCTGCTATTTAATTCAGAAAGTGAGGAAGTGTAATCAACTTATGGATTTGTAGTGAATATTACTTTATAGCATAGCAGTATTTTGTTTTGGCATTAATGTTTTCAAGGGACTATTGTTTCATGGTATGCTTTTGTTAAGTGTTAACTTTACCTTCATAATTCAAAACTATTCACAATATATACTAATAATTTAGATGCAATTGTAATATCTCCAAGTCTGCAGATGACACAAAGCTGAATGAGAGGGCGAACTGTGAGAACAATGAAGATATACTTTAGTGTGATTTTAACATGTTGATTGAGTGGACACATGGAAGATGAAGTATAATGTAGATAAATGTGAAGTTATTCACTTTGATTGCAAAAACAGAAAGCTGATTATTATCCGAATGGAGATAGATTGGGAAAAAGGGAGGTGGAATTTGACCTGGGTGTCCTTAAACACCAGTCACTGAAAGTAAGCAGGCAGGTTGAACAGGCAGTGAAAAAAGCAAATGCTATGTTGGTTTTCATAGCAACAGGATTTGAGTATGGGAGCAGGAATGTCTTGCTGTAATTGTCAGCGCCTTGGTGAGCCCACACCTAGAGTATGGTGTACAGTTTTGGTCTGCTCATATGAGGAAGAATATTTGAGCTATGGATGGATTGCAACAAAGGCTTTCTGGACTGTTTCCTGGGATGGCAGCACTGATGTATGAAGAGATACTGGATCGCTTCGGACTATATTCACTGGAATATAATTTAGAAGAATGAAATGGAGTCTCATGGAAACTGATAAAATTCTAACAAGGTTAGAGGGGGTAAATACAGGTAGGATGTTCCAATGACTCTAGAAGGAATTAGTTACAGTTCTCAGGGCTAAAGGAATCCAAAGGAATGGGGAGAAGACATAAAAGCTCAATCAGAGCAGCAGTAGGAGAGGAGTGGATCGAACTCACTCAGAGCAGGAGTGGAGTGAATCAAGCTCAGTTGGAGTACTAGTGGGAGAGGAGTGGTAAATGTGGGTAGGCAGAGCAGGAGTCCCCAGTGGCCATTTCTCAAGTATACTATGTTGGATACAACTGGAGGCGGGGGGGGGGGGGGGGGGGAGATTGCAGCTCAGGGGAAAGCAGCAACAGCCAAGTTTGTGGTACTACTGTTAGCTCTGCCGCACAGCGGGGTGTAGGCAAAATAAATTGGGAAAGCTTTAGCGGTAGTGGCCTTGATTGTAAAAGGTACTGACATGTGGTTTTGTGGCAGCAAATAAAATTCTCAAATGGCATGCTTCCTCTCTGGTGCCAAGGTCAGGGAAGTCTCAGAGTGGTTGCAGAGCATTCTGAAGGGGGAGAATGGACAACCAGCAGTCGTGATACTGTCCATGCCAATGACATGGGTAAAGAAAGAAACAAGGACCTCATTAGGAATCTAAAGAGTTAAGTCACAGATTAAGGAGGAAGAGGACAAAAGTTGTAATCTCTGGATTAGTCCAGCACCTGGTACTACTGAGTATAGAAATAGGAAGATAGGTCAGATGAACATGTGGCTTAAGTGATGTGGTAGGAGTGAGGACTTCAGATTTTTGAATCATTGGGACAGCATCTGGGGTAGGCAGGACCTGTACAAGTTGGAAGTGTTGCACTTGAACTGTATTGGCTCCGATTATCCTTACTGGGAGGGTGCTTATGCTCTTGCGGAGGTTTTAAATTAATTTGGCAGGGGACAGGCACAGAGTAGATGGTAAATTTGGGCATAAGGTCCAATCAGATGTAGAATGAATGGAAGGACAATCCAGTAGGCAAAAAAAGATATGGGCAGGATAAGGTACATGGGAGGTCTGGAAAGCTGATTGAGGGAATAACTCACCTTCTTATTAACCTAACATGTCCTAGAACCTCACCATTCCAACTGAAATCCCCAGTTACAATGTCTTCTCCAACGTGAATACAGATGACAAGTATTCATTTAGGACCTCAATCACATCCACTGCCTCCATTCACAAGTGTCTCTTTGGTCTCTAAAAGTCCTCTCTTCCGCTGGTACTCTTTTCACTTGAACATATTGGTAAAATGCCTTGGGATTTTCCTCAATCTGATCAGCCGAAGTTATTTTTTGGCCCATCTTTGCCCTCCTAATTTCTTTTTAGGCAACACCCTATACTCTCTATACAGTTGAAGGGCGTCCCTGTTTTTAATGTGCTGTACCTGACATATGCTTCCTTCCTTTTCTTTATGAAATTCACAAGACCCCATGATATCCAGGATTTCTTGGATCTATTGCCTTTAATCTTCACTCTTCAAGAATATGCCGACTTCTTGACTCCCCAAATGTGTCTACCATTTATAAGGTACAAATCAGGAGTGTGATGGAATACTCCCCACTTGCCTGGATGAGTATAGCTCCAACAACACTCAAAAAGCTTGGCACCATCCAGGACAAAGTAGCCACTTGATTGGCACCACATCCACAAGCTTCCACTCCCTCCACCACTGACATTCAAAGCAGCAGTGTGTACTATTTACAAGAAGCACAGTAAAACTTCATCACATAGCCTTAGGCAGCACTTTCCAAACCCATGACGACTTCCATCCAGTAGGACAAGGACAGTAGATACATGGGAGCACCCATTATTGTCTCAAAGGCAAGTTCCCTTCCAAGCCATTCATCATCCTGACTTGGAAATATTTTGTTTTTCTTTCACTGTGGCTGAATCAATATCCTGGAATTCCTACTTAATGGCACTGTAGATCAAGCTATGGCATGTGGACTGTAACAATTCAAGAGTCAGCTCACCACCACCTTCTCAAGGGCAACTTCAATAAATGCTGGCCAGCCAGCAACACCCACATCCCAGGGAAAACAAAGCAAATATATTATATGCTTTGGCAGGCATAGAGATGCATAAATCCCCAGAGCCTGATGGGATGTATCCAGGCTGCTATGGAAGACGAGGAGATTGCTGGGGCCTTTTTGGAGATATTTAATACATTGCTGGCCACAGATGAAGCACCAGATGATTGGAGGATAGCTAATGTGGTTCCTTTGTTCAAGAAGGGAAGCAGGGATAAGCCAAGTCATTACAGACCAATCAGTTATAGTGGTTAGTTAATTGTCAGTGGTAGATAAATTACTGGGAAAAATAAATCTGAGGGACAGAATTAATCAACACTTGAAAGTACAGGGATTAATCAGGGATGGTCAGCACAGATTTGTTAGAGAGAGGTCTTGTCTTTCTAATTGAGTTGTTGTGAAGGTTATTAAATATATTGATGAGGGTAGTGCAGTTGATGTGGTTTACATGGCCATGACAAGGTCCTAGTTGGAAGGCTGGTCCAAAAAATAAAAGTGCATGGAATTCAACTTGGCAAACAAGATCCAAATTTGGCTTGCAATTAGGAAGCTCAGGGTGATAACGGAGGGATGTTTTTGTGATTGGATGTCTGTGACCAGCAGTATACTGTAGGGTTGGTGCTGGGACCTTTGGTATTTGTTATTATACATTAACAACTTGGTTGTGAATGTAGAAGATATAATAAGTAAATTTGCAGATGACATGAAAATTGGTGATGTTATTGATACGGACGAGGATGGTGCCAGGCTGGAGTTGATATTGGTAGACACATAAATTGCATCGAGCAATGGCAGGTAGAACTTAATCCTGATAAGTGTAAGGAAACGCATTTTGGGAGATCCAAAAAGGGAAGGACATACTCAATAAATAGTAGGTCCCTCGAGAGTATTGCAGAACAAATGGACCTTGGCGTACAAGTCCATAAATCACTGAAGGTGTCAGCACAGGAAGACAGGGTGGTGAAGAAGACAAATGGGATTCTTGCCTTTTTAACCTGGAGGTAGAATATAAAAGCAAGGAAGCTTTGTTATAACTTTATAGGCCACAAATGGAATACTGTGGGCAGTTCTGGTCATCACACTAGCAGGAGGACAGCACTGGAGAAGGTGCAGAGGAGATTCACCAGGATGTTTCCTGATATGAAAAGTCTCAGTTATGAAGAGAGATTAGATGGAGTGGGTTTGTTTTCTTTGGAGCAAAGGAGGTTGAGAGGGTATCTGATTGAGGTACACAAAATTATGGGTGGCTTGGAAGTAGATCATGAGAATCATCTCTCTTAGGTAGAAGTGTCTAAGACCAGAGTCATAAGCTTAAGGTGAGGAGTAAGTGGTTTAGAAGAGATCTGAAAAAAAATATTTTCACCCAGGGGTGGTAGAAATAGGAAATGTGCTGCCAGAGGGAATACCGGAGGCAGGTACTCTAGCAACATTTAAGAAGCATCTGTATGAGCACTTAAAATGCCAGGGCATATGGACCAGTGCAGGTAAATGGGATTAGTGTAATTTGTGTTTGTTAGGTTGAAGAGCCTGTTTCTATGTTGTATGACTCTATGACATAGAAGCAGAAGTAGGCCAGTCAGCCCATCCAGTGTGTTCTGCCATCCAATGAGATCGTGGTTGATCTGATAATCCCCAACTCCACTCTTCCCATAACAACTGATTCCATTATTGATTAAAAATGTATCAGGGTGCTGAATGATCAGCCATGAACATATTGAACTCCTGCTTTTATTTTCTATGTTTTGATGTAAAACTGTCTAGTACTGAGTACAAGACTATATATGATTTAAAATGTGTGCTCTGCACGCAGGAAAATCAATAATAAATTGTTAACATACTTCTCATGGGACTAGTAGTATATTATTCTATTGAATAATGGTGGTAAATCCTCTTATAAAAATCATAGATTTACATGCTAATATTATCTTCTATACCTCAGAAATTAATTATTCTTTTCATTCACTTTACATTTTAAGAATTTCTGAGTGCACTGTTTCTTAGTGTGCAAGCATGTTCATATCCAGATTGTTTATATTCAATGATTTTGTTGAAGTAACACCAACAGAAAATGGGGACCTTTGGCTTCTTAAAGTTTAACAATTTACATAAGGCGAGACATTGTGAGCTCTATATTAGAGTTTAATTTTGATTTACTTGTCAGTAAGACATGCAAATTTAGGGAATTGCTGGAGAGGAAAATGGCTAAACTGATAAGTCATTGTTAGAGTATGAATACAGATATTATTACACCTTTTTGAATACATGAGGTTTTGAAAGGGAGAGGTTACAGGCAATTAAAAATTGGATGTATTCTATGGATTCCATGATAGATCATTAATAAATAAGAACACTATTCATTTTTCTGGAGCTTCTTTGGATCCTCCACTGAAATTAAGACAACTGATGAGCAAGTCCCCATGAAATGTGATAGAAGAAACTTATTTCCTTCATAGCATATTGAAGTCATCTGTACAGTCAATTCAAATCAAACAATAAAGAATACATGGTAGAAATTTAACTTAAAGTGCACTTAAAAGATGGACTTACATGTACATGGGCTGCAACTGTAAATGAGATGTTTTCTGTGGGCCCTGATAGCCGTATGAGTCAAACCCTCCGATGAAATCAACTGTTAGGTAAAATAGAAATGTCATTAGATTCCAGTAATAGATTCCTGTTTGTATGTAGAATCATAGAGTCATAGAGATGTACTGCATGGAAACAGACCCTTCAGTCTAACTCGTCCATGCTGACCAGATATCCCGACCCAATCTAGTCCCACCTGCCAGCACCTGGCCCATATCCCTCCAAACCCTTTCTATTCATATCCCCATCCAGATGCCTTTTAAATGTTGCAATTTTCACCCTCTGCGTGAAAAAGTTTCCCCTTAGGTCTCTTTTATATCTTTCCCCTCTCACTCTAAAACCTATGCCCTCTAGTTCTGGACTCCCCCACCTCAGGGAAAAGACTTTGTCTATTTATCCTATCCATGCCCCTCATGATTTTATAAACCTCTATAAGGTCACCCCTCAGCCTCCGACGGTCCAGGGAAATCAACCCCAGCCTATTCTGCCTCTCCCTATAGCTCAAATCCTCCAACCCTGGCAATATCCTTGTAAATCTTTTCTGAACCCTTTCAAGTTTCACAACATGTTTCCGATAGGAAGGAGACCAGAATTGCAGGGAATATCCCAAAAGTGGCCTAACCAATGTCCTGTACAGTCGCAACAGGACCTCTCAACTCCTGTTTGCAAACACAACTTCCCTGTTGTAATAGAATTAATGCGGGATTATCATTTCACAGTTCTCCTCTACACATTGCCCCCTGGAAACAATACCTAGAAATATATTAGGTACCATACGTCCAATGATGACACCCAGTTTGATTCTGCAGTCTATATCCTACCTCACATCAAGTCCAGTTCAATTGATACTCATGTACGTGCTGACCAATAGTCATAGGTGCAGGAAAGTGCAATTGTAGATTTATAGAGTGAAAGAGATTTTACAGCATGGAAAGAGGCCTCTCAGCTCATTGTGTCCATACTGGTCATCAAACATGCACTTATTCTAATCCCATTTTTCAGCACTTGCCCTGTAGCCTCATATATTATGGCATTTCAACTGCTCATCTAACTACATCTTAAATGTCTTGAGGGTTCCTGATTATTCCACTGTCTCAGGCAACGAGTTCGAAGTGTTTACAACCATCCAGGTGGAATCATTTTTCCTCAAAACCTTCTAAACTTATGTTAAAAACTGCACTCCCTGATATTGATCCCTCTCTTCAGGGGAAAGGTTTCTCCCTTTTATGCCTCTCAGAACTTTGTACACCTCAACCTGAGGCCTCTCAGCCATGACTGCTCTAAAGAAACAAACCTCATCCTATATAGTCTCTCTTCACTGTAGCTAGGTAGCATCCTGGTGACTCTCTTCTGCATCCTCCCTAGTGCAATTACATCCCTCCTATAATATGGTGGTGATGGGAAATGCAAACAGTATTCCAGCTGTGGACTAGCTAAAGATATTTATAGCTCTATCATACCCTCCTTACTCTTGTATTCAATGCCTTGACTCATAAAGCCAAGATTCCATTATGCCTTCTTAACCAGCTTATCTACATATCCCATTGCCTTCAAGGATTTATGGACAAGGTCCCTTGGACCCCCTTTATTTCCGACAGTCCGATCATTCAGCCTGTAATCCTTATTAATTCTTCCAAAATTGATCGCCTTGCACTTTCCAGGATTAAATTTCACTTGCCATTGTTAATGTTTATATCATCCTGTCGTCTAAAGCTTTCCTCCTCACTATTTAACACACCACCAATTTTTGTGCCATCTGCAAACTTACTGATTGATCATAGCTCCTATACGCATGCTTAGATCATTAATTTACACAACAACAGCTAGGGATCCTGTACTGAACACTATAGTATGCAATAATCTACAAGTCACAAAAAGACCCTTCGACCATTACCCTCTGCTTTCTGTCATTAAGCCAATTTTGGATCTAATTTATCAAATTGCCCTGGATCCAATGGCTCTTAGCTTCTTAACCAGCCTGCCATGTCAAAAGCCTGACTGAAGACCATACAGATTGCATCAACTTCACTACCCTCATCTGCACACCTAGTCACATCCTCAAAGAAATTCAAACTTGTTTGACATGATCTCCTCCTTACAAAGCCATGCTAACCATGATTAATCTTTTCTTCTCCAAGTGCACATTAATTGTGTCCCTCAGAATTTTTTGAATAGTTTCCCTGCCAGAGATGTTAGACTCACTGGCCTGTAGCTTTCTGATTTATCTGAACCACCCTTCTCGAACAAAGGTTCGAGAACTTGCAGTTCTCCTGTCCTCTGGTCCTCCTCCTGTAGCCAGGGAATAGTTGAAAATTAATGTCAGAAAGCCATTGTATGTGCAAGGAGGTGTCAGCCATACCACTATGTGCAGTGAGAAGTGTTGCTCTGTAGTTGCTGTGTCACTGTGTTGATGACTGGCAAATTCAGGCTGCCATGCTTGACTGGGTACACAACTGGGATTTCAAGATGGTGTCACACCAGGGATATTGGCAGTAGTAAGCTCTTGCAACTATAGCAAATAGAAGAATCCATCTAGCATCAGGCTTGAGGGCAGATGGTTAAAGAGGCAGGTTTGAGACAGTTGTCTATGAAAACACATTAGGCCTCGCAGAGAGAATCACTTCTTGGAAGTTGACAAAAATCTCTTCACCTTCAAAGAAATGAGAGATGTGGCTGAAAATTGTAAATCTCATCTTGAGTGTAAAAAACTAGCATTTTAATGAGGACACAAATTGGTGCTGATTATCATTTGTACATATATGTTACGTGGAGGCAGTTGCCCATAAAAATCAGAACCTGCTACATTCTCATTAATTTTGGTATCTTTGGCATCTGAAACTCAAAGTGAAATGCAAATAAAATTAAACATAAAAAGAGATGATCTACACTTTGCAGATTCGTCTAGATAGCTAAGTTATCTCTTGAGGGAGATAAGGCATCCCTTTGGTTATAATTCCAGGATATTGTTGGGTAAGGTCAGGTGCTCTTTTGAGGAAGTAAGGCGCCCTTTAGGATTGACAAAAATAGGCTTAATTGTGCATTAAAGGCTATCAACTTATGGGAACATGGAAGTGCATTGAAACTATTATGAGAAAATGTCAAAATTTAAAGAGGACCTATTATAAGGAGCTGTCAGAAGTGTGAAAAGGAAATGTCAGGAGGAACTATCAAAGTTGAAAGTCATTTAAAGTGTTTTTAAACAAGATTTAAATCTAAACAATGTTTAACATTTGAAGAATGTTTGTTAAAAACATTACTTGCTATTTTATACTTTCTGTTGACAGGTTTGATGGCTATTATTGCATGAGTAGAGTTGCATAACTGATTTCACAACCTAACAATATCACAGTGGGATGCCTACTGTGGTGGTATTGTACCTCTGCACCAGATGCGCCAGGATAATGTCCCACATCAGGATTTGATGGCCGTTTAAAGCTTGTTATAATGGGACAAACATGCTGATTGTCAATCTGTAAATTCTTTTGTTATATCTATGGCATATAATAAATGCAACAAAAGTATGAGGTCAACCAGAAACATACTGTAGTTGCAGTGAAAGAGCTTCCTCACGTCAAAAGACACAGGTTCTTGCCATGAGCAAGTCACATTCTTCTTCTGAAGGATTACCACTCACAGGATGCTTCAGTTTCATAAATATCAATAAAAGCATTGAAGTGAGCCAATGAATTTCAATGCTTTCAGGTTTTATGCATTTGAATGGAATGTTTGTTGAGAAAAGAGATTAAGCAATTGAAAGAATTTAAATGTAGAAAATGTACTTTTATGAATGAGAGTGAAAGCTTTTTAAGAAAATAAAGTTTGAATCTTACCAGCCTCTCAACAACATAGGCATTAGGGAGAAAGTTGGAAAGTTGGCAAAAGTGGCTAGAAGAGAATATTGCCATTGAGTGGTGAGATATCTATTTGTATCACTTTCCACTTCCATGCATCAGCACCTAATCATTAGCTGATTTATATGCAATTTTGTTTATATGCAATTTCTCATTCTCCCGATTGTTGAATAGAAACTAGATGGTGACATGAAATGGCAGCTCCAGCTTATCACTTTCCTCCAACCCTCCACCTACAACAGCAGTCCCAATTATCTCTGGGCACACTCCGTGGACAGCAACTGCATGTTCCCCATCCATGGACATGAGGTTTGCACATATACCAGCCTCGCTGCACTGTTGTAGCATATTTTCAAGCCGCTTGTGACACAGTTCTGCACCTCAATGTTGCACTTTGGAGTGCACTAGCAGCTTTCGTTGGAATGTTGCCAACAGGAACTTAAGTCATGAATTTGACCAGGATGCATCTCAGAGGTCCTCACTTGTTCTGTTACTACTCACTCACATTGCGACTGCTTGGATGTTCATTACACATTCCTTACCTTTTTGCATTTTGCCTCATTCAGAACCTGCAACATCACAGTAATTTTCACTTGTTTTGCCTTTTAGTGGAGACATGATATCAGGTAGCTTGTCATGGCTGTCAGCATTCATCAGTAAAGGGGTTTGATAATGCCACTACGTGGGAGCATGTTAACTGAATCTCACACCTGCACCATGTGTCAGAAGTGTTTGTGACAAACATACTGCATGCGCTTCAAAAAAATGGTCATACTCCCAGTCAGATTAATGGAAACAACTTTCAGTCAGGGGGTCTTGGTACAGTGAGCCAAATGTAGCATCCACTCTCATTCAGGGGCTTGGACACAGTCAGTCAGCCAGACAACTGAAGAGGTCTGGGGTTCCATATCACTACAGTCTGCAAGTGTGCCATGGTCAGCTCTGTATGTCTAACAGAACCAGGCCAGGGTGTTGCACGAACTCAGAGCTGCACAGAGATCAGTCAAAGTCCCAGGCTCATACAGCAATCAGTGCTGGGAGACCAAGTCAGTCTGGGAGATGGACCACAGTCAGTCCTGAGGGGGAGATGAATGAATGTAAAAGCGGGTGACCATTGCTGTGTCAGGAAAGTGGGTGAACTCAATTTTGAGAATTGAAGGTGGCATTTCGAAAAGCAGAGGAGGCAATAGTTGTGAAAGGTGAAACCTCGAAGTATAAAGTGAGGACTATAGTGCATTGGAGGTCATGGGTTCCTGCATGAGGAGGGGAGGGATCATCCATACTCACCACCACTCTGACCTAGGCAGGGATTATTCAGCATGATATCTCAAATGACTATAAATGACCTGGATGAGGGCGCAGAAGGGTGGGTTAGTAAACTTGCAGACGACACTAAGGTCGGTGGAGTTGTGGATAGTGACGAAGGATGTTGTAGGTTACAGAGAGACATAGATAAGCTGCAGAGCTGGGCTGAGAGGTGGCAAATGGAGTTTAATGCATACAAGTGTGAGGTGATTCACTTTGGTCGGAGTAACCGGAATGCAAAGTACTGGGCTAATGGTAAGATTCTTGGTAGTGTAGATGAGCAGAGAGGATCTCAGTGTCCAGGCACACAGGTCCTTGAAAGTTGCCACCCAGGTTGACAGGGTTGTTAAGAAGGCATACAGCGTTTTAGCTTTTATTAATAGAAGGATTGAGTTCTGGAACCATGAGGTTATGCTACAGCTGTACAAAACTCTGCTGCAGCCGCACTTGGAGTATTGTGTACAGTTCTGGTCACCGCATTATAAGAAGGATGTGGAAGCTTTGGAAAGGCTGCAGAGGAGATTTACTAGGATGTGGAGGGAAGGCCTTATGAGGAAAGGCTGAAGGACTTGAGGCTATTTTCGCTGGAGAGAAGAAGGTTGAGAGGTGACTTAATAGAAATATATAAGATAATCGGAGGGTTAGATAGGGTGGACAGGGAGAGCCTTTTTCCAAGTATGGTGACAGCGAGCACGAGGAGGCATAGCTTTAAATTGAGGGGTGATAGATATAAGACAGATGTCAGAGGTAGTTTCTTTACTCAGAGAGTAGCAAGGGTATGGAATGCTTTGCCTGCAACGGTAGTTGATTCGCCAACTTTAAGTACATTTAAGTTGGCATTGGACAAGCATATGGACGTACAGGGAATAGTATAGGTTAGATAGGCTTCAGATTGGTATGACAGGTCGGCACAACATCGAGGGCCGAAGGGCCTGTACTGTGCTGAAATGTTCTTTATTCTATGACTAAGCTGGAGGGCTGATGCTCGGGGATTAATGTTGAGAGATGAAGTTGTAATTCAAAGTGGTGTATTGATGGGCTCAACAACGAAAGCCAGGAAGAAAGGAATATGGAGGTTTGGGAGTTGGAGGCACCATGATTGCAAAGCTGAGCCTGAGACTTACTGTGCTAAGAAACACCTAGGTTGTATTCCACAATCATGCAATTTGTATCAGTGCACTGGAAATGAAAAATGGCTGCTACCATAACTAGAAGTAGTATAATGACTGTGTTTTTCTCTGATCGTATGGGATTTACCTGTGAGTAATGTGAGTCCCCATCAAAGGGCAGTTGCATTAATCAGGGGTTTTTACAGTAGAGATTGAAGCAATCTATTTTCATAGCATCCTGTTTGTGAAAAGCATGCTGTGCCCAACTATATTGGTTAGAAATCCTGGTCACAAGCAATCTCGACCATGTCATTTGTCACTACAGACTGATCATAATCATCTCTGAAAATAGAAGTAATCAGAGGACCCAAGACAATCTAAGATCTCATAGGCTACATGAGGGCATAGAACTGAGTTCTTCTCAATTTGAACTGTAGGTCTTTGCTAAAATGTGCTTTCATGTAATACTGCCTTTTTCAAGTGATGTGGGGCTGGTAAGGTGTCAGTAAACATATAGCTTTTTAAATCGCCTACTGTATTTGCACAGCATGGCATCAGAATAAGGTCTCTATGTCAGAGGTTCATGTAGAGGCATTTCCACGAACCCCTTTTGATGGAACTTCCATGTCCCACTGAATGAACATAGAATATAGAACCGTACAACCCAGGAACTGGCTCTTTGGCCAAACATGATACCACAGGAAACTAATCCTTTCTGACTGTTCTTGGTCCATATCCCTGTATCCCTTGCGTTTTCATGTGCTCATCTAAAAGTCCCTTAAACATTCCTATCGTATCTGCCTCCATCACCATCCCTGGCAGTGCATTTCAGACACCTATCACTTTCTGTGTAAAAAACTTCCACCTCGTGTCTCCTTTGAACTTTCGTCTTCTCACCTTAAATGCATGCCCTGGCAGAAATAGTGGAGGATGATGCGATGTATGCTGAGGTTGGTGGAGTGGAAGGTGAGGAGGGGTCTGTCCTTGTTGCATTGAGAGGGTTGGGGTTCAAAGGCGGAGGTGCGGGAAGTAGAGGAGATACACTGAAGCGCATCAACGACCATGTAGAGGGGAAATTGCAGTCTTTGAAGAAGGAGGCCATCTGGGATGTTCTATGATGGAATTGGTCCTCCTGGGAGCAGTTGCGACAGAGGCGAAGGAATTGGGAGTAAGGGATAGTGTTTTCACAGGAGGTGGGATGGGAGGAGGTGTAGTCCAGGTAGCTGTGGGAGTCAGTGGGTTTGAAGTAGATGTCTGTGTTGAGTTGGTCACCGGAAATGGAGATGGAGATGTATAGGAAGGGGATGAAGGTGTCCGCGATGGTCCAGGTGAACCTGGAAGATTGAGCACCCATATTGCCTCAGTGGATGAGCCCTCCAGCAGGTCTTTTTTGAATGCAGAAGAAACATTCTCTCTGATTAGTAATGCAACTCCTCCATGTTTTTTACCTTCGTCTCTATCTCATCTAAAACAATGAAACCCTGGAACATTGAGCAGCCAGTCTTGTCCCTCGCTCATCCAAGCATCAGCAATGGCCCCAACATCGTAGTCTCACGTACTGATCCAGGCTCTATGATCATCTGCCTTACCTAAAATGAAGGACGATGTTAAACCTTCACTGATGAATGATGTGAATTCTAATTGCTCATATTACATAGGACCTGATCTGTTTTTCACATTCCTTACACAGGCCCATTAGAAGCATGGATCCTGCCACAACTGAGGTTATTATCACTATTGCTATGGTGCAATAAAGACACAGAAATTGAGGAGGAACAGACATGCCAGTAAGCTCAGGACCAGTCATAACCTCCAGTCACTGCTGATCTGCCTCCACATGAAGGGTTTGCAGGTGAAGACCCAGTTAAGATGCAAAGGAGGTACAAAAGGCCCTAAGTTTCTAATTTTCAATGACATTGCTCCAGATGACCAAGGTGCAGTGTTGGCACAAATTGAGGATGTCCTGGTACATTGTCACAGAACTATGTCAGCTGTTGGAGTGGAATCAGCAACTTAAAAGAGTTTGCGGCCATTCTATCCCAGTGTCTGTCAATGTGACAATCGCACTTAATTTTTATGCAACTACTACTTACAAAGCTGTGCTGGGGACTTGAATATGATCTTACTACCCTTAACACACAAATATCTCCAAGCTGTTAGTGAAGCAATTTGGGTCAGGTCACACTACTTCATGACATTTCCCTGTGATTAGGTCATTGTTGCAACCTGAGCTGTAAACATTGGCAATATGTCTGGCTTCCTCCAGGTGCATGGTACTACAGAGTGTATACCTTTTACATTGAGAGTGCCATATCATAGCATGACTGACTTCGATTCCATTAACATACAAGTCATCTGTGATTATCAGTATGACATCTTAGGAGCCAATGTCAGGTATCCTGAAATCTGCCATGAAGCTTATATCATTAGTAATTTCACACTCCGGCTTCATTTCAAGGGCTGGTGCCATACAAGAATAGTTGCTTGGACTCAAGTGCTACCCTTTGAGACCATGGGTGATAACTCTATTATGCAAACCTGTGACTGAGGCTAAGCATAGATGCACTGTAGCCCATTCTACAGCTAGGGCCTTGATGAAGATTCTGTTGCTTCAAGGAAGTTCAGATACTTGGGTAGACTGGAGGTGCCTTGCAGTACACGCTGTACAGTGTGTGCTGCATAATCCTAGCCTGCTGTGCTCTGAACACAGCAGGCAACAAGGGAACCTGATGGACTCTAAAGAGTTGGGGGAGTGGCAGAGTCTTCCGAGGAGGAAGGTGAGGACTTCGAGCAGGAAGAACATCACCTTCTGTATGATAGAGCACGGCAGAGTCAAGCACAGCAAGTCAGGATTTAACTGACACCCAAACCCAGCAGATGAGAGCTGGGTGCAGTCGTTGGTGCTCAAAAGAAGAGCAGCTCCTGTCTGTTCTGAGACACAAATGCAGCTTCTGTTTCTTTGGTCACTGTTCACTTTTGCTGTTGCTGAGTAAAAGTGAGTGTTTTCAACCATTTGAAAACTCTCCAGCATGGGATGGTTCCTCATTGAAGAAAGAGAAAATGATAGGCTGCACTAGGCACTGGAGAAAGAGAGTCCTTAGACAAAGTTTTAAAATGGGACAAGGCTCAGGATGAGTAACCTGTATAGTTTGGTTTGTAAAGTCCTAGATTTACAAATTTGGACTTGTACATGCAAGGAAGTATCTGCTAAGTCACTTATGTGCCATGAGAAGCATTTGTTCTAGTTCCCCTTCCAGTGTGTCCACAGTGAATGGCAACTCTTCGCTAGTGGCGATTGTATCAGTGCACAGTTGGGCTTTAAAATGGTGCCAGCACAAGGGATCTCGGGAGGTCCTGGCAGGGGAGAACTTCTGCCTGTGATGACAAGGAACTTACAATTAGCTGGGTGCCATGGAGACATGATGCATAGTTAATGAGGTGAGTTTAGAAAAATAGCATGAGAAATCTCACTGGTGCTCATGGGGGGAGAAACCCTTTATGAAATTCACCAAAATTGCTGATTTCAAGTTAAATTCAGCCTGGTAGTATTTAATCTCAGCATGGGTTTTCACAAAGTGAATAATGGCTGAGTTGACAAGATAGGTATAAAGGCAAAGGGTATTAGGTGGCATGCATTGGTTGAGACTAAGTGGCATATGGCTTATAAAGGGCTATGGCCTATCTTGAGGACCATAATTGGCAGCAGAATTTAGGGCCTTATGAGTGGTTGATTACAGTGGCAAAGGTTGACATATAGGATATAGAAATGATGGAAGTTGTGTACATAAGAAGAAAAAGCCTTAAAGAACTATGAAATTTATTATACTGGCATGGAGGGTATGAAGACTATGCAATTGGTTACTGGCCATAGGTTTACTTTGAACTGTTAAGTTATGAGAGTGGGTACAGGACACAAGCTGGCATGATTGAACAGGTGGAGAGTATGAGGATTTTTGTAAATTTTATTGTGTTTTTTTGTAAACTTGAACATAGTGCTGGTGCAGTGAGTCAAGCCTTCCATCCTACCCTACTTTACACCTGACAGCCTCAGCGGTCATTCCAAGATCCTCAGACTCTTTATGCCAGCCTGTCACCCGGAATAAATGTTTCAACTTGTGAGTTACAACTTGAGATTGAGATTGCAGTAAATGTTCTGACTAGAATTTTAAATATTTTGCTTCAACAAGGGCCTTGATGTCAGATCAAAGGGAATGCTGGGTGAATTAATCTGTTCAGTATAAGGATGATTGGTTGGTTGAATGGATTGGCTTAAGCTGGCACTAAGTTGACATCAGGGCGATAAAGGGCAATTGAATGCATGTAGAGGGGTTTAGATTGGTATGAAGGGACTATGAAGTTGGTTCTGGGGCTTGGACTGGCATGGAGATTCTGAATGTTTATGCAATTGGGTATAAAAGCATGGATTTGCAAAGGAACTTTGTGAAGGGCCAAGAATAGGTGGAAGGGCATAAGTTGGCATAAAGAGTCTGAGGATGTATATGATTGGGTATGGGACAGAAAATGATATGGAGGATATACAGAGCGGGGTTTGTGTGTTTTGTTTACCGGGCAGGAGGTGGCCTGGATGGGAACTGTGCAGTGGTGGGTTTCGTTTTTGTTTTATTGCTTTCTTCAAGACTTCGATACCAATGTTGGCGCAATGAGGCAGATATTCCACCTCTGTACCTGGCAGCTTCTTCATTCCTTCTGGATTTGCCAGACCTGGCAGACTCGGAATCACAGAAACAGAATTGTTATGATGCAGTCGAAGGCCATTTAGCTCATCATGTCTGCACCAAGTCTGAGCATTTTGACATGCCACCAAACTTCTGCCTTTCCCCCATAACCCTGCAAACTGATTCTCTTTAAGATGATGTGAAATGCCCTCTGGAATGCCTCAACTGAATCTGTCTCCACCACTTTTTCCAGATACTGCATTATAAACCTGAACCATTCACTGGGATTTTTTTTCTTATATTGTATTTTTTTCTTTTGCAAAATACTTTAAAATGGCACCCTCTGGCTTTTTATCTTTTTGAAGACTGGGAATAGTATCTCTCCAACTACTTTTTCCAGACCCTTCATGATTTTGCAACTTTTATTAAATTTTCCCTCTGCCTTCTCCTTTCCAAGGAAATCTATCTCAACTTCTTCAATTTAATTGAACGTTTCTCATCCCCAGAAGCATTCTTGTTAAGCTTTTCATCACTTTCTCAAAAGCATTCACATCCTTCGTATTCTGTGCCTCTCAGAAGCGTACACAATATTATAGCTAAAGACTAACATATATCCTATACACATTCAGCAAAACCTTTTTGATCTTGAACTCAATACTGCTATTAATGAACCTGTCTTTTTCTAACTGCCTTCTCTACCTATTTAACCATGTTTTATTGACTTGATATACATGCACACCTTGGTACCTCTGCTCCTGAACACCCTTTGGAATAGTATCTTTTTGTTTTATATTGTCTCTTCGTGTTCTTTGTACTGAAATGTATTACCTCAAAGTTCGGTTTGGCTGGATGGTTGGTTTATGATGCAGAGTGATGACAACCATGTGGGTTCAATACTCTCACTGTTTAAGGTTACCACAAAGGCTTTTCCTTCTCAACCTGAGCAATGGTGACCCTCAGGTTAAATCGCCACCAGTCCTCTCTCTCTCTCTCTCTCTCTCTCTATAGAGAACAGTCCTGTGATGTGGTAAAACTATGGTGATGACTTTACCTTTATCTCACATTTTTCCATAATGAACTCCAACAGCGACATATTCACCGATCTACCAACTTGTCAGAATCATTTTGAAGTTCTATATGGGCCTCCTCATGATTTACAATTCTTCCAAGTTTTATGTTGCTTGCAAACTTTGAAACTGTTCCCTTCATACCAAGATCTAGCTCATTTAATTTCGTACATTTCTGTACTTCATTAATACATATCAGGAAAAGCAAAGACCCCAATACTGACCCCTGGGAAACTCACTACAACCATTTCTTGAGCGTGAAAAATAGCCATTAACCATTATTCTCAGCTTCTTAGCTCAGTCAATTTTATATCCATGTTGCTACTGCCCCTTTTATTCCTGATTTATACCTTTTACCACAAGTCTATTGTTTGGCAGTGTATCAAGCACCTTTTTGAATTTTATGCATATCATGATAAGAACCTTGCCTTTATCAACTCTCTCCCTTACCACTTCAAAACTCTCCAGCAAGTTAGTTAGACACATATATCCCTTTGCAAATCCATACTGACTTTTTCTAATTTAACTTACATTTTTCAGTGGGTTAAATAATGAAAATAATCATTACAATGGCCACCCTATTTGAGTATTAAATATGTTCTCTAAAACATGATTAATATAAGAAATTACCAACTGTTCATATATGTGGCTGCTCCTACCTTGCACAAATATAAATATGGCTTATTACTATTTGAATATAATTTAAATTGTCACAGTTTATTTTATACCAATTTATAGTGAGAATGGAAATTGGTATTTGGCAAAAAAACCTCTTAATTATTCCAGATCTGATTCCTTGGCAGGAGAACCGAAAAGTGATCAAAAATTGTGTTTTTATTTGCAAAAATGCAACTGAATTTAAATAAAATTTGATAAAAATAGTACATGAAAAATACATTTGTTTTAATTACACTGCTTGATATCTTACAAATAACAATCTTTGTGAAGTTGGCAGTATTTGAATGACACCTACTCGGGGGACCAGTATAGCTCATAAAAAATAATGCTCTACAATGAAAGAGTTAAAATGTGTTTTTTAGTTGTTTTAAAGCCAAGCATGACAAACCCTGCAGGAAATAAAATTAACATGTACAAAACCATCAAAACACCTCTGCCCCATTTAGTTTTTGCGTATGACTACACTCTGGTCTCTTGAGAACACTTTCTGCTGCACTTTCATTATTTATAAAAGCAGCAATCCAGAACAAATTTTCCTCCCATGTCAACCTTGTTCTATGTATGAGCTGAGGCTCCCAGTCTAAAATATTGGCAGTTAATTGTATAAAAAAAATGCAAATCTCATGGCCAAGTGACTTTTATAATCAGACTTTTAAAAAATCTACCTTTGTTTCTCAAAGCTTGCTGTAAATTCTTTCTTTAATTCAAACACAATTTCCATGTGATAATGGATGCAGATGGTGCATTTTGACAGCAACATCTTAATTCATGTTCTTAGAAAATGGTTTATTGAGATATTATATTAACAGAGATTTATCTTTCGATTAATTGTAATTAAATGTGTAACACCATCGATAATTTAGAGTATCTCTATGGATGCAGTACATACTTCTGCAGAATTATGCCTGTTACCAGTCTAAAAGTCACAATACAATCTAATGTACAAATCCAGTTCAAGCTGGAAGGGCTTTAAATATAAAACATACATGAAGTAAATTTCAAACTGCCTACTACAACTTTGAGGGAACAGGAGCAAAAATTTGCAAAAATACCATTAAACAATTAGTGTGAAGAAACAGTAGGTGAATTGGAGCTGCCCACAAAACTTCAGCCCCAATCTGCTTCACTTTAGTAAAACTCTCAGGGTAAATATGTTCTGAAATTCCCACGCTGTCTATTCTGGTTTATTTTCACTCCTCCAAGAGCATTTTATACGCATTATTCATGCCAATGTTCAGTAGTGATAGAATCATGTAGTGACTGGGAATGGGGGGTTGTAGTTTAGTGTGGTGTGCATAAGAGAAATTCGAAATCTGAATGAAGAAACTCAAGTTGTTCCAAAACTGAATAGAACTGAGATTCTACATTGTCCTTTCTTGGGAATGGTGAGTGAAGAAAATATTCCAATAGTAATTAAGTTAAATGTCAATTTAATTTTTTTTTGGGTACTGCTCATGGGGTACTGCAATTATTTGGATAACTGTAACTGTGTCAGATTGGCTGGGATACCTGGCCATTTCATCATGAGACATTGTAAAAGGCTCCAAACCTTTTCATGAGAGGGCTTCATTATTCTGTCAGGGGCCGGATGTTTTCTGACATTAATAGGTGGATTGTGATTGAAAGGAGAGATCTCCAGCAGATCTAGCCACAGTAACAAGATGTAGCAGATTGAATTTTGTGCCAAAGCTCAAAGCTTAAGGGTCACAGCAAAGCCCTAAAGCAGTATTTTACAAATGACCTCTAATTAACAGCTGGAACTTCTGTAAAATTGAACATGGCAACGTTCCTCCTATACTTCCAGCTTAAACAAGTAGCCTTGGCATCCATACCCATAGTAGTGACCATTGCTGGGGCTGTAGCATGATGAAAAGGGCACCTCAATGTCAAGACACCCTTGAGGACACCTAATTTCATTTGAGAAGCAGGCCCAGTGATCAGGATAGGGGTGAGGGAAGGAGCTATTTGTATGGTCGAAACTTAGCTGCAGTGGTGACTTGCTGTCAAAGCTAAGCCCCACTTGTGGGCCACTGAGTGACAATCCCTCCTTAGAATGGACTAGGAGGCTACCACAGTGAATAATCTTTGCACATTATGATGTGCCATCTCAATGCAGGAAAAGTGCCTGCTGGATTAATAAGTGGCCTTTAAATGGCTCCTTAAATTGCTTAGTAGGTCAACTAGTCAGAAACTGTGCTTTTGAGATTGCTACAACCAGCAATATGCCATAGCAGAGGGAAGGAATTGGACTGCCATCCATCCCACACCCCCACAATGCCAAATCTCCTGCTCCTCCCAGTCTGTCTTCAAAGGGCCAGAAGAAAATCAGTCCAGTATCTCTCATAGGGAGGATGTCAGGTTTTCATTGCTAAACTGTGATGTCACAGATCAGCACCTCCTGAGGAAGGACTCAATGTTTCTCAGACATAACCCCAGAGATTTTAATGTAGAAAATGAGTGCCTGGACTAACCTCTTGCTTCCCTTCACAAAATTTCAGGTTTGAAATTTGCAAAGACGTAAATAGCATCAGAGCTCCAGTTCTATCAGTTTGGTCCCCAATTCTGGCACCTAGTATTCCTAAAGAAGGGCTTATGCCCGAAACGTCGATTCTCCTGTTCTGTTGATGCTGCCTGACCTGTTGCACTTTTCCAGCAACACATTTTTAAGCTCTGATCTCCAGCATCTGCAGTCCTCACTTTCACCTAGTATTTTAGCCATGGTTAGTGAATGGGGGTGGGTTATAGTTTGTACATCTGTGGTTCAAGGAGGTAGCTGAAGTGAGAAATTCAATTTTTTAAAACAGATCAAGTTTTCATTAGTGCCATTTTGAAAACATGACTTGTGGGATTTACATTATTTAAGAGAAGGATTCGATGGAGAGGTAAGATCCCCTTGTAGAGAGGTCCAGAGATGTTTTTAGGAGAGGGTAAGATGCAGTATGGGAGTGGTAATGTACCCTTTGGTGGAGGACAAGTCCTAGGATTATCAAAAGTAGGAGTTAAAGATGTGGATAAAAGTGAGTAAGCTCATTGGAATAGTTAAACTATCAAAGCATTTAAATCCTGTTTGAACTGTCAAGCTCATTTGAACTGTTGAACTGTAAGGCATTTAAATCTGCTGGCTCTTACAATTAAAAAAAATATCTGCAGTTTAAAAAAAAACCGCTGGCTACTTCACTCTGCTGAGTTATAGAGTCATATAGCACGGAAACAGACTCTTCGGTCCAGCTTGTCCGCTTTGAACATACATCCCAATCTGAACTACAAGTCATTCTGCTATAATACAACAGTTGCATTGTTCTATAACTCAGCGCTATAGGAAACTGCACTGTATAAGGTCGCTACAGAAAATTGCTGTTTTCATTTAGTTCGTGTTATCCAAACAGCATCCACAATTCATTAATCACGTTATAGCCAATTTGTGTTCACAAAACATGCATTATACGAGAATGACCTTTTGCCAGCATTTGGTTCATATCCCTCTAAACACTTTATGAACCTTTATAAGGTCATCCCTGAGCTTCTGATGCTCCAGAGAAGAAAGCCCAAACTATTCAGCCTCTCCTTCTATCTCAAACGCTCCAGTCCAGGCAATATTTGTTTCTGCACCCCCTCAAATTTAACAACATCCTTCCTTTAAAAGGATGACCAGAATTGGATGTGGTATTCTAAAAGGAGTCTCACTAATGATCCATACCGCTGCAATACGACGTCCCAACTCTTATTGTCAATGTTCTGAACAATGAGGGCAAGCATCCCAAACACCTTCTTCACTACCCTGTCTACCTTCAATTTCACTTTCAAGGAACTATGTACCTGGACTCTTAGGTCTTTTTGTTCAGCAACACTCCCCAGGGCCCTACCATTAACTGTGTAAGTCCTGCCCTGACTTATCTTACCAAAATGCAAGACCTCACATTTAGTTAAATTAAAGTCATGATTTGGAGATGCCGGTGTTGGACTGGGGTGTACAAAGTTAAAAACCACACAACACCAGGTTATAGTCCAACGGGTGTATTTGGAAGCACTAGCTTTTGGAGCGCTGCTTCTTCATCAGGTGGTTGTGGAGTATAAGATCATAAGACACAGAATTTATAGCAAAAGTTTCCAGTGTGATGTAACTGAAAGTATATATTGAAAAAGACTTGGATTGTTTCTTAAGTCTCTCATCTTTTAGAATGAATACATTGGTTTCAGTTCTTTCATATGTAAATCGCAGAACATTTAAAAGTTACATTCTCAAGTGAACTTTAACAATTGGTGTCATGTCGGCTCAGCTAATGCATTTAAGGTGTGAGCTGCCCTGTGTGAGACTCTCTGTGCCACATTGTCAGACTGATTCTAATCTAAAAAATAGATTTACAGAATACAGAACTAAACTCCATTTGCCATTCCTTGGGCCATTTGGCCATCGTACATAAGGTTCCATTGTACTCTGAGGTAGTGTCCTTCACTGACCACGATATCACATATTTTGGTTTCACCTGCAAACTTACTAACCATGCCTCCTATGTTCACATCAAATCTTTTATATTAATGATGAAAAGCAGTGGACCAGCACTGAGCCTTGTGGCACACTGCTGGTCACAGGGTTCCAGTCTGAAAAGCAACCCCCTACCACCACCCTCTGTCTCCTAACTTCAAGCCAATTTTGTATCCAATTGGCTAGCTCTCACAGATCCCATGTGATCTAAACTTATTAACCAGTCTACCATGGAACCTTGTAGAACGCTTTGCTGAAGTCCATATAGACAACATCTACTGCTCTGCTTTCATCAATCTTCTTTGTGACCTTTTCAAAACTCAGTCAACTTAGTGAGACATAATTCCCACACACAAAGTCATGTTGACTATCCCTAATCAGTCCTTACATTTCCAAATGCATGTAAATGCCATCCCTCAGAATCATATCATAGATGATCATAATATTGACGTGAGATATTCGTTCAGGATCGCACCAATCTTCTGTGGTTCCACACATAGATGGTCTCATTGAGCTTTAAGAGGTACCATTCTCTCCTTTACTTTTTTGCCTTTAATACACTTGTACAAGTTCTTTGGATTCTCTTTAACCCTATTTGCCAAAACTATCTCTTGTCCCCTTTTTGTCCTCCCGATTTTCCTCTTAGGTATTCTCCTACTGCCCTTATACTCTTTTAGGGATTCACTCAATTGCAGCTGTCTATACCTGATATATGTCTCCTTTCTCTTGATCAGACCAGACACAAACTGAATGGTCCCTTTATATGTTGTCTACTGATTTCACAACCGATCATGAGCACATTGTCAACAGCCTGTCAAACGTGATTGATTGACAGTTCCAAGTGGTTATACAGTCATCAACTCGTACAGCACAGAACAGGATCTTTGGCCCATCAGGTCTGTGCCAAGCTATCTACATTAATCCACTTTCCACCTCTTGGCCCATAACCTGGGATGCTATTACATTTCAAGTATGCTTCCACATAATTTATTAAGGCATGTGAGGCTATGAATACAAATACTTGTTTTCATGAAGGATTAAACAGTTGAAGGAATTTAAATGTAGTGAGTAGGCTTTTATCAATAAAAGCATTTTATTTTAAAAATAATCGCGGAACATCAACTTACATAATCTCAGCATGAGTTTTCAGATTTGGTCATGGTGGAAACTAGGCAAGTTGGCATGGAGGGAGAAAGACAAAGGGTTATGAATGGGGAGAATGGGTTTGCATTAGTTGGCACTAAATTGTTATTAGGGCTACAAAAGACTTTTGAGGTGAGTGCAATGACATAGGTTGACATGGAGAGAATAAGAAGCCATGGAGTTTGGATGGAAAGGAATTATTTGTTATGGAGGGTGTGAGTATCTATGGGAATGTATGGGAGCATGAGGTGGCATTGGTTAGCATGGATAGGGCTTGTGGAATTGTTCAAAGGATTGAGAAGGCTGATAGTTAAAAAGCAGTTTTTTTGTATTATTATCTTCTCCACAAGACACAAAGCATCAATGCCAGTCTTTCATACACAGCCTGCCTTGCTACTCAACAGCCTCTGCACTGTTTCCAGAGGCAACAGTCCAGATTATGACACTTGGAATGAAAATGTGATCATCTGGGCCCTTTCTCCTAAGTTCAATTCTGCAATTCTTCAGCAAATTTGAAAGAATATTTTAAAGCTGATCAGTGGTATCCACCTCACGTCCAGGACATTGCTTCAATATCACAAGAAATTTAGATTTCTTACATGTTTAGCAAAAGTTGGGATTGTTAATGGATATTATTATGTCCACCTCCATAATATCACTAAAATTCATCTGAGTCTCAACTCATCTGATCCTGAAACCCCCATTCATGTCTTTGTTTTGTACATTTGGCTAATCTAGTGTATTCTTGACTGGCCTCCCACATACTACCTTTCCAAAACTGTGCTGTTCATGTTCAATTCACACCAAGTCCTGCTTACCCATCACCCCTTTATTCGCTGACATTAGTATCTAATCAAGAAACGTTTTGAATTTAAGATTGTCATCCTTATTTTCAAATTCCTCCATGACCTTAACCCTTCTTCTCTTTATAATTTCCTCCAGCCATGCAGCCTTCTGAAATATTTGTATTCCTTTAATTCTGGTTTTTTGAACATTCTTAGATACGCCACAATTTCAGTTGATCAGATTCCAATCTCTGGATTTCCCTCCTAACACCTCTGCACCCCACTTCTCTCCTTTAAAACCTACTTCTTTGAGCATAATTTTGATCATTGGACCTTATAACTTCTTATGTACCTTTGCATCATATTTTGTTTTATTCATGTCATGCTTTATTTTATGATGTTGCTTGAAGAGTCTTGAGACATTAAAAGCATTATACTATCATCAATTGTGTTGTCACTGTTACTGAGTTGCATATTCTATTTGCACATCACTTTTTTGATCACTCCACCAAAATATGAAAAATGATTCTGACTCCAAAAAACAATTATCAAAATACATTTGTTCACATAAATTGTATAAAATTATACTTTGAAGCAATGTCAGAAAGTGATAAATTAGTTGTGGCAGTTTTTAATAGACTGCCATGTGTCAAGTTCAACATAAAATACTTGAGATTAGTGTATCATTGCATTCTTGCAAAAAGTCCAATATTTGAGCATTTTTATTAGAAATGTTTGGGTTTAAATTCAGATTGTTAGAAATATTATTTTATTGTTTTGTTGGTACATGTTTGACTGCAGAAACATATTTCAACTAACCAAAAGTATGAACATTTCTATGTATAGTAAAAGCTAACTGCGGGACAACTTAAAATATTTCAGCTCAACTGTTGCAATACTACATAATTTGATCAGGCTAAAAATGAACAATTAAAATTCTAGTGCTATCTATGCTGGGATAAATAACTTGAAATTTGCCCTCATCTCTTAACTCAGTGCATATTATACTGGGATTTTCATAAATAGCATAAATGCACAAAAGTAGACTTGTTTATTTTCTTCAGCTTTACTATCTTGAGTACTTACAGCTGTCTTCTTCTTCAGCAACAATTTTGATCACGTAACAGGCATAAACAAATCCAAGAAGCTGGAAAAGAAACAATAAATTCAGAACCAACAAAAGTGATAGCTAAATCAAAATGAAGAAAATAATTAAGTAGTTACAAAATAGAAGCCAGAGGATCTAAAGTTCAAATCTTCATCTCAGGCAGTGATTTCCTTGCCCACTTGCGAAAATGGTTACCTTAGTTATTCAGCATATTGCCCCAATTAAAGGCTTTGTTTAATTAGAAAGCAAAAGAGAAAATGCTGGAAAATCTCAACAGGTCTGGCAGCATCTCTAAGGAGAGAAAAGAGCTGACATTTCGAGTCTAACTGACCCTTTGTTTCAGTTCCAGCATCTGCAGTAATTTGCTTTTATCCTTTGTTTAATTAGAATTTGACAAAAAATCTTTTCTTTAATAATATATTCAACAGGAGTGAAAATAACACCAGAACTGCATATATGCAAATTATACACAAGCCTCTTTGCTTATGGCACTTGTAATCTCAACAGAGGCACCAGCAAACTCAGTTTCCTCCCTCAGAAGGTGCATTTTGTTTCAGTAAGAGCTCACTATAGCACTACTTGCACCATACTCAAGAAACTTTAAACTCATCATATGAGGATTCACAAATGAGAAGCTACATTCTATAATTGTCCAATGGTGCATAGTTTTCAAAAGCTATCCAGACTGATGTGCTCTCTTTGTTCCACACCCTCCATTTATTTGTTGCTGTCCCTGAATAGATCATATGCAAGATAATATGCCCAGCGAAAGTTAATATAGTTCACCATTGGTGGATTACTCATTGATATCTTATAATACAGAAATCAATCCTCATTTAAAGATCTTCTGTACCTAGGAGTGGCCAAAAATATACCACAAAACATGGCAGTTCAGTCCTTTATATGTTTATTTCAATGCATCAACTTCTCTTTCATAATGTGGATCTGAAGGTTTTAAATAGACTGTTTCCTCATTGGGTGATAAATCTAAAATGAGTAAATTGCAATCTGATTGTATCAGTCTTTTAAGATATGTGCAAATAAATGGATCATTAATTTAATCTTCCTAAGCATTTTCCAAGGCTCCACTATACACACCTAAGGAGCTGACTATCACTAGAAGCACAGACATCTCTGCAGTGTGTTCACCTTACTTATAAGTTATTTTTCATTAAACAGAAGTCACAATAATAGACTCTGAATTAATCAAAACATTGTAAGCATCAGCAAATAACAAATCAAAATTGGGAGTGACATAAATCAGCAAAATGTTCAGACATCATTTATTAGTCTAAATTTTCCCATATGGATGTTTTGTAGACTTAAATGTTCTGAAATAAGTTTGAGACAGTTTTAGGTCAAAGTGCATTTAAATGTAAATTTACAAGGTCAGCTTATCGACACTGCTTCAGGTGCAGATATGGATCTGAGGAGAGAACATTCTATTAGTAAAAACATAAGAATATGCATGTGACAAGTAGACAGGAGTATTGGAGTAGCATGACAAAAATTCTAAAACCTATGGAAAGGCTCAATAAGCATGTAAATTAATTAAAAGTTTTTATAAAGGTGAAAGAAAGAAAGAGGTGATAGAAAAAGTTGGCAAAAAGAGAACCAAGGCACAAGTTTGTAGAGAAGTGATTGTGTAGCCTTCTGCTTCATCACTACCAAAGAACCAGCTCAGATTCTTTCACCTACAGGAACAGATGGTTCTGCTGAGGATGTGGCACTGACTGACAACAGCACACGAGATGTTGACAGGTGAGATGTTTACCTGTTACACTGATTAGTGCTCCATTCTATATATACGAGAGTATGGGTTAGGAAATGGTTTTGCTGAAATTCACTAAATAGATGCAGTGTAAGATCTTTATATATTTTTCAATTATATATATCCAATTTTTAAACACAGATATTGTTTAGCTATTCAGCAATTTTCTTTTGTTTCTCCCAGTCGCAAATATTGTCAGAATGACCTTTCAGAGAGGCAGGAGGAATAGAAAAGCTGGTGGGTTAGCACAAGAAATGAGAGATGAAATGAGGACATTTGTGAGAGATGATCTAGGCTCGGACGATATAGCGTCCATTTAAGCAGAAGTAAAAAACAACAAGGGAAAGGGCCATTTGGTAGAAAACAGCAAGTCGGGACAAGGCCTTCTTTTTCAGGTTGGCAACCCATGAGCAGTGGGGTTCCACGGCAATCAGTGCAGGGACCATAACTATACACAATATATATTAATGACTTAAGAGAAGGAAGTGAACTTACTGTAACCAAATTTGCAGACAACACAGAAATAGGTGGAAAGGCAGTTTGTGAGAGGGATACGAAACAGTTTGCAGGGAGGTATTGATAGATTAAGTAAGTGGGCAAAATGAAGTATGATGTGGGAAAATGTGAAGTTCTTCATTTTGGAAGGGTGAACAAAATATTTATTTGTGCTACAACACAAAGAGACTTGGGATACTTGTGAATGAAGCACAGAGAGCTAATACACAGGTGCAGCAGGTAATCAGAAAGGGTAATTAAATATTGGCCCTTATTTCAAGAGTGTTGGAGTACAAGTGTAGGGAAGTCTTACTGCAACTTTGCAAGGTGCTGGTGACACCACATCTGAAGTACTGTGAACAGTTCAGGGAATGTTCACTTGGATGATTTCCAATATGGAGGGGGAATGTTTTATGAGCAAAGGATAAACAAGTTGAGACTCTATTAACTGGAACTTAGGGGAATGAGATGTGATCTCATTGAAACGCATGGGAGTTTTAGGGGGCTTGATAGGGTAAATGCTGAGAGGGTGTTCCCCCTTACAGGAGAATCTAGAACCAGAAGATGTAGTCTCAGAATAAAGGAGCACCAATTCAGGACTGAGATAATGAGGAATTTCTTTGCTGAGAGGGTCATGAGTCTTTGGAACTCCTTACCACAAAAAGCTGTGGGAAGACCCCTTGTGTATATTGAAGATGAGATAAATAGATTCTTGATCAGTAGGTGAATCAAGGGTCATGGGTAAAATGCAGAAAAATGGATGTGACGAATGTTTGATTAGCCATGATCCAATTGAGTGGTGGAGAAGGCTCAAGGGGCTGAACTGCCTACTCCTATTTCTATTTCTTATGGTCTTATGGTCGAATGAGTTTCCTCAGATAAATATTTCTTCGTTCATGCTTTTTGGACGAATAACAGTAGAACAAATAGAGGGATTATAAACTGACCAGAATATGCTAAATGGATTCAGTGCACCAGAATCTACAGGCAAACCTGAATGAACCTTTATCAGAGAAGCAGCATCTCCAGAGACTCCAGTTTTGAAGGAATATTGTGACTGTGATTGGCTACCAAGCACATTTTCCTTCTTAGCCTCATATTCATGGAAATTTCTAGCCACCATGGAGGGAAACACCAATATAAACAGATTATCTATTTATAGATGTCTAAGATAATCACTTGGTTGCTCAGTGAATCAGTTAATTGCTTTTCCCCAAAGACGCACAGCACAGGAAAAGCTTTCCATTTTTAGGTGGCAGGATTCCCAAAAGTTGATAGTGTGAAAGAATCCTTCATTAGAAGGGGAGCGATCTAAAGAATTCTGAGACCAGGGTCCAGAATCTAAATAAAGGAAACTTCAATGGTATTTAGACCCTAGCTATTCACTAATATAAAAAATGATTTAGATGAAGGAACTAAATGTAATAGATGTAGATGTAGGGGTATGGGTGGGTTACGCTTCGGCGGGGCGGTGTGGACTTGTTGGGCCGAAGGGCCTGTTTCCACATTGTAAGTAATCTAATCTAATCTAATCTCATATCTCCAATTTACAGATGACTGAAAACTGGATGAGCTGGTGAGCACTGAGGGAGATACCTTGGACAAGTTGAGTGAGTGTGCAAATACAAGGCACGATGAAGTATAAAGTGGATAAATGTCCCTTTGGTAGCAAAAGCAGAAAGGCAATTATTATTTGAATGGTGATGGTTAGGGTTAGGGAAGGGAAAGGGAAGGTGCAAAGACATCTTCATGTCCTTGTACATTAGCTTCTAAGCAGGAAGTGAAGAAGGCAAATGGTCTTCATAGCAAGATGATTTGAGTATAGGTATAGGGGTGTCTTGCTGCAATTATACAGGGCTTTCATGAGGCCAGTTCTAATGAATCATGTGCAGTTTAGGTCTCCTTAGCTGAGGAATGATGTTTGGCTATGGAGGGAGTACAACAAAGATGTACAAAACTGATTCCTGGCATGGCAGGATTGATGTATGAAGAGAGACTGGATTATTTGGACAATATTTACTGAAGTTTAGAAGAATGAAGGGCATCTCATAGAAACCTATTAAATGCTAACAGGACCAGATAAGGTAACTGTACAACGATGTTCCTAATGGCTCCTGATGGAGGGTAACAGTGTTAATGGACCACACAGGGATGTTGTGATGAAGCCATAAGTCGATGAAGGCTTGGAGATGTGGATAGTGAACTGGTACTGCCAGGTAACCATTCAGACTTTCACACAAGTGCCTGGGTTGTTTAATTTTTGGAGCAGGAGAATTGTAACTTATGTAGAAATGAGGCGGGTTGGGCTCTTAACCAGCCAGAAATGCATAAAAATAAGGTCACTGCTCATTAGTGAGGTTCTGAACTCATCATTTAAGTCTTCTGGAGAATTAGCAATGTCTTTCTTGACAAGGTTCTAAGTTTTTTTTGGCTGTATTTTCCAGCTTTCTCACCATTGTTCACTCTACACAAAGATGCAGAAAATTCCGCCCATATATCTGACTCCTGACACAAATCAACTTCCAACCCACCTTCTTCTAGTTTTAAGTGGAACAAACAGCTAATGTTAATCCCAGGATGCATGTTGACAATTTAAATATAATATAAACAAAAATATAATGAAACTGGCAGTCTCATACTGTTTCATAATTTAAATTTAACTTTGGCTAGTTGTGTATCTAAAGTATTTGGAATTTTTTCAGGTAAAGAACATTAATTTGTTTAGTGATTCATGGGCTGTTGGCATCACTGCCTGAACCAGCACTTATTGCCTATCTCTAAATGTTCTGGGAAAGATAGTGGTGAGTTGCCTTCTTAACGCATTGCTGTTTTTTGGATTAAGAGATAGCTGGAGTGCTGTGTGATGTGAGGTGTGTAATTTATATACATTATTTTAATTTGTTTAATGTTTCGATTCTAAACTAGTGGTGAGTGGGTTTGGGTCTATTGTGTCTGAAGAATTTAATAATTAACTTCCCAGTCCTTCTGAATCCATGAGTTTTAAACCAGTATGTGTCAGCAAGAGACAGGGTGTCTTCCTTGAGTGATAATGTGACATTGTTCATATTTTGACAGTTTTCTTACTTCTTTTTCCCTCTAGCTACCTTCCAAAGAATACCCTTCCTTGGCTTTCAATTCCCACCCATCATTGTTCAGCCTCGAATTTGTGCCCGCCTCTTCTTTGTGGCCCAAGTCTGTCCTGGTGCTGAACATACAACTCTATATCTTCATCATCTCCAAATCCTGTTACTTCTACCTCTTTAATATCTTCGACCTTCACCACAACCTCAGTTCATCTGCTTGTGAAATCTTCATCTATATTATTTCTAGATTTGACTATCCTATGGATACTGGACTTAGGATCTGGTTAGCCTATATCCTCCAATCCCAATAATCTTCAGTTCATTCATAAATCTGTTGCAATTACCCTAGCTTGTATTAAGTACTATTTAACTATCAATTCTGTTAAAGCTTATCTACAGTGGAACCTATCAAGTAAATCCCCAAATTAAAACAGAAAGTAATCTTGTATTCAAATCTCTTCATGGCTTTGTTCTATCTTTGTCTTTACTCACATATTCAGATGGGATGCATGCACCCTCAATAATTTCTCCTTTGAATCCTCTCACTTCCTCCAGACCAAAGGGGTAGCCATGGGCACCTGCATGGGTCCCAGCTATGCTTGTCTCTTTGTCGGTACATGGAGCAGTCCACCTTCCGCAGCTACACCGGCACTATTCCCCACCTTTTCCTCTGCTACATTGATGACTCAATTAGCGCCACCTCATGCTCCCACATGGAACAGTTGAACAGTTCATCAATTTCACCAACACGTTTCACCCCAACTTTAAGTTCCCCTGGACCACCTCAGACACCTCCCTCCCCTTCCTGGGTCTCTCCATCTCCATCAACGGTGACTGACTCAACACGGACATCTTCTACAAATCCACCGACTCCCACAGCTACCTGGACAACACCTCCCTAAACCCTACTTCCTGCAAAAACACTACCCCTTACTCCCAACTCCTCTGCATCCACTGTATCTGCTCCCAGGAGGACCAGTTCCACCACAGAACACACCAGATGGCCTCCTTCTTCAACGATTACAATTTCCCCTCACACATGGTTGATGATCCCCTCCAGAGCATCTCATCCACTTACTGCACCTCTGCCCTCGAACCCTACCCCTCCAACCACAACAAAGACAGAACCCCCCTGGTCCTCGCCTTCCACCCCACCAACCTCTGGGTACATTGTATCATTCTTTGCCATTTCCATCACTTACAAATGGACCCCACCACCAGAGATATATTTCCCTCCCCACCCCCATCTGCATTCCATAAAGACCATTCCCTCCGCAACTTTCTTGTCAGGACCATGCCCTCCACCAACCCACCCTCCCCTTCCAACACCTTCCCCGGCCACCACAAAAATTGCAAAACCTGCGCCCATACCTCCCCCATCACCTCCGTCCAAGGTCCCAAAGGAGCCTTCCACATCCATCATAGGTTTACCTGCAGGTCCACACATGTCATTTACTGTATCGGTCACCTTGGAGAGACAGGGCACCTATTTGTAGAATGCTTCAGAGAACATCGCCGGGACACACACACAAAACAACCCCATTGCCCTTTGGCCGAACATGTTACCTCCCTCTCCCACTCCACCAAGTACATGCAGGTCCTAGGCCTCCTCCATCGCCACTCCCTAACCACCAGATGCCTGGAGGAAGAATGCCTCATCTTCCACCTTGGAATCCTCCAACCACAGGGGATTAATATGGACTTCACCAGTTTCCTCATTTCTCTTCGCTCCACCTTATCCCAGATGCAATCTTCTAACTCGGCACTGCCCTCATGACCTGTCCTACCTGTCCATCTTCCTTCCCACCTATTCGCTCCACACTCCTCTCCGACCTATCACCATTGCCACCACCTCCATCTACCTATCGCATTCTCAGCTACCTTCCTCCCAGCCCCACCCCCCGCCCATTTATCTTGGAACACAAGCCTTATTCTTGATGAAGGGTATATGCCCGAAATGTCAATACCTCTGCTCCTTGGATGCTGCCTGACCTGCTGTGCTTTTCCAGCACCACACTCCCGACTCTGCATGCTTTTTTTGGCATTCTGTTTGATATAGAATTCATCAAATCTGTTTCATGGTTTGTATACCGGCTGGGACCAATAAGCAACAAAGTAAGCTATGAGATAACAGCATTCTAAACATACTATTGCAACTAATACTTTTCTATTATTTTTAACTTATTTTCTCTCCTAAGGTGTTCCAACTGCTAAAAGCATACACTGACCTAAATGGATTAATTTGTTATAATATACAAGTATCCAAATGAAGGTTTACAAGACTTCATCATTAAAAGCCCAGCTTGAAAATGCGGTATGTGCTGTCAAATCAGATATAATTGCTGTACCTCAGCTTTGTCAAAGGACAATAGAAAATCAATTTTCATCACTAAGAAACCGCAGGAGGTGATGTGATATATGTGACACTTGGTAATGTCAAATGACATTTCATTTCCAAGGTTCTTGATTGGTGTTAGAAACCATTACTTGTTCTAATCAAAATAAATTACGCTATGCATTTCCTGGATGAGTGCATTTTGGAGCACAAACTGAAGAAATATAAACACATAGCTCATTTTAAGTGGATAAAAAAGATAAAAGAGTCACATAAATTTTAGAATACCACATGAGAGTAGCAGATTTAGTGAAGCACATTTTACAAAAAGTATTTTCCAGCTGCAGAAATAAAAGAGCCATCTATTCCTCATACAGTATAATTCATTGGCCTGACAGAATTGTGCACTGTTTTACTTTTAAGATCAAAACATTAATGACAAAGCACAAAATAAATAAAATCTACAGCATTGTATTTGTTCTCTAAGTGTTTGTATGAGAAAATACAATGTTGTTTTCACTTATAAAATGCGATTAATTGACAGAATCCCAAGAATTATTAATTTCCTTTGTCATTCTATAACTGGAGAACAAAGCAGAAGTATAAGCTGAAACATTCTTTAGTTGGCATTTTCTTTTTCCAAGTTAATTATCTGAATCAAAATTAAATAATTAAGATACTTCGAGTCTAGAAAAAACTTATATAAGTTGTTGGATATGTTTTTGTATTGTTATGTTATTTAGGTAATACAAATTTTTGAGACAAATGATTGTAATTGACAATTTCTCTTTAAATAAAACTAATGGAATTAATTTGTCATATAGCTGCCATCTTTCAGTAAAAATCTATCTCTTTTAAAGAGAATTAATTCCATTGATGGCTGCTTATTTATAGCTCAAATTGCCATGCTGTAATAGCTCAGATTGCAAACAGCTATGTTTTACATTATAACATGATGAACTCATATAAAAAAGAAAATTTTTCGATTGTTTGAAGCATTTAAAGAAACATGAGGCTGCAACAGGAATTCTCATGGCATGATTAATTAGGATTTTTTCTGCTGTCTTCAGCCCAAAGTATTATCACTCTACAAGTACTGGGAGGGCAAGCTGAAAATGCTCCTGTCAACAGGGAACCTGGGTCCATTGTGAATGATAGGCCCTAGACGTCAGATGTAGGGACTGTGGGGTACATTTATCTTGTGCCAAGTTAAATGGGTTACAATTAGAATGCAAACCTCAAGGTTCCTATTCACTATAAGTGGTGCGCAGACCAATGATAACCCCATTTCTGAGTGGCTGCAAGCCTCAAGAAAGAAGTTAAATTACTTGTAGAACAATGGAAGAGCTAGAGCAAGCAACAGAGATGACATGACAAACAGGCACCTTGCACCATGTTCTCAGATAGCATACAAGAGACTTTGGCAGTGGAAGTGTTCAGGAAGTGAGAGGTTCACTTCAGTGTGGGGAGTACATAGTACTTGAAAGTAATTATGTGAAGGAAGCTGGAAGAGATGGAAATATATGGACAAAATTTGGTTGGGAAGAGTTAACCATGTACCTTCTTAGAACTCAAAAGTCAAAAGTCAAAGTTGGTTGTAGACTACTTAATGCGTCCAAAATGTCATATGACTGTTTAGAGAAATTATGCAAAGCTTTTAGCAGAGAAAAGAGATAATTTTCTTACTTTCATTGCCAGACAAACTAAATTGGAAGAGGCATGTGCTAAAGGGTGTCCAGTCTTTGGACTGGTGTTGCTATTTTTCCAGTATATTTGGGGTGTCAAGGCCTCCTCCCGCACTGCAGGGATTCAGTGATCTCAATGGGTGGCACGGTGGCTCAGTGGTTAGCACTGCTGCCCCACAGTGCCAGGGACCCGGGTTCAATTCCAGCCTCGGACGACTGTGTGAGCTTGCACATTCTCCCCGTGTCTGCATGGGTTTCCTTTGGGTACTCTGGTTTCCTCCCACAATCCAAAGATATGCAGGTCAGGTGAATTGGCCATGCTAATTTGCCCGTAGTGTTAAGTTCGCTAGTCAGGGGGAATGGGTCTGGGTGGGTTGCTCTTCGGAGGGTCGGTGTGGACTTGTTGGGCCAAAGGGCCTGTTTCCATACTGTAGGGAATCTAATCTAATTAAAGAAAAGCATCCAAGCTGGATTAAGCAGAATACCTGAATGCAGGGCCAGCTGCAAAACATCTTTCTCTCTCTGTTGAAATGTTTTGGGAATATGATTGCTAACTGATGCCTACTTGACCTTACGTCTGGTTTCAAAGTATCATTAGTCTATAGCTGACAGTATTTCAATTATATCATCAGGAAATTGACCAGATTGTGAGATGTGTTCTCACTTTATCCTTTGCATTTTGACCCTTGGTATACTGTGGTGCTTTTCCTTTTAGTTTCTTTGATGAACACATATCAGTTCTGCAGAGCTATATCATTTTGTTTTCATGTAAATGTGTTCGTTTGGGATTAAGGTATAGTTTAGTTGTTAACTAGTTTTTCACTTATTGTAAGAACTTCTAATAAAAGGGTTAATTCATTTCTTTTATTTGAGATAGTAGTACAAAGAAAAACAAATTGACCATTTTGATGATTAAATAAAAAGTTGTACTCTAATATGGCTCAGGGAGTAGGTCGTTACCAGCACACTTCTATTGCAGTTGTAACTTGAGTCTCTCGAGAAACACAGAATTAGCTTTACTGTCATATGTACTCAGATGAGTACAGTGAAAACTAAAAAGTATACAAGTCACCACTTACAGCATCATCTTAAGTACGAAGTTATCTAGGTACAAATTCTTAAGTACAAACAGGGGGAAAAAATTAGAAAATAAAGAAATAAAAAGTCCAGCAATGCATTAGAAAAACATAGAAATAAGAGTTCAGAAAAAAAGACCTTCCAACCCAGACCTCATGAAGCTTCACCTCAAGGCCGGGAGTGTGAGTCCAGGCTGAGGCTGGGAGTGAGAGCATGCTGAGGCTGGGAGTTGAGATTTGTGCTGAGGCTGGGTCTGTGGGTCAGTGCTGACTCTGGGAGCGAGAGTTCATTTGAGGCTGGGGGTCGAGTCCGCGCTGAGGCCTGGAGAGTGAGCCCGTGCTGAGGCCTGGAGAGTGAGCCCGTGCTGAGGCCTGGAGAGTGAGCCCGTGCTGAGGCCTGGAGAGTGAGCCCGTGCTGAGGCTGGGAGTGCGGGTCCGTGCTGAGGTCGGGAGTGCGGGTCCGTGCTAAGGACAGGAGTGTGGGTCCGTGCTGAGGCCGGGAGTGTGTGTCCGTGCTGAGGCCAGGAGTGTAAGTCCGTGCTGACGCCGGGAGAGCGTGTCCGTGCTGAGGCCAAGAGTGTGAGTTCCTGCTGAGGCTGGGAGTGCAGGTCCGTGCTGAGGCTGGAAGTGTGTGTCTGTGCTGAGGCTGGGAGTGTGGGTCCGTGCTGAGGCTGGGAGTGTGTGTCCGTGCTGAGGCTGGGAGTGTGGGTCCGTTCTGAGGCCGGGAGTGTGGGTCCGTGCTGAGGCCGAGAGTGTGAGTTCCTGCTGAGGCTGGGAGTGCAGGTCCGTGCTGAGGCTGGAAGTGTGTGTCCGTGCTGAGGCCGGGAGTGTGAGTCCGTGCTGAGGCCGGGAGTGTGGGTCCGTGCTGAGGCCGGGAGTGTGAGTCCGTGCTGAGGCCGGGAGTGTGGGTCCGTGCTGAGGCCGGGAGTGTGAGTTCCTGCTGAGGCTGGGAGTGTGGGTCCGTGCTGAGGCTGGGAGTGTGTGTCCGTGCTGAGGCTGGGAGTGTGGGTCCGTGCTGAGGCTGGAAGTGTGTGTCCGTGCTGAGGCCGGGAGTGTGAGTCCGTGCTGAGGCCGGGAGTGTGGGTCCGTGCTGAGGCCGGGAGTGTGAGTTCCTGCTGAGGCTGGGAGTGCAGGTCCGTGCTGAGGCTGGAAGTGTGTGTCCATGCTGAGGCTGGGAGTGTGGGTCCGTGCTGAGGCCGGGAGTGTGAGTTCCTGCTGAGGCTGGGAGTGCAGGTCCGTGCTGAGGCTGGAAGTGTGTGTCCGTGCTGAGGCTGGGAGTGTGGGTCCGTGCTGAGGCCGGGAGTGTGGGTCCGTGCTGAGGCCGGGAGTGTGAGTTCCTGCTGAGGCTGGGAGTGCAGGTCCGTGCTGAGGCTGGAAGTGTGTGTCCATGCTGAGGCTGGGAGTGTGGGTCCATGCTGAGGCTGGGAGTGTGTGTCCGTGCTGAGGCTGGGAGTGTGGGTCCGTGCTGAGGCCAGGAGTGTGGGTCCGTGCTGAGGCCGGGAGTGTGAGTTCCTGCTGAGGCTGGGAGTGCAGGTCCATGCTGAGGCTGGAAGTGTGTGTCTGTGCTGAAGCTGGGAGTGTGAGTCCGTGCTGAGGCCGGGAGTATGGGTCCGTGCTGAGGCCGGGAGTGTGGGTCCGTGCTGAGGCCGGGAGTGTGGGTCCGTGCTGAGGCCGGGAGTGTGGGTCCGTGCTGAGGCCGGGAGTGTGGGTCCGTGCTGAGGCCGGGAGTGCGGGTCCGTGCTGAGGCCGGGAGTGCGGGTCCGTGCTGTTTTATATCCCTCTGATACTTCAAACCACAAACACACATAATGGGATCAACTGATGTACATGAGACTTGCAGTAGCAACCTCATCAACATCCAGCATCCAGGTGTTTTTTAAAAAAAATCTCCTTCAAAAATGCTAAATGGTAATAAATGTTGCCAAGGCTTTTCCCATTCATCAGAACAAATGCAGCAGTTTACACTGAATGAGAACCAGGGTGCTGACCGATTGGACAGTTGACTCTGACTAGCTGAGGAGTTGTTACATAGAAAGCAACAGGGAGCCTTTGACTCCCCCAGCTCATTGGTCTTTTAATAAAGCTACAGGACTTCAATACATTTGTTTCAGAGATATAACCCATTAAAACAATCCTGAAGGATAACGAGTATCCTGATCAAAACACTGTTTGAGGATAGACCAACTTTCATAACTTTCAAAACTTAAAATTGAAGTTCCACCTCAAATTCACCTGGAAAGACAAAGTATCTAAATAAAATTGATGAATAGATTAAAGAAGGCTGCTACTATGCAGTAGCTATGAGAGTGGTACCTTCCAGTAATAAGATGCTGGTGTCAGTACAAAAGGATGTTTTGTCCACTGCACAATTGAGCAATAATGCAAAATGAATTGAACTGTTGGTGCAATGCCAGGTATATAGGTTGGATATACTAGCAATTGTCTGATCTAATCAAATAGTGTTTTCCTTTAGTTGTTTCTAAGAGGGAGCATATAAACTGTTCTCATCCAGCTCACACTCGCAAAACCTAAAAAAAGGTCTATTGTTAGATATGATTCTGCAATTGTTTAGCACATGTAGATTTATAGATTTAGAGTATCATACAGTATAGGAACAGACCTTTGGTTCAAAATACTTCATACATGAAGCCCTATTCCCTGCAAACAATCTTTGAACTACCAGGAAGCTTGAGGAGTCTATGGCTCTGCACCATTTTCTCGTGGTCAGTGGCTGCCCAATCAGAGTTGATCTCGAATACTTACGGAAGTGGCCCTAGAAATAACAGATGTATTAGTGATTATATTTCAAGATGTTATAGACTCTTGAACAGTTCGCATAGATTGGAGGGTAGCTAATGAAATTCAGCTATGTAGAAAAGGGAGTCAAAACAAGGAATTATAGACTGGTTAGCATGACATTGGTAATAGGGAAAATGCCTGAGTCTATTTTAAAATATTTAATAGCAGAACATTTTTAAAACAGTGACAGAATTGGACAGAGACAGCATGGATTTGTGAAAAGGAAATCATCCTTGACAAATCTACTGGAATTCTTTTAATGATGTAACTACTGAAGTTAGAATAGCTTCATAGAATCCCTACAATGTGGAAACAGGCCCTTTGGCCCAGCAAGTCCACAATGACCCTCCAAAGAGTAACCCACACAGACCCATTCCCCTACATTTACCCCTGACTAATGCACCTAACATACACATCCTTGAACACTATGGACAATTTAGCATGGCTAATTCACCTAATCCACACATCTTTGCATTATGAGAGGAAACCTGAGCACCCAAAGGAACCCACACAGACACAGGGAGAATGTGGAAACTCCACACAGGCAGTCCCTGAAGTTGGAATTGAACCTGAGTCCCTGGCTCTGTGAGACAGCAGTGTTAACCATTGAGCCACTGTTCCACTCAAGTTGATAAGGGAGAGCCAATGGATGTGGTTTATTGGGACTTTCAGAAGGTTTCACAAAAGAGATAAGCACATAAAATTTAAACATGTGGAATTGAGGATAGTGTCATGACATGGATAGAGAAATGGTTGGCATATAGGAAACAAAGGGTAGGAATAAACAAGTAATTTTCTGAGTGGCAGTCAGTGATTGGAGTACCTCAGGGATCATTGCTTGGACATCAACTATTCACAATACATATTTATGATTTAGATGATGGAACTAAATGTACTATCTCCAGTTTGCAAATGACACAAAGCTGGGTGAGAGGGTGAACTGAGAGCAGGATGCAGACATGCTCCAGTATGACTTGGACAAGTTGAGTAAGTAGACAAAGTATTGACAGATAAAATGTGGATAAATGTGAGGTAGCAAAAACATGAAGGCAAATTGTTATCTGGATGGCAATAGATTGGGAAGGGGCAGGGGGTTGCAATGAAGCCTAGATGTCATTACACCAGTTACTGAAAGTCGCTGAAAGTAACAAGTATGGCAAGCAGTGAAGGAGGCAAGATCCCCTCATAGTGAGATGTTTTGAATACAGCAGCAGGGTTGACATGGTGAGACTGCACCTGGAGTATTGTGCACAATTTTGGTCTCCTTATCTGAGGAACAATGTTCTGGCTATGGAGGGAGTGAAACAAAGGTTTACCAAACTGATGCCTGGTAGGGGAGGACTGACATGTTAAGAGAGATTGAATCAGTTAGGATACATTCATTGGAGTTTAGAATGAGGGGCATTTCATAGAAACCTATAAAATTCAAACAGGACTAAACCATGTGAAAGCAAGAAGGACATTTCTGATGACTGGGGTGTCCAAAGTTAGAGGTCACAGTCTTAAGTATGCAGGTTAAGCCATTTATAACTGAAGCGAGGAGAAATGTCTTCATTGAGTAAATGGTGAGTCTGTGGAACTACCTGCCACAGAAAGTAGTTAAGGCCAAAACTCTGAATGTTTTCAATAAGGAGTTAGACATATTTCTTAGGGTTAAAGGAATCAAAGGGTAGGGGGAGAAAGTGAGAACAGGTACCGAGTAGGATGATCAGCCATCATCATATTGAATGGTGAAACAGATTTGAAGGGCAGAGTGGCCTACTCCTGCTCCTATTTGCTATCCTTCTATGACCCACCAACAATCAGCACTTCCTTCTCCTGTGGCATAAATTGTTTCGATCATTTGAAATTTGCATTATTGCTTTTGTCCAGGTTACAGCAAGATGAAAGAATTCTGCAACATGTCCCTCTTTTCAGCTATATTCAAGTCTTCCAAATAGTCAGTACTTTCATAAACTCAGCTAAATGCAATAGAAAACAATAAAGAACTAATCTCTGAGTTGCATAGTGATGCCTTTAACTAACACTCAAAGAGGGTGGGGAGGCCCTCCTACTTCTATAAGCATATCCAGCTGTCCATATTTAAGCGAGAGTGTTGACTAGTATGGCAAGATCAAAATGTCAAGTTAATTATTAAATCAGCGTTATATCCCGACAGATGCGATCCTGCCTATTCTGCATACTATTTACAAACACACAGAGAACCCATACCAGTGTCCTCAATAACATGTCTCTCTGTGTGCACCAGGACAGAAGCGAGAAAGAGCTGGATGCATACAATTTTTCTCCACATTGGTACCGTAACACTACTAACAATACAGTTGAACTTTGAGACCTGAGTCTTTTGCAACTGAGAAGTAAAAAGATCAAGAAATATATCAAGGAAAGACTGAGAATAAGAGCAGGTGAATTCAGTTCATAGCTCCTTGAAAGTGGAATCGCAGGTAGATAGGATAGTGAAGAAGCCGTTTGGTATGCTTTCCTTTATTGGTCAGAGTATTGAGTACAGGAGTTGGGAGGTCATGTTGCGGCTGTATGGGACAATGGTTAGGCCACTGTTGGAATATTGCATGCAATTCTGGTCTCCTTTCTATCGGAAAGATGTTGTGAAACTTGAAAGGGTTCAGAAAAGATTTACAAGGATGTTGCCAGGGTTTGAGGATCTGAGCTACAGGGAGAGGCTGAACAGGCTGGGGCTATTTTCCCTAGATATCGGAGGCTGAGGAGTGACCTTATAGAGGTTTACAAAATTATGAGAGGTATGGATAGGATAAATAGGCAAAGTCTTTTCCCTGGGGTCGGGGAGTCCAGAACTAGAGGGCATAGGTTTAGGGTGAGAGGGGAAAGATATAAAAGAGACCTAAGGGGCAACTTTTTCATGCAGAGGTGGTACGTGTATGGAATGAGCTGCCAGAGGAAGTGATGGAAGCTGGTACAATTGCAACATTTAAGAGGCATTTGGATGAGTATATGAATAGGAAGGGTTTGGAGGGATATGGTCTGCGTGCTGGCAGGTGGAACTAGATTGGGTTGGGATATCTGGTCGGAATGGACAGGTTGGACCGAAGGGTCTGTTTCCATGCTGTACATCTCTATGACTCTATGATAATGAGATGGAAGAAATATTTGATTAAGAGAAAAATGTGACAGAAAGGAGAAGTAGGAATATAGGTAACATTGCTTAGTTGACATTTTTTGAAGTCTTCATCAACAAATTGCTACCTGAGTGATGAGACTCTACCCTTTTATTTGTTCACTCCTGGAACTGAGTGATTGATTGGCAGTCATTGCTAATTATAACATGCTTAAAGGGATGTTTATGCAATTAATTCATAGATGTAACTTCTTGTGGAAAGTTCAATGGGTGATTAATATCCAAATACATTAACTTCATGAAACTGACTCGGACGTTATGGGCAAATGCTTTTGCAAAGCTAACAGCAGAATAGCAAAAATCATCCAGCATCTTATTTGAAATTCATAGGTACCACTTCCCCACCACAAGCTTCTCGTCAATTTGCAGATTAAAAACACTATCCACTAATCTTCAGTAAATTCCAGTCCAAGCAACAAGTCAAACTGAAAAATGTGTTACTGATATTTGCTTTATTAATTGATCTGAACTGTCTAACAAGATCTCTGTATTAATCACCCTGCAAGTCTTGTACTTTCTTTGCATATCAAATCTTGGCACATCAGGGTGCTGAAACACAAGGACGCAATTACAAATTCTAACTTAGTGAGTACCCAATCATAAGATAACAGAATTATTAAGTACACAAGAAAGCTATTCTGTCCATCGTGTCTGCACCCATTTGAGAGAGATCCAAAGTGGTCTTACAAAAATGGAGGAAATATGAAAGCAATATGGTATCAGGCCAGCCTATTTCCAAACATCTACCACTGAACGTTGGCAAGGCAGAACCAGAATAAGTTACTTTCCTGTCGCTATTTTACCCAACGGTAAATCCTGCTCTACGGCAGGTTAAACCTTCCTTCGAGAACAAGACTAAAACTCTACCTACTACTCCAGTTGTAGTCGCACCAAGATTCTATTTAATGACAGCCAGACTTTCTTCCTGTTATATTCCAACACCAGCATCTTTTTTGCATCTTAATTTCCCACATAACCTTGCTTCATGATCAAAGCAGGATATATTACATTTGGCTCTCTCCTTTAAGTCATTGATATAAATTGTAAATAGCTGAAAAACTGATCCATGTGACAATCCATTACTTATACCTTGCCATCATGAAAATGATCCATTTGTTTCTATACTTGTTTTCTAGCATTTAATATGCTGTATAAGGTAACAGCTCTGAAAGGATGAATTTTGGAGACTGCATTAAGCTCCAGCCAAATGATAGCCTATATCCTAGGTCTCCCCATAATTTCAGTAGTAATGTTTATCTTACTAAAGTAACTTGTACCCCTAATTGCTATCATGTAATAAACTGCAACTTATTCAGAAAAGAGCCTCATCATGTTAAGTCTCAATATTGGTTGATCCTCAACCATTGTAAACACAGTCAAGGAAAGAGGATTGATAGCAGCATACTTCTACTCATAAAAAAAAACAATTCTCAATCCATGCTGATCTGTTACCCTTACTTCCATGAGCCGTAAATTGGCATTTACACAAAGGATTCTTTACATGTTGCTCCATATGTTCTAATCATTTGACAATATTATACAAATTTCTACCAAGCACACTGGGAAGATTAGCAGTACAGGTTTATATTTCATAAGCATACAATATTTTGGCCTCTTTGCTTTGGTGTACGCAGAAATATAACCTTACTGGATAATCTTCTTATGCCTATCACACTTACGTTAAATTGGATGATTTATCAGATTTTATAAGAAGCGTGTCAGTTACATGATTAAACACATGGCTAGATGGTATTCTGAGTCTGTGTATAAATTTAGGTGCAATTGTCACTTTCACAGTCCGAACAGTGCAGGCCAATTACTTTGGTCCAAAGTTTTCAGGCATCAGTTAGCTCATGTCTCCTTTTGACTCATTCATGTGTAACACACAGCTTTTGTCTAGTGTCTTTCTGACATTAGTGAATTCTTTAGATGTGAGATATCCTGGAGGGCTGTACCTCCTCCTTCAGTCTTCTTTTATCAATGCTGAACTGATGTTCATTCTCCATTAAAATTGCAGATCAATATTTTCCATGGAGGATTGAACGTACTGTACTTAGAACATCTGATTGTGAATAATGGCAAAAATGTTCAATTTGTCTGTGAAGTTCTTGAGTTGTCAGAAGCAGATCTAGCTCAATCCACGCATAAGGCAATATAATATTCTACAACAGCAACTTAAAAAGCAAAACACAGTTAGAAGCTCTTCTACAACTCTATTTTATCTAATACTAAGTTAATCTTGATGAATTTGGAATATGTCATGGGAATTGGGGACTCCATTCCTTCTCATTTGATAAAGCTAATGAGCCCCAAGTGAAATGAATGAATGCACATCCAAAAGTCTCCATATTGTTGAAGTGACAGTCTAGTAATTAAAAGATAGAAACCTGACAAGAAAGCATGTTAATTCATAAACAGAAAGACTGAAAATCTCATTTTAATTCATGAACTCAACAAAAATTATGATAACAGGACCATAATCTCTGCTGGTACATTGCTCAGACATAACTAGATGCTTCTAACACAAACTAGCTCAATAAGTCGACATGAATCTGCTCTTGAGGTAACTTTTGAGTAACAAAAATAAACAGAATAAACTCTATTACTAATATCAAATTGATTTTTGGTGGATTGGCAGCCTGATTTCACACATCCCTTTTTCTCAGTTATATCCTCCTGAACAAAAAAGGTCAATATCACATTTGACCCAAGTTCTTTCAATTTCCCCACAGGTCACTCCTCCATCCACACTGCACCCCCTCCCAACCAAAGAATTTTCCAGGACAAGGTTTGCTATTTTGTGTTTTACTTATTCATGATTCGGAGTATTGACAACTTTTATCATTACAGAAATGTGTGATTATGTTAGCTGTTTTAGGTTAAAAATCACGCAACACTAAGGAGCAACACTATGAAAGCTTGTACTTCCAAATAAACTTGTTGGACTATAACCTGATGTTGTGTGATTTTAACTTTGTCCACTCCAGTCCAACACCATGTTGTATATTATTAAGTACAACATTAAGTACAAATCACTTTCTCGCCACAAAAGAATATTTATTCAACTTCAACCCATTGACACAATGTTGCTTGCACTGAAAAATGATTTACTCTAAACTGATTTTAAGCATGCTCACTTTCCAGGAATGAGACAGGAACATGCTTAAAATGGTATTTCTATGCCTCTGTTTGTTTGTGACGAACTCCTGTCTGCTGCAAATTTAAGTGTTTTTGTCAGCATTAAGAGCCTGCTGTATGTAGACAGGGATCTCATTAATGCGTCAATACTTGGATTTTTCTGACAGGATCTCAATGCAAAGCTATCTTTGGAACATGACTGTGAGACACAATGCTGGATCTAGGTCGAAAGAAGCAAAGGATATCAAGAAGTTTAAAAAAACCTTTGATAGGCAGGACAAACTGCAATGCTTCTCCAGAATTCCCAAGACTTGGAGGTGCCAGTGTTGGACTGGAGTGGACAAAATTAAAAATCAACCTGGTGTTGTGTGATTTTTAACTTTGTCCAGAATTCCCAAGTAATTCTTGAGTATTCTCTTCCCAAACATTTTCCTTCTGCTCACACTATCCTTACCCCAGAACTTATGTTAGTGGACGAAGCTTGGGCAGTTAAAAACTGTGTCATACTGCCCCATGATCTTCCTTAGTCAATTTTCCTTTACTCGCTGTATTATAAAACAAATCTGAGATACTAAGACACAATAACTAGCAAATAGAAATTAAAGATTTTGTACAATGCAAGTAACAGTATATAATAAATTAAATATTCTAAATGTGACTGAGCACAATCTCTTCGATAGGTATATAATTTATTAATCCAGCAGTTATTTTTTGCTGGCTGATGGAAGTTAAACATCCACATTCAAAACCTCAAAGATAAGGAACTGCAGAACCTCTCTCTGACCTGTAAATATAATTAATAAAGCTCCAAAATATTAATTATATTCCAGAGGAACAAGTGCTATTCTGTTCCACAGGGTGCTTGATAACTTATGTTTCTACTTACTTTTAAAATTTTTAATCAAAATTTTAGCTTGATATTTATCAAGTTCTTATTAAGCCAGGTAATTGAAATTAAATTATCTACATCTGTTGGGAGCCTACTTTTGTCCATAGAGCAGCTTCAGCTGCTCTATGGACAAAAGTATTTCCTACATTCTCATGTTACTTGAGACTAGATAATCCTGTTCTTTCTTTTAATTCATTCACAGGATGAGGATGTCGCTGGCTAGGTAGCATTTATTGCCAATTCCTAATTGCCCAGAGGGAGTTAAGAGTCAACCACAGGGCAAGTCCGAAGACCTCCTCGTGGGTCTGCTCCTGGGCCTGGCCAAACTGGCTATTAACAGGTCCAGGCAGCGGGCCATGGAGAGGGTCGTTAGGGCCGACTGCCTGCCCCTCTTCCAGGGTTACGTTAGAGCCCGGGTGTCCTTGGAGAAGGAGCACGCGGTGTCCACCAACACCCTGGAGTCGTTCAGGGAGAGGTGGGTGCCGCAGGGAATGGAGTGCATTATTTCTCCCTCCAACTCTATTTTGATTTAGTCCCTACCCTCCCCTTCACTGTCTTGACCACACAGCATTGCCCTTTGGTTTGAAGGGCAGTGCTTGTCACTGGCCACTCGGGTGTTTTCCTATTTTCCTGGTGGTGGCAATTGAATAAAGATTCGTGCACTTTGTGTCTTTCACTGTGTTTCACACACCTGCACACACACACCATGGGTGCTGGGGAAAAAAATAAGCACTACCGCTTTTATTTATGTCACAATATAAAAGCCTCCATTTGCCTTTCAGTATTTTAAAGTTCTGGATCATGGATGGAAACTTCTGATAGTAGGAAAATTGTTAGGAGGAGGGAAAAAGAGATGAACAATTCTGTTTGGGGAAGGGACTGTTGACCATGTGTTGGTCAGCCCTAACATGGTCAAGGAACTCAACATTTGGTTTGGTGGATCACTAAGAAACTACCATGCCATCAATAGGTCATGGGTCTGAAGGTCCAGGTACCATATCGAAAGGGTACCCAGACAGACATTCATTCCTTGCAAGTCGATCGCACCAACTGCTGCTCTCAGAGCAGACTAGTAGTTGTATCATTTAATAATGCCTCACTGTAGGTTCTCCTTCAGGTTGTCTGGGAAATATGGTGATCCTGTATTGGGATGGCAGCCTGGGGTCCTCCCAAGGCAAACCTGAATGGAGGTAACAACTTAGGTTAGTGGTCATGAGCACATAGGAGAACCTGGATACAGTGCAGGAAAAAGGCGAATAATCTGCTGAGATCCACAAAGGTAGGTGGCACTTTGCAGTTACTGTAAAGTAAAACTCATGAGCGCATCAAGCATTGTAATTGCACATGTATAAAGAGATTTAAGATTGGAATATGGATTACAAGACTAAACAGCGCATGAAACATTAAGACTGAATACGTGGGAGCCAGGTTATTTGGTGAACATTGCAACAATCGCATGGTAAACACAGGTAGTATGTTCCTGATGACTGGGGAGTCCAGAAGGGAATCACAGTCTAATGGTACAGGGTAGGCCGTTTGGGTCTGAGATCAGGATAAATTTCTTCACCCAGAGAGTGGTGAGCCGGTGGAATTTTCTGGCACAAAAAGTGGTTGAGGCTGAATCTTTTAAAGCTTTCAAGAAAGAGTTGTATAGAGCTTTCACGGCTAATGGGATCATAGAATATGGGGAGAAAGCAGGATAATGAGTTGAATGATCATATTTAATGTCAGAGTTGGCTTGAAGGACCGAATGGCCTATGCCTGCTCCTATTTTCTGTTTCTATGTAACCCATTAGGTCATGTTCACTCAATTATCATTTTTTGTGAAGGTTGTTGTCTAAGTAGAGTCTGCAGCCAAGTCATTGCATGAATAGCTTGTTACGAACCATGCCAGACCCCATCAAAACATTTCACAAAAGTGGCCCAGATCCTAACTTTGCCAGTTGTTTTAAGTAGGTGTATTGTTGATATTCCAGGAATGATGCAGCTGGCCCAACCACTTAGTTTTAAACAAAACCAAATTTATTTGCAAGATTACTGAATGAAATCCAAACAAAAGAGAACAGAATATAAAATAACTTAATCTATCTGAAAACCCAACAGATTATTCCAGTTTAATGGTGCTGTTCCAAATACTTGCAACAATCCCCATAAACACCCCTTGGCTCAAAAGGAAAACATCAAATGCAGGTTCTTATAGGAGAGATGTCAGAGAGGGGGAGGATCAGCAAGGACCTGTCTCTTTGGGTCCAGCAGCTTCAAAACTGACTGTTTGCTAAAACCAAACCAAACCACAGAAAAGATGAGCCAGGAGAACTGGCCACTCCCCTTTCATTAAACAAGTGTTTTCTTTTTAACTTCAAAGCCTTTTGCCTGAGGCAGTATCTGTTAGTTATCATCAAACTGCCCCTAAAACTCATAAAACTCAGACCTCCCAAAGTCTCTGCATCCATGAGCCCTCTGAGGACAAAAAAACAAGGACAACATAACCTTGTTAAATGAGCAGCATCATTACTAGTTGGTATCCACATGACAGAGCAGTTGTGAGGTGTGGAGAATATAACAGTCAGATATGAGTGCGACCTTTGGCAGCACATTCCAAATCCACAACCTCTACAAGTTATGAGATACATGACAGCAGTGTGAATGGAAATTTTCCAACAAGCAACACACCTTACTAATCTAGAAATATAATGTTGTTCATGAACTGGCACTGGCTAAAAGTTCTGACACTCCTTTCCTAACAGCATTGTGGCGTGCCCACACCTCATGGACGACAGCTATTCAAGAGAGCTGACCACCACCTTCTCAATGACCTTTAGGGATGGGCAATAAATGCTGAGCTAATAAGTGCTGTTCACGTCCTGTGAAAGAATAAAGTAGAATACAGTGCATGTTACTTCAAATACAGTATTCATATGAGTTTGCTTGTGTCAAGGGCCTGTGCCATTTTGCCTTCCAGTTCTCAGAGGGGTCATAGGAATATACAGTATTATGCAGGGAGTATTTCAATCATGCTGACATCAATGCCGCAATTTCAGCTCAGCAGCATACCTAAACCTGTAATAGGTATTTAGATTTCAGATTGGCATTATTAAAGTGAAAATACCCAATTTATTGCCATCAACAAAAAATTTACAATGAAATGAAACAATAATATCAAGACTCATGAGCGAAGCCTGGGGTTCTAGTCACCAGAGACTGATAACTGTAGTGAACATAAAAATGTTGTGGTGTTTCACTAGATCTGGAATGTACTGAAAATGAAAATGACATGATTATGATGCCACAATGTACCATTGCCCTGCTATTGTCTGCACCATCCACTCCCTCACCAGCAGCCCAATCAATATCAGATGGTTGCATTTGCACACAAAATTGTACACCGAGCAGTGAAAAACACATACCATGGAACAGAACTTAGTGATCAAAGGAAGAAGGAAGAGAAATTTTGCACTTAAAAATCTTCAGGAGCCCACAATCTTTTATCTTTTTTGACAATAGATTTTATCTATCATTGTTACGCCAGTTTACATATTTGTCCAAATGATTTCTGCCCTGCTTCTTGCAACTCCCCGACTAATTTAGTACCAGCTACAAATTGAACCACTTTGCACTGGCAACACCAGATCCTAGGTATGTAAAGATTGGATTCTCAAGTAATCTTTCACAAGGGTATTTATTTAAATTAAGTCTAATTAGAATTATTAATATTCTGCTCAATAGCATTATCTTCATCTTTTGAAAGATATGACTAGGTTTCTGAAAGCTATTTTGTAATTAAACTGTTTTGAAATGTAAATTCAGTCTAATTAATGCAATCTGCACCATTAGCATAATGATCCCACTCCAAGCTCGATAATGATAACAGCATTCAATTAATAATAAAATGCTGAACCAATAACTTCTCAAAATATACCTGCTGTGAATGAATGTCATGAATCAGAAAGTTTGTTCCAACAAAGAGGTTCTGGAGGTATTTGGGAAAGGGAATGCAAAACCAGGAAGTAGCTTCACATGTCTGAATGCCCAATATCAAGATGGAAATCTAATTACCTAATTTACTCTCAGAGATGAGCATCTTCAATGCTCATCAGTAGACATTGTGCATACCCAACTAAGAAGCACTGCTCTTCACAGAAGTCGTTGAGCTAAGCTGTAAAAATCTGTAGACTCTGATAAGTGGACATTGCTGGACATGAGACCCTTCTGACATGCTTCTCCATGTTGATCATCTTTTGCTGTCCAGCTGGAGTTCACTCTACAGCACTCCCTCATTGCTGCTGACACTAATTATTTTCCTCACCTTAAATCTAATCTAAAACATATCTGATGTTAACATATGGTGTGTCAAAATCTGGTATGATGAAGGGTCATCTAAACGTGATCTTGGCACTTAAAAAAAACTATTTTGGAATTAAAAGAGGCCTGCTACTGAGACAAAATATTTCTAAATTGGAGAAAGGCCAATTTTGACGGTATTAGGCAAGAACTTTCGAAAGCTGATTGGAGGCAGATGTTCGCAGGTAAAGGGACAGCTGGAAAATGGGAAGCCTTCAGAAATGAGATAACAAGAATCCAGAGAAAGTACATTCCTGTAGGATGAAAGGGAAGGTTGGTAGGTATAGGGAATAATGGATGACTAAAGAAATTAAGGATTTGGTTTTGAGAAAAAGAAGGAAGCATATGTGAGGTATAGACAGGATAGATCCAGTGAATACATTTGGCTACAGAACTGGCTCAAAGGTAGAAGACAGAGGGTGGTGGTGGAGGGTTGTTTTTCAGACTGGAGGCCAGTGACCAGTGGAATGCCACAAGGACTGGTGCTGGGTCCTCTACTTTTTGTCATTTACATAAATGATTTGGATGCGAGCATAAGAGGTACAGTTAGTAAGTTTGCAGATGACACCAAAATTTGAGGTGTAGTGGACAGCGAAGAGAGTTACCTCAGATTACAACAGGATCTGGACCAGATGGGCCAATGGGCTGAGAAGTGGCAGATGGAGTTTAATTCAGATAAATGCAAGGTGCTACATTTTGGGAAAGGAAATCTTAGCAGGACTTATACACTTAATGGTAAGGTCCTAGGGAGTGTTTCTGAACAAAGAGACCTTTGAGTGCAGGTTCATAGCTCCTTGAAAGTGGAGTCGCAGGTAGATAGGATAGTGAAGAAGGCATTTGGAATGCTTTCCTTTTTTGGTCAGAGTATTGAGTACAGGAGTTGGGAGGTCATGTTGCGGCTATACGGGACATTGGTTAGGCCACTGTTGGAATATTGTGTGCAATTCTGCTCTCCTTCCTATTGAAAGATGTTGTGAAAGTTGAAAGGGTTCAGAAAAGATTTACAAGGTTGTTGCCAGGGTTTGAGGATCTGAGCTACAGGGAGAGGCTGAACAGGCTGGGGCTGTTTTCCCTGGAGCATCAGAGACTGAGGGGTGACCTTATAGAGGTTTACAAAATTATGAGGGGCATGGACAGGATAAATAGGCAAAGTCTTTTTCCTGGGGTCGGGGAGTCCAGAACTAGAGGGCATAGGTTTAGGATGAGAGGGGAAAGATATAAAAAGACCTAAGGGGTAACGTTTTCATGCAGAGGGTGGTATGTGTATGGAATGAGCTGCCAGAGGATGTGGTGGAGGCTGGTACAATTGCAACATTTAAGAGGCATTTGGATGGGTCTATGATTAGGAAGGGTGTGGAGGGATATGGGCTGCGTGCTGGCAGGTGGGACTAGATTGGGTTCGGATATCTGGTCAGAATGGACAGGTTGGACTGAAGGGTCTGTTTCCATGCTGTAAATCTCTATGATTCTATGATTCCAAACTCAGTTGCTGGCTGTCAAGAATTCCATGTGTTGATAACTAGTGGATTAAAACACCTAAAGACACTGAAAAAATATTAAACAGGGATACAGCAACTTGAGATAATGAGGAAACTGACTATAACACCTCCACCAATACCCTCTCAGCAGATAGCCATCTTGTGCAGACATTTTTGTGTTTTCCCCTTCCATGAATACACAAAAGGATTAAAAGTGAACTTTAATGCTAATCTATGAGTATTATTTGGCTGCTGTGCATCTAGTATGCCATGGAAGTCACAGTTTGAGGGCAATCTGAAAGCACCCCTGCACTACAGGTAAGGAAAATTAACCCTACAATTTACTCCAAGTGCTGGAAACCAGTTTAAAAATGAATCAGGATAAAGGAATTTCAGCATCCCAATGAAGCTAAAAATTTGAAAATTGACTGTTCAATTGCCAGTGTCAACACTACTGGTCAAACTAGTAAAGGATGCAACATCAATTTATCTGTTTTTCACAAGCAATTCAGAAACTGATCCAAATAAAGTTGTACTTTTTAAAATCTTTTTGGACTCACCTCTTATTAATAAAGAAGCGGAACCAGTTCATCCCTCCTCACCTGGGAGCTTAACAGTTTGGGATATCTTGTCTGGAACTGTAACAAATTGGGAAACCTAGTCATAACTAAATTTTCAAACCACATAAATAAGCCTCTCACAATAAATACTAGAACTTATTTCTCAGGGAAAACTAAAAAAGTACCTTTGAACATTAAACCTTTAATAATCTAAGGAACCCCAACACTTGACCATCTCTAAGAAGTAAAGATTAATTTTGCCACAGTTTTAATGCCAGCCATCTCCAGAAATTTGTGTAGGAAGTATGAATTTCAAGTGTAATTAATTAATAATTTGAATTCAATACTTCACCCTAATTTAGTACCATCAAGTTGGATGGGGAAATCGAGAGTAATATTTTCAAGTTTGCAGACAAGATAGAACTAGGCAGTGGTGGAGAGGATATAAGGAGGCTTCAGGACTTTTAGACAAGTCGAGTGACAAATATATGGCAGATGCAGTATAATGGATGAATATGAAGTTTTCCTCTTTGGTAGAAAAAAAAGGCAGTGTTAGTTAAATACTGGATTAGTGGTGCTGGAAGAGCACAGCAGTTCAGGCAGCATCCAACGAGCAGCGAAATCGACGTTTCGGGCAAAAGCCCTTCATCAGGAATAAAGGCAGTGAGCCTGAAGCATGGAGAGATAAACTAGAGGAGGGTGGGGGTGGGGAGAGAGTAGCACAGAGTACAATGGGTGAGTGGGGGAGGAGATGAAGGTGATAGATCAAGGAGGAGAGGGTGGAGTGGATAGGTGGAAAAGGAGATAGGCAGGTCGGACAAGTCCGGACAAGTCAAGGAGACAGTGCTGAGCTGGAAGTTTGAAACTAGGATGAGGTGGGGGAAGAGGAAATGAGGAAGCTGTTGAAGTCCACATTGATGCCCTGGGGTTGAAGTGTTCCGAGGCGGAAGATGAGGCGTTCTTCCTCCAGGTGTCTGGTGGTGAGGGAGCGGCGGTGAAGGAGGCCCAGGACCTCCATGTCCTCGGCAGAGTGGGAGGGGGAGTTGAAATGTTGGGCCACGGGGCGGTTTG